>NC_083360.1:35568119-36259994 GCF_030254825.1 Meriones unguiculatus
CATTTTAATCCTAGCTTCCCAGTGCTTAGCTCTTTTTTCGTTTGCGCTTACATCTGTGGACACACCTCCACTGTGTGTTGAGCTAAAGAGGAGGTAGAAGTCTTGCTGGATTTTGAAAATCCAGTGGTGTGGAGGGTTCTAATTTCTTACCATTAATTTCACTAGTTCTGTGCTTTTGTGGGTGTTGTTTTTAAAAACCGAAATGAGGACATTTGCCTTCTATTTCTAGTGCTTTAAAACATATAGAGAATTATAAATATGCCCTCGATTTTATCTGATGGTTTCACTGCATCGCTGCTTTTCCTCAGTCTATGTGTGTGAGTGAGTGCATTAGCTTTTTAATGCCAATCCAGTCTTGAATACTTACAGCAAATTCCATTGAGCAAACCTAGCAAATAATTTTTATACTTTGCTGGATGTGATGTATAAGGTTTTTTTGTTTTTTGTATTTTTGCTTCCATGCTCATGGGAGGGATCTGTCTACAGTTTCTCTTGTTGTATCACTGTTTGACTTTGGTATATTGGTATCAGAGTAATGACAGCAGCACTGAGCAATGTAGTCAGTATTAGAATGTATTCAGTCCCTTTTTACTTTTTGTATAAGTGTGAATAATTCATTTTATTTCCTCTTCAATATTTAGTAAATTCCTCTGGTTTTAGTTCTTTGCAGAAATCCTTGAAGTTTTGGGTGAATCTAGTGGAGATAGGTAATACAGTCCCCCTTTGCGAACAGGATACTTGATTCTCTAAAGAATTTGTGTGTTTAATTTACCACACTTGTGGACATAGGGCTTTGTCAGTTTCCTGACTCTCCCTTAACCACTGTTAGAACCTGGGTGATGATCTTTTTATTATTATTATTATTTTTTATAAATTATGCTTTATTCACTTTGTATCCCCCCCTGTGTTTCCCTCCCTCCTCCCGTCTCAAGTCCCAATCTCTCCCTTCCTCCACCCTCTGCACACATGCCCCTCCCCAAGTCCACTGATAGGGGAGGTCTTCTTTTCCTTCCTTCTGATCCTGGTCAATTAGGTCTCATCAGAAGTGGCTGCATTGTCTTATTCTGTGGTCTGGTAAGGCTGCTTCCCCCTCAGGGGGAGGTAATTAAAGAGCAGGCCAATCAGTTCATGTCAGAGACAGTCCCTGTTCCTATTATAATGGAACCCACTTGATGATCTTTTATTTCTTTCTGATATGGGTCATTTTTTGCTGCTTTTTTGTTGTTGTTGTTGCTGTTTTGTTTTTCTCTGTTTTCTTCTTTGGTCTGACTAGGGCAGTTAATGATTTAATTTACTTATTCCTTAAATAATTGGCTTTGGTTTTACTGTTTTTTTCTTCACTCTGTGTTTTCAGCCTCACTCCTTTCAGCTGCGACTTTTATTACTGCTTTTCTTCTGTGTGGTGAATGCTCAGAGGCTGCCCTTTGCCAGTTCAGTAAGCAGGATCTTAGAGGCCTTGGAGGGACTTCTCTTACCCATGTGTTCGTCAAGGTGTCACGTTCAATTTTTAGATGCATGTGGGCATTGCTGTTGTATTTCTGTAGTTGAACTGAATTTCATTCTGCCCTGGGAACAGAGCTTGCATACTTTGTACCATTTCACATTTGTTAAGCTATTTCTTATGCTCTTAGTTTTCATCACCTTTGGACAGTCTGGAAGCAGAATTTGAGATTAGTTTAATTTTTTTTAACTTCTTTTTCTTCTAGCAAGTTTTCGAGAGAATAGCATTACAATTCATATTTCTACATAAATACGTTTTTCATGGCTTCTCTGAAGATGTTCTCTTTGCCATTGGATTTCCACAACAAATGTGATTCATCTGCTCATGGATATTTTGATATTCATCTTGCTTTGTTTCTGATTTGCTACATGTAAATGGTTTGGTGAGTACCATTTAAAAATATTTCTTTAACTGACAAAAGTTGTGTGTTTTACACTGGATGACAATGCTTGATTTGCATTATAAGGTGGCTTAGTTTAGAGCTATTCAAAATATTGCTGCCTCCATCTATAAATTTTGCCCATTAATTATCATTGAATTGCCATTTTCAATAAAATAATGTGAAAAAAGCAAACACCTGCACACACATACAAACAGAGGTATGTACACATACATATATGGAGAAAGTTTAAAAAATTAATTTTACTCTTTAACTGTTGGTGACATTTGTTCAGGTAATGCCGAAAGACACATAATTCTAAGAGCCATGTCTTGTACACAGATATATATGACTTTCCAGGTATAAAGCTTGTTGATATGAACTGTGCTTGTCTTGATAACTATAGGTTGTAAATCCTTATTTTAACTCACCCAGGAATCTACAGGTTTATGATTTATGGGTACACAACCTGGAGGAGGAGCAGCCCTGCTAGGCCACAGAGGAGGACTTTGCAGCCAGGCCTGAATATACCTGATAAGCTAGGGTCAGATGGAAAGGGAGGAGGAACTCCCCTATCAGCGGACTTGGAAAGGGGCAGGCAGGAGATGAGGGAGGGAGGGTGGAATTGGGAGAGAGCGGGATACAGCTGGGATACAAAGTTAATAAACTGTAACTAATATTAAAAATTAAAAAAAATGGTTCTTAACCTACACAATCTTTTAGATTGAGAAAGAAATCATGTAAGTGCTGGTGGCTCTCTGAATAAGGAGAGAATGCTGATATAGAATGAAGTACTGCCAAGAACCTGTGGAATGGCTCCTTATCTGACAATTTCTTTTGGACCTCTTGTTTATCAGTTTCTTTGTAATTATTAACAATGTTAGATACAAATATTATGACTTTCAGTTTTTATAATGAACAGTTCATAAGGACTTTTGAAGTATGAAATGTGAAATTATGAGCTCAGGAGTGCAAATTTTATCCTTATTAAGAAACCTTGAAGAATATTTCTAATATTCTTAAGTCAATGGGTTGGAATTGCTTTATGTAGCTTGAAATTTTTGATAATATCCAAATCATAAAGACAGTATGTTTGTCAAGTCACCCTTTCAACTTCCTTTAGCATCATTTTATTATGTTTAAGTTTATTATCAATGTTATGATACTCTTCTATATTCTGTCTGTAGTTGAAAAAACTTGACTTCTTACTTTTCAAATTGTGTACTCTCTTTGTATGTATTTATCAGATAGAATTATCAGGTCTAGGAAATCTCATTCTATCCTGAATAAAAGTTTACTCATGAATACTGTTTTTTACACATTTTAGCAAAGTTCCAGAAATCCTCATTCAGCATGTTATTTTTGACCTATTATTTATTCCCTTTATTGTGTTCAGATGCATTTCTTCTTTATTAAATACGTTCAGGACTTTAAAAAAAATATTGCTGCCTCACATGAGTATTTTCAGGTACACAATGTATTGCTGGCTTCAGTTGCCAAAATGTGTAATAGATATTTTGTTTTATTTTCTTTGATCTTCCTGAAAGTTTGGCACACAACTTTTGAAGAGCAATTGCACAGAAGGAAAAGAGTAAATGATCAATAAATGGTGTCACCAGACACCAGGAAAACACATCAACGCTGCTATGAAGTATTATTGTGCATCCCAAAGAATGCCTTGGTTTTCAAGTCTGGCAGACCCTGTTTACTATATAGAGAAGGATCCATCTGGTACTTTGCAGATGTGGAAAAAAAAAAGGTACAATCACTTTGATGTAAGGTCTGGAAGTTTTTGTTACAGTGGTACAAAAACAGGCACCTTATGGCTTAGTACTTCTAAAATGCTCCCTCAGAGAAACTAAAACTCATTTTTTCTAAAAGTAACTATACAAATTATCGAAAGAGGCATTTGTGTAATTTCCACCAATTTGATAAAACAAAATTTCAACAAGAAAAACGTTCTGCTCAACAGTTATGAGGAATGCAAAAGCATGGGTTGTTTTTTTTATAAAAAACACCAAGTGAAAGAAGCCAGCCACTTCATGACTCTGTTTATGTGAATTATTGGCAACAAGCCAAAAAAAAAAAATGGGAGGGTGATAGGCATCAGAACATTAGCTACCCTGGGAGGTGGGGACTGATTAGAAGGAGGCATGAGGGAACTTTTAGTTTGACAGTGATCTTTTATCTTTTTACAGGAGCATAGATTGAATATGAACACACATTTGCTCAAGCTCACTTTATTGAATCAAGAAGACATGAACATTACAATATAAAAAGATTTAACATCAACGGAAAATCAAACATATTTTCAGGTCAACAATCATTCTATTCTAATTGTTCTCTTCTAAACCCAGGATTCAACTCCTTGCTTACTAGGACCATGGCCTTGGCATAGGCTGTCTGACAAGTATTTGTTCTATGACCTCTAGGTAGCAATGTCATCATTGATGCTATTGGTTATCACAGCTAAGTTCTGAGGCTGAAATTCATAAAAGATTCCCTTCATGACAAGTGTGGCACTGTCCCCATCCTGCCACCAAGGCCAAGTGAACTTTTGCTACATGTCTCCAGTGGGTAGTTGTTTGATGTGAACTTGTTTTTCTCTACTTGGGGACTCCTAAAGCTGGTAAGAAAAAAAAATACCGCAACATTATAATCCCATAGCCTTCAAGCAATGTATATGTCAAACATACTCTGTAAAGAAATATGAGTATGGAAGGAGGGGGATAAACAGAGTTGAGGAGAGGTTTTTACATTCATTCTAAACTACGCACAATATATAAGAGCAAAATGTCAAACACAGCATGTTATTATGACTAGTAGAAAAATTGTACATTCTTCTTCAGGGGAGCAGGGCGGTCCCTCTTTCTAGAACAGTCTCAGCCAGGATAGATTACACTTGTTAAAAATGCAAGAATTGAGCACACAGACAGAGGTCTGACGGTTGATCTTTACGGTTTCTTGCAGCTTTAATTCACGTCTCTACCATCCATTCACCCCATTAATCTCATCACTCACACAAGCCCTAGAATATACAAGAGATTCTCAGTGGCCTTCAGTGCATAACCATTGGAACAGCTGGCTCTGCAAATCTACTTTATCTTAAGCACACACTTCTTTTTCCAACAGAGGGGACAGGTGTGGCGGCCCACTCAGCTGCCACCTGCCGTTGCTGCTATCTGATGGCCCATTTGTCTTCATGCCTACAAAGTAGATTCCTCAGAGGTGAGGCTGTGTTTAGCTTTGGGCTTTTAGATGGAATCGGCATTTGTTTGTTCCCACATAGGAGTCTGAAGCTCTTGCTCTGGCCTACTTTTGAGAATGTTCCCCAATCAGAAAAATGTGTTGAAGTTCAGCTTCCAGAGATGGCCACCCTGATGGAGTTAGGACTCAGTAGGGTTCATGGCATGTGTACTGGCACTGTGTTTCTTGAGGAAATGGCATCAAGCCTGACAGGTGGAGCCCAGCTCAGCTCTTTGCTGTACCTGGGTCCAATGGGAAGATTATGGTCAAGATACAGATACATAAGTGCTTCTAGTTCCTCAGCTAGAAAATAGACATTATGAGTATGTTCCCTATTGGGTCGGAACAGCTGTTCCACGAAGCTCTGTGTCTAAGCCCTGTGAGCTGTGCCTGGTAATATTTTCTGATACATGCTCACTAGTTTATATTTGCGGTATTGTCATCTATGCTAACAGTGGATTTTGACATTGAAAAGTGGCTCAGGAGATGCGTGGTCCTTACCAATCTCAGAACAGGACTCACAGATGCTGGGGTGTCAACTGACAGCCCTCACGGTTCCTTCCATGTAGGATAGATGAATCCTTAGATTCAGCTTTGTGCTCAGACTTGTTTTCATTCCATGTCAGTTATATTCTACTCAGCAGCCAAATTAAGATGACCCTGCATTCTATCAAGCATTATAAAGACATCAGTAGTCTGCAGGCCGTTTGGAACTGGCTGAAAGTGAGCTCATTAATTCAATGCCATTTGCTCCCTCTGGCAACAGGAGCTCTGCAGATGTCTGCCTCAATTTCAACTCCTGGCACTAGATGGTGTAATTGTGTGTAGCAGTGGCTTTAAGACATCGTCAGATGATGCCAGTGGAAAGATAATTGCCAGATGCTCTGTTAATTAACGGGTCAAAGAGTAAAAAGAGAAATGGAAACGCAAAATACCAAACACAGCATATTATCTTGGCTTACAGAGAGCTGAGAGGAAGCATATTTGTTGAGAAGAATGTTCCCACTGCACCTCAGAATTTAGCACAATTAAAATAATGTTTAATAGGCAACTAAAAAATTAAAGCTAATTGACTTGGAAAAACACAGTGTTCTCAATATTAGATAACGATCCATGTTTTCTGCTCAGATACACTATCTTTAATTTTAAGTGTCACATAGATAAATCCACCCCCTTTCTATCCATCTCTAGCTCTTTCTCATCTCTCTCCTTTGCTCCCTCTTTGGATTGTTCACACGCCAGCTTTCAAGAGTGATGTCCAAGTGGCAGCATTATAATTTAATGGGTAGTGAGAAACGTTGCAGAGCTAGCAGGAGGCTGTTGAAGGAATCCAGGACCCTGGCTCCCACGGGCCCAGAACCATGGCTAGGAGCACTGGCATGGTCTTGTGGGACCAGCCATGGACATGGGAGCAGAGGAGAATTTCAGAGGCTTCTCCAAGGAACTAACTGCAGAGCGTGTGGGATGTCCTACGGGGAAGGTTGGTGAGGACCTGAGGGCTATTGGCAGCCACTGAGCTGGGCTAACGAGCTTTGGTTCCATCCTGGAGTGGGTGTACAAACACTGGCTCCTTTCCTTTTTCCTTCTATTAAAAATAGATTTGTAATACAATATGTTCAGATCAATTTCCCCTTCCAATTCTTTCCCACCTCTCCTTTCATCTGGATCCACCCCCTTTTCTGCCTCTCATTAGAAAACAGGCAGGTCTAAGGGACCCAAGCCTTGAGAGGGAGCCCACCCCTCACACTGCCTGGAGGATCAGAAACCAGAGGCTGAGTGGCTCAGAGGCCCAGAACGGAACCAAATATGCCAGGAAGAAAGCAAATGAAATCATTCCTAATGATACTATGCTGTACTCACAGACAGGGGTCTAGCCAAATCACCATCAGAGAGGCTTCCTGCTTATATGTAGCAGATCTTTACCCAGAAACTGATACCCAGAGCCAAACCTTAGGCAGAACTTGGAATTCTGGGAAGGAAGGGGAGAAATGATTGTGAGGGCCAGAAAGGTCAAGGACAACACACACACACAAACCCTACAGAATCAACAAACCTGGGCTATGAAGGGGCTCCTAGAGACTGACAATCAGGGGACCTGCGTGGTCAAACTTAGGCCCTCTGTATACATGTTATAGTTGTGTAGCATGGTGTTTTTGTGGGACTTCTAACAGAGGGAGTGAGGAGCTGTTTCTGATGCCTTTTGTGCCCCTTGTCCTCATACTGGCTTGCCTCATCTCACCTTGATATGAGATGTGGGGGTGCTTACTCTTATTGCAACTGAATATGCCATGTTTGGGTGATATCCTTGGGAGGCCTGCTCTTTCCTGAGGGGAAAAGGAAGAGGAGTGGATATCAAGTGTGGAGGGGGGAAGGATGGGGAGTGGAAGAGGGAGAGGAAACTGTAGTTGGGATGTAATATATGAGAGAATAAATTAATAAAAACTTAAAAGTTTTTTAAAGCCCGGATTTAACATTATGAGACAAGGAACTTGCAAAGACGCCATTAAGTTTTGTTTTCTGCTTACATTCTCTGACGGGCACGGGGTCTACCCTTAAGAGTAATTTGTTTCTCCAAGCGAGAAAATGAATTTTTCATTTGCAAGCGGTTATCGACTGGAGATTGCTCCTGGGTTAGGGAAGGGTGGATGTGCCTGCTTCTCCTTTCATCCCTAGGACCCCCATCTGCTGCAGTCCTGGGCAGACCATGTGCATGCTGCCACAGTCTCTGTGATCTCATCTGTGTGCCAGCCCTGTTGTGTCTAAAAGTCCTTGTTTTCCTTAATCCCCTCCATTTCCTATTCCACAGGGCTCCCTGAGCCCCGAGGGGAGGCATTTGATGGAGACGTACCATTTAGGGCTGAATGTTCTGGAGTCTCCCACTCTCTGCATGTTGTCTGCCTGTCTTTGTTCCCATCTTCCTCAGGAGGAGGAAGCATCTCTGAGGTTGGCTGGGCAAGGCACTGATTTGTACGTATAGCAGAATATCACTAGGAGTCCTTTTATTGCTCTGTTCCTTTTGTAGACCAGTCCCACTGAATTCTTTATAATTTGGCCTTATTTTATTTTTTGTGGAATATGCATGAAAGGATATAAACTGATTCAGATTGCTTCAAGGACAGCGGTAGAATGAAAACCAATGGACAGAGCACCTGGCTTTGGCAGTCTCAGTGGAGCTTCTGGTGATGTCGCCACAAGCTTCTTCAGTGGTGGGCCTAGACCCCCATTAGGGCTGCTCTTTCCTGGTTTCCAGTCTTCTTGCACATGCTCATATCTCCAAGGAAAGCATTACTCTGCCTTTTGCGAGACTGATCTTAGTGTAACATCTTACAGAATATACTCTTTGGGCAGATGTCTCCAATGATACAGAGACAGGTTCAACGTGCTGATGTCACTTGGTGCCTTTACCCATGACTGTGTGAAAGTAGAAGCTGCTTGTCCATTGTATGAGAAGGCCAGCAGGCATGTGCACTTTGTCCACCTTTTATTTAATCAACTTCCTTCTTTAACCTTGCTGTGTCTCACTGTTCATATTTGTCACACACACATACAAAAAAAGATTTTTCAATAATTGGTTGTCCAACTTAGATCCAAGTAATACTGGGTGTGAAGTGTTAGCTCATGTTTATCTTAAGTTGAGGAAGGGGTGACAGAACCATCATTCTGCCTTTAGAATGGCTGTCAGGTTAAAACAAGAATCCAGCCAGTCAGGAGTCCGAGGGTAAATGCTGGTTCCCAGGTATAACAGACAGTAGTGGCACTATGTTTGGAAAGGAGGTTAGCATTTGGGTTTGTAGATGGACAAACTGCTTTAAGAGCATCCAGGTGGAGGCAAGGGATGTTTGAAGTTTGCTGCAGACATGGTGGAGAGTGGTGCTGACTGCTGAGCCAGGCAGCCCTGTAGGAAGTCAGAGAGTAGGCTACGGAAGGCGACAACCGCATTCCCTGGGTTCTAGACTTTCCTGTCCCCCTCATAGATAACAAACAGGACACTCTTCCCCAAGTGCCAACCCATGGTCCATGAGCTGTGGGAAACCCAGGCTCAACAAAGAATTCTAAGCTTAGTTAAGGTATCACATGAATTTCTTTCTTTTTTCTTTTTACAATTTTTTAGTTTGGTAACTTGGGTGTGTGTGTGTGTGTGTGTGCATGTGTATATGTATGTGTGTGTGTATGTGTGTGTGTGAGTGTGCATGTCTGTGTGAATGTGTGTCTTTGTTTGTTTAAAGATCTTAGTTTTATTTTACGTTTGTGCATCTCTGTCTGTGGGCCACATGTGTGAGGGTGCTCACAGCGGCCAGAAGAAGACGTTGGGCCCCTTGGATCTGGAATTACATGTGGTTGTGAGCCACCATGTGGGTACTGGGAACTGAACAATTCCTCTACAATAGCAGCAAGTGCTCTTAACCACTGAACCATCCCTCCATCCTCAATCCTGAGGTTTTTGAGCAAAAACTGGAGATGACAATATTATTTCTCAGCATCAAATGGTTGGACTTGCCTGATCCCTAAGTCATCTGTGGAACACAGAACAGCCTCAGTATATGAATCATTCATTCTTATTCCCAGCACATCTCAAGAGAATAAATATTTCCAGTAACTCTGAGAACTAATCATTTAGTTCTTAGGGTCTCAAGGAAAATCAGGGGAAACCAGTCATTGACATATGCATAGCTAATATGCCACTGTGATCCTACCCAGAAGCCAGAATCTGCTCTGTGTGGTTCCCCATTCACAGGATAAATCATGGGAAGAAACAGCAAACAATGGTCAGCTGCATGCCCTGTTTGCTTGAAACATAATTAAAGGTGAATGTTCCATCTTTTAGTGTAGATTGAGCAGGTTTCAAAAATCTCACGAGGCATTTTCTGAATATATAGGAGCAGCTTATACGTTAGTCTACATGCACAGGGATGCACAGTTCATTCCCAGTGTGGTGTGAAGGACCTCTGAATTCAGAGTGTGAGATACACACAGGCCAATGGGGCAGGCCCAGTTGGCTGACTTCATCAGGCTCCATGGTCCTGAAACCTGGATGCTTTGATGAAAGTCAGCACCTCCCTGTTTCCTCTGTGCCATCTCCTTCTGTGGCTCTTCTTCTTTCATGTACCATCTCTATTTTTGATGGCTACGACGTTCCACCTCAGAGATACATTCAGCTCCTGTCTCCACAAGGACCTTGCCACTTCTGCCTCCCTTCACACTCATGGTGTTGGATTCTCAATATTCCAGCCACCCTTCTTCTATCCTCTGCCTGCTCATGGGACCGGTATTGACCGCTGAGTCATGTTCTAAAAATCGGAACTAATGACTTATCAAAATTGCGCATAAAACTCCTGAGAATCCTCATCCCACTTTCTCCCCACCTGCCTTCCTACAGAATGAAGTTCAGGCTTCCCAGCCTGAGAAGCAAAGTCCTTGAGACTGAGCCTGGTTATCTCTTGACCCCCCCTCCTTTCTCTCACCCATTCTTGCTTCTATCTCCATACATTCCACACTGCACATTTTTCCCCCAAGTTTCACCTATTTCTGATTGTGTCAAGCTTTTCTCTACTTCTGGAATTCTATGGTATTCTAGCTTTATACCTGCTGCAGCTGAGATCTGTGTAAGAGTCATATCTTAGGACCATACTGAAGTCAGACCTTGATCAGGATCTTAACACCTACCTTGTTACCAAGAGACTTATCAACTCATACCCATGCTGTCTGTTTATTACGGCACCTTCCACTCTACGTCACTCAACAATTCCAGTGTCATAATACAAATTTAAGTGTTTAACATCATTTATTCGTTAAGTTTATCTATAAATATTTATTGATTGTTTTATTCAAGATACCAGTTAATAATAGCCATGGAGTGTGTACTTCCCAAAGACATATGCATGTAAGACAATTACCATTTTTTTTGAAAGTGCAATGAACACTTGTATGATTGAGCCCAACCAGAGAGAAAGAGAAAAGGTGCCTCCCTTAGTCTGGAGGAATCAGAGAATGGATATGGGGTAAGGCCAAGAACAATGAAACCATCAACTTTAATTGTTTCATTGTAAGAATCATGCTGCTCTTTGATGTAAAAGCTAGGACTAGCATTCTGGTAGCCTGGCCATTCTGCATGTGGACAACTGTAACTTGGGGGCATTTCTAATGTGTGGCTAGCCTGCTGTGTCACCATCTTTTGAGAATGAAGTATTACCGGAAGTTTTGTAGGTGTCAGCAAAGATAGGTGCTCTCACAGCTATTCAGGACATCCACAAGGTATCATCCGTTGGCCATTCTGAGCTGCCATAAAGGCTGACATATGTGGTCCAGTGTGTGTGTGAGGCAGGAATGAAGGACATTTGTATATCTTTATTGGTCCAATGAAGATGTTTGCCATCCTGGCAGAGCTCTCAATAAGCAGCTCTGAGCTGAAGCAGAGTGGAACCTGCGGACTGGGGGATGTAAAGAGCTAGACCTGGGGAAGTTCTAGGTAGTCCTGACAGCAAGTGCCTTAATTCCAGGGCTGGAAGGCCAGCTGAGGGGAGTGAAAGCTTCTCAGAAGAGCCAAGTTTTTAGCTAGTGATCTCATGGGCAGCTTTGTGCTTTTGTGTTATCCCTTGGATGCATCAGGAGCCTGTGCAGACCTGCACTGATGGGTTCTCTCTAGCAGGGCAGGGCAGAGCCTAGGAGCAGGAGGCAGCCGACCTGGGCTATGGGTGGGGAAGGAGAAACACAGGTCCTCTGAGGCCAGGTATGGGAGGGGTCCTCCTACTGTCCATTACACATGGGTCCCTTTGACTTTCATATGCCCTTTGTAAGCCAGGGGAATAACCCTAAACATTTCAAGTAAAAGCAAGATGCCAACCAATGAAAGGTGAACCATGGCTGTGCAGCACTGGAAGACTTCCGTTTAGAGCAAACTGAGAAAGGCAGAGCTTCTGGGTCTGTGATAGCGTTTTGAGTTATCTACAAACACGGAATTACAGTATATTCTGAAGAAAGAGCATGCTTTTACAAAAAGATTCAGTAATAAAATATGCATTAATTTCCCCATCAGGGAGAAAGACATTATGTCAGGCAGGAGGACAAACAGATGTTTGCAGGTGACTTTTCCTGGGAAGTTTCTTTGCTCACATCCTGAAGCCAGCTCTCCCTCTTGCCTGACTTATTTGATGTGTGCTGTCATGGATTTCTCTTCCTGCAGTAATGCTCTCTGGCTCTGGAGCACTAGGCTGGGCAGGCATCTTCATGCTCCACTCCAGTACCACAAGAAGGAACAGGCTGGTGTCTTACTCAGCACACCACAAAAATGCTCTCTCCAGTGACAAGTGACTTCATACACATGGCTGAGGCAAAGAATAGCTTTTCCATTTAGGGCCACCACAATCTTTGGAGGCCCTTTCAAAAGTGAGCATTTTGGCTCACATCCTAATGATAACTTAGTTTTAAGGCAGCACAGATTATCAGTCATTCTTTTCTCTTTAAGCAGATCTGGAAGTCTATAGGATTCCAGCTTGCTGGGACACTAGCAGTAGCCAAGCTCAAAAGGATGGGGGAAACACACACAAGTCCCCATCACACACACACACCACACCATACCACACCATTCCACACCACCACCACCACCATCAGATTCAGGAACTTTGAATTCTCTGAATAGCTTATGACTATAGCACCAGCAGCCACTTAGCTAGGCAACACTAGGACACGTCAACCATCCCTGTGGCTAAGGAGTTTGAGGATTTTCTCCCTTGGCCTATGGCCAGGGGCTTATGAGTACATGGCTCAGACCAGGTTCCAGAGGGAGCCATGGGGCTGCCCCTGCAGAGAATAACAATGCCAATACAAGGGCCTCAGTCTTTTGTCTGCCCTGTCTGTCTGATGAGGATACACAGATACCAAATATCTTCATTGGAGATAAGTGAGCTCAGCTAGTGTCCCTGGTGATAGATGCTAGACTGTGACAAGGGCACCTGTCTGACACTCATCATGGCCTCTGGAGTTCTCCTCTCCCACAAAGCCATGTTTGTTTAGTGTATCCACTCTTGAGCCCAACACAGAGAATACAGGTTAGGAGGAGCCCCACCCTAATGCTTTCTTGACTGAGAGAGAAAACTGATGGCATCCAGGCCCAGGCTCTGGATTATCTGTTCCTAGTCCCATCTTGTACACCTGGCTCTGGGAACAGGGGTGGCAGTGGGGACAAAGGCAGGCTGCTGAAGAACAGGGAGATGGTCACAGTAGTGGAAGAATGTCCAGGTTTCTGGACTGTGGGTGTGGCCTGAACAATTTTCTTAAGTGTGGACAGGTGCGCTGAATACCCAGCATGCTCCTTTGTCACCACAGAACCCCTATCCTACTGCTCAGCCATCATCTCCCACCAAGAGTACCTGTGAATACACACAGTAGTGTGCCCTTTGGTGTTAGACAAGCTTCCAGGAGAGACATTACCCTTTCTGCTCCTTTTCACAAATACTAGGAAAAGCAGCAATTTGCACACATGTGGCTCAGAATTGTCCACTCATTTTTCTCAAAGCTTATTCCTGTTGTGTGTGCACACACATCAATCATTCTTTTCTTAAAACACAAGACTAAAGGGGAGAAATTTTTATTATGGTTATAAATAAGGACACATATATGTATGTGTCTGACACACACAGATGTACCGTTTTAAGTGCACATTAAGATACACTTTAGTAAAACTGTTTGTCTATACAACCTTCAAATAAAATGAAATATATCTCCAAGATCCCAAAAATGTTTGTGTGTCCTTTGTTGCTTGCTGTATTCTGCATCTGGAGTGTTTTCCCAAGGATTGGTACCTAGCTTTGTGCTATTTCGAGTGGGTGGAAATTCTGAGACGTGGGGTCTAGTGGGAAGTTTCATTTGTTGGAGAGTTTTTGAAGGGGGGTTGTGAAGTGTGGTTGTCTCTCTCTTTCCTTCCTGGCTGCAGGGTAAGATGGTAGGTTGCTGTGCCCTGTGCCCTCTGTGGCATAGAGGTGTCTCCTGATAGGCTCTAGTTGTTCACTTTTCCATGGGCAGAACCCTCTAAGACCATGAGCCATACTAAACCTTTTATCTTGATAGGCTGATTATCTGAGTTGTTTGCTATGGTAACAGAAAGCAAACACACCCACCTTTCTGCGTTCCACAGTTCTAGCACCAAGAAACTGCTGATTTGCTTGCTTTCTCTATGGATCACATTTCTCACCCTAATTTTCAATAAAAATGGACTAATTCAGTATGCAAATGTGTCTGTCACTAGCACGCTGTTTTGGAGATTAATTCTACATGTGTCCTTATTTTTGTCTGTTCAACAAAACATATTCATTTTGATAATAAATAAACAGCAGAAATTCATGCCTCATTTTGCTGGAGCTAGGAAGACTAAGATCAGAAAAGAAACAGCAGATTCACATATCTAGTGAGGGCTGCTTCCTGGTTCATCAGAGGTGTCTGCTTGCTGTGTGCTCACATTGTATAAGAGGCAGTGCGGGGGTGGGGGGAGAACACTACCTCTGAGGAGCAGGACAACATTTTCCATACAGCAACCAAGAGGCTGAACTCTGGGCCCTAAAACAGCAACGATTGTGTTTCCCAGGTGAGAGGAAACCCCCACCATGTGGGAATCAGTCGAGTCCACTCTCAGGTCCCCCAGCCAGAACCCAAAGAGATCCTGGGTCGCGCAGGCACTAGGTCCCCAGACCAGAGCCACAGGCCTCCATGTCCTGATCACCTTCCCAGGCTGATCGGTGGGCACAAAAACACCAGGGACTGGGAGTCCCAGTCGCAAGAAAAACCCACAGGGAAGGAAGGAAACAGGACTGACCTAGGGTCACCCAAATTTTCCCTGGAAAAGGTCTCGCCAAATTGTGGGTGCAAGCCGTCATCACTGAACTGGGTTCCAGCCTCGAGCACAGAGACAGAGACTTGCTGCTTGCCCAGCTCTCCAGCACAGACAGAGCTATGAGCCCCAGGGCAACAGAGACTGGGAGTCCCTGACATAAGAAAACCCCACAGGGAAGGAAGGAAACGGAAACCCAATTAGGTCATCTAGTATGTCCCTGGAAAAGGTCTGGCAGACTGGAGTGCGCATGCCACCAGCCCAGAGACCCAACCTTAGACCTACAGAAGCTTAGAATCCCTGAGATCAACCCCCAGATACTGCTCCAAGGAGCAACCAATTATCCCTAATAAAACTGACCAAACCATGGGTCACCCAGTTTACAGCAGGAGCTCACTAAATTTACAGCAAGAAACCCAGAAGCAGGGCAACTGTCTCCAGGACTTCTCTGAGTGAGAGGAGAGCCCTCTCAATGAACAAGGACCACGGTTACCACTCAGGTCTCTACGCCTGAGGTGAGCTGTGGCAACTCCTGAAAAACATCAGCAATAAAGTGACCATACCCAAAAAGCTGAGGAAGCTTCCTCCAGGAAAAACCATCTTCCTGTGAAGGAGATTCTCTCCACCACAGGATTCCAGGAACCACCAGAAACTAACACCCAACACCTAAGAGAGTCCAATGGGTAGAGGCCAGCGTAAAAGCTCAACCAACAAAAGAGAGAGCAATATAACAACTCTAGAACCCAGTTATCCAGGGGCAAGTAGCCCTAGACACCCCAGCATAATTGAAATTCAAAAAGATGACTTAACATCTATGCTCATCAAGAAGATAACAGAGGAAACAAATAAAATACTTAAAGACCTGGAGGAAGATAAACTCAAACAGATTATGGCCATCCATAAAGAAACAGAGGAAGATAAAAACAAACAGATTATGGCCATCTGTAAAGAAATAGAAGAAGATAAACAAACAAACAAACAAAAAACAAATGATGTCTATCCGTAAAGAAATACAGGAAGTTGCAGCCAAACAGTTTGTGGCCTTTAGAGAGGAAATACTTAAATCCCTGAAAGAAATAAAAGAAACAGAGGATTGTTCAAACAAACAGCTGAAGGAATTGAAGGAAAAACAGGAAAATATAGTCAGACAGGTGAAGGAAATCAATGAAACGGCTCAAGATCTGAAGATAGAATTGGAAAAATTAAAGAACACACAAATGGAGGAAATTGTGGAGAGAAAGAACTTAGGGAAGAAAACAGGAACTACAGAGGTAAGCATAACCAATAGACTACAAGAGATGGAAGAAAGAATCTCAGGTGTGGAAGATACAATGGAAGAAATCGATGTATCTGTCAAAGAAAATGGTAAATCCAAAAAATTCCTGACACAGACCTTCCAAGAAATTCAAGACAATATGAAAAGACAAAACCTAAGAATAATAGGTATAGAGGAAAAGAAGACTCCTTTCTCCAAGGCCAAGAACATATTTTCAACAAAATCATTGAAGAAAATTTCCCCAAGTTAAAGGAGAGGCCAATAAGAATACATGAGGCCTACAGAACACCCAACAAATTTGACCAGAAAAGAAAATCCTCCCACCACATAATAATCAAAACTGTAAGTATACAAAACAAAGAAAAAATACTAAAAGCTGCAAGGGAAAAAGGCCAAATAACATATATGGCAAACCCATCAGAATCACACCTAACTTCTCAACAGAGACTATGAAAGCCAGAAGGGCCTGGACGGATATCATGCAGGCCCTAAGGGAACACAGATGTTAGCCCAGGCTACTATAACCAGCAAAACTCTCAGTCCTCATAGACGGGAAAACAAGATATTCAATGACAAAAACAAATTTCAACAATACTTACACACAAATCCAGCCTTACAGAAGACACTAAAAGGGAAAATACAACCCAAGAAAACTAGCTACTTTCAAGAAAACACAGGAAATAATTAACCTCACTAGAATAAAACAAAAAGCAACCAAGCACACAACCGTATGACCACAGCCAACATCAAAATCAAAAGATCTAATAGCCATTGGTAATTAATCTCTCTCAACATCAATGCACTCAATCCTTCAATAAAAAGACACAGACTAACAGAATGGATGCATAAACAAGACCCAGCAATCTGTTGCTTACAAGAAACACACCTAAGTCAGAAAGATAGACATTACCTGAGGGTAAAGGGCTAGAAGACAGCTTTCCAATCAAATGGACCCAAGAAGCAAGCAGGAGTAGCCATTCTAATATCTGATAAAATAGATTTTCAATCAAAACTAATCAAAAGAGATGGGGAAGGACTCTTCATACTCATCAAAGGAAAATTCCATCAGGAAGACATCACAATCCTGAACATCTATGCCCCAAATACAAGAGCACCCACATTTGTTAAAGAAACATTGATAAAACTTAAACCACACATAGATCCCCACACATTAATAGTGGGAGACTTCAACACCCCACTCTCAACAAAGGACAGGTCAACAAAACAGAAATTAAACAAAGAAACAATGTCTCTAACAGAGGTCATGAACCAAATGGACCTAACAGACATTTACAGAACCTTACACCCAAACAAAAAAGAATTTACCTTCTTCTCAGCACCTCATGGAACCTTCTCCAAAATAGACCATATAGTTGGTCACAAAGCAAGCCTCAACAGATACAAGAAGATTGAAATAATCCCTTGTATCTTGTCTGATCACCATGGAATAAAGCTGGACCTCAACAATAACAGAAATAGCAAAAACCCTACATACACATGGAAACTGAACAACTTGCTAGTAAATGACAGCTGGGTCAGGGAAGAAATAAAGAAAGAAATTAAAGTCTTCCTAGAATTCAATGAAAATGAAGGCACAACATACCCAAACTTGTGGGACACAATGAAAGCAGCGCTAAGAGGAAAGTTCATAGCACTAAGTGCCTTCAAGAAGAAATTCTAGAGAGCTCATTCAAGCTCACCTAAAAACCCTATAAAAAGAAGAAGCAGACACACGAAAAAGGAATAGATGGCTGGAAATAATCAAACTCAGGGCTGAAATCAATCAATTAGAAACAAATAAAACAATTCAAAGGATCAATGAAACCAAGAGCTGGTTCTTTGAGAAAATCAACAAGATTGACAAACCCTTAGCCAAGCTAACTAAAAGGCAGAGAGACACCACCCAAATCAACAAAATCAGAAGTGAAAAAGGGGACATAATTACAGATACTGAGGAAATCCAAACAATCATTAGGACTTACTTCAAAAGTCTGTTTGCCACAATATTTGAAAATCTAAATGAAATGGACAATTTTCTTGATCAATTCCACTTACCAAAGCTGAATCAAGACCAGGTAAATCAATTAAATAGTCCTATATTCCCTAAGGAAATGAAAGCGGTCATCATAAGTCTCCCATCCAAAAAAAGCTCAGGACCAGATGGTTTCAGCACAGAATTCTACCAGACCTTCAAAGAAGAGCTAACACCAATTCTCTTCAAACTATTCCACAAAATAGAAACAGAAGGAACACTACCAAACTAATTCTATGAAGCCACAGTCACTTTGGTACCTATACCTCACAAAGACTCAAAAAAGAGAATTTCAGGCCAATCAATCTCCCTTATGAACATTGATGCAAAAATACTTAATAAAATACTTGCAAACCAAATACAAGAACACATCAAAGATATCATCCACTATGACCAAGTAGGCTTCATCCCAGGTATGCAGGGGTGGTTCAATATATGTAAATCTATCAATCTGATTCACCATATTAACAAATTGAAAGAAAAAAACCACATGATAATCTCCTTAGATGCTGAAAAAGCATTTGACAAAGTTCAACATCCATTCATGTTTCAAGTATTGGAGAGATCAGGGATACAAGAATGACAAACCCTTAGCCAAGCTAACTAAAAGGCAGAGAGACACCACCCAAATCAACAAAATCAGAAGTGAAAAAGGGGACATAATTACAGATACTGAGGAAATCCAAACAATCATTAGGACTTACTTCAAAAGTCTGTTTGCCACAATATTTGAAAATCTAAATGAAATGGACAATTTTCTTGATCAATTCCACTTACCAAAGCTGAATCAAGACCAGGTAAATCAATTAAATAGTCCTATATTCCCTAAGGAAATGAAAGCACATATCTAAACATAGTAAAGGCAATATACAGTAAGCCTATAGCCAACATCAAACTAAATGGAGAGAAACTTAAAGTAATCCCATTGAAATCAGGGACAAGACAATGCTGCCTACTCTCTCCATATCTCTTCAACATAGTTCTGGAAGTCTAGAGCAATAAGACAGTTGAAGTAGATTAAGGGGATAAAAAATGGAAAGGAAGAAGTCGAAGTATCACTATTTGCAGATGATGTGCTGGTATGCCTGAGTGACCCCAAAAATTCTACCAGGGAACTCCTACAGCTGATAAACACAGAGAGCAAAGTGGCCATATACAAAATTATTTAAAAATTAAATTCAGTAGCCCTCCTGTATACAAAAGACAAAAGGGCTGAGAAAGAAATTAGGGAAACAACACCCTTCACAATACCCACAAAGGACATAAAGTACCTTGGTGTCAACCTAACCAAGCAAGTCAAAGACTTGTATGAAAAAATTTGCAGTCTCTGGAGAAAGATGTAGAAGAAAATATCAGAAGATGGAGAGATCTCCCATGCTCATGGCTTGGCAGGATTAAGATAGTAAAAATGGCCATTTTACCAAAAGCAATCTACAGATTCAATGCAATTCCCATCAAATTACCAACACAATTCTTTACAGACCTGGAAAGAAAAAATTCTCAACTTCATATGGAATAATAAGAAACCCAGAATTGCTAAAACAATCCTCTACAATAAAAGATCTGCTGGAGGTATCTCCATCCCTGATCCTAAGCTATACTATAGAACAACAGTAATAAAAACTGCATGGTACTGGCATAGAAACAGAATGGTGGATCAATGGAACTGAATAGGAGATCTAGAAATAAACACACACACTTATGGACACCTGATCTTTGACAAAGATGCCAAATCCATACAATGGAAAAAAGATAGCATCTTCAACAAATGGTGCTGGTGCAACTGGATATCTACATGTAGAAAATGCAAATAGATCCATACTTATCTTCCTGTACAAAACTAAAGTCCAAGTGGATCAAAGACCTCAACATAAAACCAGAGACATTAAATTGCTTAGAAGAAAAAGTGGGGAAGACCCTAGAACTCATTGGTACAGGAGAGAACTTCCGGAACAGAACACCAACAGCACAGGCTCTAAGACCAACAGTCCATAAATGGGACCTCATGAAACTGAAAAGCTTCTGTAAAGCAAAGGACACATCATAAAAACCAAATGACTGCCTACAGATTGGGAAAGAATCTTCACCAACCCTTTATCTGACAGAGGGCTAATATCCAGTATATATAAAGAACTAAAGAAGCTGAAAGCAACAAACCAAGTAATCCAATTGAAAAAATGGAGAATAAAGCTAAACAGAGTATTCTCTTTAGAGGAATATAGAATGGCAGAGAAACATAAATAAATACTCAACCTCATTAGCCATCAGCAAAATGCAAATCAAAACAACCCTGAGATTTCACCTTATACCCATCAGAATGGCCAAGGTAAAAAACTCAAGTGATGACACATGCTGGAGTGGTTCTGGAAAAAGGGGAACCATCTTCCACTGTTGGTGGAAATGTAAACTTTTACAACCACTCTGGAAATCAATCTGGGCTTTCTCAGACAACTAGGAGTAGCGCTTCCTCAAGATCCAGCCATACCACTCCTAGGCATATATCCAAAAGAGGCTCAAGTACATAATAAGGACATTTGTTCAGCCATGTTTGCAGCAGCCTTATTTGTAGTAGCCAGAAGCTGGATACAGCCCAGATGCCCCTCAACTGAAGAATGGATGCAGAAATTGTGGTACATCTACACAATGGAATATTACTCAGCAATGAAAAATAAGGAAATCATGAAATTTGCAGGTGAATGGTGGGAACTGGAAAGGATCATCCTGAGTGAGCTATCCCAGAAGCAGAAAGACACACAGGGTATATACTCACTCATATAGACATATAATATTGGATAAACGTATTAAAATCTGTACATGTAAACAAATCATGATGGAGGACCCTGACTAAAATGCTCAATCCCCATCCTGAAAGGCAAAGAGGATGGAAGAAGAAGAAGAAAACAGGAAACAAGTTAGGAACCTGCCACAGTAGGGCTCCTGAAAGGCTCTGCCCTGCAGACTATCAAAGCAGATGTTGAGACTTATGGCCAACTGTTGGGCAATGTGCATGGAATCTTATGAAAGAAGTCATAAATAGTAAGATCTGGAGAGGACAGGAACTCCACAAGGAGAACAACAGAACCAGAACATTTGAACACAGTTGTCTTCCTAGAGACTCATACTCCAACCAAGTACCAGGCATGGGGATAACCTAGAACCCCTGCACAGATGTAGCCCATGGCAGTTCAGTGTCCAAGTGGGTTACATAGTAATGGGAAGAGGAACTGCCTCTGACATAATCTGATTGGCCTGCTCTTTGATCACCTCCCCCTGACGGGGGAGCAGCCCTACCAGACCACAGAAGATGACAATGCAGCCATTCCTGATGTGATCTGACAGACTAAGATCAGAAAGAAGGAGAGGAGCACCTCCCCTATCAGTGGACTTGGGGAGGGGCATGCATGAAGAGGGGTGAGGAAACTTGGGATTAGGAGGGGAAGAGGGAGGGGCTTATGGGGGATACAAAGTGAATAAAGTGTAATTAATAAAATTTAAAAAACAAAATAAAACAAAACAAAACCAAAAAAGAGGCAGTGCAGCCTCTGAGGTCTGGTTCATCAGGGCAGTAACCCAACATGAGGACTCCACCTTAATGATTTTATCACTTCTTTGAAGAAAAACCTCCTAATATCCTTATATTTCAGGCGCAATATTTTGACACATGATTTGGAGTCACAAGAACTTAGACCTCCTCACCTCCTGCTTTGGCACAGCTGAGCATCTCTCTCCTCTGGCCACAACAGGGTTTGCTTTGCCTCCCAGTGTTTACCATTTGGGGCTCTTCTTATTTGGAGCTGTTATCAGCACAGCTGCTCTGAACCTTTATGGAAGAGTTTTACTTGCATTCATGTCTGCTTTTATATGTTTGGAGTGAAGACCCAGATTGGTTTTTGAATGAATTAAGGCCGTAAATTTCTACCAAGTTGCTTTTATGGTCATAAATTTCACTTCATGAAGTTCACTGTATTACTGGTTGACTTTGATTTTTATTTTATTTTTTGCCAATTACATAATGAATATAGCCATTTCTATCCTTCATTTCTCTCCTTAATCCCCTCAGTTTCTCAAAGGCATCCTTCTACTCAATGATTCCTCCTTCATTTTCTTTCTTTTTTTCTTATTATTAATTACACTTTATTCATTTTGTATCCCCCCATAAGCCCCTTCCTCCTCCCCTCCAGATCCCACCCTTCCTCCCCTTTCTGCATGCATGCTCCTCCCCAAGTCCACTGATAGGGGAGGTCCTCTTCTCCTTCCTTCTGATCTTAGTCTATCAGATCACATCAGGAATGGCTGCATTGTCTTCTTCTGTGGCCTGGTAGGGCTGCTCCCCCCTCAGGGGGAGATGATCAAAGAGCAGGCCAATCAGATTGTGTCAGAGGCAGTCCCTCTTCCCATTACTATGGAACCCACTTGGACACTGAACTGCCATGGGCTACATCTGTGCAGGGGTTCTAGGTTATCTTCATGAATAGTCCTTGGTTGGAGTATGAGTCTCTGGGAAGTTCCCTGTGTTCAAATTTTCTTATTCTGTTACTCTCCTTGTGGAGTTCCTGTCCTCTCCAGATCTTACTATTTCCCACTTCTTACATAAAATTCCATTCACTCTGCCCAACAGTTGGCCATCAGGCTCAGCATCTGCTTTGATAGTCTGCAGGGCAGAGGCTTTCAGAGGCCCTCTATGGCAGGTTCCTAGGTTGTTTCCTGTTTTCTTCTTCTTCTGATGTCCATCCTTTTTGCCTTTCAGGATGGGGATTGAGCATTTTAGTTAGGGTCCTCTCTTTTGCTTAGTTTGTTTAGATATACCGATTTTAGTGGGTTTATCAACTATGTTGTATGTTTATATGAGTGAGTATATACCATGTGTGTCTTTTTGCTTCTGGGACAACTCACTCAGGATGATCCTTTCCAGATCCCACCATTTACCTGCACATTTCATGATTTCCTTATTTTTCATTGCTGTGTAATACTCCATTGTATAGGTGTACCATGATTTCTGCATCCATTCTTCAGTTGAGGGGCATCTGGGCTGTTTCCAGCTTCTGGCTATTACAAATAAAGCTGCTACAAACATGGTTGAGCAAATATCCCTTCTGTGTACTCGAGCCTCTTTTGGATATATGCCTAGGAGTGGTACGGCTGGATCTTGAGGAAGCGTTATCCCTAGTTGTCTGAGAAAGCGCCAGATTGATTTCCAGAGTGGTTGTAAAAGTTTACATTCCCACCAGCAGTGGAGAAGGGTTCCCCTTTCTCCACAACCTCTCCAGCATGTGTTGTCACTTGAGTTTTTGATCTTGGCCATTCTGATGGGTGTAACGTAAAATCTCAGGGTTGTTTTGATTTGCATTTCCCTAATGGCTAATGAGGTTGAGCATTTCTTTAAATGCTTCTCTGCCATTCAATATTCCTCTACAGTGAGTTCTCTGTTTAGCTCTGCTCCCCATTTTTTAAGTGGATTACTTGGTTTGCTGCTTTTCAGCTTCTTTGGTTCTTTATATATATCCTGCTCTCATCAAAATTTTATGAGAGCAATGGAAAGAGACAGTCCTGTTTTTCTTGAGGCAGGGAACTTTGGGGTCTTTCTGTCCAACAAGTCATAGAAATTTGTCCTTCACCTGGCACAATGTTTTTTTTTGTTTAATATCATATCCCTTTTAGAGGGTACCTCCATTCAAATTCTTTTTTTTTCTTTTACTTTTAAAATGTGTTTTTAATTGCTGAGTAGTGTTCTATTGTATAAATGTACCACAATTTTTGTATCCATTCCTCAGTTGAGGGACATCTGGGGTGTTTCCAGATTCTGACTATTATGGATAAACACGATATGAACACGATTGAGCAAATGTCATTGTTGTATAGTTGAGCATATTTTGGATATATGCCTAGGAGTGGTACAGCTGGATCTTGAGGTAGCACTATTCTTAATTTTCTGAGAAAGCGCCAGAACAAGGAAATCATGAAATTTGTAGTTAAATGGTGGGAACTAGAAAAGATCACCCTGAGTGAGGTATTCCAGGAGCAGAAAGACACATATGGTATATACTCACTTATAAGTGGCTATTAAACATATAATATAGGATAAACATACTAAAATCTGTAGACCTAAAGAAGCTAAAGAAGGAGGACCCTGGGTAAGATGCTCAATCCTCTCTCAGAAAGGCAAATGGGACAGACATTGGAAGAGGGAGAAAACAGGGAACAGGACAGGAGCCTACCACAGAGGGCCTTTGAAAGACTCTACCAAGCAGGTTATTGAAGCAGATGCTGAGACTCATAGCTCAATTTTGGGCAGAGTGAAGGGAATCATATGAAAGAAGGGGGTGATAGAAAGACCTGGAAGGGACAGGAACTCCACAAGAAGAACAACAGAACTAAGAAATCTGGGCCCAGAGGTCTTCTCTGAGACAGATACTCTAACCAAGGACCATACATGGAAATAGCCTAGAACCCCTGCACAGATGTAGTCCATGGTAGCTCAGTGTCCCAGTGGGTTCCTTAGTAATGGGAACAGAGACTGTCTCTGACATGAACTCAATGGCTAGCTCTTTGATCACCTTCCCCTGGGGCAGGGGTAGTCAGCCTTACCAGGACACAGAGGAAGACAATGCAGACAGTCCTGGTGAGACCTGATAGGTTAGAATCTGAAGGATGGGGAGGAGGACCTCCCCTATCAGTGGACTGGGTGAGGGGCATGGGAGGAGAAGAGGGAGGAAGGGAAAGATTGGGAAGGGATGAGGGAGGGGGCTACAGCTGGGATACAAAGTGAATAAGTTGTTATAAATTAAAAAAATATTTTTTAAAAATTTTATGTTGTTTTATTTTTAATTACACTTTATTTACTTTGTATCCCCCCTCTAGTTCTTTCCCTCCTCCCCTCCCAACCCCTTCCATCCTCCCCTTCTCCATGCACACCCCTCCCCAAGTCCACTGGTAGGGGAGGGTTTCTTTTTCTTCCTTCTGATCCTAGTCTGTTAGGTCTCATCAGGAGTGGCTGCAGTGTCTTCCTCTGTGGCCTGGTAAGGCTGCTCCCCTCTTAGGGGGAGGTGATCAAAGAGCAGGCCAATCAGTTCATGTCACAGGAAACAAGTTAGGAGCCTCTCACAGAGGGCCTCTGAAAGGCTCTGCCCTGTAGACTATCAAAGCAGATGTTGAGACTTATGGCCAAACTTTGGGCAGAGTGCAGGGAATCTTATGAAAGAAGTGGGAAATAGTAACATCTGGAGAGGACAGGAGGTCCACAAGGGGAGCAACAGAACCAAAAAATTTGAGCACAGGGGTCTTTCCTGAGACTCATACTCCAACCAAGTACCATGGATGAAGATAATCTAGAACCCCTGCACAGTTGTAGCCCATGGCAGTTCAGTGTCCAAGTGGGTTCCATAATAATGGGAACAGGGACTGCTTCTAAAGAAATATTTTTTTCCTTTTTCTTTTTTTATTAATTACAGTTTATTCACTTTGTATCCCCCCATAAGCCCCTCCCACCTCCCCTCCCGGCCCCACCCTCCCTTCTCCTTCTTCCTGAATGCTCCTCCCCAAGTCCACTGATAGGGGAGGTCCTCCTCTCCTTCCTTTTGATCACTTCAGGAATGGCTGCATTTTAATCGAAAGAGAATCGCACTCTTTCCTCAATTCCTAGCTACCCTTTTTGCGATCTCCCTCAAATTGACCGGTTGTTTTTCTTTGCTTACTATTGTTAAATAGATACCTATGTGTATATCTATGCTCACGTGCATGCACACACGTGCACACACACACACACACACACCTGCTGAGCCCATTTTGTTTTTTTGTTTTGTTTTGTTTTTTGTTTTTGTTATATGGTTTCAGGGCTGACTACTCTGCAATGGCACCCATCTTTGGGAAATGCTATTCTCTTTCTCTCTTTTTTTTTTTCCCCAGCTGAGCTGTGATGTAGATATAGCCATTGGTTCTGGGGTCTCTATGATTTGTTGATCTTAGTATTGTGTTTGCTTTGGTTTTCTGTGATGGTCTCCATTTGCTGTAAGGAGAAGCTTCTTTGATAAGGGATGGTAGTTACACTTCTCTGTGTGTATCATGATAAAAATTTTGAATTTGGTAAAGAATTGTGCTATTTTAGCAAAACAATGGCAAAAAATTCTTTTCTAATGTTCCTGACCTCACTAGTGCTGGGAAGCTGGCCGTGTTTCCAGTATCAGAAATTATTTCTTTCCTGTTGGGTGAGCCTTAAGTCCAGTTAGACAGCTCTTGGTTATCACCAACCTGTGAGTGCCATTTACAGCACTTTTATACCTATCTTGCCATTTTGACCCTTGCTGTGGTTCATAGGTGCTGCAGCTGGGTAGGATTGTTTCATTGCTTCCTTCCATTGGCAGCATGCATAACATCTTTAGAACCGTGGAAGCTGGACCACAGGAAAGAGGCTTCCAAATAAGAACTACCTTGAATCGTCTGAAGTGTGTGGTATAACCAGCAATAGGGCACATCCTCAACCCTTGAGAAGTAGCTGAGGTTATTACATCCACAATATACATTATTCTGGGAGTCACTTAGACCACCTGATGGAATGCACTGACAAGCCATCGGAAAGGGGGCTTCTTATGTCTGGGACCATGTCTGGGACCAAGTCTGGGACCAATTTTATTTTTGTTTTTGTTGTTGTTAGTCTACAGCTTTTGTGAGGAACATTGTCAGCTCAAGTGGCTTAACTTCTTTTAAAATGTTTAAGCCAGTCCTGAAGACACCTGATAAACCAGTATCAGATGTAAGGGGAGGAGGTTCTCCCTTATCAGTGGACTTGGAAAGGGGCAGGGAGGAGATGAGGGTGGGAGCGTGGGATTGGGAGGGAAAGAGGGAGCGGGATACAGCAGGGATACAAAGTTAACAAATGTAACTAATATTAAAAAAAATAAAAATTAAAAAATGTATTCATGTATTTTATCTATCTATCTATCTATCTATCTATCTGTCTGTCTATCTATCATCTATCTATCTAGTGTGTGATATTAATTTTATTTTGATATTGGGCTTTCTAAAATAAATCAACAAGATCTGATTGTTTTTTTTTTTTTTTGGTTTTTTTTTTTTTGCCTTTCATCTGAAGCTAGTCTAATTAGACATCAAGGGCTCATGCTCTACCAGTGCAATGTCTGCATTGGAGAAAAGGTCAGCTGGACTGCACTGTGTTGTCTGTGGTACAAACTGATGGCCAGATTAAATGCAATATAGTGTGGCAATACTTCCGGCAATATTATTGTTGTTCACGATTGTTCTGGCTATCCCAGGTCTTTTGTGTTTCCATACGAATTGTAAGATTAATTTTTCAATTTCTGTAAAAAACTGAGTTGGTATTTTGATTTATATTGCACTGCATTATAGACTGCTTTTGATGGGATGATTGTTTTCATAATATTAATCTATGAGTACATGAGTGATCCTGGGAAGTCATTTTTTCTTGTATTCTTCAATGTTTTGAAGTTTTCAATGTTTTGCAGAGGTTTAGTCTAACATAACTGTTTCTTAATTGCTAATGAGATTATTTGCCTGTTCTATTGATTTGTGTATATTGATATTGGATCCTTCCACTTTTCTGAACATGTTAATCAACTTTAATAATTTCCTGGTGAAGTCCATAAGGCTTGGTATGTATTGGATATTATCATCTGAAAATAGTGATATTTTGGCTTTCTACTTTCCTATTTGTATCCCCTTTATTTCCTTTTATTGTCTTATTTTCTATCTAAGACCAGCAGCACTATAATGGATGGGAGTGAGGCAGTGGGATTCATCCTGTTCCTGATCTTGGTGGGAATGCACTGAGTCTTCTCCTTACAATATGATGCCAATCTTAGATTTTTCATATCCAGTTTTTAGTAAATTGACATATGATTTCTCCATTCCTAGTCTCTCTAGGGCTTTTTATCACAAAGGAATTATGCATTTTATCAAGGCCTTTTCTGTATATGAGTTTTCTTTTGATTTTTTTTTCCTGAAGACCATTTATCTTAGATTACATTTAGATCGATTACATTTAGATAGATTACATTTATTGATTTATGCATATTGAACTATCTCTGCATTCCTATGTTGATGTTAATTTGATAATCATGACTAATCTTTTTGATGTGTTATTGAATGTAATTTGGGAGTATTTTATTGAGGATTTTTGTGTCTGTGCTCACTGGGGAGGTTGGTCTGTGTTTCCTTTTATGCCTTGTCTTTGTTTGGTTTTGCAATAAGGATATTTACTGGCCTTGTACCAATAGCTGGGAAACATTCCTTCATTTTCTACTTTGTGGGATAATTTGGAGAAATAATGGTGGTAATTCTTATTTGATGGTCTGGCAGAATTCTTCACTAGATTCATTTGGACCGGACTTGTTTTAGTTTGAAAGTTTAAAATTATTGCCTCTATTTTCTTTTGGTTGTTATGAGTCTATTTAAATTATTTATTTCATCTTGACTTAATCTTGGTAGGTTATATCCATCTATAAATTTATTCACTTTTTGATTTTTTTGGTTTAGTGGAATATAATATTTTAAGTTATGTACACGTGACTCTTAGATTGTATTGGTATTTGTAATGATTTTCTTTTTTATCTCAAGTTTTGTTTAAATTGGTTATTTCTGTCTTTCTTTTGGTTAGTATGGCTAAGAGTTTGTCAATTTTATTCATCTTTTTAACAAACTAATTATGTGCTTCATTGGTTTCTTTTGTAATTTTTTTTCATTAATTTCTACTTTTATCTAAGTTACCTATTTCTGTCTAGTCATTTGTGGTTCTGTTTACTTTTGGTTTTGGAATGCCTTAAGGTGCCTCATTAGGTTGCTTATTTGAGATCTCTCTGATATTTTTTCTGTTTTTCCCCTTTTTTATTATTATCATTTATCACAGTTTATTCAATTTGTATCCGAGCTGTGGCCCCCTCCCTTATCTCCTCCCAATCCTACTCTCCCTCTCTCTTCTCCTCCCATGCCCCTTCCAGAGTCCACTGATAGGGGAAGTTCTCCTCCCCTTCTTTCTGATCCTAGCCTATCAGGTCTCACCAGGACTGGTTGCATTGTCTTCCTCTGTGGACTGGCAAGGCTGTACCCCTTAGGGGGAGGTGATCAGTGAGCCTGTCACTGAGTTGTTGTCAGAGAAAGACCCTGCTCTCTTTACTAGGGACCCACTTGGAGACTGAACTTATGAGCTACATCTGAGATGGGGTTTTAGGTTCTCTCCATGCATTGTCCTTGGTTGGGGTATCATTCTCTTTAGGGCCCCCAGGGCTCAGTTTTTATGTCTCTGTTGGTCTCCTCTTGGCACTCCTATTCCCTTCAGGTCTTTTTATTTCCCCCTTCTTTCATAAGATTCCCTACACTCAGCCCAAAGTTTGGCTACGAGTCTCAGCCTCTGCTTTGATACCTCGATCAGTAGAGTCTTTCAGAGGTCATCTGTTCTAGGCTTCTGTCCTGTTCCCTGTCTTCTCCTCCTTCCTATGTCTATCGCATTTGTCCTTCTGAATAAGGATTGAGCATCTTCACTAGGGTCTTCCTTGTTTTTAGCTTCTTTAGGAGTACATATTTTAGTATGTTTATCCTATATTATGTGGCTAATATCTACTTATGAGTGAGCATATACCATGTGTGTCTTTCTGCTTCAGGATTACCTTACTCAAGATGATCTTTTCTAGTTCTGAACATTTGTCTACAAATTTCATGATTTCCTTGTTTTTAATAGCTGAATAGTATTCCATTGTAAAAATGTACCACAATTTTTGCATCTATTCCTCCATTGAGGGACATCTAGGTTGATCCCAGCCCTCCACTCTGATATATATATATATATATATATATATATATATATATATATATATATAATTTAACGTATACACTTACAACTATAAATTTCCCTCAGGACTGTCTTCATTGTGTCTCAGTGGTTTGGGTATGTTCTTTCTTCATTTTCATTCAGTTTTAGGATTCTTGATTTCCTTAGTGACCCATTCATCATTCAATAGTGTGATATTAATCTCCATGAGTTTTCATATTTTCTTCAGTTTCTCTTGCTGTTGATTTGTGGCTTAATTCATTTAGGACCATAAAAAACACAAGAAATTATTTCAACTCTTCTAAATTTGGTGAGAATTGCTTCATGTCTGATCACAAGATAGATCAATATGTGATTTCTTTTTAAGAAAGTTCAATGGGCTGCTGAGAAGTATGTGTGCTATTACATATTTGGAAAAATAGTCTAAAGATGTCTATAAGTTCTATTTGGTTTATGGTGTTATTAAATTTTCTGTTTATGTTTTGTCTGGTTGATAGGCTTAACGGTGAGAGTGGGATACTGAAGTCGCTGACTGTTACTGTATTGGGACTAATCTGCTGCAATATAACTAGATAGTAGTATTTTTTTATGAAAATTGGTAAGCCTGTGTTTGGTGTGTAAATGTTCGGTATGCTGTGGGCCTCTTGTAACTGCACCGGCAGCTCTTTCTCTAGATTGGCAGAATTTTACTCTATGATTTGATTGAAATTGCAAAGAGCATGGCTGGCTGGTAGGATGTGAGCCAATTAAGATGTCCACACAAGATTTTTTTTTAATATTCTTGGTTTATTCACACAAACATTCCTTATAATATTATGCTAATATAAAAGTTAAACAGATATATCACCAAGTGGGAACAGTTGTTAGGCAGAAATGCTATTGTAGGATTCCACTGGGAAATCTTCTCCAATGAGGACACTTTGGAAGCTTGTAGATTTGACACCTGTCCACTGTGGAGTCCTTCAGCTGGGGGCAGCTGGGAGTATGGCACTGATGCAAGTTCCAGGAAGTCCTTGAGAGTACTCTCCAGCAGATAGCACTGACAAGCATGCCTGTGTGGGCCCAGTTACAGTGCAGAATTTCAAGAGTAACTGAAGACAAAACCACACATAGAGTCTCAAGTCCTTTTATGGATCGGTATCAACACAGAGGCTGGAGAAGTCAGGTTTCTCAATAGTATGACAGTGCGATCCTAGAGGCCATTTCCAAAGATTCAGTTTTTGTTTCATTTTATTGGATGGTAACTTTGTGCTATCAGGGTTCACATCTTTGAGATGGTTCACTGACCATATCAAGACTGCCTTGGAATAAGTTCATTGGAATATCAAGGGCTATCTTGAGCTAGACTCAGATCTGAGCTGCAAGTTGGCCTGCTTGAGGCTTGTTTCTAATAACTAGCTCTTATCAGAGCTTCCTGGTGGCAAGCTCAGGAATCATACTATTTCAAGTCACATAAAATGGCTTCTTAAGTTAGCTAACAGAAACTTTTCTTATTCTTTTGACACGAAATTATTCTTCATATTGCCTAACTGAAATTAATATTTTTTTCTTTCTCATGGTGCCCACCAAATATTACATGTTCCTTTTATAGGACTTTAAAAATTATCATTGACCTTTACTAAGTTATGTTTTTCCTCTATTCTCTCTTAAAGGCCTGAAATTATACTGTCCATATGATCCATTCTAATGGTGAGGCCCTCCTCCGAACTTCTTATTCAGCTTTATTGACATTTCTGTCATCCTTCCAATTTGGCTCTTCTTCACGCTTGTTTCATTGCAGCCTATTCTAATATCCTGAATTGGTTTCTTATCGAGTTGTAATTTGGGGATGCTTCATATCCTCTTTGAGTTGTTTGAATATATTGATGGTTGTTCTTTGGGGTCTGTGTCTGAAATTTCCTATAGGCCATTCTCACTGGATTAGTTCATGGAGTGGGTAATTTCTGAAGGAGATTTAGTTGTCTCATTTTTACTTTCTCAGTATTTTTGCACTGGAACCTGCTCTCTGGAGCTGTGCTACTAGTTAAGACCTTTGTTGGTTTTCAGTTCATAGTGTTTGTCTACTTTTAGAGACTAGCTTTTAGTATGCTTGAGTTGGCATTCTCTTAGACTGTGCTTTGTGGCACCAGGCTGTATTACCAGATATCTGATTGAAGTTGAGAATTAACTGTAGGTACAGCCACTGTAACAGTAAACTGACCACGAAAATGGAGTGTCAGCTGACTGTACCAAGTCATTCTTTAAATACCTGCTTCTATTGGGAGCCAAGGGGTACCCATAGTACCAGGTATTATTTTGGGTGTAGGCAGACAAATAAAGAAAGAACTCACACGTAGTAAGTGATTATGTTAGATTGCTATAAAAGAAGTGAAGGATAGGGGTATAGAGAGAGCAAGGAATGATAGGTTCAAGAGTGTGCGGATAAGGTGTGAGAGTGTTAGTTAATGTAGACGGAGATAAAGACATGTCCTCAAATGATGTAGAACATTCTTGTTTCTAAGGCAGTTGAGTCGCAGGTGCTCTGCCTGATAGACTATAAAATAAAATAAAAATGAACTAGCTATCAAACAAAAGGTGAGGCGTGAACCACTAAGCACAGAAGTCACTTCCTACATCGACTAGGGATTTTTATGTAAGAACATGAGAGCTATGGAGGAGAATAAAAACTGGGTGGAAAACAGCCTTTTAGGCCAGGGTCTCAGCTGACCTCTTGGCATAGCAGGGTGATATAGGGTAGGGGCTGAGACACAGACAGGTTCTTCAACTTCAGTTGGAGAATCTAAGCTGGCATCAGAACATGGGTGGACATTTTCTCCTCAAAGGGTAGCTGTGGGACTCTGCTGAATAAGGTTGAAGTCTGTCTTCTCTGGATAGCCAATCATTTGTGCTTGGTCTATGATGATAAACTCCTTTTTCTCAGTGGGATTCTGAAAAGTCTCCCCTGATCTGGGAGATTCCAGGTCTTGTAAGGTGCTCACATAGCCCTCAGGACAAATTACAGACCCTTCTCTGACAAGGAAAGTGCTCTAGCAAGCATCTAGCAATTCCTAAAAACGCCCAACCCTGCTAAGGATCTCAGTCCAGAAATGACCTTCAATTGTAGTTGGAGATCCCTATGTTATAGATAATTAAGTACTATATTTTCCTTCTTGTGATAGGGACCATTTAAGTATCTCTGACTCCCTGACTCAAGTGAATCAATCACCTTCACCCACGAAATCCCTCCGTTTGCCAAGGGGTTATATTGCCCTTGATTTCACATGAATAAAGGCACACAGGTACATGCTTTCTCACTTCAAGGCTGCCTGAGATTTGTCATTCATCCCCTGTTGGCCAGCAGCATCTCACTGGGCCTGCCTTCAGGCTGCTGGGCCTGGGCTGGCCAGGCCTGGGCCTCATTGAGCCTGTGTCTTGGCTGCAAGTCAACCAGGCATAGGCCTTAGCCTGCACCTCTGCTGTGGTAGCACAGTAGCTTGACCAAGAGCTGTAATGTTTGGTATTGCCCTAGGCTTTGGAATACCCAAGCTTCCACTCCTAAAAGTGCTAAACTGTAACACTCTGTGGAAAACCTTTTCCACACCCTGGCTTAGTGCGCTCAGGCCTCACTCTAAGGTGCACTAGCTGCCCTTGAGAGAAACAAATGAAGAACAACAGGAAACTAGTATTGGGGGCTTGGTCTCTGATGGATACTCTGACCTCAAAAATGAACTGGAGATGAGGCCAGAGCCTAGGTGGGCACTGTAATCTCAAATAGCAGAGCAGACCAGAGCTGAGGACAGAGCATGGGCAGACATTCCAACCTCAAAGGTTAAACTGAAACTGGCAATTTCATTTTCTTTTCACACTTTCAAAACAATTATCCATTGCCTTCCAGCTTATGTAGTGTCTGCCACAATTATGTGGAAATTGTTAGATTTACTTCCTTGTAAGTTGCGGGTTATACAACTTTGGCCCATACGAAAAGGAAGAAGTGAAGTTCAGCAAAATCTTTTATAAAGAGCTCAGCACTAAATACTTTTAGTTCTGTGTGCCATATGGGCTGTGTTGCAATTGTTCAGTTCTGTTGTGACAGCAGAAATGCTTTCATAATCTGTGTCAATGGATACCACAACTGTGTTTCCTACAGCTTGGTTTACACCAACAACTGGCTTTACACAAACATATCTATCTGTAATCTTGTCCCTGGAGATTGGGAAAAGATGACACAGCTTCATCTACCCTGCTACTCTCCACTGAAGAGAACTTAGAGTAGTGAAAACACTGTATGACAACACAAATCTAATGTTTCTATTCTTAGAGTCTGAGGCGGGGGAGAGTGGAGAGAGGGAGAGGTAAAAATGAAAAGCTAATCCAAGAGATGACAGCTGAAAACTCCCCACATATTAAAAAGCATAAAACCTACACATTCAAGAAACTGAGCAAATTCCCAAGTGAATAAACTGAAACAAGTACATACAAAACACACATCTTTATTGGAATTATGAAAACAGCTTGAAGATCTTTAAGTCAGCTACATGTTACCCAAAATACAGCTGACTTTTGTAGGAAACACAAAGACCAAAGGAGATGTGACCATGTATTTTCAGTCACTCAAGGAAGGATCAAACTCATGAATTCTGTGCTTGATAAAAGAACACAGCATAAATACAGACAAAATATGGACATTGTAAGATGAGAGGGTACAAGACAAGAGCAGCTGAGCAGAAGAGAGGGTGGGATGAGTGAGGGGGCTACAGCTGGATACAAAGTGAATAAACTGTAATTAATAAGAAAATAAATTAACTGGAAAAGAAAATGTGAAATGAAAAAAATTAATTGAAAGGAAAGAAAGCAACCAAAGATTTGAAGGTCAAACAATAAGACAATTGAATAGCCAAAATAAACCTGAAAGCAATATACATACAGTTGACAGAAAAAACAAATAGATCTCACAACTTCCTACCTTGTGTTTTCATGATTGAAGAAAGCATTGGAACACTAACTGGTGTGCTGCTTGTTGTAGATGATGAAATATGTTTGCAGTCATCCCAGATCTGAGAAGGTGCAGTACCTAGGAGCACCATGGAGGAAAAAGGTGTGTATGGGTGGCAAAACTTAGACTAAGACAAGAGGCTCCAAAAATGAATACCTCTGAAAGCCTTAGGTGTAAACTGGTGTCAAAAACAGGATTATAGTTGTTGGTTAGCACTGAGACCTCAAGTAATGCATGTTACATGCTAAGAACAAAATAAAAAATTAGAGATTTTTATTGAATTTTAGCTTACATTATAACCATCTCCCACCAAAATAGGAGATGGCCAAGAAACTTAGAAAAAGTGGCTATAGGATGTAAATCATTATAGTCAAGTTAGGGTATGAGGTGCGTTTAGAGATGGTCAGAGAACCACAGGTCAGTGGAGTTGACAGTCCACTGTCTTCCATAGCAGAAAGTGATGACTGCCTGTAGGCACTCGCAGCTCATTCCAGGCTTGGAAAGTTGCAGACAGTCTGCTACATGAATGATCCCAAATCAGAAGAGGACAGACTCTGAAGGCCCAGAATATGTATAAGATAAGGGTTTTCATACTGAATCAACAAGAGGGGAAATTTGGGAAAAGGGCAATACTAGTGTGTCTCTACTCCCAAATTATATAGAGTCAGACATGAGTCCATATTGATGCTTTAATTCTAACCTGCCACTATGAGGGTCATTTTAGCATCCTGAACTCACTTGTCTGTGAATTTTCCTCTAACTGTGGAAACCCTATTTCCTACCATCTATCAAACACTTACCTAATTGTTCATTGAGCTGCATAGGTATAGTGATTTCAGACTTGTTACTTGTTGAACCTGTCCATTATCTTCAGCCTAACTCATATGAATGTTTTTGTGGCTGTGTCCACTCCTTTGTAAGTTCCCATGGACAGGTGTTATATTAAATTGATGCCTTTTGCCATAGGACCATTTTAGGATCAGGTGCTCCATGCATGTGTGAAGGATGAAGGCTAAACTTGAGAGTGACATTCACAAAAGAACATGTGGTGGTGGGTATGAACATGGATGGAAGGGGTTGGAGCGAACAGGGCATTCCAGAATAATTATTGGAAGTTGTCTGTGTGGGGTCTCTCTAGAGTTTATGTTGTTTGCACAGGAATGAGAGATGACAGGGCTTCAGCCCACTATCCCTAATTAGTTCTGATAGCTAACGTGAAGTTATAACTTTTCCCAGGCTGCTCGTATAAAGGAGTGTGCAAGGTAGATAAATGAAGCTATTCCAAGGGTAAGAATAAATCTATTATTGTAAGAGTCAGGGCTCCTGGGTTTAGGAAGGAGGCTCAGTCCTTTGCCATTGAAGCCTGAGGAAATGAGTGCTATCTCCCAGAGTCCATATAAGATGCTGAGTGGGATGGCATGCGCCTGTCACCACAGGCAGCTGGTCAAGCTGATCACAAGGTTGAGAGAGAGAAATCCTGTGTCAAAATAGAGAGCAATTGAGGAAGATACTTCACACAGTCCCTGATTTCTATACATCTTTGCAAAAAATGATCACGTGTTTCACTCTACACAGATGCATACATACATAGCCATGTATATGTGTGCACACAAATTGTAGCCGTCAGCACAAATAAAAAATTTCAATGTTTCTTTAATAAGATATGGAGGATATTTTTCCTTATTCATTTCCTATAGTTCCCAAATGTTGCCCTCAACTCAAATGACACATTATCTTTATAATGTAAGGGAAACTTTGCCTAAATAACATTTATCTCAGTTGTTTAATTTTACTTCTTTGAGAGATATAATTTAATTTTCATTCTTTAGCATCTGCCAAAAAAGCAAAAAGAACAACAGAAATAGCAAACAGAATGATGTACTTGAATATTCTTTCTAGTTCCATGTTCCACATCAAGAGAAGCCACACTTCTGATGCCAACTGTAAGGTCATACGGAAAGAGCCAGATTTCAACTAATGTTACTTTGATCATTCTACTAACAGATGAAAAGAAAGAGCCCGATAACCCTTTGACATGGATTCGTCATGCTGCAGACATCGAGTGCCCAGAGCCTGATGTGTTCCGTGCTGTTGTTCTCATGACTGAGATCGTGGAGCCCCTTGTACAGCACCAGGGAGCACCCCCACCTAAGATGCTGTTGTTGCCATGATTATAAATGGCATGTGCCACAGGAGACATCGGATATGAGTATAAAAGTGCAAAACATGTGCTGGAGGTGTAGCTCAGTGGCAAGTCTCTTTTCTTGCCTAATGTGCTTGAGGTTCTGTGTTCAATCCCCAGTCCTGTAAGATTAAAAGAAGACAAAAATGAAAAACAGGAGTCCCTGCTGCTAGCCTGCACCCACTCTTTAGCAGGAATTCTACATGTGCATGACTGAAAAACAGAGATATGTCTGTTATGGGCAGAGGACTGGAAGTCAGCCCATAGTCTCTGCGTAGATGGCTCAAGTACTGCAGTGTGACTACAAGGGGAGTACCGTGACTGAACATTCAGTCTGATAAAATTTGACACATATGATGGCAGTGGAGCTTCTACTAAACTAAGACACAGCACATTTCCACCAATTCCCAAATTCTCCTTGTGCCTTTGGCTACCGATCCTCCCATCAATCCCAGCTTGCAGAAAATCAAATATATTCTGTCACTACACATCAGCTTTGATGTTTCAAATTTCCCCAAAAAGGAATTCTGCTTTATGGAGTCTTTATTTCATGGATTTTGCAATGACTATTTTTCAGGCTTTCATGTGGTCAGAGCTTTTGAGCAAATAATCTTGGAATCTGTGTTGAAGGATCTATAACAACATCAATGTCTAGGAAGTAGAAGATAGCTACACAGCCCAGAGATGTTTACAGTTTATCTCTCTCACCCATCCATTTATTTCCCAAAGCTTTTCCTTTCATTACCATGGAATAACTAGTCAGATGACAAAGATACATTTCCTTTTTTTTTCCTTAAAAAGAAAATGGGGGCTCATGGCCAAGATGATCTTGACAGTATGTCATTTGTCTTTGCATCCAAAATGTAACCCAGAGAACAATACCAGGTGTTCTGTGAGGCATGAAGTCTGACTCTGATCCAGAAGTAATGATGAACCTTCCCACAACAACAACCAACCCACAGTGCAGAAAGAGTTTGTGGTTTTCCCTCAGCCTAGTGGATTAGCATCACAAGTTCACAGAAACATCTGTAGTTAAGAAGTATTGAACCATGTGTGCACACATGTGTGATAAACTGCTTTTCCTTTTTCTGATTTATAGACATTTATAGATCTTTCTGGTTTTTTAAAATGTATATTATGAATTCAATACCTACCTATCCATCTATCCATCCATCACCATCATCTATCTTCTGCCTATTTAGCTCTTTCATCTATCTACATATAATCTATGCATCTATTCATCTGTCTGAGGGAAATTTTTGTGTTTAGCCATTTGTATCTACATATATATGTTATGTCTAGGTTCATTATAAGAAGTTTGGAGTTTTGTGCATTTATTTCATGGTGGTCTATCTTTAGAATTTTTCTTTCTATTTCTTCTTCATGTCTGGGTCACCCATTTAGTGCTACCAGACAGATTTTTCTATTACACCCCTAATGGATCTAAACAAAGCACATTTAGCTTCTGTACATGAGACCCCAAGAGTTGGATGATATTTTAAATGGAAAAGTAGGTGGACGTAGCTTTGGTATGTAGCAAAAGCACATGGAGACTTTGTCAAGGAGTCTTCTTAAGTTTGTGTGAGCACACACATTATATGTGTTCTCTGTTTCTACCCGTTATTACTTTGCATTTTATTTTGAGTCATATAGACAGGACTTCCTGAAGACTTCTTTTTCATTCTGCTTGGGTGAATAGTTAAGAACAGACATGGTGCACATGGCAGTTGCGTATTTAACTTTGTTAGCAAAAGGTGTCTATCTATTTTATTTTCCCATCAGATCTTTGTCAGTGTTTAGGGTAGTAAAGATGTTTGAACTCTACCCACTGTGGGAAGGTGCATAATGCTACTGTGCCTCCCTAATTGGTAATAATTTGCATGTGAAAGCTTTGTTGCTGACATCTTGCTTCAGAGGCATTTTATTGACAGTTGTCCTGGTTGGGGTTTATCTTACTGTGATGGAACGGCATAACCAAAAAGAGCTTGGAGAGGAAAGGGTTTCTTTCCTCCTAAACTGCTAGGTAACAATCTGTTACTAAGGGTAGTCAGGGAAGAACTCAATCAAGGTAGGAACCTAGGGACAGGAACTGATGCAGAGACCATGCAAGAGTGCTGCCTAACTGGCTTGGCTCTTTATTGCTTGCTCAGCCTGATTTCTTATGCCACTCAGAAGCACCCCTCTAAGGACAGCACCACTCACCTTGGGCTGGGCCTCCCACATTTGTCACAAGTCGAGAAAATGCCCCATACACTTACCTACAGCCAATCCTATGGAGGTATTTTCTCCATTAATTTTCCTTCTTCCTGGGGAGGAGGACCTCCCCTAGCAGTGAACTTGGAAAGGGGGAGGGAGGGGGCTACAGCTGGGATACAAAGTAAATAACCTGTGATTAATATAAAAAATAAAAATAGCAGAATGATACAAACAAACAAAAAAAGATAGTGACCAAATTAGTGAACCAGAGTAATTGTCATGATTCTTATGACAACCAAAAAAAAAAAAAAAGCCTGGGATTATTGTTATATAGCTGTGTTAATTATCCTGTAAACATTGACTTCTATGACTTTTTATCTGCACTATACAGAATTTAAACTTTAAAGAGCAATAAAAAAAACAAAAGATTCAGATCTTACTGTTTCCAAAATCTCAGCATCTGCATTGATAGTCTGCAGGGCAGAGCCTTTCAGAGGTCCTCTGTGTCAGGCTCCTAACTTGTTCCCTCTTTTCTCCTTCTTCTGATGTCCAGCCTCTTTACCTTTCTGGATAGGGATTGAGTATTTTAGCAAGAGTCCTCCCTCTTGATTAGTTTCTTTAGGTGTATAGATTTTAGTAGGTTTATCTTATATTATATGTCTATATGAGTGAGTATATACCATGTGCATCTTTCTGCTTCTGGGATAGCTCACTCAGGATGATCTTTTCCAGATCCCACCATTTACCTGCAAATTTCTTGATTTCCTTGTTTTTTATTGCTGAATAATATTCCATTGTGTAGATGTATCACAATTTCTGTATCCATTCCTCCACTGAGGGGTATCTGGGCTGTTTTCAGCTTCTGGCTATTACAAATATGGCTGCTATAAACATGGTTGAGCAAATGTCCTTATTGTGTACTTTAGACTTTTTTGGGTGTATACCTAGGAGTGGTATAGCTGGATCTTGAGAAAATGCTATTCCTAGTTGTCTGAGGAAGTGCCAGATTGCTTTTCAGAGTGGTTGTACAAGTTTACATTCCCACCAACAGTGGAGGAGGGTTCCCCTTTCTCCACAACCTCTCCAGCATGTGCTGTCACTTGAGTTTTTCATCTTAGCCATTTTAATGGTTATAAGGTGAAATCTTAGGGTTTTATTGATTTGCATTTTCCTTATGACTAAGGATGTTTCTCTGCCATAAGGAGAGCAACAGAACCAAAAAATCTGAGCACAGGGGTCTTTCCTGAGACTGATACTCCAACCAAGGACCATTCATGAAGATAACCTAAGACCCCTGCACAGATGTAGCCCATGGCAGTTCAGTATCCAAGTGGGTTCCATTATAATAGGAACAGGGACTGTCTCTGACATGAACTGATTGACCTGCTTTTTAATTACCTCCTCCTGAGGAGGAAGCAGCATTACCAAGCCACAGAAGAAGACAATGCAGCCACTCCTGATGAGACCTAATTAACTAGGATCAGAAGGAAGGAGAAGAAGACCTCCCCTATCAGTGGACTTGGGGAGGGGCATGCATGCAGAGGGTGGAGAAAGGGAGGGATTGGGATGGGAAGAGTGAGGGAACCACAGGGGGGATACAAAGTGAATAAAGTATAATTAATAAAGAATTATAAAAAAACAACAAAAAATAAAAAAGATCCCTTCTTCCCAGATGATATTTGCTTGTGTCAAGTTGACATAAAACCTACTCAGCACAACAGCCTTCTGGATGCTGGCCTGTTGACAGTTAACTCTTTCTCCTGTAGCATTGTTTGCCTGAGTGAGTGAAATGTTCAGTTTTTAACTGATAAGATCTGGAATCACCTGGGAGACTGAGCATATCTGTGGGTGACCATCCAAATTTGTTGGTCCATGTCCATCATTCCATGGACATGGATCATGGACTAGATTAAAGAAGAAAGTGAGCAGTCACACTACTCTTCTTTCTGACTATGGATACGTGACTATTCATGTCAAGATCCTGCTACCTCCACCTCCCTAAGATAATGTGAACTGTACCTTGGAACTGTGAGCCAAAATATACTCCTTTCCCTCTTAAGGTACTTTTGGCAGCATGCCTTTTTTGTTCATTTTTGTTTTTGTCACAGGAATGGGAAAGTTTTCTAGGACAGTAACACACACACAATAGCAATCAATAGGCACATGCCACACTGGAGAACTGCCCTTTGTCTTTTCTGTGTGACAGCTCACAGTTTTCATTAGTCTCTTGTCCATACATAGATTGGTTTTGGATGGCTCTTCTCTTCTAACAGTGGCATGTATTCCAAATACTTAGATCTTTTCAGATAGCCAGGGGACATAGAATCTTGCTTTTAGTCTACAGAATTAAAGTTGGCTTATTGCAGGTAATGGGATGTGACCCACTGGCTCATGGGTGTGGGGGCCACATGGGATCCTAACTCTAGGGACTCTTCTCAGGTATGCCTTGCAGATCGGTTTGTTCTTGACAATGAGATTCAGCAACAGTTGGGATAGGATGGATTTTCTAAAGAGGTTCAGAGGGTCCCTGGTCTGGGCAGAGTGCTCTGTGGGCTCAAGTACTGGCCCAACCATTTGAGGGAGAGTCATGAAATACTGCACCCCTTCAACCAAGCTGCAGGCTGACATTCAGTCTGTGGACAGAAGGTGTGGACTGGTAACATTCCAGGCTGGCGACCTGGCACTAGCGTCTGCTGACTGTCTCTACCAAGGCGACTGAAACACACACAGAAACCTCCTTTTGTAACTGTGCACATGAACCAGGGATTGGAATGGCTGAAGAAGATTAATGGGTGCCTGGGGCGGGAGATTAGTGAGATTTCAGCAAGAAAGCAGGGCTGGGCTTAGTAATGCTTGTTCGGGGATTTCCAAACACAGTGGAGAGGACACACAATGCCTCCTCCACCTTGCTGATGAGATCACCTGTGAGCAAGGGGAAGGAAACTGAGACCCTGAGGGCAAGTCACTCAGTAAAGAAGGGTTCTGAGCAAAGGATTCCCATCAAGCAGGGAAGCACTGTGTGTGTGGATTGCTCCAGGAAGAACTCAGACTTGGGCCCTTCTTAGGCTGGAAGACCATATCCCACATTTAGTGAAGGCTAAAGTGACATCTGGATACAGGGCCGCTTCTGTGTCAGAGGCACCAGGGACTGCCTCCTCCCCAGTGCTTGATGACCGTTCCCTCAACCTTCTTTGGAACATTCTATTTAAGTCTTAATTCATATCAACCGATGTCATTTGTTCTGCCCAAACATACTATTTCTGGGTCATTTTCCTCTTTTGGTAACAGATGAAGTCCTGAGTGAATGTGTGTTAGTGACACGAGGATGGCTTTGTCAAGGACTCCAACGCCTCAGACCCATCGAAATGGCAAAGCTTTTTCCTGATAACGTGCCCTGAGGAACGGCAAAGGTGTCCCCTGATGCAAGTATAAATGTTGACATAGCATGTAGAAACTATCAGCCTTTACATTGTAGAGAAAACTATAGCGCTTCCTCCTCCTGGATGTATAACTGGACAGGGGCTCCCTACAGAGAAATCCTACCAGGCTTTAATTAACCCACTTCCTCTTCCTTTCTGCTGAGTTCCCACATGGCTGTGGCTGTTGTATTTCCTTCGGAGCACATGGTTCACTCAGTCTCAGCTTTTCTGTATGTGCATTTCTCATTCCTTCCTTCTCCATTGCCTCAGTTAAGTCAATCTCAAAGCATGCACATTGTGGCTGCCCACTTGTAAGCAATCTGTAAAATTAGGAACAAGGTGCACTTATCTGGCCCCTAGGGTTGCCCTGGACAAAGTTTCACACCTCCCCCAAACTTCAACTTATGGGTATCATCCCAGGATCATTTTAGGTATTTTTTTTTAATTTAAATATACTGTATAGACTCCAAGAATGTACATAAGATAATAGATAAATAATATGTTTAACTTTTGTTACTTTAAGTATCAGGGGAAAAGTATTTCCTCTTGAGGATCAGTGTTTGATATTATATTTACAGATATTTTTGTCCTGTGTAGACTTTTCCTTAGATTTTGAATATCTTTTTGATTTCTATATTCATTTTTTCCATAAAATTCTGGAATTATATCTTCAATTTTCTCTCTTTGAACCTATGTAGCTTTTAAAGACGGACTAGTTACGTTGTGAAATTCCCTTTTCTTCTCTTCCTGTATCTTATTTTATCTTTGTTCCAATCTATTTTTCCATTATTTTTTAAAAAAATCCAAGTATATACTATAATGGATAATCCAAAGTCACAGTCATTAGATGGCTTTTTGTTTGTATGTGTACAAAGAGCAAGGGACTGGCATTTGGAAAGGTATAATTATCCTTAATTATAGATGAGGCATATCTTTTGACAGAATCTGAAATTTCTTATTAATTACACAATTATAGGTAAAATATAATAAACAGATACTTGTGTATAACATATCAAATCAAAGTAGTTAACATTTACATCTCCTAACTACTTTAATTTTATTAACATGTGATAAATATACATAATTTTGGAATTCATTGAATTCTTTTATTACAGGCACATGATATGTGCTGATCAAATCAGTGTAATTAATGTCAGTGCCTCTTTACTTTCATCCAGAAAAATAAACACCAAAAAATCTCTCTCTCCTATGAGGATGATAAGAGAAAAGTCTATGGATTGTTCACAGATCAATGTGAGAAGCTGGGGAGGTAGGAAGGAGGACAGCAACGAACTGTATGCTTAGTACCCAAACTCTGTTAGATGGTACACTCCAGAGCTCCTTGAAGAGGGAGGCCTCTTGTTGATAATATCCTATTTCAAGGGGCTGCAGTGATGGCCCAGTACTTAGTGACAGGAGCTGCTCTAGCACCGGAGCTGGATGCAGCTCTCAGCACCAATGTGGCTGGCTTACAAACCTCTGTCCCTCCAGTTCCAGGGGATCTAACACCCTTTTCTCTCTTTCATGGACATCAGGCATGGACAGGGTGTGCACACACCTAAAGTAAACACAAAACCCTTACAAAACATTTACAGGAAGAAAAGGAAAGAAATTCCCCATTCTCTATTTCTATTTCCTTCACCTCTATGTAAGTGCTTGTTTTATCTGCTTATTCATCTTGGTCGTCCAGGCTCTTGGACTCTCCTTTGAGCCTTTGGATAGTCTCATTCATACTTTTAATTTTTTGGTGACTATGTTTTCTAGAACTTTCATTCATACTTGAGCAAGTATAAATAAAGATCTTTCTAATACGTGTTTTTTCATCTGCTTAATATCAGGGCATGGAGGGTCCTCTATGAAACTGTTTCTCCAACCAAGGACCAACCATGTATGGATATAATGTAGAAACCCTGCTTGGATATAGCCCATGGTATCTCGGTATCTAAGTGGGTTTCCCTAATAAGGGGAACGGGAACTATTTCTGACATGAACTCAATGACTGGCTCCTTTATGCCCCCCCCATCCGGTGGAGGAACAGCCTTGATAGGCCACAGAGGAGGACATGGCAGCCAGTCATGAAGATACCTGATAAGCTAGGGTCAGATGGAAGGGAAGGAGGACCTCCCCTAGCAGTGGACTTGGAAAGGGGCAGGGAGGAAGGGTGGGATTGGGAGGGAATGAGGGAGTGGGATACAGCTGGGATACAAAGTAAATAACCTATGATTAATATAAAAAATAAAATTAATAATAAAAAATAAAATAACATAATATTTTCTTAGAAATACATATCCTGTGTATTGCTTTAAAATGACTAAATTCATGAAGATCTGTCCAGTTTTCTTATTTTTTTCTCCTTGGTTCAAAGTACAAAAACATAGGTGACATTTGCTACTGCTGTATATCTTCAATGTTCTACCAAAGTGAAAAAGTATCTTTTCTAAATGTCTACCTAGACACAAATTATGACAGTGTCTGTGATGGCTGCAATTGCTCTGAGGGTCCCAGAGGGTCAACATGACCTTGAGGCTGACAACTGCCCAGAGCTCACTCTGTGGGAACAAAGCTTTGGTTGAGCCACTGTGTAGATTAAGTTTACTCTAATCCTCTGTCAGGAAGTCTAGGGGCCAAGTAGGCTTCCTGAAATTTCCAAGCAGAGAACTTGAAACAGGTGGAGCAAAGGCAGAGCCTCGATTTCACCCGCCACAGCTGGTCCGAGCCGTAATGGTTCTGACTGACAAGGCACAGGTGGCCTTATTCATGGCTGCTTCAGGCAGGCAGTCTCCTGATGATTTCTCCACTACATTCATGAACTTGCAATACACAGTTAGAGGGGAAAGACAGCAACTCTTATAATTCATAAATTTTTGTTTTTTTGAGACAAGATTTCTCTCTCTAAGTGCCCTGGCTGTCTGGAACCAGGGCCCTTAAACTCCACTTGCCTCTGCACTCCCTGACCCCCTCCCCAGTTTTTAAAAGAAAATCTCGAAGAAAGCACACATTAAAATGCGTTGATGTCTTCTATTTCTATCAGAATAAGAAAAACAAAGCAAAGCCAGTATTCCCAAATCTTTCCTGAACTGGCCCTTTGTTCATTTATGAATTCACAAAGGGTCAGTTTGCACAACCATATTATCCTCCCTGGGTTTGGGCGAGCTGACATGTGGATGTATTGCTCCTTTTGTGTTAGGTCCATATTGCATCTTGCTATAAATGATAAAAAATCATGAAAAGACAATTGAAAAATTATCTTCCCAAAGTGCTCTTGACATATTTTTCAGCCATAAAACTCAGTTAATTTATCAATTTGCCACCCTGAGTGCTAAGTTCCTGGCTGACAGCAGAGGGAACTTCCGGCTTGTGAAGCCATCACTGTGTCCCTCTGAGGAGGGCATTCCACTCTGCCATCCTCTCCTGATCCATGGTATATACAGGGAAAGTGGCCTCTTCAGAGCCCTATCCCGGCTAGACTGCCCACATCGATCTTTAGGAGAAATAGCTCTTTTCTCTTCTACCCCCAGGACGGCATTAGAGACACAAGGAATGTAAAAAAGAAATGTAAGCCAACTCTCATGCAACCTCAGAGGGAGCAAATGGCTAGGAAATGACCAGGAAGACATGTCTAAAATCAAACAGTGGATGAAATAGAAACTTGTTACATGCAGAAGAGGTCTGTAGGCAGGTGTGGCTTCTCATTCAATTGCCTGGCCCCCTTTATGAGTTGCTTATGACTAAGATGCTCATTAAACACAGACAAATAACCCCAACCTCACATTTATGAGCATTAAAGAAAGGCATTCCCATGAAATCCCAGCACCTCTCAGGGACAGCATTTTCCTAAGCTGGAGAACATGGCAGCAGGTTAACCTGAGCATGGGGTTGCCATTAGTCTTTGATGACTATAATGAAATGACAGAGGCTGGACTCACAGAGTAGTGTGTGTGTGTGTAAATATATTTTAAAGACATTTATCATTTACACACCATTCTGCCTGCACACCAGAAGAGGGCACCAGATCTCACTATAGATGGTAATGAGCCACCACGTGGTTGCTGGGAATTGAACTCAGGACCTTTGGGAGAACAGCCAGTGTTCTTAAGCCATGTCTGTGTTCTGAGCCATCTCTCCAGTGTGTAAATATATATTTAAAATGTATATTTGAAATAGTTTAGTTTAAATCAAAGCCCCACATTATCCAGGAGCTGAATCTGTGGGAACACATCAGAAAAATTTGCTGATTTGTGTCATTTGTGACGATGCCAACTGATGAATCAGCCCATGTTCTATCAGTAGATGAATGAGCAGGGGGACCAAGATTGTGGATGCACTGGAGTACTGCTGCACCTTGATCAAAAAGAAATTCTGTCATTTTGGCATCAAGGATGAATCTGGAAGAAGATTATGTTCAATTAAGTCATCCAGGAACAGGAGGACAGATGCTGTGTGAGCCCATGTGTGGAATCTGGATGAGGTGGACTCAGAGCAGCAGCAATCATCTTACCAGGGGCCAGATGTTGAGTAAGATGCCAGCTGAAGAGTATGAGTTTCAGTTAGGTGAAAGAATGAGGTCAGGAATTTATCATACAACAATATGGCTATGTAAATATGGCTAATAATATATTGTATATTTGAATAATACTGAAATGATAAATTTAAATGCTTTTGTCCTTCTTCATTCTGTGGTGCCTGGATTTCCACAGGTGGCTTGGAGCTTGGCTTCCAGATGAAGAATGGGTTCTGTTTCTCTCAAGAGCAGCTGGAGTGCTTTAGGGTGAGGCCCAGATGCATGAGGCTGGGTATGGAAAAGGTTTTCCACAGAGTGTTACATTTATCCCTTTTTAGAATGAGATAGCTGGTGGCAGTGGAAACTCGGTCATTCCAGAGCCAATGGCGATACCAAAGTGTTCCAGCTCTTGGCTGAGCTGCTGGGCTAAGTACAGCACTGACCAACCAGAAGGCAGATCTGGTGAGATGCAGGTCATTGGCTGGTTGCTGAGGCAGTGCTACAGGCTGGCAAACTGTGGAAGCCTGCTGTAGCTGGTAGCACGGGAAGTTGAGCCTCAGGCTGCCCACCAAGGCACAGAGGCAGGCAGGAAGTTTCCTGGACAGGCAACCCAAATTTAGGTGTCCAGCAGCAATTCTTACCCCTAGTAGATGGGTCTCAGACGGTGTTGAAGTGTGAAAGTTCATATGTTTATTCCTGTGACATCAAAGGCAATATAAACCCTGGGCAGAGGGAGAGATTTTAAGGTTGAATGTGTTTTATTTTCTCCTGTCAGGGGGTCAGGGATACTTGATTTATATGTAGTGGTACGGTGTCTCATTTTCCATACAGTATCATGGCCCTATCACAGGAAGGAAAACACAGTACTTAATCATCCTTAGTGTAATTGAAGGCCATTGCCTAAAACTAAGATCTAGCAGGGTGGGGCATTTCTAGAAATAGATAGCTGAACTGATTTTCCTTATCAGGAAAAGGTCTGGCCTGTAATCTTCCCTGAGAGTTATACGGTGCTCCCCCAAGATTGGGGAGGATTTTTAGGGCCTCGCTGAGAAAAGAGTCCACTATCATAGACTGAGCATAAATAAATGGCTATCTGGAGATGTCAGACTTCAACCTAATCCCACAAGGCCCCATAGCTTTCACCATAGAAAATATGTGAAGTGATGGATATACTAATTTATCATATGTATGCATAAAGAGCATCATGTTGTACAGCCTATATGCAATTAGCAAATTATCATTTGTCAATAAATAACACTTTTGGGGTTTATACATCGATCTGTATTTATCCCCTCAAATTAAAAACTTGCTCAGATAATATAAAATAATATAAAAAGGAAGTATGTTTAGAGGTACCTTTGATGGTTGGACATGGCAACTTAATAAAACTCTCAGTGCCAGAAATGGGATACCTCCCTATGAGCTGTTGGTCAAAAAGAGCCTGATATAATACAGGCTATTACCATCTCTGACCATTTTCTGGAGATACCACCCACTTTAGCTGTAGGGCATCAAGAAATCAATTTCAATCTGACCAAGAAACTGTTCTGCTAGAAGGTGCAATGCCCGTATTCTAGCAGATGCTCCTATCCTCATGCCCATATGGTCAGTCCTGATTGGACTAAGTAGGCTAATAATAATAGCAACAGTAATAAAGATGACTTGAATTTAGATGAGACAAGCAAAATCATGAGCCACTGCTTACTAAGCATTTGCTCTACCCATCTTGCATTTGCTGGCTAGAGACAGCAACTCAACAGAAATGCATGCTGATGCTTCCCATGTGGTCCACTTCATCTGTGGACTGTGATGATGACTATGATCATCCCTCAGTCAAGGTTTCCAGAATTAAGAGGCAAAACAAACAAACAAACAAAGAAACAAACAAAAAACCTTAAATACCAGTAGCAGCCAGAAAAATCTCAGACAGGGTAGAGAGAGTCAGCCAGTGAAAAAGGCTTTACCAGGGGGGTGAAGAAACAGACAGACAGTGAAGAACACACAGAGAAAGACCCTCTGCAAAGCTGAGGGAGCACTTGGAAACCCCAAATCCAATCTCTCCTGGAAGGATTTCAAGGGTTCCTGAGAGGTCTTCATCCCCAAACTTAGGGTTGGTTAATTTGAGCAAAGACAGGGAAGCTGGTAGGCCCTCCACTTTGGAGAAACTGTCCTGGTTTCCACCTTGAATTTAGACTTGTTCACCACAAAAAATTTCCCTACTGGCCAAAGGAAAGACTTCCTTGACTTTAAGACTCTATTTCCAATTAAGAGTATGAGACAAAGAAAGATTAAACTAATCAAGACCTCTAGATAGTCTATGACTCAAGCCATGGTCTACCAGGATCTAGCTCTACTGTGTTAATACATTGTTGTTAGGAAAGGGACCCTGTATCCCCAGTATCTCTAAATAGTCACCACATCCTTGTTGTACTGGCCTCTCTGTCCTGTCAGTTTGTACAAATGCCTGCCTCAAAGCCTTTGGGCTCTTCTTGGCATCTCTGTAGGCTCTTCTTGCATCTCTTGGCAACTTCAGATCTCATCTCAGACTCAAATACCATCTCCTCAAGGGATCTTTTCTCACTTCTGGTGAAAAGGATCCTCAGGTTAGCTTGCACTGTCTGCTGTCATAAATTATTGATCTTAAACCAATATAAGAAAGTGATGCCCAAAGCCACTACTGAGTTGTTCCTGTGGCATCCCTGTATCAGAATGCAGAGAAAAATAAACCCAAAGAAATGCTGTAATTGAAGTATTGTGTGAAGTATCTATTGAGACAGTAAATATTTCATCATTAAAAACATGTATGCTAGCTGGGTAGTGGTGGCACACACCTTTAATCCCAGCACTCAGGGAGGCAGAAGCTGCCTGATCTCTGTGAGTTCAAGGCCAGTCTTGTCTACATATTGAGTTCCAGGAGAGCCAAAGCTACACAGAGAAACTCTGTCTTGAAAAACCAAGCAACCAAGCAACCAACCAACCAGTTATCCCGCCCAACAAAACAAAACAAAACAAAACAAAACAAAACAAAAGCAAAAACCCACCAGCAACAACAACAACAAATGCATGCTTCAACCTTGCCGAGCTTTGGAACTTAGCTTCTCTAAAAACCATGTCTCTCATTCTCAGGTTAGTGAGTGGAAGGCATGTTCCATAGCAGCATGTTGCCTAGTTCTGTAAGGAAGAATGCTGAAGCAAGGACATTCAAGGGCAAACACTTTTCTCTGGATTCACTGGGTCCATGTCTACTTCTTAACCCCTTTAGTCAGAGGGCACAGGTTGGTCACCAAGAATGGAGACAGAACAAAACGGAAATTACGAAGAGCTATGTATATTATATAGCCAAAGTATTAACCCCACGTTTGTAAGCAATGTGCATCTGGACTCCCAGCTTGCGTCAATGCAGGGCAATAACTTTAGCTGTGTAGTGCTCACGTGCAGGAGGAGGACGAGGACACCGGCATTGGCCCGTTCCTCCTTTAGCATCTGGAGATCTGGGGAGGGGCGGAGGCTGCATTGTGCCATGTTGAATTGGTCTCCTTCATTATCTGAAAGGAATCCATGAGGTGAACCCCAGCAACAATGACATGCTAAAATCCCACACAGACTTTTTCTAAGTCCTTCACTTTTTTTTTTTTTCAATGCAGTTTATTCAGGAACCTTGAACAATCCTCGGACCCTGGGGAAAGCCAGCCCACAGCTTAAATAGCCTCTGGGTAGCCAACCCAGGCGTGCCACGTGTGCAATGCAGATAGGTCCACATACATGGAAGCAAGCCAGATCCTTGGCCTTAGCCAAATGTGGAATTGTTCGTGACAGAGAGCACTCACCATCGGGAAGGTGGAAGGCGGAAACCAGCTCCATCTTTAAGGCATAGCATTCCGCAGCTCTCTACAGTTCCCCCTACGAGGCTAAGCACTGCACTCAGGGTCAGCAGCTTTCGACCCAGAGAAGAGCATGTCTGATTGCATGCGGGTTAATACCCCAGGTCCCGCCTCTGAGAAAAAGGTATCGGATGGGTCTGATGCTCTTTGGGTGGATGACACCTAAATGAACATCAGTACAAAGTCCCTATTTATTTCTAATATCAGAGATCAGACCTCTACTCTTGCCTGATGAGTCCTTCACTTTTGGGACAAATCACATCACACCTGATCTATGAACAGTGCTCATGCCTGTGGATGACCTAATGCTCAGGCCTTGGGATGGCAACCTCCTTCATGCTGTGGAGCCAGGTTCTGAGTGCAGGGCAGCCTGGTCACTGTGGGGAGGGTGAACCAGGAAGCAGGCAGTATGAGAGGTCTAATGGTCCTAGTGCTCAAAGTGTTACTCAGGGCAACGGACATGTGGGAAGCTCTGGGAGTTCAGAGGTAAGTTCAGAGGGGAGGTTTGCCCCCAGAGGGAGGAGCATGTGACATCGAGGGTGGCATCAGGTTCCAGGAATGGTTGGACCTCATCTCACTGAGAACTTTTCTCCTTAATATTATTTTATTTCACAAATAAAAAATTGCAAATATCTATAGTGCACAGCAAGATATTCCACAGCACAATGTATAGTGTAGAAAGGTTGGGCCAAGCTATTGAAGTATTGTTTTACATTTATTTATTTTGTTTATGTGGGCACAGGTACCATGGTGTGTGTGTGGAGGTCAAAGAGCAACTTACAGGAATCATTTCTCTTTCTGTGAAGTGGAATCCAGGGTTGAGCTCAGGTTGGTTAGCAAATACCTTTACCCACTAAGTCATCTGGCCCGTCCAGGGCTCACCTATTCTTATACACATATCCATTTATGGTGAAGACATGACACAGGTGCCAATCTGGCAGTTTTTTAATTTTCCACCTATTGCTAGTATCTAGAGTCACTGTGCTAGACAGCAGATCTCTTGCTGACTATTTCTGGCTACATTTACAATACACACACCTCTCAAGGCAATTCCTGGCTTGTCATGGGAACCAAGGGAGTCCTGGCCCCACAGGGCAGAACTGGGCTTAGTTGGGACATTGGGGCATTGCCCAAACTTTCAGACATTTCTTTCTTCACCTTTGCAGCAGGGACATCAAACCCTACCCTAGGGCTATGGAGGGGATGAGCCAGGACACAGCCTGGCTCTGCCACACAGGAGGTATGTGAGTTTTGGTATGTCTAGATCTGAAGAAATTTCTCCTTAAGGAATCCTAGAAAAATGGCAAACACAGCGATTTAAAATCAAAGCTATGCTCTCTGGCTGGGAGGGAATGTTTATCTTGTCTCTCAGTTTTCTACGCAGTGTTTAAATCCTCACAACAGTCCCTGCTAATTGCTTCAGCTATGCCAGGCAGGGTCAAACGCGATGGATATAACGGCAAGAGAGAGCATTGCGCATATCCTCAAACACAAAATTGATGGGCTGTTTCTCAGAACAGGGACTGGGTCAGTCACGGTGGGAGAGAGGAACAGCTGAGACATGGCTGGTATGGTCTCTGCAGTCATCTGGTCTCCTCAGCTACAGAGGTGAGGGGCTGGGTATACTGATGACGCTCTGGGGGCTTGGCTTGGTACAGCACATCCTCCGTGTTCTTTAGGGGCATCTCCTGGCTTCTTGGAGTAGATTCACACACCTTGTTGGAAATGGCTCAGCTTACTAGTAACTCTGGGGCTGATGCCAAGTATAAGAACTGTGTTCACAAAGACTTTGTCTGCCTCTGCCTTCCTCATCCCACTCAAGGCCAAGGGCTCACCCTTTGCCCCACCTCACTCTGATTTTCTGTTGGGTTGGGCTGATCGCTGTGACATGCTTTGCCCTCACAGCTCAATTGCCCCCTAGGGTCCTGTCCTGGTCACAGGCCCAGAGGCTCTGCCAGCATCGCAAACATGCAGACACATGGCTCCTCCTTTCATGTTGTCTCTTGTGTTATCATTGCTGACACACTCAGATTTCCTTTGTCTCTGCTACAGAGGAGTTCTTGCTTATGTCAGAGCCTCCTCCCAGTGGCCTCTCTCCCTGCTCTGTGCCATTTGTACTGGCTCCTATACTTTTACATGTGCCATCTACTCATGCCTCTAGCTTGAAAAAAATGTTTTCAGGGCCCTGAGGGGACCAACCAGAAGCTGAGAATGTTCAAGTTCCAATATGAAATATGCGCATAACCAATGCACATCTCATAGTTTTAGTCACACCTAGACCACTTGTAATAGCTAATACTGCATAGACAATATGTAACTCATCAGTATACTCTATTGTGAAGAAAATAATGGCCCAAAGACGTCAGTTTTGGTACTGATGTAGGGTTTCTTCCCAGATAGTTTTGATCCACACCTCTCTCTGTGGGACCCTGACTCTCACATACTGGTCCCTTCTCTCATTCCCAGTTAGTCTTTTTAGATATGTGGCTCCAAGTGGCCTTTTCAGTCATCAAGTCTGTTAGACCCGAGCCCCACTGGGAGTACAGACTGGGAATTCACTCTTATTCCCAGTATGAAAAGCAAAGGAGCTCTGTGGGTAAGCGCTTGAGCTAATGCAGCTTGGCATCTCTACCCCAAGACCTGGGGGTGCCTCTCGACTGGTACCATCTTTGTTCCATGTCCATGTGTGTTGGAAGCTGGAGGTTTGGAGGAATGTGAAATGTTAGCCACTAGCATAGGAACAAGAGAAGCACTCAACTGTTAGGTTGTAAGAATTCACCCTTTAGAGCAGAAAGAAAACGGGTTTATTTCATGCCACTACCCAGAGAGCAGCAAGCATGGCAGTAGCAGAAGCCACATAAATAAACAGAGATTGTGTGTGTGTGTGTGTGTTGTCTCTATTTTGGCAGAGTGCTGAGTCAATTAGGACGAAGCACATCACCCATTTTCTCATCATGCATATGAGGCTAGCTCTCTGTTACCAGTGCTGCTAAGTTTGTTTAGTATTAATGAATTGCTGTTCTGCTACGCTGTACTTTTGGACAAAGTACAGTCATGTTTGTTTGTTTTCTTGTTAAAGAGATACTTGGAAGTTAGCATTGGAGACTTATTCCACTTGGCCTCTCCTTTCCTTCATATATAGAACTTCTCCCAGTAGCTTGCTACTGTTTCCACCAAAACCCAGAAAGGCCATGAGAGATCATATCTCTCACCAGCAACCAAAGTGGTGAAACTCTCCATCACTCATTTTCTCAATAGAAGGATGTGTTCTGGTTAAGCTCTACTTCATATCTGTCCTAGAAATATCTAGAGAGAACAGCTGGACTCTCAGCTCTAGGAGGCTGCTTCAAAGCACGCATCCCCAAAGCCATACATAAGGTGTTGTTTCTTGCCTCAGTGTCCACACTCTGGCCTCTTGGCATTCCATCAGTAATCCTAAAGTGCAGGTTCCTGTCTAGCCTGTGAGTGTTAACTGGGAACTTTTTGGAAATACACATTCTGAAGCTCATCTCCAGGTTGTTAATCAAGAACTCCGGAAGCATTGCAAGGAACTGGGGCCTGGGCCTGTCCTGCAGGGACTTTAGCACAGGCTCCCTTTGCCCTTATCTGATGCCATAAAGATAGACCCACAGAAGAGTAAGAGCATGTGATGTCAGGTCTGCCATTGGAGGTTGTTCATGAGTCAGATGAGAGATGACGTGATGACCAGAAGAGAGCAGGAAGGTGGTTGGATCCATAACAGGCTTACAAGATGAGGGTGTTCTCTTGACCAGTAGGAGGGCAGTGCCACTAATCTAAAGGCTTATTGGTCTGCCCTCCCAAGGCCCCAATAGCTGGCTCTGGGTTCCCTAAGCTTTTGTGGGGTCTCCTCAAGGCTCCTCTGGGATCTACTGCCAGCTTCCTCCTTCTAGCTTTACTGCTATGTCCCCTGTCAACACAGTTCATATTTGGATCCTTCTCTCACTCAGAGTCACCTGGAGTCTCTTGTGGAGAGACCTATTTTCTCTCTCACCCCAGATCAATACATATTATCCTTGCATTGGTGCATATATTCACGATCTCCCTGCTGACTGCTTGGCTTTCACTGTGTAGGCGTCTCTGCATCTCTCAGAACCTTGGGGTTGGGAGCATTTTCCTGGTTCATATATATACATATATATAAAATAAAATAAAAAATAAAAAAAGAGCCCCAGATTTTTTTTAGACTGCCCATTGGTTGTTTCTACAGTGACCTCAAAAGCAGATTAAAATGACCATAATTGATACTTGGATTAATTTATGAGTTCTTTATGGAGATCCCTGATCATCAGTCTTGCCATAGCTCTCTGACATCTCCTTATGGTTAAGAAAACAGTGGGCACAGGGTATAGTGTTCAGGTTGGGACTAGGGTGATAGGTCACTTAGATATAAATCTGTCATTAAGTTGTCTTGTGTCTTGACCAAGCTTTGAGGGCAATGAAAAGAGATTTTTCTCCTGGGATTTCCAGCAACACCACATCACATTAAAGCCAAATATGTTTTTTCGGAAGAACTTTGATATTTTCATTTTCTTCTTGGCTGAACTTCAATTTTTAATTCTTTAAAGGGAATTAAAACTTTTGCAAAAAAATGAAAAGAAAGAAAGACAGAAAGACAGAAAGAAACCTAACCAACCCAACCCAACCCAACCCAACCCAACCCAACCCAACCCAAACCAAAAAGCCTCAATGCATCTTTGTTTCATGACATGGGCAAACATTTGGGGGTTCTTTGTGGTCTAGTCAACAAACTGTTTCATCTCTAATAAAAGAAAGAAAGAAAAAGAAAAGAGCATTTTTATGAAGGTGAGCATTCTCCCTGCCTGGCAGATACACAACCATCTCAGGGAAGGATGGTTTTTACTTAACTAAGACATTTTTCAGTTGTAACAACTAAACTTTTTAAGCATTTTGGAAAATGAGTTTTGTATGTGTGGGGGGTGCTGCACGCACGTGGGACTGCTGACTGACCCATGTGGCCCTGGCCTGGGCTTTGCTTGCCTACACACTCTGCCCATTTAGGAAACCAGCACACACTAACGAGGGCCAGAGTTCCAGCCTGCAGTGAGTCCAGTGTCTCCTCATTTGTTTGTTCACTGACACTTTCTTGTTGAACCACTATCCTATAGAAGCTTCTAGTGAAGGCTTTTAAAATGCGCCATGGGACAAAAGAGACATTTCTATGGATTCTGATTCTAAGGGAAAGAAAGCCAGAAAGCCATCAATGGAATACATGTGTGTGTGTGTCACATGGTATTTAGAAACCAATGGGTAGAAAGTGCTCTTTTAAAAAAAATGTTTATTTATTTTTAAGATGAGAGACTGAAGAGTTAAATAAAGGGGTAGAGGAGCCTCACTTGTTGGAAAGAGATTCCATTGGTCCCTATAGGATCCAGAGGCTGGAGAAAATGCTTGAGGGGAGGGGGCTCCCCTGGGGAGATGCTTCCTGGTATCCTTCAGGAAGAATGAACAAAGGGCTGCAGGGGCCTGGGGTGCACACTTGCAGGGAGGAAGGCCTGGGCTTCAGATCCCAGGCTGGGCTCATTTACACTCAGAGTTCCTTTGTGGGTCAGTGTCTTGTTTCTTCCTCATTCGGAGGGAATCTCTTCAGCAACAGGGTTATGCAAACCAAAAGATGACATTGTTTTGTTTAATTCATATATGATATATGAATGTAGGTCACATGCTTCCTTCTCTAACTACATTTCTCTGATAATTGGTTCTCCTTAGCAGGATTTTTTATAAATAAAATGTATTTACTTTAGATTTTTTTTTCAATGCAGTTTATTCAGGAAGTTTGAATAATCATCTGACCCTGGGGAAAGCCAGCCCACAGCTTAAATAGCCTCTGGGTAGCCAACCCAGGCATGCCACATGGGCAATGCAGATAGGTCCACATACATGGAAGCAAGCCAGATCCTCAGCCTTAGCCAAATGTGGAATTGTTCGTGACAGAGAGCACTCACCATCGGGAAGGTAGAAGGCGGAAACCAGGTCCATCTTTAAGGCACAGCATTCCACAGCTCTCTACAGTTCCCCCTTTTTTTTTAGATGCATCAGGCAAGAGTAGAGGTCTGATCTCTGATATTAGAAATAAATTGGGACTTTGTACAGATGTTCATTTAGGTGTCATCCACCCAAAGAGCATCAGACCCGTCCGATACCTTTTTCTCAGAGGCGGGACCTGGGGTATCAACCCGCATGCAATCAGACATGCTCTTCTCTGGGTTGAAAGCGGCTGACCCTGAGTGCAGTGCTTAGCCTCGCATCCTGAGCATAACATTTTAGCTTTTTATGGTATCCAACCATGCTTGGGGCGAATGTCCTGCTTCAATGGCTGTAAAGGCCTGAATGATCATGGCTGCATCACACTGTTGTGAGACTCTAATCTTGCATATATACCACAGGCAAATCAAGGAGACCAACACCAGAAGGCCTGCTAATGCTCCCATGCCCACCCATTCCTTCAGATGATTCATGGCTGCAGCAATCTATGATGATAATCCTGTGGCTAGTCCTGCGTCCACTCTGGTAGAATTTACTGTGACAATGGCCACTCTCAGCTGCTCCATCGTAGTATCGAATTCTCCAGTCCAATTACCTAAAATATAGCTCGACAATTGTTTAGACAGATTTGCAGCACAGGAAAAATTCTCATGTTATATTCTAGTAACTCAAAGTCCAGCATATTTTCATTGACAGCCAAGTTGAGCGATTTGCCGTGGGGTATCAATTTGCTCCTGCACGAGGTCAATCCTCTGATTGAACACCATCAAGCTTCCTTTTAGTTGAGCATTAATTCCTTTATGTACAACTAAGGCATGAGCTACATTGGCTAAATGATTATTCAGGGTCTGAGCAGTCTGCCCAGTATGACTCATGGCTAATGCCGCGGTGGTAGCTCCAACAGCCGCCAATGAGATGGTAGTAACAATGGTGGCTGTAGTTCCAAGATCCCTTTTCTGTCTGAAGAGAGTCATAGCGTGAGGGACATCAATGGGCACAGGCACCCAGTGAGGCATGCGAGTAACCAGGGCATACCTAAATTTACTAGCATTCCAGCATTGGGCAAAAAAGCAAGTATCATTACCACAATTACTTGGCTCTATCTGGCTAATAATGAATAAAAATGGGGGATATAGACAAACAGGTGTGGGCTTATAGGAAATATTATGAGAAGCCTTAACCCCCTCGTTGAAACATCCTGCGTCAGTTCTAGAACTAGCAGTGGTAGTGTCCCAGGTCTGAGTAGGTTCAGGAGACCATTGCCCCCAGGGGCGAGACGTGCTCCATGCTAATTGACTAACTCCATGTTTTCCTCCACTTTTGAAAGTCATTTAAGGTTCTTCAATTATTTTTTTCCCTTTTTTAAAAAAATTTTTCATCAATTACACTTTATTCATTCTGCATCCCCCCATAAGCCCCTCCCTCCTCCCCTCCCAATCCCACCCTCCCTCCTCCCTCTGCTTGCATGCCACTCCCCAAGTCCACTAATAGGGGACGTTCTCCTCTCCTTTCTGATCTTAGTCTGTCAGTTCACATCAAAAGTGGCTGTATTGTCCTCTACTATGGCCTGGTAAGGCTGCTCCCCCCAAGAGGGAGGTGATCAAAGAGCAGGCCAATCAAATTATGTCAGAGGCAGTCCCTCTTCACATTACTATGTAACCCAATTGGACTCTGAACTGCCCTGGGCTACATCTGTGCAGGGGTTCTGGGTTATCTCCATGAATAGTCCTTGGTTGGAGTATGAGTCTCTGGGAAGTTCCCTGTGTTCAAATTTTCTTGTTCTGTTGCTCTCCTTGTGGAGACCCTGTCCTCTCCAGCTCTTACTATTTCCCAGTTCTTACCTAAAATTCCATTCACCTGCCCAACAGTTGCCCATCAGGCTCAGCATCTGCTTTGATAGTCTGAAGGGCAGAGGCTTTCAGAGGCCCTCTGTGGTAGGTTCCTAGGTTGTTTCCTGTTTTCTTCTTCTTCTGATGTCCATCCTCTTTGCCTTTCCAGATGGGGATTGGACATTTTAGTTAGGGTCCTCACTCTTGCTTAGTTTCTTTAGATGCACAGGTTTTAGTGGGTTTGTCCTATGTTGTATGTCTATATGAGTGAGTATATACCATGTGTGTCTTTTTGCTTCTGGGACAACTCACTCAGGATGATCCTTTCCAGATCCCACCATTTACCTGCAAATTTCATGATTTCCTTATTTTTCATTGCTGAGTAATATTCCATTGTGTAGATGTACCACAATTTCTGCATCCATTCTTCAGTTGAGGGGCATCTGGGTTGTTTCCAGCTTCTGGCTATTACAAATAAAGCTGCTACAAACATGGTTGAGCAAATGTCCTTTTTGTGTACTTGAGCCTCTTTTGGATATATGCCCAGTAGTGGTATGGCTGGATCTTGAGGAAGCACTATTCCTAGTTGTCTGAGAAAGCGCCAGATTGATTTCCAGAGTGGTTGTACAAGTTTACATTCCCACCAGCAGTGGAGAAGGGTTCCCCTTTCTCCACAACCTCTCTAGCATGTGTTGTTACTTGAGTTTTTGATCTTGGCCATTCTCATGGGTGTAAGGTGAAATCTCAGGGTTGTTTTGATTTGCATTTCCCTAATGGCTAGTGAGGTTGAGCATTTCTGGGAAACAATACCCTTCACAATAGCCACAAATGACATAAGGTACCTCGGAGTAACCCTAACCAAGGAAGTCAAAGACTTGTATGAAAAAAATTTCAAATCTCTGAAGAAAGAATTAGAAGAAGATATGAGAAGATGGAAAGATCTCCCATGCTCATGGCTTGGCAAGATTAACATAGTAAAAATGGCCATCTTACCAAAAGCAATCTACAGATTCAATGCAATGCCCATCAAATTACCAACACAATTCTTTACAGACCTGGAAAGAAAAATTCTCAACTTCATATGGAATAATAAGAAACCCAGAATTGCTAAAACAATCCTCTACAATAAAAGATCTTCCGGAGGTATCTCCATCCCTGATCTTAAGTTGTACTATAGAGCAACAGTTTTAAAAACTGCATGGTACTGGCATAGAAACAGAATGGTGGATCAATGGAACCGAACAGAGGACCCAGAAATAAACCCACACACTTATGGACACCTGATCTTAGACAAAGACGCCAAAACTATACAATGGAAAAAAGATAGCATCTTCAACAAATGGTGTTGGTCTAACTGGATGTCTACATGTAGAAAAATGAAAATAGATCCATACTTGTCACCCTGCACAAAACTGAAGTCCAAGTGTATCAAAGACCTCAACATAAAACCAGACACATTAAATCGGCTTGAAAAAAAAGTGGGAAATACCCTAGAACTCATTGGTACAGGGGAAAACTTCCTGAACAGAACACCAACAGCACAGGCTCTAAGAGCAACAATCAATAAATGGAACCTCATGAAACTGAAAAGCTTCTGTAAAGCAAAGGACACCGTCATCAAAACAAAGCGACCACCTACAGATTGGGAAAGAATCTTCACCAACCCTTTATCTGACAGAGGACTCATATCCAGTATATATAAAGAACTAAAGAAACTGAAAAGCAGCAAACCAAGTAATCCACTTAAAAAATGGGGAACAGAGCTAAACAGAGAATTCTCTGTAGAGGAATACCGAATGGCAGAGAAGCACTTAAAGAATTACTTTAGATTTTTTAAACCTTTAGAATACATTTATTTCTTTGTGCTGTGGTGGTGGTGGTGGTGGTATGTGTGTGTGTGTTCCCAAGTATGTGCACAAATATGTCATAGCATGTGAGTGGGTGTCAAGGGACAATTTGTAGGAAGCTTTCCTCTTCTCTATTCAATCATGTAGGTCCAGAGAGATTCATTTTGCCAGGCTGCCAGGCTTGGTGACAAGTGCTTTCATATGCTGAGTTATCTCACTGGACTCAGGTTTTCTTCAGAGACTTAAAATTTTTTTTCATACAAGTCTTTGACTGGCTTTGTTAGAGTCACACCAAGGTACTTTATGTCTTTTGTGGCTATTGTGAAGGGTGTTGTTTCCCTAATTTCTTTCTCAGCCCTTTTGTCTTTTGTATACAGGGGGGCTACTGATTTTTTTGAGTTAATTTTGTATCCAGCCACTTTGCTGAAGGTGTTAATCAGCTGTAGGAGTTCTGTGGTAGAATTTTTGGGGTCACTCAGGCATACCATCATATCAACTGCAAATAGTGATATTTTGACTTCTTCCTTTCCTATTTGTATCCCCTTGATCTCCTTCAACTGTCTTATTGCTCTAGCCAGGACTTCCAGCACTATGTTGAAGAGATATGGAGAGAGTGGGCAGCCTTGTCTTGTCCCTGATTTCAGTGGGATTGCTTTAAGTTTCTCTCCGTTCAGTTTGAAGTTGGCTATAAGCTGGCTGTATATCGCCTTTACTGTGAAAGATGACACCGACGTCAATTTGTATTCTCAACATCTTCAGCACTACATATGTTCATCAGCTAGAAGAGTATTTAAATATGTGGGTTAAGAAAAGAGTTCTTGGGGTAGATGTCTCAGTGGTTAGAGGATGCAAATTCAGTTTCCAACACTCATATGAGGAGTCTATAGCTTCAGCTCCAGGGGATCTGACATCTTCTGGCCCTCACATGCAAGTATCTGTACCACATACACACACAATTAAAAGCAGAGTAAATCTTTAAAACAACAAATTTATTTACTTTACATCCTGAGTACTCCTATTTCCTCTCCTCCCAGCCTTCTCTTCTACTCCCCCTTTTCTTCCCCCTTCTCCCCAGAAAAGGGGAGTCCCCATTCCCCCCATATCAACCCTCCCCAGCACATCAGGCTACATCAGGACTGAACATATCGTCATCTCCTGAGGCTAAGCGAGGTAGCCCTGCAAGGAGGAAGTGATCCAAAAGAGTTCATTTTGGAAACAGCCACCCCCCCTCCACTTGCCAGGTGCCCCATGAGAAGACCATGCCATTCATTGGTCATATGTGTGCAGGGGGCCTAGGTGCAGACCATGCATACTCCTTGGTTGATGTCTCAGTCTCTGTAAGCCATGTGTCTGGGTTAGTTGTCTCTGTTGGTCTTCTTGTGAGGTTCCTGTACCCTATAGGTCCTTTTATCTTTTCTGCAATACTTTAAAAAGACCCCTAGAGCTCCACTCTATGCTTGGCTGCAAGTCTTAGCATCTGGATCAATTTGCTGAACCCTCCTGATGACAGTCAAGTTAGGCTTCTGTCTGCAAGCATCATTAATAGTGTCAGGGCCTGGCTGTCTACCATGGGTGAGTCTCTGGTTGGTCCAATTTATTGATTGTAGATGCACTTAATCTTTGTTCCCTTTATCCATGTATTTCTTGTTGACAGGGTAACTTTTAGATCAAAGTTTTTGTTGGTGGGTTGTTCTTCTCTTCTTTCTACTAGTCCTACCTGATTAGGAGGTGGTCACTTCAGTCTTCATGTCCTCTCCCCCAACTCCATTGGGAATCTCAGATAGAGTCACGCCCATATTCTCCCAGGAGCCTGCCCTGTTTTAGGCCATCAACTTGACAAAGAGATGCCCCCTGTTCAGTTTCTCTTCTTGTTGCCAGGTCTCTCACTTCCTACTCCCACGCTCCCCACATCTGATCCCCACCCTTGTTTCTCTCCCCATTCCATCTCCTACCCAGGTCCATCTTTTCACCTACTTCAATATCTATTCTAATTATGGTTTTGAGTGACATTCCAGCACCCTCCCTTGGGCCCTCCTTATTACTTAGCTTCTTTGGGTCTGTGGATTATAGTATGGTTATCCTGTACTGTAGGTCTAATATCCTCTTACAAGTGAGTACTCACTATATGTGTATTTCTGGTTCTGGGTTAGCTCACTCAGGTTGATCTTTTCTAGTTCTATCCATTTGCCTGCAAATTTTATGATGTCTCCCCCTTTTTTTTAAGTAGCTTAGTAGTATTCCATTGTGCAGTTGTACCACAATTTTTGTATCTATCCTTCAGTTGAGGGACATATAGGGACATATAGGTTTCCATTTTCTGTCTATTACAAATAAGGCTGCTATGAACATAGTTGAGCAAATGTCCTTGTTGTGTGGTGGAGAATCTTTGGGAGAAAAACAATTCTTAAAGGGATGAAACCTCTTTTAAAGGTAAGAAAAATACTGTAATAATTATTAATCTGGAGGCAGAATTTCCCTTATGCTTATAAGGAATCCTGTTTCTTTTAATAATATTTGCTTTTGATTACTCCTTTGATTCAAGCATCAGTTTGCTTTAAATGAAATAATGGTATTTTCAATTTGCATGATCCTTTTGTTGGAGGGATCTTTAAACTGAGGAACAAGAAATGAGAAAGCAGTGAGGTAAAGCAGCTCACACCTGTCATTCCATACTTGGGAGGCAGAGGAGAATTGCTAGAAATGTGAGATCAGCCTGGGCTACACAGTGAGGTCCAATTCAGCCAGAGCTGATGAGAGAGACAGGGAGAGACAGAGACTTAGAGAGACATATTTCACTTAACAGCTTACATAAATAGCAAATATGAATTTTGGAACTCTTACCCCCCCACCCCAGAATTAAAGTGATTTCACTACTTCAAATAAACTGCTTCAAATAAAAAGCAAAGATTCCCTCAACTGAAGTGGTAAAGAAAGCAGGGTTGGTAATGATAGGGAAACATATATCTCAGATTGCCAGAAAGATCACAGTAGTCCTTTAATATCATGTCTCAATAGGACTATTTCATGACATTTACTTTGATGCCAATAGGCATTGAGCCAGTTTCAGAAAGACAATTGCATTTTTTTTCTCTCATTTGAGGTTCTGGGTGCATAAAATCACGGATGCATGTATATATGAAATAAAAAGGGAGATAAAGCTGTCTAAGGGGACAGAGGAGAGACTAAGGAGACAGGAGAGGGGAGAGAAAGGGAGGGCAGTGGGACACAAGGGGGAAAACACATATCTAAAATTTCTTAAAAATAAAGGCTCTCTCTATCTAGCTATGTATCTATCTCTATATATTTATATCTATATATCCATCATATCTATCTGTTGTCTGTCTGTCTGTCTGTCTGTCTCTGTCTGTCTCTTTGTCCTAAAATAACACAGATACTAATTGAGCAGCATCTAGTGGAATACAGGGATGACAGCCGTCCCTCCTTGGAATGGCATGTGCTTGTTTCAACACTGAATCAGCACCTGCTGTCCTTCCACAAATACCAGCAGAAACTTTGTGTGTATCATTTTCATGCAAAGCAGAGCAGATTTTTTTTTATTAGCTCTTAACTCATCAAGAAGATGCTGAAACTTATGGGTAACCTTTGGGCAGAGTGCAGGGAATCTTATGAAAGAAGTGGGAAAAAGTAAGATCTGGAGAGGATAGGAACTCCACAAAAAGAGCAACAGAACCAAAAAATCTGAGCACAGGGGTCTTTCCTGAGACTGCTATTCCAACAAAGGACTATGCATGGAGATAACCTAAGCCCCCTGCACAGATGTAGCCCATGGCAGTTCAGTATCCAAGTGGGTTCCATTGTAACAGGAACAGGGACTGTCTCTGACATGTACTGATTGGCCTGCTCTTTAATTACCTTCTCCTGAGGGGGAAGCAGCATTACCAGGCCATAGAAGAAGGCAATGCATCCATTCCTGATGAGACCTGATAGACTAGGATCAGAAGGAAGGGGAAGAAGACCTCCCCTATCAGTGGACTTGGGGAGGGGCATGCATGCAGAGGGTGGAGGAAGGGAGGGGTTGAGACTGGAGGAGGGGGGAACCACAGGGGGGATACAAAGTGAATAAAGTGTAATTAATAAAAAATGTAAAAAAAAAGAATCAGTTCTTTCTGGGGTCTCATCAAGAACATTGTACTTACAATAAACTAACTTTTCTGCATTGGGTTGTGTGCACTTGGGGCTGTGCAATCAGAAGTCAGAGCACTGTGTCATTGGATAATACATAATGTAGATGGGGCTATCCCGATGCTAGCGACTGGTAAGCTGTGCTTCTGACATGCTCTTCTTTGCTGTCTCCCTGTCTCATGGGAGTAGACGCTTGATTAACTGGGTGGTTCCCACTGAATGATTAGCATACCCTTAGGAGCTTTTGCATGGGGCATGGTTGGATTTGGGCCTATGGATCTGGGCAAATGACCTCTTGTAGCACTGTGACTCAGCAGTCACATGGCACTGCTCTTACTAAATTCCACAACGTGCAAGGAGGATTCGAGAATTACTGGGCGACTAAGGGGTATTTTCCAGTCTGCGTAGCTCTGCTGTTGGAACTTGTGGGTTCCATCTTGGCCTGGATTAGCTATGACACACAGCTATGACTTACTGCCTAAAGTGATGTGTGCGTTACCCACAGCTCCAGGTAGGAGTCAGCCTGACTCAGGCTTTGGCAGGTGCTAGGATCTCTCTCCTCCTGTCTGTGCAGCAATTGGCAATTCAGTGGCAGTGCCAGGAAAGATATGCTATCTGAGAACATTAGGAGAGCTGTCACTCCTCACAGCTCAGGGCTGCTGGAGAATGGAGTTGTTGCCCCTGATCAAAAACACTTGCCGCTCCTTCAGGAGGCGTCTCAGGTGAAGGTGAGTCACGGAGAAGTTTCAGGTTTCAGCTGGTGAGGGATCACACAGGCATCAGGCGTCATCTCCTTGAGCTGAAAGAGACCTCAGGGCATCAGAATGCAAATCTTCCCAGATGCCAGCATCCCTCTGAGGCATCTTGCCAGAGGGTGTCAGCATGCTTACTTTAAATATGGGTGCAGAACCTGATGCAGTTGTAATTGGTGGTGATGATACCAAAACAACTCTAGGGGTACCTCATAGATGGTATGGAATTGGGTGACACAACCTGATGCCTGTGACAGGCTTGAGAACCCCGCTAAGCATTGTACATCCATCCAGGTTATGGACAGAGCAGCCAGATCACGCACGTGTGGCCATGTCTTAATTTTTTGTGGAATACTCCACTCATGCTTGGTTAATGTATCGGTGCTAAGCACTGCCTTCCCAGTGTCCCAAATGCCCCCTCAGAGAAAGAAAGCATGATTTCTTCTGGATGGAAAAGAAAAGACAGTCTTTGTTTCATCCAGCCACACTTGCTCCTTTGCCTTAGTTTTTCCAGTTATGCCCTTGTTCTTACTCTCAGCCTTGCCTTTGGTCAATTCTCTAAGAGAAGACGTATGGGATAATAAGAGATTTCACAAGGACTTGTTCTGAAAGAGAATCAGAAAAGGTCTCAGGGTAGCAAATATTCAGTGAAAGATCCAGACCCTGGATGCATAGGTCACTGGGAAGGACCACAGTCAGCATGTGTGTGCTCATGAGGTGAGAAAGCGGGCTCACATTTCTTCACGGAGCCAGGTCAGATTGGAGTCCTGAATTCTTGATCATCCACCTCAAGTAGGAAAGGGTTCTAGTAGCAGATAGGCCTGACTAGGTTTCCCAAACCAAGCCATTAGCATTACCTCTGGCCCTTTGTATCCAATGGCATTTTGCGTGGTTTTCCTTGCTAAAATCACACCTTTGTCACTGGGTCACTATGACACCTACAGGACAGAGCTGAGTACACAAAGCCACCAGAGCAGGCTTGGAAGCTCCAGCACTGTGTCTATAGCTGAGTTTGAGTTTTCAGTGAAGAATTAAGATACCTTTATCTTGTGAGGCCATCAGGGTTCGGGACATGGCTGGTGGAAGCATATCTCTGGTGTAGGCCTTAGAAGAGTACAGCCTCATCTGGTCTATCCCTGTCTGCTTCCAGGTTGCACCATCACCATGGAAGAAGCCGTTGCTCATTGTGCCCCTGCTACAGCTGCTGTGGACTAAGCTATGCACACATGCCTGCCTTTTTTTGCAGTGATAGGTTGAAAGTATTATGAGACCAATTGTTTTTATATAATAATAATAACAATAATAATGACTATTATATAACCATTATATAATAACATATAATGACTATTATAATGTATGGATAACAGCTATTATTATTAATTATTGTGTGTGACTCTGTGTTAGGGCCGGAGATTGGTGTATAGTGTGCCCCCTCCTTCTTTTCCCACCTTATTTTTTTGAGGCAAGCATTCTCACTGACCCCAAGGCACACTGATGGACTCGGCTGGTTGGCCAGCAACCTGCTGTTCTCACCCTGTCTGTGCCTCCCAGCAATGGGGTTCTAGGCATGGACCACCACACTTGGACGTTTCTGTGGATTCAGGTGCTCACATCTGTGCAGCAGGCTTTCCCCCAGCCAACCAGCTTTACTTAGCAATGCCCTGTGAGAACAGTCAGCTTCATCCATGGGTGTAAGTCCCCAGAGATGGTTCTATAGAGTGAATGAGTTCCAGACACGGGAGACTATCTCTCGCTGACATTGGTGGATGACCCTCAAGAGCCACAGGGAGAGCAGAGACCTACAGACACCCTGCTCAGTTGTTCCACAGCCAACTCTTGGTTGCTGTTCTGTTGTGCATGGAAGCTTCTGGGTGGTCTTGAGCTCTGACTTGATGCTTTAATTTTTTATCCTGTTTATTATCTTTTCACAGCTGTATCTTGACTTGACTCCAAGATGTTAGGTTGAAATGTCAAGTGGGGAGATGGATTTGGGGATATGATCACATGGTCCTCATGCATTCTCGATGATAAATACAAACCAGCTATAATGCTCTGTCTAGAATCACTTCCTGCTCCTAGATTCAAATACAGTTTGTTTGGCCAAAGAATAGAGGCCATATGACTTTTAGGAAAGAATATGAAATCTAGGAGCATGGGTAATACATTTGTTTAGGTAATAGTTTCTACTACTTTAAAGCAAAATATAAAAAGCTAGAAAAAGTGGAGCTTTTTATATTGAATTGGCAATTGTCAACCATACCTTTTGAGGCAAGTTAAGCTATGTGCTCAGTGGTGTCAGTCAGGGATTAATGATAAATGGGTGGGTGCCAATTGACTCCAAAGTTTAGTTAGTGGCTCCCAGCTAACTAAACAGCTATTATATCATCCTGAGTTCTGACTTTGGCTAGGCTTGTCTGGGCCCCACAGACAGCTGCAATCATCTGGAACTGTACTGCAGAAAACAATAGTCACTAGCCAAATGTGGAAAACATGAATTCACTGAAAAATTAATCTCTGTGCCTTAGCTACATTAGTTACATATTCAGTGCTTGCAAGGTCCTTGACAGAGAAAGCTGCCAAGCAAGGAGGTCCAGTTAGAGAGAAACCTCACTATTGCACAGAATTCCACAGGGAAGCCCTGGCTCAGAGGCCTAGTAGAGCCTGAAAGCCCAGAACACCCTCTGTCTATCTGTTTGGTGGGTAATGCTTGTCTCTCTTCCACTACATGTCTTCAAAGGCAGTTCTGGTTTCATTTTATGTAAGAGGGCTTCAAAAACAGAAATGAGAAGATGATACCCAATACCCAATATTGTCTAGAACCTCTGTTGACATACGTACACTCCTGCCTCACAGGCAATCAGTTCACGGTACCCAGTCTAGAGTTTACAAAGGAGAAGCTGAACACACCATGAAGGGTATGACTCACTGGGGACCATCACAGGGTCCCCAGAAGTAAGACCCCCATCCTTTTCTGAATAAGTAGTTTGTTGAGCACAGTTTGTTTTTGAAGCATTCTTTAGTTCATCACCTATGCTGGGCTCACATCATACAACATCTCAAGATTATACTATCATACCAAAGACTGTCTCAGCACCAACAACTTTTTGTTCCTTATGTAAGTCTGTGCTGATGGTGGCCATTCATTTGCTCCAGAGACCCCCTTTCCTCCAGACTCCAGACAGATAGCAGCCATTATTTAGAGCATGCCATTATCTAGCAATGGAGAAATGACCCAAACTGTATACCATGATGAGGCTAGTCAAATGACCCTTACCACCATGGCCCACTACCACAGAACTGGGATGTTCCTGTCTACTGAGGGCCATTCTAGAAAGACGCCCAGGGCAGGGGCATACATGCTTCTCACAGTAAAATGGAAAAATCAATCATTGCAATGACTAGTGGCTCCGAGAGGTGGCACAGAGCTGGTGAAGTCCCCATCATGTCGCCAGCCTTCCTTTGGTTCTCTTTCTCCCACTCTGTTCCTTCTGGTGTGGGGAAGCTAGCTTTTTTCCTTAGCCCTTTGGTCTGCAAGTGTCTCCACAAGCCATACAAATGAATAATAATTAGTTTTCTCCTGAAATTCTCTCTCTCTCTCTTACACATATACATACATAGACACACAATTTTGCATTTGAACTTAGTATAATACAGCAAAAGATTTCATCATCACTCCCCTGCTTTTATGCTTCGACAGCAGGAAAGTTAATAGTCAAAGAATACTTATTCAGTGAAAGAACACATGTATATATGTAAGAGAAGAACCATTATTTTATTTTTATCACACGGAAATGCAAGCTCAAAACTATACATAGGAAGTAAAGCTAGAAGGTACACAGAAAGAACGCGCATCTGCGGCAACCCAGCAGCCCGGTAACATCAGCTTCTCCAGCAGCAGTTCTCAACATGGGCGTCGTGACCCCTTTGGGGGTTGCAAATCAGATATCCTGCATGTCGGTTATTTACATGATGATTCGTAACAGCATCAAAATCACAGTCATGAGGTAGCAACTAAAATAATTACATGACGGGGGCCACCACAGCATGCAGCATTTGGAAGGCTGAGAACTGCTCTCTACGATCATCTAGCATGTGGTACTTACGTGCTCTTGTGTGTTCTGGTAAGCTCAGTGGGCTCCACCTTATCCAAGCACAGCCTGGCATCAGGTGTGGGTTTAGATCCCCAGGTACCGCCAGGAAACAAGCTGGACAAAGATACAATGTTTGTAGAGAGGAAACAGTGCTAAACTCAATAAGAAAATAAATGACATGATAAATTAGGGGGAGAATAAATAGATAAGGCCTAATGGGATTCTGAGAATTGGGGGATTTGGAATTCAGTTTCTTCCCATATGCAGGATAGATGGGTCCTAGCAGAAGGGGTCCTGGCGGAGGGATGGTCATTAAGTCTCAGAGAAGGAGGAGGAATGTATGTGGAGAGGGAGAGGTCTGGATTCTCAGGGGAGACAGAGCTAGTAAAATGGATGGGTGGAGAGACAAGCAGACAGATGGCGTCTTGGTTTCTTTTCCTATTGCAGTGATAAATGACTGTGACAAAAGCAACTTGAAGAGAAAAGCATTTGCTCTGACTCATAGTACAAGATTATAGCTCATCATCGTGGGGAACAGGAGCCTGAAGCCCTAGACATACAGTATGCACAATCAGAGGGCTTTCTGTTTGAGTATCCCTAGATAGAATCAAGTTCAAGGTGACATCTACAGTCAACTTCTCCAAGTGCTTATGGGGCTTTTACTGTGTGAATTGAGCCTCAACTGTGTGCATAGATGTAGCCAGCCCTTTTCCATGTTTTAAGCGTCCCTCTGGAGGAGCTGCACATCTAATAAGCCACTGAGTCTTAATCTCCGTCAGCGTTATTTCAGTGGCCTTTCACTTCAACCATCATGCTAAAATCATCCTCTTCTGGCAGTTTCAAACTCTTTCGAGTCTTAACATTACAGCCTCAGAAAGCTTTCTGCAGACTAAACCATGGGAAGCACACAGTCTCATTTGGGCATGGCATTGTGTGTTTAAGGCCACACATGCAGGACAGCTGATTAGGGGCCAGAGAACCACCTGGCCCCTAAGCAGGGAAAGGTTGACTCTTTCACCCATCTAGAATTTTATATCTACCTCTCCTTTTCTAATTATCTACCTACATACTAACTGATATCTGTCTATCTCTGTCATCTCTCTGACTATCTATCTACCTACCTATCTGTCTGTCATCTATCTATTATCTAGCAATACACCTATCTAAGTGACCTTTCTGTTGTTGTGAACACAGTTCCTGACATATACACCTTAGGGGAGAAAAGATTTCTTTTGATCATAGTTTCATATATTTCACCAGGACAGAAAAGTCTTGGTAGAGGTACTTTTCTCATGGTGGACCAGGAAACAGATGATTCTCTTCTTAGACACAAATAACAGTACAGAATAAATCCCAAATGAGGAAAAGTGAGATTCTTTCTCAACTGTGCCAAAACATAGACACGTTCACCACAGAAGCATGACGTATCGACCATCACCCTTAGTTGATCGGTGTTTGTTCCTTCTTAATCCAGTCAGAACTGCCTGCTTTCTCTGACAGTATCCAGTCTAGGACAAGCCCTGTTCCCGTGCATCTTCCCTTACATCACCCGAACCAAAGACCCTGCTCACTTCTTCCTCACAGCTTTCTCCTGTGCTCAGATGCATGTGTCTCCATGCTGAGTACTCAACAGGGCATGCAGGTGCATCCCTGGGATCTGTTGTATGAACTTGAATGGTCATTATACGCATGTGCATTCAACATAAACAATTCAAACATGTGCTTATGTGCTCCTGAGCACGTGTATGTGAGAGATTTTTGTGCATGGATGTGCATGTGTGTGTGTGAGAATGTGTGGCAAATGTTTGAGTGTGTGTGTGTCTATATGTATAGGTTGGCATCCTCCATGTTCAAGCTTTAATCATTTGCCAGGTATGCTAATACCTCCAGGTGAAAAGCATTGTTCAGTAGAAGGAGTGGCCAATCTCTTGATCATCATGTTGTGTAAGAGGCTATGGCCAGTCAATGCTTCCTATTATGACTGTATGCAGTGTCCAGGTGGTGTACATGGGGAATGAAGAACATATAGCAAAGCAGAGTACACCATGTATGGGACATTGGACAAGGATGTTTGGGCCTCTGGTGAGGGATTAGATGCTAACCATCATGAACATCTGAGTCAGGAGTGAAAACCTGAGGTTCATAGAACAGTAAGACTGCTCCTTGATGGAATGCTGGTGACTTGTGTGGCACCTTTAGCCTCTATCCAGTTCCACAGAAGCACTTAAAAGCCAGTTCTGAGACACGATATCCACAGGCACTGATATACACTGTACAGACCCATCTCACTTCAGCTGACATGTTTTCCTGCATTTCCAAGAAATGACTTAACATAGGCCTCCTTGGATTTCAAAATAAGTTTGTTTATGAAAAATAAAATTTATGTAGATGGGGACACAGAAAACAATTTAATTCTTTTTCTCAAGAGATTGGAGTCTTGACAAGAGTGAACTGAGAGACTGCATGGAAAGTTTCTCCGCTATGGTTGTTGGCATGCAGACACAGAAGCCACCAGGGCCCATTCCTAACCACACTGAAAGGGTGGACATAGCTTCAAAAAGAGAAAAGCTGAAGCAGGGACAGTGTCAGCTCTGCAGACACAGACATGAACGAAAGCTACCAGGAGAGCATACTGCCCCAAATGAACAAGTCCTGACAGGATCAGCTGCTAAGACATAGCAGAACACCCTGCTGTCTTCTTGCTCAGACCAGCTTCTTGGTAATGAGTGCTGATCCATGTCAATGACATTTTCTAAGGTTCCCACATGATGATCATTCCATAGCCTTGTGTCAGGAGAAGGATTTGGTGGAGTGTTAGGAGGTGATGGGAGAGTTTCTAAGAGAAGTGATTTGAAGAGCTGTTGGGAAGCACAGGTCACAATGGCTCTCTACCCTTGAGACTGAATGGGCAGACGAAAGGACACAATGCTCACATGACAAAGTGGGAGGGAAGAGAGAAGCTGTTTGCAATGACAGGTTTCATGGCATCATTTTTACCTTAGCACCTCTGAGGACGGATCTTCACTGTCACCTTGGTAGGATGTAGAATGAGAGGCAAGGTAAACCTCTGGGAATATCCATGAGGCTGTTTCCAGGAGGTTTAATGGAAGTTGAAATACAGGCCTTGAATGTGGGGAGTGCCACTCTTGGTGCTGAGGTTTTGAGCTGAGTAAAAAAGGTTGCCTTGTGTTTCCTCCATGATTGCTCCACCATGAGAGACCGTGCCCTCAGACTGAGCTAACATAAACTCTTTCCATAAATCTCTTCTGTGGAGAATTTTGTCATAGTAATGATAAAAGTAACTAATATAATATCTAATGGTATTTAATAACTTATGTTTCTTTTTGTTGAGAATAATGAAAACGTGGTCATTCTCACTCAATTCTTCCCCATGTTACCTTACAGATTCTGTGGGAAAGCATAATCCAGAGTCTCTCTCTCTCATCTCTCTCTCTCTCTCTTTCTCTCTCTCTCTCTATTTATATATGCTCACATGACAAAGACATGTTTTTCATATATATGAAAAAGTATTTATTTGGGGTTATGGTTTTAACACGGTTTGTTCCATTACAGCAGGGAGTCTAGTAGAGAACTGTAGCTTGCTTCACAGTGTCCAGGAAACAGAGAAAGGAAGAACTATCGAGAGAGAAGGAGAGGGAGGGGGGCACAGAAGTAAACACAGACGTTTCTTCATTGCCTGTTCCACGGAGCTCTTACAGGATAGTACTGCCCACACTCAGCAAGTCTCCCCTTGCTGGTGACTTGTCTCGGGAAATACCCAGACTTACCTAGATAAATAAGATCTTTATTTATCTCCATGCCACATCTCCATCCAGTCAATTTTATAACCAACATTAATAAACGGAAACTGTATAATTATACACATTTGCCAAAAGTGACATATTTAGCTCTTCTGTTGTTTTATAGCAAAGATCTCAAAGATCTGTGGTTGGCTATCTATAATATTAGGGAAAATGTTCTCTTGGATCCTAGGAACCCCATGTCTGCCTCTGGTACTTGCTATCTCTGTGATCGAGTTCTGTCCCTGGTTAAGTTTTTCTATTTGTGCAATTGGATGATAGACTATTGACACTGTGAGGTTCATATTTTATACACATCCCAGCTCTCTAGAGCACTCTCAGCAGACCATGAGAATTTACCAGGGGTCAAAATCTGCAGAACCCTGGTCCTCTGCAAGAGCACCCAAGGTTCCTCTCCATAATGCCATGTCTCCAGCCTTCAATGGGAATTTTACTAAATACATTAAAGCAAGGCATGGCCTTGCTAAAGTTGGGTTCAAATTCAAACTGGAGAATGATAATTAATGCCAAGGACTTGTGATTTCAAAAGTATAGAGTGAATAATGAGTTTTTATTGTTTCATCATGACAATAAAGCCCTCGTTCACCATTGTTTCTTTTGGAGGGGGTCTCCAGTTGGTCCACAGTTCTGGCCTGCTTAGAAGCAGGTACTTACCCTGTCCCTCTAGTGTGCTGCCTATCGGGACTTTTCACACAAGCCTCTGCACACCCGTGCTTTGGTTTATCAGTTTCTGCCTTACACCTCCAACCAACAAGGAGTGGGCAGGAAGAGTGGGTATGAGCACAGTTGGGCTACCTGTCCTCATGAGGAGTCCATGGATGACTGCAGATTTTCCCCCACCTGTCCTGTGCTGTGCTCTGCTATGCTGTGACTACAAATGTGTGAGGTGACACACAGACCTATTTTATGCCTAAAGTAGGACGCTGTTAAACCTGCATTCACAGAAGACTTGTAGCAGGGTGATATTTCCCATAGTTAAAAAAAATGTGTTGCTTGGGTATAACTTTCTATTAAAATTATCTTTGAAACCTAGCAGTGGCTGAATATTTTTAGCTTTCTAATGCCCACAGCCATACCCTTCAATGTTGGGCACCATAATATACCATGAGAAATGCTTCAATAAGCTGGTAGGCCAAGTACTTCCACAGATCATTCAGATGGCAAGACATGTGACCTGAGCTGTGGTGTGTAAATATTTAAGTCACCTGCTCTCCCGTAGCCCAGCGGCTGTGCTAAGATCAGGAAGACAAAACGTGATAGCATTAGTAGTTTGCTCGGTGTTCCTAGCAGAAGTCACTGAGAGCATTTTAAACATAACTTGTTGGGTGTGTTGTACTGCTGCTCTTCTAGAAGACCTGAGTTCAGTTTGCAAACGTCCCATCAGGCGGCTCACAGCTGCCTGCAACTCCACCTCCAAAAGTTTCAGCACCCTCTTCTGGTCCCCATGGGCACATATTGCACACACATATACGGAGCAATAAAAATAAATCTTTAAAATCATCTAAGTGTCAGAAGTCAGAGCATCCGCATATTAGAATGCCCGCCTTTTACTTCATTTTGTTTTCTCCCTAGCGCTAACCTTCAGTAGGAGTTATGTCAGAGCTGTGGGGTTTGACTCTTATGGTTCATTTCTCTGCTTCTCTCTCATGGATTATGGTGGACTCTTGTGGGGCTGCTCAGAGTTTGTGATTCTTTATTCCAGCTCCTCTGTCCCTTTTCTGAGAGCTCATCTCTCTGTATATATTACCCTTCGTAAACAGGCTAGAGTTCATATTGGCTTGGCCCTCATGGTCTTCCTAAAGATGCAGCCTCCTGCCTCAGATCAAGTCCTCCACAGGACTTTTTATGGCACTTAGCTGCAACCAGAAGACAGTATCCTCAGCGGGATGCCATTATCAGTTTTAACATCAAGGACGACATGCCAGATCATAATCTTGCTCATCCTGATAGAAGCACTGTTCTGTGATTTGACATTTTCTGTGAATGTGGAAGGTGAGAAGCAGTCGAGGGCAGTGGTTGGGAAGGCACAAGCTGGTCTGGTTCTCAGTAGCCCCATGACCTCAGTGGGGAAACTGATGCTGTTCCTCTAGTCAATCATCTTAGAACACAGACAAGGACACCTATTTCAGAGATCCACAGGGAAGCAGTACTGAGAGGCTGTGGAGCATTGGAATCCTTAAGGAGGCAGCACATTTTTGGGGGGTGGGGGAGATGTGGGAGAAAGAAAGAGGGTGTTAACAGTATAAAGGAAGGTTAGGGGGACCCCAAGATTCTGCCATTGGAACTGAAGATGCTGCGGTGCCAAAGACTGAGATTCCCAAGGTAAGATCCCTTTGCATAGACAAAGTCACAAAGATGAGGCGAGCCACCCATGGTATGTGTATGTGAGAGACGGATGGGAGAAGACAATGGTTTTTTGATGACATGCTTATTTAAAAAGTTTTAATTTACTGTCATTAGTAATCCCAATAGAAATTTCTAGAGACTATATGGGTTTTATGTAAGTTGAATCTCAAGTTGGACTTTTAAAATATTTTTCCTCATAACTACTTTTTTTTTTTTTTTTTTTTTTTTTTTGAGACAGGAACTCACTATGTTGTCCAGGCTGCCTATCTTTCATGTAGACCAGGCAGACAGTGGAAGTTGGCCCTTCACTGAGTTTACACTCTAGCTTCCTCAGTCTTCCAGTATGGACTGAGACCACCAACAACTCTCTAGAGCCACCCTGGGGCTGTGGAGGCATCCTGCGTTGAGGACTGGGAAGCTCTCAGGATCTCTGCTTCTCCAACATACAGATGCCCATTGTTGAACTGCTTACCCTATAGTGAAAGCTTACCTGGTAAATCCCCTTTTGTAGCACACAGAGAGAGGGGGTATGGGACTCTCTTGCTTCTGTTCTTCTCAAGAGGTGGTTTAGAAATGTGAGTTTTTATAAGATTTTAACAAAGAGAGATAAATGTTGGGGGTAAAAACACATGGGAAAGGGCAGACATGCTGCCATGCATGATAAATAGTTTTAGGGGAATATGGGCTCTTCTCGGCTCGCCTATGTTTGTATCAGCGTGGGATTCTTTAGATGATCAGGTATTAAGCTGTCCTTCTCAGGAATCTAGATGAGTTGTACCTTCACAGAGAGACATTGTAATTTAGTTTGAGACAGATGGTGTTATTATTATTCTCCTTTCTGTGAGACAATATATGACAAGAATCAACCTAAAGAAGGGGTTTATTTTGGTTCATAACTTGTGGGATGGTCTATCATGACTGACAGCAGAACAATGAGATGGCTGATTACTTTGCAGCTGTGGTTAGGAAGCAGGAAGATAAATGCTTTTGTCTTTGCCTCTTTTTATTTATTCCAGGAACTTGGTCCATAGAATTGTACCACCTACACTCTGAATGGGTCTTTTACCTCTGCAAACAAACTTTCCTGGAAGTACTCTTAGAGAAATACTCACAGTTGCGGCTCAGTAATGTCCGAGGCATTTCTCATCCTGACCAAGTTGAAATTAACCATCACAGGTAGAGATTTTCCATGAAATCTGCTGCTTCTTTCAACTCAAACCATCCTCATGTCAAAAACGGTATACTTTGATGGTATTTTCTGATCTTTCTTAGGGGAAGCAGAGGCCACACTGTATTCATTCATGCAACCCTACTAGAAATTCTCTATAGGAATAGTTAAAGATGGTGGAGGCACCAGTAGATGCTGCAGGCTCAGGAAGACAAGTCAGAGCATACCTTAAAGGAACCTTCAAGGATTCAGGCACTATGGCTCACTGTAGCCAGAAGCTTAAGCTAGTGAACGTAAGCCTGGCCAGCTTCATAAGATGACAAACAATCTCAAGGTGACCCATGGATGACAAGAAGAAGGGGAAATTGAAGTTTTGTGTAATTGGAGAACATCCTTGTAAAGAGTGAATGTGTCCAGATTCAAACAGAGTTCTCTCTCTATATTCAAACCTCCTGTTTTCCACATGTGTCTAGATCATTAGTTTTCTCTGTTCCGTGATGACCCAGGAGTCTCTATCACCCCCTGTGCTCTATGATAGATCCAGAAACGGCAAAGGTTTTCACACCATATTCACACGAATAGCACCATGTTGCTGCATTTCTTCCCACTGTGAAGCAGACTCTCTTTCCCATCCCCGAGTTGGGGTGACTGGCACCTCCCCACCCGACTATGAAATGGAGCAGAAGTGATGTTGTACAGGCTGAGCCAGGCCTCTCTGAAGGCAGCCTGTTTGTCGAGGGAACAAGACTTATTAATCTGTGGAATTAGATCATGTGGAGCATGCATGAGCACGCAGATAAGACCTGTCTATATCAACTTGCCTCCGGATGATGCAGCTGACCACTACAGGCACATGAGCAAGCCCATCTACAGCTGGAAGAACCACACAGCCGAGCCCAATACTGCACACCACACCCCAAATCATAAGGTAACAAGCTACTATTTTGTCAGTAACTTTTAAAATAAAATAAAACAGTATAGCTAAATAAAATGAGCACAGAATTTTCCTTATATGAATAAAATTATATTTAGATGCTGTCTTAGAAATTGAATCTTTCCCCCATGTCGGTTAAGTTTTTTCTTCCATCTCTCCTCATGAAGATGGATATCCTTTAAACTCTTACTATTTCAGGGGGTGGCATGAGAGTCAGCTGTTGATATCGAGTGCTTCTCTTGATTCATGTTGAGAACGTTATCCTTACTTGTGTTCATACACACCAAAGGTCATTTCTTCCTCATTATGGGATTGTTCCAGTTAAGTTTGTTTTAGATATGCTTATGATTATATTCAATGGTAGTTTTCAGCCATAAATGGGACATTTATGTCACATTCCCTCATCTCAAGGCTCTGGGAGCATTTTGGAAGAGGGGACAGAATGATTTGAAACACCAGAAGCATCAGGTGACTTAAGGACACTGTTTTCTGGACGTAATACGGGCATGCACATGTACATGCTCAGGGATAGTGAGAACATGCACAAGACATGTGCAAACTCAAGCCAGACAAAAGCCCAGCATGGAAAGAAGTGGTAAAAGTCCCACAAATAGGGGCGGATGCATTGGTAATTGATAGCTGCTGGCAGTGCAGATTCAGTTTGTCCTTAGGGTGTGGCCCCTGGTGGATCTAGCATCCTCCACTGAATGGCCTCACTCCTAAGATTACATAGACAGAACTAATGGGGCTCAGAAGATATTTCTTAAAAATGAGGACACAGAGCAGGGTTATTTCTAGAATGGCAAATGGATCTAGGAGGAGATGGGGAATGAAAATGCTCAGAATACAAAGTATGTTATTATCTAAGAATTCCTAAAAGTATCAAGAAATAAAGTTGAAAGTATGGTTAATATCTCATACAGACTAAATCCATATTAAATGAAGAGATGTCAAATGGACAAATGGACAAGCGCCGTCCTTCAAATCTGACCATTCACAAATGCTGCTTGCTTCAGAGGAACACTTTGTGGAAGCCTACTCTGTACGTTAGCTATCTAAATGTATGCCACCACCATTCCTGTGTGTGTGTGTTAAATAAATAATAGCATCTCTAGAAATAAGTTTGGAGGTCAAAACTGTTTCTCTTCAACATTCTGCAAAATTCTCCATTATTATATAGTTTGATGTTGTGATATTTTAAAATTAAAATATACCCATCCAGGCTGAAGCTCCAAAAGCAGACAAACAGAGGCAAAAACAAACAAACAAACAAAAACAAAACAAAACAAAACAAAAAAAAAACTGGGCCCTGGGGACCCAGCAGAGATTGATACCCCAACAAAGGACCATGCATGGAGTGGATATAAAACCCCTGCTCAGATGTAGCCCATAGATTCAGTCTCCAAGTGGGTACCCTAGTAAGGGGAACAGGCACTATCTCTGGCATGAACTCAGTGGCAGGCTCTCTGATCACCTCCCCCTGGGGGGTGCAGCCTTTCCAGGCCACAGAAGAAGACAGTCCTGATGAGACCTGATAGGCTATGGTCAGATAGAAGGGGAGGAGGACCTCCCCTATCAATGGACTAGGGGAAGGGCTTAGGAGGAGGAGAAGGAAGGATTGGGAGGAGAAGAGGAAAGGGGCTACAGCCTGGATACAAAGTGAATAAATTGTAATAAATAATTAATTAAGAAATTTAAAAAATATACCCATCCATGCTAATTTTGTATATGACCTTGTTTTGTTAATCTATAAATTGTTAAGAGATTTAAAAAGTCAAGATTATCTCTGGCTTCTAACTAAATTTTCCGGTACCTAGTCTTGAATCTTTGCTCACACAATGTGCCTGTGTGTTCCTTTATCATTGTTCTGATCCCATCATCAGTCTGCTCACTGAGAGAATTATCCTTTCTGCTCTGGATTTCTTCTTTTTTCTTTTTTTAAAAATTCTTTATTAATTACACTTTATTCACTTTGTATTCCCCCTGTGATTCCCTCCCTCCTCCAGTCCCAATCCCTCCCTTCCTCCACCCTCTGCATGCATGCCCCTCCCCAAGTCCACTGATAGGGACTTGGTCTTCTTTTCCTTCCTTCTGATCCTAGTCAATTAGGTCTCATCAGGAGTGGCTGCAGTGTCTTCTTCTGTGGCCTGGTAATGGTGCTTCCCCCTCAGGGGGAGGTAATTAAAGAGCAGGCCAATCAGTTCATGTCAGAGACAGTCCCTGTTCCTATTATGGAACCCACTTGGATACTGAGCTGCCATGGGCTACATCTGTGCAGGGGTCTTAGGTTATCTCCATGCGTAGTTCTTGGTTGGATTTCCTCCTTTTTAAGCACAAGGTTTTCAGGTTTCTGCCTATTCTAGTGCTCCCTCTTGACTGCCTTGTGCCTGTCATCCATTTAAACAGTTATCTCAATCAACTCCATTTTCTGCCTGTGAGTACTGCTTTACGTTTGCTCTCCCTGCTTCACTCTGTTTTCCTGGTTGTCAATGTTTCCTCCTTTTGCCTTTGTTAGTTAGGTGTCTGTCATGGTATGTCAGTCTTGTTAAGAACCACTTAGAACCACTTAGGACTACTCCTTTCTCTTGAGGAAAGGCTCCCAAGCCTTGCTTTGTGTTCTGTTGTTCCTCTCAATGAACTCTCAGAGGAGGACAAGTAGACAGATGTCTTTGCTTAACTTTTTAGGAATTTCTGAACTTTTCCTCAATAAGCAATCTTGCTGGAGAACCTCGTGGCAAAAAAAAAAACAGTTGGAAGGAATTCAATATGTCCATGAATGTGATTGAGAAGTCCTAGACATCCGTCAAAGTGCTGAGTAGGTGTCTGCAGCCATTTGTGCATGTCTGCCTGTGCATCATCCTGCACCTCTCTCAGTTCGTCTCCATTCTCTGTGAGATGGAATTCTGTGGTATGGACATAGGAGTAGGCCAACAAGTACCTGCATGTTTGTGCTAGCTCTGCATTCCTTTGAGAGTCGATTGAAGAATAATTTCCCGAGTGACCTTTTATACTTTCCACTCGACAATCAAGAATAAATCCCAGGAAAGTAGCTGTGAAAGCTCTGCATCAAGCTATAATGAGCATTCTGCCATGTTCCTCTTTTAAGAAAAATGAAATTTTTTGACTGGCTGTATGAAAACCTCTTGCATTTTCTACCATGCCTACACATGTTTAAGGACACAGTTGATCCTTTTAGATCTGTGGCTTCTTGCCATGTAGAGACTAGACTTCTAACCAACCATCACAGTCTTCTGTCTAAGCATTATAAATAAATGACCTTTCCTGTCTAAGCATTGCTCACTATCAGCTTTTCAGGAACGCATGCAGAATGAGCTGTTTTCCTCTGGACTTTGTATATTTGTCAGTTGCATTTTTTTTCCAAATCATCTTTTGTTTGGCAAAGACAGTTTTCTTTTGTTTTCACAATGGCTACTTTTATTCTCCTTAATCCATCATTTTCTGAGTGCCTAAAGCCATCATGTTGCATTATAAGGCCAAATACTGATGTGTGCAGTGTCAAATAAAAACACGCTTGTAATTTTTCAAACCCAGGGATCTCAGATGTGCAACAAGCACCCTCTCAGAGCATGCAGGCAATTACCTCTTCTGTTAGTAATCAGAGGAGAATCAGGCTGACTTACATTTTAGCACAAAGGTGTGAAGATGCCAGCTGTTTTCTGACTCCATGGCACCCAGCCTGCTAGTGTCCAATCTACTGTAGGTGCAACACATCTTTGCAGGTACACAAGAAAGCTGATGGTTGGAGCTTGAAAGCATTGGAGAATGCTTTCTTTTTTCTTTTTAATTAAAAATGAGCAATACACAGTCCTCTGATCCAGCAATTATATTCCCAATGTTAAATCTACAGATCTGCACTATACTAAAGCTGGATTTTTGACTACTTTATTGGCTATTTTTTCTTACCCCCCTATAACATTCCTGTCCCTTCCAGCCCTCCAACATTAGGTAGGTTAAGGTGGGAAAGGGGGTATTGATACATAGTTAGACTTCTTCCTGCTGATTAGGGGTATTGAGTTCCTTAGGGCAAGTTTGATATTCGTTGTCAGGATATCTCTGACCAGCAACCAGTAATCCAACAGTCCAGCAAAACAGCAACTAACAGCAACCACCACCAGCAGCAGGAGGAGCAACAACCTCTGTGCTTCTCGGGGCTTTGACATGATATGCATTCTGAAGAGTCCGGAGAATTTCAAATGTAAACTATCCTCAGCTGGCAAAATCATGTCCCTGCCAGAGCATAAGACAAACCATAGTCATGTACTGTAGATACTCTGAAGCAGCCCCATAATCCACACCTGGGGTCAAAACAAAAACACATTCCTATAACAATTCTGTGTTTTTAAAGAAAGCAAAAATTTTCATTACACTACACACCTAACCAAAATTTTGTTAGGAGGAGTGTCTCAGCTTTGTCATTCTGTCTGCAAAGTTTCTCTGTAATGGAAGTTTTGGTTTCTTGAAAACTCAGTTATGTTCTGGAAACATGTGTTTGCTTTAATCTCAAGTGTGGGATTTTAGTTTGTCCTTTAGTTTGCCTATGGTGAGTCACTGCCTCATGCAGGGGCATGGTCTCTGTCGGCTGGAGTTAGTTTAATCCTGTGGAATCTGAAGGGTAGAAATACAAGGGTCCAGAGTGAGAGCAGTGGCTTGGAGGAGAGAACTGGAGAGAAAGCTTTGAGGACATGAACAGAGAAAGATGGTGGCTGGTTACCTGGACGACAAGATTGGTATTGCACCCCCCCCCCCAATTCTGATGACCCTAATCAGCAGGAGTCCTCTTTAATTCTAAAGAGGACTACTTCCCCTCTCCCCACTAGCCTTTTATCCTACATGGTGTTGGAGGATTGGTGGAGGGTAGGTAGAGGCATCAAAGAGCCCTAAATAAACTATAATTTAGAAAATGGTGCCTACGTTTCTCCAAATTGTCAACACTGGAATGTTACACAGCAAGGGAAAACAAAACAAAAAGCTTTACCTATTCACATACTTAGCTTGCATATCACCCACCAAGAACCTCTCTGTGTGTTACCGGAAGGCAGATGGTGATGGGTGTGTGAGCCGCCTGAGGCGAGCCGCTTGCTTCTAACTTGCCGGTATGTCTGCCTATGAGCAGAGACCTACATGTATTTTTCCATTTGGAACTGTCACCAAACTCTTCTCTCTCTTGACCCTCATTGTGTCGTGGGATTTATCCTGTCCCTTTCTTACTTTAATTCAGCTGCCTGCATATCCCTCTTTGCTCAATTCAGCAGGGGCTACTTCATTTTCAGCAAAGTTGGTTCCCTTAGTGAACTATTTCCATCACTCAAAATTCCTGTTTATTGACTTTAAACCTTTCACGGCACAACGGGACACCAAGCTTTCGTGGTACCTTCAGCTCTCTGCTAGGCTCAAAGCCTGCTCCATACAGTAGACTTACTCTCTGTGGCTAGCTCCTATGCTCATCTCATCTGTCTTGACTGTGCCATCAGATGACTGGCTGCATCCCACACTTCTTAGAACCGAGTGTAATCCATCTCCTACTCCCTGAGGTCTCCCTCACCCAGTCTCCTATTTCCTCAACTCCATCTAGAAAAGTCTCAACACCGGCCTGAGTATGATAATGAGTGGAGGGGCCGCTACTGTCCCGGCCCTTTGATGGTGTGGTGTGCGGTGTGTGTTCATGTGCATTGCTGTGCAACTCTGTGTGTTCATATGCAGGTTGCAGCTATGTATGTGTGTGTTATCGTGGGGTAGGACCTTGTGTTCTAGTGTTCACGAATGCAGGCACATGTAAGTACATGTGTGAATGTGCGCACGCCGTTCAATGTGTGCACACACATTTAAGTTGCGTCATTTCACCATTTTACCTTTTCATTGGAAGGAGAAAGTGACATAACTCTTGTCCACTGGAGCCCCTCTTAGTAAACATGGGGTGACGTGCTGATCATGCCTGTTTGAGTAAGGCTGTCACAATTTCGGCTGCACTGTTAACAGGCAGGCAGACATCTCTTTGAATTCGTATGAAGCAGTGTAGGAGAGTCACTGGAGAAGGCAGTCCTGGCAGATCATACTGTCCCTTGACTTTCCACCTGCTTTTAGCTTGACTCTCTGCCTCCACCTACCTCTTCTCCTGTGAAAGTGTGCCATGCCCTACCCAAAAAGCCTTCAATGGCTCCCCTTTGCTCCTGGGATGAGATCCTGACTTGCTCCTCTGTCCCACTTCTCGCCTTCACTCCTACAATATATAACCTGCCGAATATTCTAGAAGAAGCCTTTGAGCTTGCAGTTTCTTGGGGCCACTCTCTAAATGTTCCTAGTTCTGACTGTTTTCATTCCAGAAAGTCCTTGTCTATCATCTGTGACCAGCATTCCCTGCTTCTCCCTCAGGATGCTATTTCTAGACCCTTTTAAACTTTGTGGTAGAGTACTCATCTTGCTTTTATTGGAGTCATTAATGCACACATCTGTTTGTCCTAGCAGACAGAATCCCAAGATGCTACTTATTTTAAACTCTGGCTTTTCACATCATCCCACCCAGCTAACACTAAAGCCATCATGAATCACCCACAGGGACAGCTGCACTTCCCATCACCGTTTTCACAAGTGTTCTTCCAGACACTGTACACATGCTAATTTTCACCCTCTTTTCAATTGTTGGCCCAGATGGCAAGGGACACTGAGGAGATGCAGATCTCTGTCTTTCTAATTCCAGGTCCTTAGCTCTGTGTGTGTTGTTGCTGTTCTGGGTCATTCTCAAGCAGGGCACCATCCATGGAGGTATGAAGTTGAGGCCACTTAGCCCAAGGCACAGTCTTCTGACTGCCTCTTCAGCTCTTTATTTCCAGAACCTTAGAGAATTATCTGGAATGTTCAAAGGATTAGAAACAGCATGCAGCACAGGCTTTAGCTCTGGGCAATGCCATACCGACATCAACCCCCACGAGAACAAGTTGTTTTACAAGCCTGTAAAGAAATAGTCTGTGCGCCATTTATACACAGTGGCTTGGTTTGGGTTAGCAGTGAGGAAGTACCAAATTCCACCTTAACTTTCTAACATCAAACTTCACCAATTTCCATCATCAACTTTGGACTTTTTTTTTTTTTTTTAATTTGTGGCTCCTCTTTAATTTTCAACCCAAGATCACACACTCTTAAATAAATGTTAAACTCTTGTACTGGCATCATCTCTGACCTCCATTATCTTAAAACAACCCCAGTCACCTGCCTCAGGTAAGCAGATTTTTAAGACAGGGAAATGCATACACGCCTGCAGCCTGCTTTACTTAAATGACCAGACAGATGTCTCCACACAACCTTCACGACTCCTCTCTTTGCCAAAGTTGCAGCTAATTCTTCCTAGCAGTACCCACCATTTCTCTCTTCATGGGTCTCACACTGGGCAGTTCCTTTCCCCAGGGACTAGAACAGTCTGCTGAATGTATCTGCCTCTCTTATGTGGCAGAGCTGGAACATTCCCTTTCTTTATGGGAGCTCAGGCTCTGTGGGCCAGTTATAGGGAACAAGGCTCATTGTCTGACATTCAGCAAAGCCCAATGCCTGCCTTCATGTCAGGGACGAGCCTTTCTATTCCAGCCTTCTTGGGTCAAATTACACATAGCCATATGGGTTTAAACAAGATCCCTGCATGTCCTAAGACAGGAACACTGATTTTGAGCTGGTACATGGACTCAAAGTGGTTTGGATACCCATTGGAAACCTGTGGAAAGAGAGGGGAAACAGACAGGAAATCACTCACCTCCAAGTTGAAACTCCATGTTCTCACAAACCACATGATTTCAAATACTGTTTTCCATTTGCTGGATTGTTTGGCAAGTTGATACTGGCCTCAGTGGCCCTTAGATTTGGCTTGATATCCAGCCTTGGGATGCTGATCCTCCTTCACTGTAGACCTGACACTTGGCCAGAACTGCTGCTGTGGTTTGAATAGGTGTGGCCCCATAGACTAATGTATTTGAATGCTTAGCTCATAGGGAGTGGCACTATTAGGAGGTGTGGTCTTGTTAAAGTAGGTGTGGCCTTGTTGGAGAAAGTGCATCCTTAACAGGATGGACTTTGAGGTCTCCTATGCTCAATCCACACCCAGTGCGGCACAGTCTCCTTCTGCTGCCTGTGGATTAAGAGGTAAAACTCTTGACTCATCCAGCACCATTTCTACCTCCATACCGCCATGTTTCCTGCCATGACAATAATAGACTAAACATCTGAAAGTGTAAGCCAGCCCCAGTTAAATGTTTTCTTTTCTATGAATTGCCATGCTCATTTGCATAGTCTGGACTCATTTCTGTATGACTGTAGCTGGTAGACAAGTCATGGATACCCACTCCTCAAAGCCCAAAGGGAAGCTTCATTTTTCTGGTGAACACACAAAATTACTTAAATAATCTTTTAAAAGACCTAGAGTTGAGGGTATGTTGGGAGGGGATTGGGGAGAGCTAGAGGAAGACAGTGAGGGTGGTTATGACTAGTATACTTAAGTTTTCAAATAAAGACAGAAACAATACGTAAAGCTGAAAAAATAATTGTTATAGTAAGCTGCAATGTATTATTAAATTGCTTTAGCTTCATGGAGAGAAGGAAAATGTCCATTTAAAACAAAACTGCATGTACATGTGATAACAGCTTAGATGTCAGTAGAGGTCTGAGTCCTGTTAGCTGATGGGTGGCAGGTTGTGCCTTCTTGCTGTTCTGACTTCTCCTGCCCCTGACACCCCCATTTATCAGCCTTGATAAACACTGGCCAGTGCTCTCCAAGATTCACACTCCTGCCTTTCAAAACGGCAGGGAGGGTGGGGAAGGGGGTTATTGTGTGTGCTGGCTAGTTTCATGTAAACTTGACAAAGCGACGATCATTTAGTGGAGGGAACCTCTAGGAAATGCCTCCACAAGATCAGGCTGTAGGTGGGTCTGCACGGTGCCCATTAGTAACTTGTGGGGCTGGGTACAGCCCGTTCTGTGTGGCACCATCCTTGGGCTGGTGTCCAGGAAGCAGCACCTCTCTGCGGCATCTGTATGTCCTCCTGCCTCCAGGTGCCCACCTGGTTTGGATTCCTGCCTTGACTTCCGTCAGTGGACTGTGATTCAGGATACATAAACCATACAAACTCTTTCATTCCCAACCTGCTTTTGGTCGTGGTATTTTATAGCAGCAATAGTAACCTTAAGTAAGGCACTGTGTCGTTAGGTCATTAGTCCATAATGCTGTTAGTCCATATAACTAATTAAAAGGTTTCAATACCTAGGACTTATCCTGACTCCTAGCCCAGCAATCACTCTACAGTGTGTTGTCTTGATATTATTTCAAGCAGATTGATTAGAAGCTAAGGTCCTGGGACGCGAAACCCTGAGACACAGATGCTAATGACCAGATCAGCATCTTCTAGGTCTGGTTAGTGTCCAGTGAGGAATTCTTTACATATTAGAGTTCAAGATTTTGCTTCATTTCACAGAAGCAAGATAAGGCCTGTCTGACTGATGCCATTTGACTTGGAGAACCAGACTTCTGTGCCCTGGCCTCTTGCTCCTAAATTCCAGTTATACTGACCTTGACATAGATTGTGACCATGTTGTCATCCACTGCACTAGGCCCACTTCCCTGGTCATAAACTTCCCTCCAGTTTGTCCCAATCACTTCCAGGGGGTTTCTTTGGTCCTCTCTGTATCAACTTATTTGTTTTAATAGACTTAGAGTAGAGTAAAATACACACACCAGAACAATATCTGAACTCAGAATGGCTGGATTAAAACATACTGGTAAGGGCTGGCATATAGGCAGGTCTTGCTAAGCTGCTTAAAGATTGAAGAGCAGTCTAAGTTTGATGTTAGCCTGGCCTACAGACTGAGTTCCAGGATGTCAGGACTACACAGAGAAACCCGAATTTGGAAAACAAACAAACAAAACAACAAAGATCCAGGAGCAGAGAGCCTGAGATCTCATAGTGCTAGAAAACAGCACATCACAGTTAGCAGAGCAAACTGTTGGATAGAGCACTCTTCACAGAAAAGACAGGTCAGCCAAGCACAATGGGATGCAAGGCCATGAGTTTAGCATTTCTGGACCCGAGATCCAACTGTAAGAGTCATGTGGCAAGCTTTTGAGAGACCCTGGACTTTACCTTCCATCTCCAAGTCTCTGGGCACAAGAGACCATTGGAACAATTTTTTTTTCTCTTGTGCAAGTTAGTAGGTAGGACCTTCACTGTGCAATTACTTTCAGCCCATCGTAATGACGTGAGAGATGCCGAGCACACACAAGGGATGCTGAACACATGTGATAGATACTGAACACACATGAGATATTCTGAATACATGAGAGATGCTGAATACATGCAAGAGTTACTGAACACGTGTGAAAGATGCTGAACACACATGAAAGGCCGAACACACAGAAGAGATGCTGAACACACAGAAGTGATACTTAAACCTGGGAAAGATGCTGAACATGCATGAGCGATGCTGAACACATAAAGACCTTTTGGCTCCATTCCATTTGCGTACTGTCTTTGTCTGTTTCACTCAGGACCTTTCAGAGCCCCTTTTAGGCAAGGAGAAAAATATGACAAGCTTTTCTCCTTCTGGGATTCTTTCCCACATTCTAAATTCTATGTCTTCATCATAAATTAGCAAATGAGCTGGCCAAAGTCCACACACATGCAATGCTGACTTGTAACTGATAAGCAAGCCCAAGTGGGCCTCTGCTAGCCAACAATTGCAAGGCCCATCTTCAAAGTCTTTTCTTATTTTTTAAATTTTCATTTTTGTATAAAAGATTTGCTTCCCAGTCACCATCTAAATGTTAGGAAACATTTTCTAATTAGTTTCACAAAGTTGTTTTTAACTTGGCAAGCAAAGTTAAATTTTAAAGCAAAGTCAACAGAGGGAGTAAAATATTCTTTTTTTGTGACTGTTAAGGTAGTTCTTTCAATGGAAGATAATTGCTGGAATTTTGATGAATTCCTGTTCTTCTCTGTATGTTTTTGGTGTGTGTGCATGTGTGTGTGTGTGCTTGAACATGTGCATGTGAGTGTGTGTGTTTGAAGTGTGCATGTAATGTGTGCACACATACAAATCTCAGTCCTGAATATCACACTAGCAATCCCTGGCACCCAAACATTTCTTAGCCATGTCAAGTTCAGGGATCCTTGGACCTCAGGATGTACTAGGGATTCAGCCCCTCACTGTGGCCCCTGATTCCCTTTCACCAGCTTCACCCCAGCTTTGGTTGCCTCAGGCACCCTGTCTCATCCACTCCAGCTGAGCCAGAGAGTCTTCAGAGCATCTCAGAAAGAAATCACTGTGTATAGCTAACTCATTCTATCTTGGTGGCTTTATCCTGCTCTTCCTCTGAGGAACAAGATGTTTCTTCTTTGTCTCCTATGGATGAATTTAGTGGTTAGCTTTTATATTCTGAAAATATCAAGGGATATTTAAGCTCTAAGGGAGGTTATAATTAAGTGCTTAGATTACAAACCACGGACATTCTAAGGTTGTCACATTTTCTCCCTGTAATGTGGAAGTACTTGAAGCCATTTTTTCTGAGAAGAAGTGAGTGTTGTTTTTGTTTCATATTAAGTCATACCCACTTTTGCCTCACATGCAAGGCTCCTAATCTACATGCAAGATACAATACCATCTCAAATTCTTCTAGGATCCATCATAATGCGAACATCTCCCCCCAAGTCCTCTTCTCTTTGCATCTCCCTCTTCCACCTGTGTTGTAATGTTGTTTCCTAGAATCCTTCCTTATTAGTCTGATCTCACAGCTATAATGCTAGTCCTCCACAGAAGATTGAGTGTATACATGGCAATGGGTATACTTAGCTATATACTTAAAAGTGCATCATTGGTTGTATAAACTAGCACTGTAGGAAGACTGAGGACCAAGGACCTGGCCAGGCTTCGAGAATGGCAGCTCGCACCAAAGCCTTACCTGTAAATTGGCACTGTCATTGCACAATCTCAGTCCTAGGGCACCTCCCTCTCTGCATCAAGTCCCTTTGCCTCATGAGCTCCCAAGTAGGGAAGAGAGATGCAGAAGCACTGAGGTGGCCTTTTCCCTGTGTCTCCAGATATGTTAGGTGAATGGATAAATTAATGGATGAATCCTATTTTAACCATTTCTTCTGAATAAGGTTGTAATTTGCTTTCACCTTTGATCTGATTATGACCCCCTGCAACTCATGCTGAAAGGGTTCAATTCTCTATTCTGAAAAATATTTTCATTTGTTTTTATTTTAACATTTTCCCCTCCATGTTAGATTCCTTCCTTCCACTGATAATAACTGTCCTATTGAATTTTGGCTGTGTTGGTGATCTTACCTGTAATTTTCCAGTTAGTGGTCAGGTTCCAGTTACAAACTTTCAATGGTAAGTTGCTTCAATCCCAAACCATCTTATTGCAGAGCACGGTAAGTCCTGTGCTGGCCACTGAGTCCCCCTTCTCCTGGATAGCTGGCAGTATTTATGTGGCAGCATATGTGAGGGATGTGGGTGTGTGACAGAGTTCCTCAACTGTACAGATGCCATTCAGGGTCAGTATCATTGATTGGTGTGTCGTAGCAGAATATCCAGGCATCATGCTGATCAGGAGCAACTGATCTTTATGTTTATACTTTCTTTTCATCAGGTGACCAGGGTGTGTCTAATAAGCAGTCACCAAAGGTCCCGTAATTCTGCCTTTTTTTTTTTTATTTAAAGTACCCTTTGGCCTGCCACCCTCATAAACTACCACAGCATGAGAGAGAAGGTTAAGGGTTATCTGTGGACTAAAGTCATACACAAACTGCTCTGTCCAGGGTTGCTGTAGAATTCAAGTGCATTTTCTCTGAAGAATCGTTAAATATTGCAGCAGTGTGTGACGACTCAGGATAGCCTCAGGGAACATTGTTTCATCCAGTGACTGCACACCACCACGAGAGGACTGTGCACATCAGTGACTACACACCACTCCAAGAGGACTGTGGCTCAGTAACCACACACCACTCCAAGACGGCTAGGGATCAATTACCACACACTACTCTGAGAGGACTGTGGCTCAGTAACCACACGTTACCCCAAGAGGACCACGGCTCAGTAACCACACACCACTCCAAGAGGACTGTGGATCACTAGCCACGCTTCACCACGAGATGACCTTGGTTCAGTAGTGGAAGTGACAATAGACAGAAGGCATATGACTCAGGACAAAAAAAAAATGATTTATGGACACCTGTGTAGGTAAAGGTTTTATAGATGTCTTCAAAGAATGCCTTCTTCTCTACTTTATTTTATTTTTAAGCAAAAACTGAGTTTCATTGCTGAAAGTTTTAGAGGTGACACATTAACTTAATTTAGAAGCCACTAAATAATTTTATATGTTAAAAAAGTAATAATGATGTTGAGCATTTCTTTAAGTGTTTCTCTGCCATTTGATGTTCCTCTTTTTGAGAATTCTCTGTTTAGCTATGTTCCCCATTTTTATCTTATATATTCTGGATATTAGCCCTCTGTCAGATATTGATTGGTGAAGATCATTTCCCAATCTGTAGGCTGTCATTTTATTCTGACGACAGTATCCTTTGCTTTACAGAAGATTTTCGGTTTAACGAGGTCCCATTTATTGGTTGTTGATATCAGAGCCTGTGCTGTCCTTAGTCATCAGTGAAATGCAAATCAAAATGACCCTGAGATTTCACCTTACATCCATCAGAATGGCTAATTCAAAAACTCAAGTGACAACACATGCTAGAGAGGCTGTGGAGAAAGAGGATCCCTACTACATTGCTGGTGGGAATGTAAACTTATTCAACCACTTGGAAATCAATCTAGTGCTTTCTCAGACAGTTAGGAATAGTGATACTTCAAGATCCAGCTATACCACTCCTAGGCATATATCCAAAAGATGCTCAAGTATACAACAAGGACATTTGCTCAACCGTGTTCATAGGAGCTTTAGTTGTAATAGCCAGAATCTGGGAACAGTCCCTGTACTGAGAAATGGATACAGAAATTGTGGTACATTTACACAATAGAATACTACTCAGCAATTAAAAACAAGGAAATCATGAAATTTGCAGACAAATGGTGGGATCTAGAAAAGATCATCCTGAGTGAGGTGTCCCAGAAGCAGAGAGACACACACAGTATATACTCACTTAAAGTGGATATTAGACCTATAAAATAGGATAATCATACTAAAATCTGTACACCTAAGCAAGTTAATCAAGAAGGAGGACCCTGGGTAAGATGCTCAGTCTTCATTCAGAAAGGCAAATGAGAAGGACATCAGAAGATGGAGAAAACTGGGAACAGGACAGGAGCCCATCAGAGAGGGCCTCTAAAAGACTCTACCCAGCAGTGTATCAAAACATATGCTGAGACTCATAGCCAAACTTTGAGCAGAGTGCAGGGAATCTTATGAAAGAAGGGGGAGAGAGAAAGACCTGAAGGGGACAGGAACTCCACAAGGAGAACAACAGAACCAAAAAATCTGAGCACAGAGGTCTTTTGTGAGACTGATACTCCAACCAAAGACCATGCATGGAGACACCCTAGAACCCCTGCACAGATGTAGTCAATGGCAGCTCAGTATCCAAGTGGGTACCTAGTAAGGGGAACAGGGATTGTCTCTGACATGAACTCAGTGGCTAGATCTTTGATCACCTTCCCCCTGGTGAGGCAGCCTTACCAGGCCACAGAGGAAGACAATGAAGCTAGTCCTGATGAGACCTGATAGACTAGGGTCAGATGGAAGGGGATGAAGACCTCCCCTATCAGTGGACTTAGAGAGGGGCATGGGAGGAGATGAGGGAGGGTGGGATCGGGAGGGAATGAAGGAGGGGGCTACAGCTGGATACAAAGTGAATACACTGTAATAAATATAAAAAATTTAAAAAGTAATAATAAAACAAATACAAAATTATTGCTTTCTTTTTTAGAATTTTTGTGTTCTGAATCTCAAAGCAATGATAAACAGTGGGGAACTCCCCAGCTTTATCCTGTGTCACCCCAGTGTACCACAAACAACACCAAGCTCCTTAGATTTAGTGTCCTGGAATCAAAGCAATCTCCCTCCCCCTTTCTGCCCCTGTCCTGTCCCTGTCCTGTCCCTATCCTTTTTCCCTCTTCCTTTTCTTCCCCTACCTGTCACTATCTGACTGAAGTTTCACATAGTGCACACTGGGAAATTATTTTCTGCAAATAATAGAAAAATATCAGAGTGACCTACCTACCCTCGAGGTACCTGGATAAATTATAGAACCGTGCAAGGCTTAAAATGGCATTTAGAGTTGCTAGAGAGATGTTTCAATAGTTAAGAGTACTTGTTGCTCTTGCAGAAGATTCAGGTGAGATTCCCAAAGCCTACATGGCTCGCTCACAACCATCTGTAACTCCAGCTGCAGACCCTCTTCTGTTTCTACGGGTATTGTACGTACAAGATGCACACACATCATCCACACAGGTAAAACACTCAGGCACATAAAATTTAAACAAGTATTTTTTTTAAATAGTCTTTAGAATTTAAAAGGAGATGCTTATTATTTAGTGCCAGGGACTGAATCCAGGGCTTTGTGGATGTTAAGTAAGCACTCTATCACTGAGCCATGCATTCAGTTCTAACAATTTTAGATAGACTTTAGTATATTATTTTATCTTAATTATTTCAGTTTACTGAGATACAGCTGGCAAATAAAAGTTGTGTGTCTCTAAGCTGTGCAACTTGCTGGTTTGCTACTCAGAGGTATTATGAAATATTCATGACAACCAGCATGTTTGTTGCTTTCCTTTGTTTTCTTTGTGAAAACACTTCAGTTCTCTCCTCTTGCTTAGGTTCAAGGACACAACATAATGCTTTGCAACTCTACAAGATCTCTACAAGGCATGCAACTGTTTAATTCAAAGGTTTCCTAGAGTACCAATGCCACCTGCTCATCATAGCTGAAGGCAGAACAGGACCTGCTTTTACATCCTCAGGGAGCCTGGGTTCCAGGCAGGAGCAGAATAGATGGCAATGACTGGGTACATACACCTTGTGATTGCTAATGGTGGTCACACAACTGATAACAACTGTGCATACACATTGATGATGATGACAGTGGACACACCCCAGGCCCCTACAGCATGATGAGCCTCATGAAGGCATCTCAGAACTTCATTTCAGCAGAGGTTGATCAGCCAGGCCTGGTGTTTGGAAGATTGACTTTTTATTGCTTTCTAGTCAATATTAGCTTTTGTGAATTAAAAGAGAACTCAATCGGGGCAAGAAGCATTCAGAATATATCAAGGCATCCTTAACTTTTCCTCTGAATATGACAAATAAAGTTCCAATGTGCTACCTATGTAGCCATGAGCCCTCAAACCATTGATGCCAGGTAATAGCTGATCTCCCTATCCTAATCCAGGGAGGAGCATTCAGAAAACTGGCATCATAGGCTCTGGCTTTCTGATCTAACAGTGCATAGTCATGGCATCATAATTAGCATCAAGCTATTTCTTGAGGAAAGAGAAAGACCTTGTGTCCTAGTTTGTTTCTGTTGCTACGATTAAACATTATGACCAACAGTAACACAGAGAGGTGTCTTAGTTAGGATTACCACTGCTGTGTCATCACCCACAATGGGCTGCATTATCTCCCATGAATTACTAATTAACAAAATGCCCTATAGGCTTGCCTGCAACCTGCCTTATGAGTCTAGCGTGTGTCAAGTTGGCATAAACCAGCCAGTACTGGAGATGGTTTGTTTCAGCTTACAATTCCCAGGTCATAAGCTATCATTGAGAGAAGTTGAGGCAGTAACTCAAGGCAAGACATGAAGCAGAAACCATGGAGGAATGCTGCCTACTGGCTTACTCCAAGGTTCATGTTTACTTAGCTTTCCTGTACAGCCCAGGCTCACCTTCCCAGGAAAAGCACTACCCGTGGTGGGCTGGTCCAACATCAATGAGCAATCAAGAAAATGCCCCACAGACATGCTCATAAACCAATCTGATCAGGCCAACCTCTGATAACTCTTATCTCTTAGATAACTCTGGGCTGCATCAGGTTGACAGCTTGATGCTAATTATGATGCCATGACTATGCACTGTTAGATCAGAAAGCCAGAGCCTATGATGCCAGTTTTCTGAATGCTACTCCCTGGATTAGGATAGGGAGATCAGCTATTACCTGGCATCAATGGTTTGAGGGCTCATGGCTACATAGGTAGCACATTGGAACTTTATTTGTCATATTTAGAGGAAAACTTAAGGATGCCTTGATATATTCTGAATGTGATTGCCATTTGCTTTTGAAGTTAAGTGGAGGATACTGTGTGCGATGCTGGGCATTCAGTTAGAACCCAGAGTTACCAAAATACCACAAGGAGAAAACCTCTGTCTCGGTAATAGGCCTCCATAATACAACTGTGGTAAATGCCCTGATGGGGCAGGAAGAGGTGTTTGAGAAGCATCCTTAGAGAAGCTGTAGTCTGGGATAGGTGTTGGGGTGGGTGTTGGAATAAGATGGATTTCCCACAGGCTCATGGATCTCAGCACCTAGTGGTGGCGTGGTTTTGGAAGGTTATGGAACCTTTTGGAGGAGGAGCCTTGCTGGAGGTCATACATCCCTTGGGGTTGGCTCTCAAATTTCATAGCCCAGCTCCACCTTCTGTTCTTTCTCTCCCTCTCTTGAAGTCCATGCCTTTCCTTTCATGGTAGACTGTATCCTCTCTGGAACTGTGAGCTCAAATGAGCTCTTTCTTACCAATGTTTTCTGACCATGCTTTTGATCATGGCCTTTAAAAATATTTATTTATTTTATGTGTTATGGGTGTTTTGCCGATATGTACATTTGTGCAACCTAGGTGCCTGCCAATGGCAGAAGACAGCCTCTGATCCATGGAACTGGAGGTACATGTTTATGGAACATTATGTTGGTGCTGGGAATTGAACCTGGGACCCTTGGAAGTCCCTGAGCTTAACTGCAGAACTGTCTCTCAAGACAGCTGGTCATTATATTTTATTATAGCAACAGAAAAGTAATGAAAAGAGTAGAGGTTGGATTCTCTCAGAATCAGGTGGCAGAAAGGTAGTGGGACAGTATGTGATGGAGAGTCCCAGGAGAGAGAACGTTGTCTAAATAGAACGTTCTAGTTTGCTTTCTATTGCCGAGATAAATTCCATGACCAAAAGCAAACTTTGGAGAAAGGAGTTTATTTGGCTTATAAGCTCAGGTCACACACAGTCCATCGTTGAGAGAAATCAGAGCAGGAACTCAGGCAGGAACTGAAGTAGAACCCACGGAGGAGTGCTGCTTGCTGGATGCTCACTGGCTCATACTTAGAGACCTTTCTACTATAGCCCAGAACCCCCTCTCTAGAGATAATGCCACCCACGGTGGACTGGGACCACACACACCAATCACGCTTCAAGTTGATGTCTCCTATACATGGCTACGAACCAGTCTAATATCAACAATTCTTCACTTGTGGTTTCCCTTCTTCAGCTGACTTTAGCTTGTGGCAACTTTACAATAACAACCGACATGAATGTGGGATAACATCAGTTCATGGGATCTTGTTCTAATTCTCTAGTTTTTTCATTTCCAAACATAGACTTATATTTCGTATTTTCAGCAGCTATTCTAAATGTGATTGAGCTCGTTTGGGTGATACAGAATGGATGGGCTGGTATCAGCAGCAGCTGCTGCAACTAATTGCCAGACTTTGGTTTGAAGTTATGGTGATGATTACTGTGTTAGTCAACTCAGGCTCCTATAACTAAACACCACAGACTGGGTGGCTTAAATCATGGAGATCAGTTTCTCTCAGTTTTGGAGATTGGAAGTCCATGGTCAGCCAAGGATGCAGCTAACTTAGCATGTACTAGGCCCGCATTCTGTTCCATAGGCAGGGCATGTGTGTATGTGTGACATACGCTTGCATGTATGTGTGCACACGTGTTGCTCACCTGTTCACATATGTATTTCTGTTGCATAGCAATATTCTCCAAAATGAAATACTCTGTTTTGGAGGAAAGGTAATCTAAACAGAGGTGAAATATTCTGCCATACAGTGAAGTTCCTTAAAAATTCAAGAAGTGAACAAGTCAAAAACTTCAAGTTCCTGAAACTGACCAGATGTGCCACGCTTCTCCACCCACAAGCTTGTATAAGGAATAAAGGCTGTTGATAGACACTCCCAGACTAGCTGAGCTGCCCTAAGTACGAAGACTGCATGAATTGTGTAGGAGACAAACATTTCAACAACTTGCATCTGTCTCCCACAAGAGACAGATTCCTGTTTGCTACACGCTGACATGGAAGTATCAGTTCTGACTTCCCTGATGAGAAAGAACACACGAACGTCCATGAGCTCCCCAGCTTCTTTCCGTGTACCCACAGTTCACCCGTTGCTGACCTCCAGCCTCTATTTGTCATGGTCTAGAGCTGGGCCTCTCTGGAGGAACATCAGATGAACAGGTAGGGTCTGGGTTTTGCAAGGCTCACCCTCTAATGCAGAAGAGAGAAAACATGTTGCGATGCCCTCTGACATGTATGAGAGTAGCCACTGTGGAAACAATAGCTGGGGTTGTCTGGGAGGGCCTTTAGGTTGGGCTGAGAACCCCAATAGTGGGGCAGGAAGTGGGTGAGAACATGATTCAAAAGACCCCTGGAGCCAGGCTGAGAGGTTACCATGGGCATGAGTGAGCTATGTTGTGCTGCGGAGCCAGTTCTGCATGTCAGGGCTACTAGTGGCCAGTGTGTCCTGAGCAGCAGGCAGGCTACATCTTTTCTAACACCTCACTCTCTGGATCTAGCAAACACTTAACTTCTTACCCAAACTGCCAGACCAGTGGTTCTGCATGTAAGGTCTAGGTCTCTCTCAGCCCTCTTGTCACCCAGAGTAACGTTCAACAGGCTGGGTTTGGAGGCGAAGTACAGTCATAGAGATAGGTTTTAAAAATATCCTGGGACAAAATTGAGGCCTTGAGGGTCATAAAATCAAGTCAGTGTTTGAAGACCACATTACAGAGCGTTTTACCTCTGGTGGACTGGCAGTGAATCTTAGCACAATGAAAGTTCTGGGAGACGTTGTCTTACTGTGTATCCAACAAGGTGCCAACCAGAAATCCGTGGCCCTGGCTAAACTAAGTGGGTCACAAAACAAAACAAGAAGGCATGAATATGGTAAAGGGACTTGTAAGGAGGAGGAGGAGTTGGCAAGGCTGAGAGGGAGATAAAGGGAGTGCTGAGTTAGAGTAATCCTAATACGTGATGTGCATGCATTAAATCATCAAGGGACAGGTTTAATTTTCAAAAAGCTCCCCAAAGTCCTACTCCTTTCAGTTTCATTCCATTTACTATTAAAGACTACTTATGACCTCATAACCTTGTCCAGAATTTCACTGTGGAAATGTGATCAGAGCTCATATCTCATTCTTGGTGATACAAGCCTGAGAGCACGTCCAGGCTAGCCTGGGTTGGGTTCCAGGACATTCCTCAAAGATATAAGATGAGGAAGTTATGTGTGTGATATAATTCAGAGAGATGTGTAAAAGAGGTCCAATGGGAAGGCCCCCAAGAGAGCCACGTGATAGTATCTCTTCAGCATGAACATTGAGATAGATCCAGAGACCTGGGGGAGAGGGGGCTGGGAGGAGTTGGCTGGCACATCTCCCTGAGAGACAGAGTACATGAGTCCCACTTAGAGTAAGAAACTAGCAAAGAGAGAGAGTGGGGTGCTGATCCCAGCTCTAAGACAAAATTGTGTGAAACCCTGAGGAGTCAGTGAATGCTGTGTTTCTAGCACATGGGGACAACAATAAGCTTAAGAAATGTGCCTGCAGTCAGAAATTACATTTTTTAAATCAAATGAAATGCAGAATTTGTGGTTTGAGATAAATGGCCAATACAGTTCTCCCTTGGTAGCCATAGGGAATTGATTTTACAGCAAAAGCTGAAATTGTTGCAGTCACCTTGTCTAAAGAAGTGATGATACGTGTAACCTGTTCAGGCCTCCTAGCTGCTTCGAATCCTCTGTTGACTTACAACATCAGCTAGAATGAGATGCTCTGTGTGAGTTCTTCATACTCCTTGGTCATCTAGTAATGGCTGAAAATGGCACAATTGTGGATAGAAAGGCCAAAATCATTGTTTCCTCTTTAGTATTTTTTGATGCAAAGCCCATGAATCTGTGTATGTGAAGCTAATGGACACAGTAAACCAGCTTTTCTTATTGTCCTTGTGCCCGACAGTGTGCCCAGCACATCATAACCATGCAGGCACGGAATCCTCAACCTCTGCCAGATAGGTATTGTTGTTCCCATCTGCCAGATGTCCCTCACCACCCAGGGACGTAAATTATGTGTCGGGCATCCTTACAATTTGTGTACCTTTTCTCCACTGAGCTGTTGCGTTCACTACATCCTAGGGATCCCATGTAGTTTTCAAGTGTAACACACAGCCTCTCCATGAGCTACTGCAGCCAGCTCCTGCAGCTCTTAGGAACACGTGTAAACCTCTGTCTTTGAGTTCTAGCTTGGTGCTGTGTGAAGGGCTGCGAACTCCAAGCATCTTTGGAGTTGGTTCTGTGTGCCTATTCCCCCATGAATCAGCTTGGTCACAAGCCCCAGAGGTGGCAGTGTAATCTTTCATCTGTGTTCTCAGGTATCCGCTCACCTTGCGCTCTGTGATACATCACGTGTTCAACAGGCAAGGATAGCCTGTTATAGTAGTCTGTTCCATGTGGTTCACAGACCATAGGTTTCTTTCTATTGAAAAAGCAAATGATTTTAATTGGCGGTCGAGATATTTGGCCAAGCAGTATCCTGGGTGTGACGCTGATGGCCTCTCTGCTTAAAGGCAGGTCTGAATCAGTGGACTGAGTGAGGCAGCCCTCCTCAAGGGGAAGTCTTCCCAATCTGGCCTCCAGGAGGCCGGAATAGGAAAGACTGAGTAAGGGGAAGCTTCTCCTGCATGAGGTGGGATGGAAGCATGAACCTCTGACTATCTTTGGATTAGACATGTAGCCATAGCTTGTCCCTATTTACAGAAGACTCTAGGGCTTTGTCAGTCATGTGACCCTATTTGTATTGGTTATTTCCTGCCGGGTCCCAACTGACACAGCAAATATGGAATAGTGGTAACACTGGACACAGCAGTCACCTTTGCCCTCCTTAAGCATCTGTGACCATTTTAGGGTCTTAGTATGAGTTTAAAATAACACAAGAGATATTAAGAACACTAAATACATGCCTCCTACTGTTGCTAGGTGTTGGGATTTCCTCTAATCCAAGTCTGGCTAAAAGAGACAAAAACTTCATGAAGATTCTAAAAGCAGTTTCATAATGACTGAGATCAGCGCTCTTCCAGAATTCTGTCTCTGTAATTTTCGTCTTAGAAGTTGAGGGGTTACTTGTGGTCTGTATCTCAAAGATTTGGGATTTCCTGACTCGCCATAAAGTTTCTCCGCTCAACATGAGTCAGCAAAGTGATTGGTGACACCACACTGGAATTGTCTTACTGACTTTTGGGGTTAGTGCAATGAGAGAAACCATAGGAAGAGGGGAGCTGGGGTACAAATACATGCCCAACCACTGTGCCCCAGAGACACTGAACTACAGGCAGCCATGGCAGACAACTACAAAGCTTCCTTCAGCTCCTCACCACTAACTTCAGGTCTGAAGACTTGCCCAGGAACAGTCAGGGGTTGAAGAGCCCCATATAACACACAGGTGGAGGAGGGGCTGCTGATTGTGAACTGAGTCATTAGGTCCAATTAACCTTAATTCTAGACAAGCTGAGACCAAGATGCACAGCGCACAGGGAGTTTTCCAGATGTGCTCTTTCCTGAGAGAGCACTTATACCTGACTGTACGGTCGTCCTTTATAGGAGAGAGGGTTCTCTTTATTTTACTCTATGATTCTGGGCTGTATTCAGTGTCAGAAAACACCACACCTAACCCGATTGTTTTTCATACTCTTTCCTTCACAGCCTATTGCCCTTGATACAATTACCTGTCTAATACATAATACATACATAAACCCCAGCTCTTCCCTAGGATGACCTTGATCATGACTAAAGACCATAAGGGAAGTTCTCCCATAACTTTCTCTTGCCTTCTGTGGAAAGATGACTATTGCTTTCCTTCTCTCATACACTGTGTCTACCCTGGATACTCTCCTCCTCACTCCTCTTCCTCACCCTCCAAATTTTGCTTTAGGGTATTCACATTTTATTGTCTGTGGCTTTCCTTCCAGAGTCTTCTTTTCCATTGTGCAATAGAGATTGTATAGTATAGAGATAGAGTAGCTCTGTCCATTAGCCTGTCATCAAAGCTTTGGGCCTGTCATCCTTTTTTGAGGTTTTAAGATTAATTTTGTTGGGTTATATTTTTAGAGTCATCTATAATAATTAGGCTAGCCTTGAAATACTATATATCTGAGGATGACCTTGAACTCTTGATCCTCTTCCCTTCACTTTCTCAGTGCTGGGTTTACAAAAATGTACCAAGTCTATAGGATGCTTCAAGTATCCTAGGCAAGTATTCTACCAGTTTGAGCTATACTCAGCCCCAAATATCGAGTAATTCTTTCACAAGCGGTCTGTTATAGCAAGTTTCCTTAGTTCTCATCTGTGTAGAACATCCCTCCTCTACCCATTCGCATCCCCCTTCTTCACAGGACTGTTGGGTTGCATAAACAACAGCAGGCTCACAGCCTTGAAAATGCCACTGTACTTTAAATTAATGTTGCTATAAATTTCTGTACTACTTTTATTTTCATTTTTGTATGAATGTATTAGCCTTCCTGTGTTCTCAGACCCTTCTGGAAGTTACTCAGCTTCTTTGACATCAGGAAATCTCCTTATTTCCAAGTATTCATTGCAAGTTAGATGGAATGTAAATGCTGATTGGGTACTTCCCTGAATTTGGGTCTATAATGAGTGAGAGAGCAGGACTGGGAAGTGGGAAGGGTCAATTCACACTATACCATAACCTCAGAGAGACAGTAAAGCAGTGAAGGAGGAGCCTTCCAGTGGAACAATAGCTTGCTCTCATCAGGCATCTGCCACCTTAGGAAGGCTGAGCCTCTCATGAAGGAAGGTTTTTCTGCAGCTCAGATACAATGGCCCCTGAAGCTGTAGGCATCTAGAAGATACAGCCCAGTAAATCTGGGAGCCCCTGTATTCAGAGTTAGTAGTCATCAGAATGAGGCAGCTTTTCACACCAAGGCTCCTGAGTCTCCACTCTGGGACATTTTCTCTATTAGAATTTTTGTGTCTAATTTCTTGTGTGTGTGTGTGTGTGTGTGTGTGTGTGTGTGTCTGTGTGTGTGTTGTTGTAGTTTTGTTAACTTTTTACTGTTGTAATCATTTACTGGTTTTGCCTTTTATGTTCTGATTTAAAAAGAAAAATCTCCCTTGATCTTTCAGCTTTTGTTTTGTCTTTAAAAAAAATCTGGGTTGGTCCATCTATTGATTTTTTTAAAAATATTTCTTCAATTTGTAAGACTATTTGGTGTGTGTGCATATGTGTGTGTATGTGTGTGAGTGTGTGTGTGAGAGAGAGAGAGTGAAAAAATGCTTGTCCTCTTAAATCCTTTTGAAGATATTAATCTTAATTCAAATTTCAAATGAATTATTTCTGTGGAGATGAGCATCACACACACAGGTTTCTGTCAAACATGTGCTGACTTGAATATGACGCTTCTGCGTGGAGGATCTTCAGAACAGAGGCTTCCAGCACAGCGAGGCTGCACCCTCTGAGGGCCTGGCATCTGCTCTGGCCTCGTGCCTCCCTGAAGCTGGGTGCCCAGCTGCTCCTTTACTTCTAGAGGCTGTGATGCTGAGGGAGGAGCACTGAGCTTGGCATCCTTGGCATCCTCCTTGTGTGTGTCAACTGCCTTCTCTGGGAGAAAATGTTCACTGCTGCTGAGGCCCTCTCCTGTGTGTCCATACAGTTCCTCACTCTAGGGTTTCTCTCCCGGTTATATCCCACCTGTTTCCAGCCCTTCAATCACGCAGAGTTCTTGTCTGCTCCATGATGATTCTGGTCCTTATTTTTTTTTTTTGTCCTGATATAGATTTATTCTTTCCAGTGTTTTTGCTGTCCTGTTTTAGCCTTCATTTCCTAAAACTGACATACACACGTAATACAACAAGCAAGGCTGTGTGCCCAATCCCCTTCTCCTTATCTACCACAGTTCCCCTGTTCTTCACTGCTGACATGCACAGACTGGAGCCTGCTTTCCTGTACTTTGACCATCCCTACAGAGCATGCATGACCTTCTTGGATGAGCTGCCTATGGAAGAACTTTGGTCTCTGGAAGGTGGGCTCTTCAGGGCCAGAATTAACCTATGGTCTGGTTCTTAGTGCTGATAGCCAGTTTCATTTCCAGCAATCTCATTTTATGTGAACGAATAAGGGGGATAAAACAAGAATCAAAGAGCAACCTACTGAGCTTTGAAACTAGAGATGCTAAATGTGCACAATCCCTCTACTTCGTTAGGAAACTTCACCCTGGCTTGTTTTCATCAGCTGACCAAGGCCCACACTTGAGTCCAGCCTGGCTGCCTCCTAGAATTATGACCTTCCACACAAGCTGAGCTCTTTCTGTACCTCTCAATTTTACTCTTTATCTACAGAGATACCAAATGAAGCCACTGCTTGCTGTGTGTACTGTAGAATGCTTAGGGTTGTTTCCTGGGTAGACAACTGAGCAAGCACAATTCTGTCAGCCTGAGATAATGTCTTTAAATGTCCCTAGTGATGGATGTGCCTGGTATAAAAATGCCTACAGGGACAATTTCTCAATTAAGCGGTTTCTATTTTGGTGTTGAAACAAAGAAAGAGAATCCAGAAACATGTTTTCATGTTCTCTACTTTGCATAAACAAGCCTTTCGTGTGTACCTCTAGGGAGGGAAGGCACGAGAATAAGAGAATAAGGATTGACATACGTTTGGTTTGGGGCTCTTACAAAGTGGTCATATGTACAGGCTGTAGTTGCTAGGATAACTGATTGGGAGACTGTCAGGTGGAGGCGAACCTAGGGCCCCAGTAACAAACCAATGATCACTGACCATAAATGATAAGAAGGGACGTCAGCTTACCCTATCGGGACTGCCAATAACCTTCAGGAACTTTCCACCTTAGCTCACCAAATATTTTCTCTGTCTGGTTTCCTGGAACACCTAGTAAAAGTTTCCCCGTGTCCCTTCGGCGGAACACCAAGCAGCTTGCGGTCTGGCACTGTCTGACTGTGAATCACTGCATGCCGAATCTACTCATTAAAAGTTTAATGAGTCTACGTTTATCCTTTAACCCCTGAGGAGGGTAAAATCCGCCCCACTAAGAGGGCCTTAGGATGGTCTCTAAGAACCGTGCACCTCTTCATTTTCTTGTGTGGGCCATTCTGTGACGTCAGTTCCCTGTGCCCATTCTCACATACGGTGTCTCCTCTTAATGGTCAGCTTGTGTAGGCATTCCAGACTCTGCGATGTCCAACTTGCTCCTGTGCTCTCTAGAGTCGTTCCTCATGTCTAGGTTCCCCTGGCTCCTCTGACCACCTGTGCTAAGGCCTGCCAGTCTTACTCCCTAACAGGCTTCCCTTCATGCCAGTGGTTCTCAACCTTGCTACTGTTGGGACCCTTTAACCCAGCTCCTTATGTTGTGGTGACACCCCACACCATAAAATTACGTTGTTGCTACCTCATAACTGTAATTTTGCTAATGTTATGACTCTCAGTGTTTAATATCTGATATTCAGGTAACCTCGTATATGATCCCCTTCCCCCTCGTGGGATTGTAACCCACAGGTTGAGAACCACTGCTATGTACCAAGGTTTGCTTGCCATCTTTTCTCTGAAGTCCAGGTGCCTGGGGTGGAGGTGGGGCTTGGTTGTGTTCCCTGTCTATACAGAAAGGTTATTAGGAGGTTAATGATGCTCAGTCCATCTTTTTAAGGACGCTGAGCCTATTCTTGCATTGATTATTTCAGACCTTCCCCAAAAGTCTTCAGTGACACCTTGGCTCCACCACGTTGTCCAGTTTTACCCAGCACCATGCTTGGAATATAGAGGGTGCTTACTAACAGGACATCCTGCTGAGGCATGGAGTTGGGACAGGGAAGTAGCAGCTCTCTGAGGGTCAAGCATGGATGTGAGAAAGTCAGGTCATCTTTACACGCACAGTGGGCTCCTCACCAAGTGGGAGCAGTGACTTCATCCAGGTTCCCTGATACCTTGACATTAAGGTCTCTGATGGTCTCAAATATGCTTTTATAGCACCGTGGTCACAGACTGCTGAACCACGAGGCATTCAGACTTGTGATATCAGTTATGCATTAGCTAGAGTTACATTACTGTAATGGAACAGTTAAAGTTATTGACATATAAAGGCTGAAACCTTTATTTCTGGGGTATAAGTCCATAATCAGTTGTCCCATTACTTTTGGGCCTGTGCTAGGGTTCCTGTGACAGAGAAAAATTACTCATAGGAAGTGCTCACAAAGTGAGGAGTGTTCAGGGCTCCTCCCTTCTTCTGTGTATAGGAATACCCCCCACCTTCTCCCATCCCTGCCTAAGCCTCAGAGAGCTGCTACTTCCCCACCGATGCTTCCTCCATTCCTCAACAAGGTGTCTTACCTCTTCGCCCTCATTCTCACCCATGTCCAGATTCCAGCTCAGATGTTACCTCTGAGAAATTTTTCTGGCTCAACCATGATCTCATTGGACATAGTTGAAGAGACTGAGATTCCTACAATCCCCTTTGGGTGATTACACACCACCTCCCATCAGGCCCCACCTCCTATTCCGGGACATTTGATGACCAAGCGACAGCATTTGGTTTATGCTCACACAGAGCTGGACTTACAGTCTTTCGGTATTGTTTGTCTCTGTCAAGCTTTTGAGTCCCAGGCTCTTTCTGAGTTTCTTTTCCTATAGATGGAAGACACCGGTGCAACCGAGCAGCAACCTCAGGCTGTGGAATCTCCTTGAACTTAAACGCCTCTCCCCACCCTCCTGCATTCTTTGTTCCTCCACCTGCCCCCTTGGAAACCATGTGTGAGTGCCAGCACACATATCACCACAGCTATTAATAGGCACTGGGCCTGTCACAACTTAGCGCCTTGAGGAGCCCTGCAAAACCATGAAATGCAAAACGATGCTCTCAAGCTATGCTGTTTAATAAAGGTGTGCCTCTCTTTTGGCAGAGTGCAGGGAGGAACACTGAGGTTAAATGGAGCCAGCACTTAATTCCTAATTGGCTACACAGCCCTTGGGAATCTCCTGCATGTCACCAAGCTTGGGATGTCTCATTGGGAATGTGAGGACAACCACAGAACATGTTGCCCTTGTTGGGAGAGAGGAAAGAGGTGAGCCACGGCATTTGTAAGCTATGGTAATATATGTTCTTGTAACAAGCTGTGATTCTACCTGATAACAGCCAAGTCTATAGTTAAAATCTAATACAGGGTTCTCACTCAATCTCCTAGGATAGTCCCTGACTGCCATTTCGGCTGAATTACTAATTTGTGCTGATGGAAACCAAGTGGTTCTTGTTGATGACTTCTTTAACAGCTGAGGAAACTGAGGCTCACCGTGGCCAAGGTCATCCTTGCATCCTGGGTCTTTCCAAGCCTGCATTTTCCATCATATGCCCTGCCTACTCTGGGAAAACAATCAAAAATGACACAGTAGGAAGCCATGTGTGTTACTTACTCATGTAATCTACTGAGGACTTGTTTGGAGAATAAGGATGGGGACTCAATGACAATGTAGGCTCTGTACTCAGGAGGCCTTTCCCTGTGGGGATCAATACTGGTTAGGAAGTTTGCTTGTCTGTAGGTCGGATGCTTCATGGTCATCGTGATCTAGTAGCCCACACTGGCTCATGTAGTCCCAGGATGAAGTTCCCTACCCTCAAGGAACCCTGGGCATGTTGATCTTGGTAGCCTTTTTCTCTGTGGACAGAAATTCTCTGAAGAAATTGTGTTGGTGTTTGGGTTTGAAGACAGGTTGACTGCTGGGACTTTATGACTGTGGAGATGGTTTGAGCACGTGGAGACCCAGAGTTACCATCATTTATGTTTAGTCCTCTCTAAGAGCTACAGCTACCACATTCTGTATCGTGACTTGATGTTCTCATAACCATCCACTTCTCAGATCCAGCTTCCATAAGCCCTCAGGCTATGAATTCTGTGTGTTAGCATCTGAAACTTCTGGGGGCAATTCCCTGCTCTGCAGTGACCCGCAGGCTTGATTTCATACATTTGTACCTTCAAACGCAGTCATTACTGGCTTGGCTTTTGCTCAGTGACTGTAAGAGCTCAAGTAACCACTTCTACAGAAGAACGTGTCATTTGGAGTGACCTGAACCCACGTTCCACAAGCCACAGTCATTCGTGTTAAGCTCAGAATGCGCAGGATAAATGAGCTCTTATTCTTTCAGTGAATGTTGAATTGGTTTCTTTTGTTTTGTTTTGTATTTCAAGACAAGGTCTCCCTGTGCTGCTTTGGCTGTCCTGGGCTCACTTCATAAACCAGGCTGGCCTCGAACTCAAAGAGATCCACCTGCCTCTGCCTCCCCAAGGGCTGGGATTACAGGCAAGCACCACTGTTGCAAAAGTTGAGGTTTTTTTTTTAACTTTTATTAATTACACTTTATTCACTTTGTATCCCCCCATAAGCCCCTCCCTCCTCCCCTCCTAATCCTACCTTCCTTCCCCCTTCTTCACGCATGCCGCTCCCTAAGTCCACTGATAGGGGAGGTCCTCCTCTCCTTCCTTCAGATCCTACTCTATCAGATCTCATCAGGAGTGGCTGCATTGTCATTTTCTGTGGCCTGGTAAGGCTGCTACCCCGTCAGGGGGAGGTGATCAAAGAGCAGGCCAATCAGTTTATGTCAAAAGCAGTCTCTCTTCCCATTACGATGGAATCCACTTGGACATTAAACTGCCATGGATTACATCTGTGCAGGGGCTCTAGGTTATCTCCATGCCTGGTACTTGGTTGGAATATGAGTCTCTGGAAAGACCCCTGTGTTCAAATTTTCTGGTTCTGTTTCTCTCCTTGTGGAGTTGCTGTCCTCTCCAGATCTTAATGTTTCCCACTTCTTGCATAAGATTCCATGCACTCTGCCCAACAGTTGGCCATAAGTCTCAGCATCTGCTTTGACAGTCTGCAGGGCAGAGACTTTCAGAGGCCCTCTGTGGCAGGTTCCTAGCTTGTTTCCTGTTTTCTTCTTCTTCTTCTTCTTCTTCTTCTTCTTCTTCTTCTTCTTCTTCTTCTTCTTCTTCTTCTTCTTCTTCTTCTTCTTCTTCTTCGTCTTCTTCTTCTTCTTCTGATGTCCTTCCTCTTTGCCTTTAGCAGACGGCTAGGAATAGTGCTTCCTCGAGATCCAGCCATACCACTCCTAGGCATATATCCAAAATAGGCTCAAGTACACAATAAGGACATTTGCTCAACCATGTTTGTAGCAGCTTTACTTGTAATAGCCAGAAGCTGGAAACAGCCCAGATGCCCCTCAAGTGAAGATTGGATGCAGAAATTGTGGAACATCTACACAATGGAATATTACTCAGCAATGAAAAATAAGAAAATCATGAAATTTGCAGATAAATGGTGGGACCTGGAAAGGATCATCCTGAGTGAACTGTCCCAGAAGCAGAAAGACACATGGTATATACTTACTCATATAGACATGTAATATAGGATAAACCTAGAAAATCTGTACATCTAAAGAAACTAATCAATTCCTATCCAGAAAGGCAAAGAGGATGGACATCAGAAGAAGGAGAAAAGAGGGAACAAGTCAGGAGCCTGACACAGAGGACCTCTGAAAGGCTCTGCCTTGCAGACTATCAATGCAGATGCTGAGACTTATGGGTAACCTTTGGGCAGAGTGCAGGGAATCTTAGGAAAGAAGTGGGAAACAGTAAGATCTGGAGAGGACAGGAACTCCACAAAGAGAGCAACAGAACCAAAAAATCTGATCAGAGGGGTCTTTCCTGAGACTGATACTCCAACCAAGGACTATGCATGGAGATAACCTAAGACCCCTGCACAGATGTAGCCCATGGCAGTTCAGTATCCAAGTGGATTCCATTGTAATAGGAACAGGGACTATCTCTGACATGAACTGATTGGCCTACTCTTTAATTACCTCCCCGTGAGGGGGAAGCAGCATTACCAGGCCACAGAAGAAGACAATGCAGCCACTCCTGATGAGACCTAATTGAATAGGATCAGAAGGAAGGAAAAGAAGACGAAGTCCCTATCAGTGGACTTGGGGAGGGGCATGCATGCAGAGGGTGGAGGAAGGGAGGGATTGAGATGGGAGGAAGGAGGGAACCACGGGGGGATACAAAGTGAATAAAGTGTAATTAATAAAGAATTTTAAAAAATCTAAAAAAAAATCTAACAAAAAGAACAGAAACTAATCAAGAGAGAGGAACCTGACTAAAACTCTCAATCCCCATCCTGAAAGGCAAAGAGGAAGGACATCAGAAAAGTTGAGTTTTAAGTGAGTTTTAAGTTTATAGCTGCCGCACAGCAGCCGTAATTCCAAAATCCAAACCATCAAAATACTGGAAGAACTGAGGAAAGAGGCCTTCAGACATCTGCAGAAGGCAGCTGATGGGTTGTGTGATTCCTTTCTCAATCAATGGCTTGGGGAATCAAGGCAGGTAGCCTCCTTGAGTCACATGATCCTGGCTAGGGAGACTGTGAGGTGCTCATGGCCGAGATGAGCTCGTACGCAGCAGGAGTGGGCAGAATTGTATAGGGAAAGGGTGGCAATGTCTGTTGTGCGATAATGCTCTTTGCATTCTTCTGAGCAGCTCTGAGCATCCTTGATCCCTCAAACTGCCCTTCTTGTTCATCTCTTTTCTTTCCTAGCCAGCCTTCCAGTCTTCATAAAGCTGAATGGAATGGAAGTTTGCTCCAAGGTGCTAGCCTTACCCTTCCCAATCAGGAGGCAAAACAGCATCCTCTTTCACATCACACCACTACCCTACTGCTATATGAGAAGATAGAAAACCCTCTGTTCATTGCCTTGGACTTCTGCTTTGTCTCATAAGGATGGTGATCCAATGGGGTTAGTCTGGAAGTGGGAGACCCTTTAGGTGAAGTGGCATTATGATAGAGGCTCAGTTCAGTCCATGTCACTGCCCAGCTGTGACATTTTGTGATAACTGCTTTTCCTCTTGGGTTGTGGTTTTAAATCACCTCCATAGGCCTATGCACCATGGTCTCCAGTACAGGTACAAGGGTCCTTGGCCTAGTTTCTCAAAACCTATTGGCCTAAGGAAAATACAGCCTTCTTGTTGGATGGTCTACTTGAAGATGATGGCTAGACACACAGGCTGCTTCCTCACAGGACAGTCAGAGGCAAGCTCCAGCTCCACTTGCTGAGGCAGCATCTACAAGGCTTTGAGTATTGTTTTGGGGCTCCCTTAACAAAGTGCCATCCACTTGCAATCCTTACTCAACAGAAACGTGTTTTCTCACATCACTGGAAGCTAGAAGTGTGTGACGAAGGCTTGGCAAGGTTGCTTCCACCTCAGGCCATTCTCCTTAGTCTGATTCTGTCTTCTAATTGTGCCTTTACACAGTCGCCCTTCTCTGTCTCTCCCTCCCCCCCTTCTGTGTGTGTAATCTTATCTGTTAAGGACAAAAGAGCAGATGAAGACCTTCTCTGTAGAGATCCTCAACATTTATGTTTTAAAATTATAGATGCTGAGTGTGGAATGTGGAACTTAGGGTCTTACACATGCCACACGTGTGCTCTATCCCTGAGCAACATCCCCAGTCCTAGTCACCCCTTAGAAAGGCCTGTGTAGCACAATCACATCAAGAAGTCTCGGGGAATGGCATAGTCCATATAGATTGGAATTTGGAAGGTCCTACATTGGTTTTTGTTCTAAAAGCTTGATCCCTGACTTATGGCACTGTTTTGAAGACTGCAAGGGCTTTAGGATGTGGGACCTGGCTGGAGGGATAAATCACTGGGCCAGGTCTTTGAAGGTCATAGTCATCTCTGGTTCCTGGATTGTTTACTCTGCTTTCCTCTGAAACCTTAAACCCAAATAACTCTTCCATCCCTATGTTGCTCCTGTCAGGTAATTTGGCCACAGTGGTGAGTTATACAGAGTGGAAGAAGTCAGCCTGTGAGAGGAGCCATGTGGCCCCAAGACTCCAAGACCTTAATCCTGAGGGAGGCTCTTCCTGTCACACATGTGAAGAGACTTGCAGCACCCGCCATGTCCTCTCATTCCTGTCCCACTTTCTAGGTGGCAGATAGTTTATATCTGCCTGGAAGCCACTGCACTTAATAGGTGCAAGCTTCCCCTCTCACTGCCCTGACCCTTTTCTGCTTAGTGAATTCTCTGTCCAGAAGGACTTATTTGAAGTGCCTAGACCTTCCTCCTATATCTCCTGACTGACTGGGGACCAAAGCCCCAGGCGCCATCAAGTGCTGCACCAGCCTCTTTGTCCACAGGAGCCTGTGACCACCAATAAGCAGACTTCTCTTTTCATTCTTACTGTCTGCACACCCTCTACACCTTCCTCACGTGGAGGAGTTCATTTATTCACAATGTTATTTTGAGAACATCTTTCTGAAGCCTGTTTTGAAAGGCATGCTAAAGCCAGCACAGGCGTTTGAGCGTGCTGTAGGATGCCCCTGCTCCCTGGCTGGCAAGAGGGCCAGGGCCTCCCACAGACGTGGCTGCCTAAGATTTCTCCACATCAGACACACCAGGATCCAGTGGAATCCACCCTCCTCATTTCCCAGAATTTTGCTATAAATTCCTGACAGTTGCCAGGAAATGCTATGGAAATAAAAATAAATGAATTGGAGAAGGCGGTGTCAGTTTCTGTGAGGGCTGGACGCAGTCGAGAGGATTTTGTTATTTCCCAGGCAGTATATATCCCTGTTTCCTTCTTCGTCTCTCTGGTCTGAGGAGAGGAAATTCCTCCATGTCTGGCATCAGAAGCCAGGCTTCTGGGGTGTAGGAGAAGCATCATGTACAGACTAGGAAGGGGGAGGTGTGCAGAGAAGCAGGGCCTCTGGAGCTGGTGACAGTGACTCTCTGGAGATGAGTGTCCCAGGACCTCACACTGAGATCCCCCTAATCGGCACAAGCTGTGTTGGAGGGTGCCCGCTGCTGACCTCCCATTAGAGCCAAATGTCACTGTCTGACACATGGTAGTTTTTGGAGAACGGAGCTTCATTTCCAGGAACATAAATCCAGCAGCATTTACTGAGCCCCTGAAGGATCTGAGGCTCGGGGGCTTTGGCTTGAGACAGAAGCTCCTCTTTCTAATCCAGATGGAGCTTTATTGTTGGGCAGACATGTAAAATCACCCAAACTCACAAAATCCCATGGAGCAGCAAGAAACCCATGTGGTTGGGCAAAAAGCAGTAACCTGTGCTGTTGGCGAGCCAGTATGAGTCTGCAGGGGAATCACGGACTGAGAAGTCGGACTGGAGGGTTCTGAGCAGCAGGTAGCCTGCTTGAGATTCTGTTTTGTAAGAATATGTCATGACAGAAATTGCCCGTGTGTGTTATTTGGGATGCCCTTGGCTGTGAGTATAATAGAATCTGGTAATTGTGGAACCCAATCCTCCACACATGCTCCAAAGAAACATGAAAAAGGGTAGTTCTGGTACGAGGCATCTCTACAAACATCCCTGGGTTCACAATGCAGCTCAAGCACTCCAAGGACAAAGGGTGGTGACAAAAGGTACTTTGAAATAACAGCATTCTATCCTTGTGTCAGGAAACAAGGGTTTCCTTAGAAACCCCTGGACATAAGAGACATAGCAAGCTTCTGTTCACTCCCTGCTAAGCACTGGTCTGGGCAGATGGGGACACTTTTGACCATATCATCTCCCCATATAAAGATCCCTGCTTCTGAAGCACAAGGCACAGCTTGTTTCAGAGGGAAATTAAATGATAGCTCAGAATGAAAATTCAACACATCTTTCATAACTCATCCTTTCTCCTGATAGAAGGAGAGAATGATGCCATTCCAAAGCTCTTTCCATCACCATCCTTTGCTCATGGGGTGCTTGAGCCACATCACAAACACACCAGTGTTTTCAGGAATGCCTCAGACTGTGACATACATTTTGCCTGTCTCTGGAGCATGTGAAGAAGCTTGGGTTCCCTGATGATAGGTTCTATGCTCAGAGTCCAGAGCATCCCAAATTATGCACCCACATTATTTCTTACACAATTTCTCAGCCATCATGTAGACCGCCAGAAGCAGTCAGTAAGCCAAAATGGAACCAGAAGGGTTTCTGCCACTCTCTGCCACTGACACCAGGCAACTTCTAACATAGCAATGAGTGAAAACCCAGTTCCAAAGGTGCCAGGACAGGTACAGGAAAAAGGCCTTTGAGAAGACCCAAGGCTGGCACACTATGGCCACCCAGACTGTAGTGCTATACGCCTAGAGGCCATGACACTTACCACCAGTTTTGGTTAGACATCTCCTGAGGCTCACAGGCTCCTGCTGGGGTCTGATTGCAGTCTCATCTTTGTCTTTTTCTGTCAGGACATGAGTTCTAGCCACTTGAGTGCAAATCCTCTTCCTCCTCCTTCTTTGTGTTTTGACATTCTGGTCATCATCCCATCCCAGCTGTGTCTCAACCCCAGCACCAGGTACCGCTCTGTGCTTGTATTAATTACTTTACACCATGACCAAGGTAACTAATAGAAGGAAGAATGGATTTAGGCTTAAAGTTACAGAGGAGGAAGACTTGTGGGGAAGCATGGCAGCAAGTGGTAGGCATGGCAGCTGGAGCATGAAGCTGAGAGCTTATGCCTCAACCACACATAGGAAGCATAGAGAGGAAACTGTCAGTGGCTGAGTGACAGCCACTTAGAAATCAAGGCTCACCTGTAGTGACATTCTTTCTTTGACAAGGCTACACCATCTGAACCTTCTCAAATGGTGCCAACAACTGGGGAACTAGCACTTAAATGGGGATAATATTTCTCATTCAAATCTCCACTGTGCCCTCCTTACCTGTATGTGACCCATTTATCACTGATTATCCCAAAGATTGATTTGGGAAGATTTTTTCCCCCTGGGGAAAAGGGTACCTTTAAAAAGAGTCTGATGTTCCTAGTAGTCTTCGAGTCCCACTGAATGCCCAAACACTTAATTTGGTTTGGCATGTTTTGCGTACGATGTTGAGACTTTGTTCTGTGGGAAACCCCATAGTGTGCTCTCAGCACACCTGTACCTCAGACCTCAGGGCATGCTTACAGATGCACGGGTGGCATTCGTACTTCCCTGCACTCACAGTGATGACAGGAATAATTCCCTCTCTTCCTTCCCTCAGGCTCATTCCATCTCACTTGCCCCCTTCAGCAGCTGTCTTCAACAGACTCTGGACTGTGGACCCCAGCACTGGACCTTCTGCAGACAGGTGCAGGAGTGTTGGCCTTTGCTTGGAAAGTGATTCTCACAGATCTTCTGAAGACAGCCCTCAGAGGCGGTTTGGGTGTCAGGATGGGGGAGCATCTCTCACGGTGGGGATCATGGTTTCCTTTAATGAGTAGGCCACTATTTTTATGTAACGTGTGGGAAAATAGCCTCGGAGTCACAAAAGGAGAGCTGGGAGTCCATAGCCACTGTACCCAGACAGAGCCCACTGGGACTCCATGAGAACAAAGCTGCCTACCTCACCTGTGTGGAGAAAGATGACGTCAGGGTCAGGACAAGGGACTCTAAATTAGATTCCAACATCTTATCTTCCCTAAAAAAATGCAATACCACTAAAACATTGTTCCCAGACAGAGGCCCTTAACTGAGTGGGACTTCTCACTGGCCCTTTCAGTGAATGTCCTGAGCCATCTAGGAGTCTTAACATGAGAGGATTATAGAAAGGAAGCTTTTGTTTCCCTCCAGGTAATAGGGGCTTATCCAGGAGCTTACAGCCTTGACCTTTACCACTTCTGCGCCTTACTGAGCCAATGATATGTGGGGAGGGGCACAGGGCCTCTCTAGAAATAAAGGCCCATTCATGGTTGCCAACTCCAGACACCCTATTGATTAAGTGAGACTCTGGCCTGCAGGACCATGGGGCAACACACACCTCCCTCTGCTCTTGGGTTTCCTCGGGAAAGCTGAAGTGCCCTGCTGCTGTGGGAGCTCCAGCTGATTCTCTGGCACAGGCGAAAGCTATGTGGAAAGCCTTGGGGCAGTCTCCAGTCAGAAATATATCTGACAGACAGTGACCAAGTGGTTGGTTGGCCAGTTACTCTCGGACTCAGCAGAATGTGTGGGTCTTTGAACTCTCTTTAACATCTGGACACATGTCAGTGAGGTAAAGCAGTAATGAGCTACGTTTCTAGACCTTCCTCTATGTGGTATTGACTGGGTCATTCTCTTATGTGTTCTCTTAAGACATCCCGACTCGCCATGAACTCTCAGAGCCCACAAGGGTGCCAATCCCTGTTTTCTCCAGTCCTGATCTCTTATATCTATATCTGTGATAAGGTGAGCATCTGATAGCACTTGTATGAGCTGTGTTGTTTACCTGCAAGCTCTTGTCACACGTGTAATACAACATGAATGTACAATTTTTAAATTATCATATATTTCCACACCCTGTGACACAGGATCATCTGGGTTTATGGGTTTTCTTCAACACAGAAACCATCTCTGGGTACCTGTGGCTTGACCCAAGCTCAAACCTCCTGTGCCAAAGCACTGTCTCCAAGAAGACTCCCGAGGGTCCCCACAGACAGTGGGAACAGTCTGAGACTCCCCAAACCTCTGTCTTTTTCTCTGAATGAGCTCCATTCATTGAGAGGATGGTGTTCTTTTCAGTGGCTCAAATAATCTAATTAATGCAGCAAAAGTCAGAGAAGAACCTAATCCATTCTTTTGTCCAGTTTGGGGACAACCTCACAACTGTCCTCCTATTTTCAACGGGCCACTTCCTTCTCTACATGCAGACTGCTACATTTAAGCTCTGATCCACTGAAGAGAATTAGAATTCACCATCTGCTTCCGGTCTAATGATAACGGTTATGATTCCCTCCTTTAATGCACCCTTCTTAATTAAGACTACCTTAACCCTTATGAACAATGCACTGTTATCAATGTAGTATTTTAAGTGCCCAGGGTTTTAAGTAACCTTTTAACTGGGTCACACCTTTGAGTAAGAAGTCAGGAGTGTGGCCCTCAGGGGCTCTTGCTTCTGACACGTGGACCGTGCCATCAAGACGCCCCCCCTAAAACGCTGAGGTGCACCTGTGGATTATCCAGCAACACAGAGTTCTTCAATTAGATTTTAAAAAAGAGAAATCTGAAGAGAAATAGTAGACAGTAAAAAGGAGTTTGTGCTCAGGAAAGATGCTGCTTTGCCGGGTCTGTAGGGTAACTATGCTTCTGAGGAAGTTTCAGGTTTAAGAGATCAAAACTTCCCTTCAGAAATCCTGTGGCATGGGTATAAGATGCAACAATGCCACCCATACACCTAAAGAAACTAGTCAAGAGGGAGGACTCTTGCTAAATGCTCAATTCCTATCCAGAAAGGCAAAGAGGATGGACATCAGAAGAAGGAGAAGAGAGGGAACAAGTCAGGAGCCTGGCACAGAGGACCTCTGAAAGGCTCTGCCCTGCAGACTATCAATGCAGATGCTGAGACTTATGGGCAACCTTTGGGCAGAGTGCAGGGAATCTTAGGAAAGAAGTGGGAAATAGTAAGATCTGGAGAGGACAGGAACTCCACAAGGAGAGCAACAGAAACAAAAAATCTGAGCACATGGGTCTTTCCTGAGACTGATACTCCAACCAAGGACTATGCATGGAGATAACCTAAGACCCCTGCACAGATGTAGCCTGTGGCAGTTCAATATCCAAGTGGGTTCCATTGTAATAGGAACAGGGACTGTCTCTGACATGAACTGATTGGCCTGCTCTTTAATTACCTCCCCCTGAGGGGGAAGCAGCATTACCAGGCCACAGAAGAAGACAATGCAGCCACTCCTGATGAGACCTAATTGACTATCATCAGAAGGAAGGAAAAGAAGACCTCCCCATCAGTAGACTTGGGGAGGGGCGGGCATGCATGCACGCAGAGGGTGGAGGAAGGGAGGGATTAGGATGGGAAGAGGGGGGAACTACAGGGGGGATACAAAGTGAATAAAGTGTAATTAATAAAGAATTAAAGAAAAAGATGCAACAATGCAGCACTCTCCCCACAGGCAATGCTGAGCCCATGTTTGGTTGTAATGGTTGACAGCTGTCATAGTCCAGGTGGGTCAGGCTCTCCTCAACAGCTGTTTCTGTAACCAGGTGCACATTGTCAATCACTGTCCTCTTGGGTCCCGTGATGTGTTCCACACTGGTGATTTCGCTTCATCCCCACTGGTGTTGCGGGAGTCTCCTTTTCTTCAGTTGTGCCACTCACTGTGATTTCTTGCAGCCTTCATGGAAAAAGGGCTACTGTTTGCCAGATTTGCTGTCGATGTGTTACATAAGTGTGGACAGCTGAGGTCTGCATTCCTTTGGGGGTTCTGTGTCCTGATCATTTTCTTAGGAACTCTCAAGAGTCCCACACAAGAGAAACAAGGGCTTTTTGTCTATGAACCCGAGCTTCTTGTTGCTCTCTAAGGAAGTCATCTTCCTCTAGTTGCTGCATCAACATTTCCATTGCCTCATACTTAATGAACATGTTTCATTCATCTGCTGCAATTGTTGTTTTTTCCCCTCCAAAAATGCCAGGTTTTAATTTAGAACAGTTATCCTGCCAGTAATTAGAACCTTCCAGCTCACTATTCTTAGAATATGTTTTCATAATTTTAGCACCGTATCAATGATCTGAGGCTGAGAATGTGAATTTTATTGTTACTACTGAAATACTTGGAAACCACGACAGAAAGAGGGCTCTCGGAAATCGAAATCGTGCTGTAGGCTCTGCCTCTGAATCCTGGCCCGACGGGGGCATTATTCATCCAGCTTCCAAGGTGAGACTACAAGTTGAAGGCAGGATGGAAACTGGGGCATCTTAGTGCATTGACCTTCCTGAAATGTCTCCTTTCCCACCACTCTCTGGCCTTCTTCTCCCATTCTGCATGAGCTGGAAAAATTCAAGTTTTCCCACCACACTTAAATGTTGGATCTCCCTGCACAGTATGCTGTCTCCTAAGGAATGAAAGAATAAAGGCTGCATGAACTTCCTGCTGATTCCATAATGTGGAATCAGAACACATGTCCTTTTTTCTAGAATTGACACCTGCTCCCCAGGGCCTTGTGGAAAGAAGCTCTAGGAGTGATCTGTATATTGGGAGTGGGAAGAGGGTGTGCAACTCACAGTTTGACTGTGTCATGATGTTTCCCTGGTCAGAAAGATGCAAGGTGAGGGCTCTGGGGAGAGGCAGAGCCATACTTTCCTCTCCTTTCCATGGTGAGAGGAAAGTGTGATGAGAGAGAAAAAAACAAGCCAGGGCAAGTTTCTCTTGAGGGCCAGATGTCTGTCTCTTCCGTCATAGTGAGGAGTGCTTACCATTAGAGCTCAGAGTCAGACTGACACCTGTCATCCAGGTTGGGTGCACGGGGCAGCAAAGTCTCCTCGGGTGTGTGGCTTAAACTACAGCTTCAGGAACAGTGCTGCAATGTTCTAACCACAGTGCAGTTTGGCTCTGGCCAACAAAGCAGATGCTTCTCGTCTTCAATCTTTTACATCATGGATCTGTGGACAATGACTCTACTCAGGTTACTTCTCTAGAACTCCAGTCTTGCTCTGAGTGGGAACAACCCTGTAGGAAAACCAAAGTCTCTCATTCGCTCTGCTGGGGACTGACCACTGGCTCCCCTCTCTTGCTTGGGGTGGTTTGCTCCCCTTTGATGCAGGGTCTCCAGGCAGACCTCCTGCTGACAGAACTGTACTCACATCTCCACTCATTACCCGTTCAACCTTCCCTGGGCATTCAGTTGTTTGCACACTGTGTTTATTGAGAACAATGCTGCAAAGTGGTGATGAGATGCAAGTTGTTTCATGACACTAACAAAGAAAAGAGCCTGGATACCACATGAAAAACATGGAAGAGCAGAGGCAGGCAATGTGTGATAAGCCTCCCCCCAAAAAAAAGTGCATTATTCTACATACAAAGTTGCAAAAGAGTCAACTCAGAGTCTCTAAAAGTATCAGGGATGAGTGGGAAGAGATAGGACATGGAGATGAATGGATCCCCAAACAGCCCACAATCCATACATGACACTGAACATTCAAGAGCATGGATCTTATGTTGCATGTTTCTCTCACAATACAATTCAAATCGTATAAATAACCATTGATAAAAATAAAAAAAACATCTCTTTCATAAAATCATGCTGAATCGTTGACTGATTGAAAGATAGTGGCCTAAACCCAGTAGGGATGACATGCTCCCTTTATCATGCTCTGTGATGATTCTCTCCTTTAGGTGTGTTCAGAACACTGGTGTGCCTGACGTAGTACTCCATCCCGTGTCTATCCCTGAGGGCCTCAGATAAAGGCAGATTCACTGTCGTGCAGAGCTGCCCACCTACAGCCAGCTGACTCAAATAGCAGGCTTGGGGGTGTTTGTTGTCTGCGCAGGTTCATGATAATGGGTCTTGTTTGTTCCCCATTGTCCAACTACATGGGTAACTGGTTGAGTGTAGAGAGAGTGTGATCATGGACCCAGGATGGTCAACTGTGCATTTAAGCCTCTGAGGGGGACCTCTGCCTCCATATGGATGGAGGAGCAGCTAAACTAGCTAAAGTCAGTCTGTTTCTCTGTTTCTCCCTTTCTGTCTCTGTCTCTGTCTCTGTCTCTGTCTCTGTCTCTGTCTCTGTCTCTCTCTCTCTCTCTATCTATCTCTATGCCTCTCCCTATTTATTTAGGCTAGAAAATTTGTAAAGTTTCCCCAGGATCAGAAGTAGAAATAGGACTAAAAAAGTAATTCTGTGTCATTAGCAGTGAGTAACTTGTTTGAAGCTACAGACTCCTATGCTGAAAGGAAAACAGCAGCCCTAGAGCCCTGCAAGATGCCCAGTGGTCTTTCTCCACAGGACTGATTCACCTACCTTTTCCTCCCACCTGAGTGCCAGGGTGCCCCAATTCCATGTTCTTGAAGTCCCCTGGCTGCTGTGCTCATAGCCTTTGTGTCTGCAGGAAGCCTGTTTAGGAATTCCATCAGCTCTACAGAGTCCATGTAATCCCTCTTAGGAGAGGAGGAAGTCTGGTGGGTAATGGTGGAGCATCAGGTGTGAGCTGGCAGGACTGAAGAGTTCTTCAGAGGAGGGGAGGAAGGTGTGGCTAAAACTGCGAAGAAGTCTGTGCTGTCTTCTTAATTTTCCTACAAAGAGAAATCATTTTGGAAATAGGGACCTCAAACTGTGATGAAAACCCAGGACTTTGAGTCTAGAATTAATATTTAGTGCTGTGTGACCACTGTTCTAATACAGGCCCCCTGCCCCATAGCTGGGTGGACATGCTGGACAGATAGACAATGAGGACCTAGGAGAATCTCTTTAACTCAGAACCAGGACCTCCTGCTGATATTAGAGACTATTGATTGTGGACAATCAGAGCAGATGGACAGCAGAGCAGAGCTTTCTAATCTGATCTCATAACAGGTCTACAGGTATACAGGTAACCAACTGTGGTATTAGAGAAGGAGACTGAGGTCAAAGTAAATTTTAAACCTGTCATGGTCACCAGTATGGAGCACAGAGAAGCCAAGAATAAAAGAAAATTAGAAGATACCTGGTCTTCTTCTTTTATCCCCTCATTTCCTCCCTCTCTCCCTCCCTCCTTCCTTCCCTTCCCTTCCCTTAATATTTTTCCTTTTGTTTTATCTTTCCAAATTTCCAAAGCTGGCTGTGTGCTGAGGGGATGTCCTTTCTTCAGGATGTGCTGTCTGTAGGAGCAGTAGGAAATGCTAAACTGGGATGATGAAATGAGAGACACAAAGCATTCATTGGGAGCTGCTGGTGCTTCCAAGAGGAAGTGATCACTCCTGATTCTGAGAATCTAAAGAAGCCATACATACAACTTGACCCTCATCAACCATGAAGAATGCCTTGGAAAGGCACAAGACAAGGTTTCTAGTTGTAGAAGGGCCTCACCTTTGATCTACCTTCTTCCTGACTTACTAAAGAGCCATACCCCTAAAACCCCATCAGATGTTAGAAGCCTAACAAGGTGATATTAATACTCCTAAGATATTAGTACACCGTAACATTGCATCAACATACACTGTGAGACCCCAGCAGTCTCCCCTCCTTATTTCAGGATGCTGAAATAAGGAGTTACATGTAACCCACCTAAACTATGACTTGAGTTCATACAATCCTGCCTCGCAGTCATCTGACATGAGAAAAGGCCATCAGTAATAATCTGAAGCATGATTGGTTTTCACTGCATTAGTGTCATGTGAAGAGCATCATAGAGCAAAACAAACAAACAAACAAAAACTCACAAAATTCCAAATATACTGAGTTGGGGCCATCTGTATTTAGCAGCATTTGCTAGTTTTCCCCCAATACTTTTTTTTCAGCAGGCATTTACATGGTGAAATTGGCATGAGGAAACTGAGTGTGAAGACATGGGCATGGAGAAATGGCAGCAGTGGGTGACAAAGAGTATAGAGCACAGGAGTTTCCCTGAGCCAGAGTGTGGAGGGCCCAGCAAAGCAAACTTCATTCCCTGTTCCATCAGAGCAATGCAACTCAGCAGCAAGCTCTTGGAAAAATCCTGAGGAACGCAACATAGAACATGTGAAAAGAAGAGCAAAATTGTAAACATTTACATATACATTGTCTGTGTTTGTGTGCATGTATATAAGCACCTACAGGCAAGTGAGTCAGAGAGAGACAGAGGGCCCTTAGGAAGAAAATAAGACATACTAGGAAAAACTTATGTCAGTAAATTTGAAATCTTAGGCATTGAGATAGAGAAATAATTTTCCTTCTTTCTTTCCTTCCTTCCTTCCTTCCTTCCTTCCTTCCTTCCTTCCTTCCTTCCTTCCTTCCTTCCTTTCCTCTCTCCTTTCTTCATTTCTTCCTTCCCTCCAACCTTCCTTTCCTTCATTCCTTCATGATTGATGATGATGGTGCTGCTGCTGCTGCTGCTGCTGCTGTTGCTGATGATACAGTCTTACTTTGTAGCCTATTGCTGACATTGGACTCATGGAACTCCTCCTGCCCCAAAAGTTCTTCTCACTGCTTTTAGGTTGCTTTAAAGGAGGATTAAAAGCCACAGGCTGCTGCTATTTTCCATCATGTGCTTGGGATGGAGGAGTACAGTCAGTGAGGTGCTGCTGTGGGAGGCTTGTGGGTTCTGAGGATTAAAGGATCTGTGTCATGGCCTGGGAAAGCTGATTAAGGTCTCAGATGCAGGACCACAGGGGGGACCAATGCAAGAATGCAGTTTTGCAGGTGTGAAGACAGATGTGATAGCTCCTTTAAGTAGACCTCAGCAAGCAGCTTTGTGTGGTAGACACAGAAGGTCTAGGAAGCCACCACAAGTGCTGCGTCAAAGGAGAATGAGTGGCAGAAAACAGTAGGAGGAGGCTGAGTGTGAGCACTAGAATCTGGGAGAGGACAGAGGGAGGGCAGAGGCTGGTGACAATGTTACTCCAATAGAGCAGACACTGTTAGGAAGGTGACACATCCGCTGTCAACAGTGTTTAAAGACCAGAGATATTGAAGACAGACATTTTGCTATCCCTTCTGATAAAGGAGAAATTGTTAGTCACCCTGACAGGAGCATTTTCACTGTAAGACAGGAAACCTGACAAGGCAGAGTTAGAGAATGAAAGACACTCCTGAAAGGCAGCAAGCGAAGCCAATATTTCATGGAGTTTCAGTGTGGAGAAGAAAGTGGGAGGTGTAAAATATTTCTAGTGTGGACGCTAGGGGTGCTGGGAGGAGTACTGAGCATGCTAAGGGTACTGTGGGGGCTGTGGCTACTTCGGGAGAGTACTGTGCATCCTCAAGATACCGTGGGTACTGTGGTATTGTGGGTTCTGAGGGTACCATGAGGGCAGGGTCTGATCCTGTCTCCTAGATATTGATAGAACGTAATTGGATGTTCCGACTCTAAAATTTCTTGTACACAAAACATTCCTATTTACATTTTATTTCTGATATATTATTGGAATTCTTCTTAATTGTTTTTGGAAATTAACGTTTGGATAAAGCAGGGGAGCATGAACCCGACATGCCAGGTCAGGTATCAGCTGCAGCCATGCTTGACACCGAGGAGGGCATCTACAGGAGACACTTTCTGAGAGCCTTGTGTACAGCGATTAAGACACTTCTTGAGTGGTCTAGCCTTTGAGATCTTCAGGCATTTCTGGCTGAGCAGAGATATTTCCATTCATAAGTTCTTCCACTGCCTCATTATTTTTTAAATAAATGTTTGTGGAAAGACATTGTTAGCGGAAACAGAGTTTAGCAATTATTTCTATTCTGATTCCCCCAAATTTTGTAATATTCTAGTCTGGGCTTCTCTGAATATTTTCATTGTTGATCAACACCAATTATCACTGATGCACAATTCTATATGGACTAAATTCCAAGTGGTCCAGGCAGACACTGGAGAAGCTTTGGCTTGTTAAGGTTGAAAGCGTCTAATTGACTTGCTGCGTTCCTCCCCTCTTCCATTGTCATGTTCTTAATGAAAGCAACCAGGGGCAGGCAACATGCTCTTTGAGGTGGATTCAGAGATGATGTGGACATCTTTAATGCCCTTTAAGACTCAGTAGCCTCCACGGGAGACAGTCCAAAGCACTGGTCACAGCAGCACTACTCGAGTTAGTGTATTGCAGGCAATGGAAAGTGAGCAGAGCCCTGCTAAGCAATCCCCACTCCCCAGTAGGACATTCTGTCTGTTGTTTTCTTTATATAGTCTGCCTGAGGATCCATGGGGATTGGTTCCAGGCCCCTTCCACATATATTCATGTCCAGGAACAACCTGGGCCCTTTAGAAAATGGTTAGAATTAAAACCTCCATTTATCTTTCCATATACTTTAAATCATCTCTCGAACACTTCTAACACCCATCACTGGGCTCTCTGTGTGAGTAATTATGCTGTATTGTTCACAGGATGACAACAATAGCAATGCATGGATACGCAGCGCAGACTTATGCTTTTCTTTTTCACACACTTGTAACCTTCACTTGGTTTAATCTAGGGGTCTAAGGATGTCTGAGTATAGCTTTTTTAAAAAAATTTTTGTTGTTTTCGTGATATTATAATTCCAAGAATGGGAGATACAGAATGACTTGTGCATTCTGTCCCATATTTGATGAGTGGTATCAAAGCAATTTACCAGATAGCACAAGGAATAAGAATGTTATGTCCTAGTGAGCAGATCACAGGGGACCCTAAGCTGGGAGTTGGGCCAGAATTTCAGAGACTAAGCGAATGGCTCAGACTCAAGAATTCCTAGAAGACTGGTAGGAGGAAGTACAAGGGCTGCAGTTGTAGAGACACCTCAGAAGCAGTAATGACTCGGAGCAGCGGTAATGAAGTGGAGAGGCGTGGCAGTGAGAGGAAACTATAAGCTGCATGCAGAAGGGTTAGGTGCTGGGTAACACTGCAGGGAGGGGGGCAGGCTGGAAGAAGGGGGTAGAGATCTTCATTATGAAGCTGGGGACACTACAAAGAATAGGAGAAGGCATAGCAGTCAGACATCTGACTTCAAAAACTATTCAAGATTGATCCACAGTGATATGATTGAGAAGGATGAAGCTCAGAATTATAGGGCAGAGTGGCTTGGAGGTCCTCTGCAGAGACAACTGGACTTGAAGGCTGATGACAGGTTGGGAAGGAACAATGAATTGAGGGAAGGTGGAAATGGTGACTCCCTGAGCCCTCTAGCAAGTGTGAGGTAGAGGCTGAATGACCTAACCTTACAATCTATAGTGGCTTTTTCTCTTTCATTCTTATAGTATGGCTCTTTCTCCTCATGGATGTAAGGTTACTTTGCTTTTGAAGACACTGCTTCCAGTCCAAGCTAGTGTCTTTCAGAGAAGCATTCTTACTTTCATCATTTAATCTCTCCCCTCCTTCAAACTAGATTCACACTTACCCTCACGGCCACTGTTGGACAGCCACAGACATTATTATTATTATTATTATTATTATTATTATTATTATTATTTTACTTTTAAAAGGTGGGTTTTCCTGCTCAAAATGTGCCAACAGTCTATCAGCTGCATAGGTTCAGGACACAGCCTTAATTTTGACCTGTGCCAAATGTGAACTTTACAGGATTCCTGGTTATCTGACTGAGCATGTTGGGAGGAACCTTGTGCAGACCCACCCTCCCTATAAACATGAGATTCCTTTGGGAATTCTTGGCTGGGAGAATCACATCTTAAGTCTAAACTGCAGGATTATCCAGAGGTCACACTCATCAACCCGCCTGTGGGAATGTATGTGCCCTTGAAAGTCACCTTCCTGGGGCAAGTTTCTCTCTATTCATGAGCCTCAGAGTCTATGCAGTTCAGAAAGTATAAGTGGCATCCAGAAAATGTGTGGACATCAAAGGGAGAACCTACTAATGTCAGAATGGAGAAAATGGGAGCCAACACCTAAACCAGGTGACCATGGTCATTATAAGCAGCCAGGTAGCGTGTCGATGCCACATGACTCTATGACAGAATGAGAAGGCCTAGCCTTCTCTGTTGTTGGCCTTTCTGTTGTAGTTTGAATGAGAAATGTGTCCCCCCCCCCACACACAGGCTGACATATTTGGGTACTTGGCATTGTTTGGGGGATGTTATGGAGCTTTTGGGAGGTGGAGCCTTGTTGGAGAAAGTGTGTTACTGGGGGTGGGCTTTGAGGGTTATGGCCTCACTCTACTTTCTGTTGTCTGTTTCTTGTGTGTGGAAGAATGTGCTTTCTTTGATTCATGGTCATGCTGTTATCCTTTCTCTAACATCATAAGACTATTGGTCTGAAGCTGTAAGCCAAAACAAATATCCTTTCTTTCCGAGTTGTTTTTGGTAATGGTATTTTAACACAGCAACAGAAAAACAAATGATACACTATTCAAATCAATAACCCAGGCTTGTTGAGATAAAATACCAAGGTAGACAGACAGCTTGTGAGGAATGACTGTTGAAGTTAACCTCTGTCCTCCACACACATGTTCATACATGCCAGCACACATACAAATGCATATGTGTATGTACACAAGCATGCACAAAGAATAGTTACAAAGCCTTTTCCATGCTCAAACACTCTTTGTGGGCTATCTAGACACATCACCAGGAGGATGTTTTAAAAGGAAACATATCAACAGAGAACATGTTAGCAAATGTGAATTTCATGCCTTTCTGCAAGATTCCCAAGCATGACTCTTGAAACCATGACTGATGCCATGGAAGACAAAGCAAGAATGAAGAGCTGCTGCGTCCTGGAGGAGAATGTTGCAAGTGAGTCCAGCTTGAGTCCCATGTTCCCAGACGGGCAGCTCGAAGATCATGCTTTCCTCAGCTTTCTGTGTTAAACCATCTATACTGACAGAGCAGTTTCCTGATCCTAGTGCCTTCAAATACCTAAGCCTGTTGATCCCAAGTGTACCCTCCAATGTACTTCCTCTCAAACATCTAAAGCTGAGAGACCATAGGCATGCCTCACTGCCTCTTGTGTGGACTGGAAATCTCCTGTTGAGTAAAACCCAGTAGGGGAGGAGTTTATTTTGAGGGATTGACTTGTTTAATTATGAGGTCAGAGTCTGACATTTTGCATGCAGGAGAGCAGACAAGAGACCCAGGATGAATTCTGTGTTATGGGCTAGAAGCAGAATTCCTTTATCCTTTGGGAACCCTCAGTTTTGTTGTGAAGACGCTCTTCTGATCCAAGAAGACAAGCAGACATTACGTACTGCTCCACCCAGAGTCCCCTAATGTAAATTTCAATTACATCAAATGCATAAACATTTGAATGAAAATCTGGGCACTACAGTCTAGTAATGATGGCATGTGTTTTCTTTCTTTTTTGTTTGTTTGTTTGTTTTTCATCCTGCAAAAGTGATTATAGTCAACATTCCTCAGTGTAGGCCATGGAAGGTGGAATATATAATTTAGGGAAATCTGGTCCATTTCTATGGATCTCAAAATTGTTTTGAGGACAGAACTGAATCACTGTGCAGGATGTGAATGAAGACACCTAACCTTCACTTAATGTCATTGATATGTATCAATGGTGTTTTAGATTTGTACGTATTTTAATAGAAGTATATCAATGAGGTTCTGAACACAGTTGGACAGCATCACTCACAGTTGCTGTCAACTGTCCATCCTATTGTTATCTATCACTGGTTTTTCAGTACATCAACTTTTCCCATGTTACTACATTAAAAACTCCAGAAAGATTTAGGACTTCCTGGGTCTTTCAAAGCAATAGGAATTCTAGTTTGCAAACAATCACTGATTCAAACAGTAGTATGTCCAATCATCCAGAATGTCAGTTAAGACTTAGATCTTCAGTCAAAGAGCATCAAGGCAGAAGAGCCAAGCAGTGAGGTGTCTCCAGTGAGTCGTTGGGTTAAGAGCTCTAAAAATACTCCAGAGAGTTAATATGAGCCTGCATGCAGAGTCGAGGCTATTAAAAGGAGATCTGTTAGTGAGATTTGTAGAGTTATGCAAAAGCCAATTTAGATATTTTTAGGCGAGAATGACTAAATGTGTCAAATGTGGCACAGAAGATCAAGAGTGATGTTCAATCATTGTGTTCAGCTAAATGACATTGTTAGTGGCTTGCAAATGCATAATTCTTGCATGCTAATCACAGAAGCTTAGCTTTCACATAAGAAGGAAATCTCTTCCTACAGTGAGGATAAAAAGCGTTGGAAGTTCCTTAAGAAGAGTGGGAAGATCTGGGTGATGCTAGGTAAGGAAAATGCAGTTCTGTGTGTACGTGTGTGTTTTCAGATGGGCACGATAACCTGTTTTTATGTTGATGAGAACCTTGCAGAGGAGAGTGTTAATAGAAAAGCAAAGTGCAGTAGAGGAGAGGAGAGACTTGTAGGCACATGTCCTTAGAAAGGGACAGAAGATGTGGTACGGAGCCCAGGTTGGGGAGCATGGGAGGGGGGTCGGAGTGCATGGCTGAAGAGTTGCAGATGCAGAGGTTTCCTGGATGTGCTCAACTGACTCTCTTCTCAGTGAAACTGGGAGTTGGACATCTGTAGAGGTCAAGACAGATTGGAAGGGAAAGGCTCAGGTTATGACCCGGGTGAAGACTGATTGGAGCCAGGGACTTTTCTGTGATGACCAGCTGGCAGCAGCATCACTCCAAGACTAGAATGATGAACACTCCTTGAATTCTGAAGGGAACAGAATCCTCCTGTGCTTCTGGAACTTTCCTTGTTTGAAACTCTAAGCCCTTCAGTCCTGGGACAGTGGTAGCTGGTCCCCATTTCAAAGTTCTTGTCATCACCTGACAGGAACTAACACCCCATTTATTCCTGGGAGGCAAACAGGAAGCTCTCTGCAGAGCTCTCTCCAAAGTACCCTCCTTTATATTCTTAGTGGAAATGTCAGCATCTAGTAAACTGTCATTGGACAGGGTTGTATTTTTCAGCTATAAATTTAGAAGTATTTTAAAAATATGTTCTTTTAAACATGCTTATATTTTAAAATTATCTTTAGAATTTGACATATGTTTGCTTTACAATTAACACATAATTGTGCACATATGAGCAATGTGTGATGTTTTGAGACAGTATATATTTAATAACCAAATTCTTAGCATATCCATCACATAATACATTCATTAAGATTTTTTTATATCGGGAAAACCCAACATTTTCTTTTCTAGCCATTTTGAAATATTCACTATGATATTGTTTATTACCGCTATCTTACATTGAATAGAGAACAGAGCTGTCCCAGACACCTGAGTGCAATTTTGAGCAGCCTTCTATAGCTGTTCTCCCAGCCCTATGTAACCACCGTCTACATCATACATTGTCAGGTTTAACCTTTTGAACTCTACCTATGAGTCCTACCATGTGGACCTATATCACACCCATGCGACCACGGATGTTGCTGTGCTTGTCTTATTTCATGAAATGTCCTCTAAGATCCTCCATTTGCTACAAATGATAAGGTTCCACGTTTTCAAATGGCTGAACAGCATTCTATCATGTATACGTCCTTCCTTTCCCATTCTCATTGACTGACTGATGCAGACTCAGGTTGATTCCATAGCCTGGCTATTGTGAACAGTGCTGGAACGAACACATGGGTTTTATATTCATATCACAGATCATCAAAGAAATGCAAATTAAAGTCATAATAAGCCATATGCAAATTAGCATGGGCGTTATAAAAAATATAAAAGAAAGAGAGGACTCAGCCTTGGTTGATGGGAATTTAAATAAGTACAGCCATCCTGAATAATGGCATGCAAATTCCTTGAGAAACCTAATAACCCTGGAAGATAGTTAGGTAAGTAAAGAACTTGTTCATGAGCAAGAGATATGAATCTCCAGAACCCATCAAAACAAAACCAAAACCAATCAATCAACCAAACAAGCAAATAAAAAACAGGGTGCAGTAGCATGCATCTGTAATCCCAGTGCTCCTGTGGTGAAGTGGGAGGTTCAGACAAGAGAATCTAGAAAGCTCAGCAGACAGCTATCACGGCACATCCGGTGGCTAATAATAGAGACCCACCATGTCAAGAATAAGGGGATCAGGGGCTGTCTATGACATGAACTCAGTGACCTGCTCTTTGATCATCTCCTCCTGGAGGGTGCAGCCTTGCCAGGCCACAGAGGAAGATGATGCAGCCAGTGTTGATGAGGCATGATAGGCTAGGGTGAGATGGAAGGAGAGGAGGACCTCTCCTATCAGTGGACCAGGGAAGGGGAATAGGGGGAGAAGAGGGAGGGAGGGTGGAATTGGGAGGAGACGAGGGAGGGAGCCACTGCCAGGATATAAAGTGAATGAAGTTTAATAAACAAATAAATAAAGAAATTTAAAAACGGTGGGATCTGAGAACTTACAACCAAGGTTGTTTTCTGATCTCCATGCACCATGGTGTCTGCATTTATACAAACATACCATGCACACTCACACTCACAGTCACACTCACACTCACACTCATACTCACAAAGAAAGACGTTAAATGTTACTACTGACCTGTATCAAAATGGAAGCAGAAAACCATGGCAAATAATTTTGACTTCTATTGAAAAGTACAGCATCAGCAAGATTTTACATTTCAAATCCTGCTATAGCAGTGACAACTGAAGCATCTGTCTAAGTGACCAGCTGTATGGATTCATCTACTATTTGTATGTTGTGCCCTTAGCTTTGAACTATCTTGCCTCACTTCTAGTCTTTAAATTTTGCTGATAGTTAAGATATTCCTCAAAAATAAATTAAGTTGCTATATGGACAGCTCAAGAATAATGTATTATTCTAATACCTCTGTTCAACCCTGTTTAGTTAGGATTTAATCAGATTTCTTCCTGTTTTCCCCAAACCCTTGTCTCTACCTTACATTTTATGAGAGACTGAAGAGAAAGCTGGCCATTGGCAATTCTCCTGAGTCATGAGAGAATGTGCCACTGGATAAATTTCAATATCAAGAGCTGATCATGATCCCTGCTGCTGAAAAACAGACAGCTTTGCAGTTTAAGACTAAAGCCCTTTCCATCAATGTCAATCAAGATCTATACGTCAATCAGTGTTTCTCAGATCCTTTTGCAAATCTCCTATTTTGGTTCTCTCTCTTTTTAAGAAGGGTGGAGAAAACATGAAACATGACTCAGGGCTGAGCAAATTAGTGTTACACAATTTCTGTTTATCAGCCTGAAGATCTTGTATTGTGGAGGGCGTACTCAATTATTCAAACCATTATGAAAGAGCTTCTCCAAATCATTGCCAAGTAGCTGCTCAAGGAAAACACCTTTTATTTGTGTAAATTAACCCTGCTTTTCTGTGGAACTAAGATCATATATACTGAAGTTTTAGCTTGATTTTGGGGGTGGGTGGGTAAAACCCTCTGACAAGGCATGTAATAGAGAAGGAAGCACTGTGCCCATCCATCTGGTTGTCACTGACATCATTGACAGTGGGTATTTTGAAGGTACCTACAGCCTGCAAAGAGCCTACCACAGACTCTAAACTATATGATTGTCTCTCGAAGGTAAGAATTCAGCTTCACAAATTGCTTGTACATTGTAAGGTTGTGATTGTCTATCTCAGGGAGAGAACTGGCTGAGGAGTTGGAGAATGAAGAGGAGAATCATGCTCTGGGGAAGAATGATGTCATCTTAATTCAAGAGTCAGAACTCTATCTTCATGTTTGTAAGATAATAATAATAATAATAATAATAATAATAATAATAATAGTGATTGTTCAGTATTTGTGAAGCTAGAACTTGCCAGTACAACTTCTTGCCTATTCCGCTGTATTTTCACCTATGCTCTGAAAATAAAAATGCATCTCTACAATTAATGGATAGACTTAGTTGTCAACTTGACATCTCTGAGAAAAGGAAACCTTGGCTGAACGATTGACTTCATCCTACTGGATGGAGGGAAGGTATGTCTATAGGTAATTTTTTGATTGCCAATTGATATAGGAGGGCCCAGCCCACTGTAGTAACAGCATCCCTACAAGTTCCTGCCTTGGCTTCACCTGATGATAGCTTGAAACCTGTAAATCAAATTAATTATTTCTTTCTCAAATTGTTTTTCCTCAATGTTTTATATTGATAACATAGAAGCAAACTAGAAATCTTTCCACACCTTATTTCTCTGTGGCAATGTGGATAACAGACACCTTTTTCACTCCAGTTGAAATATTGATCTTTTAAAAATTACCTTAGTTTTTAGAGACAGATAAGACTTAATGATGATTTAATTTGGAATATTACATGATGTATTTTATCTTTTCACTGAATGTCTTTTCGTGAAGACATTCATTCTTTCCCTAAACAATTACACACAAAAAAAATTAAGACAGATGCTTAACCACAGGTTTATAGAGCACTACTCTTGTTGCTACTCTTCACCTCTGTGTCAGCAGGGTTCTAACATGCTAATAATGGACTGGAGCGTAGCCTTGGCTGCCTATGCCTCCCTGCATGCTGGGATTACAGGTGTACACTGCCAAGCTTGGAAGTCCTTAGACTTTTTAAAGAGTTAGTTTAAAAAGAAATGCCAGAACAACAAGAGACAAAGACAAGGACACTAAAAAAACCTAAGACCTCTGATCTCCAAAGAGAGAGCTAAAAGTCAGCCCATCTCCCAGCTAGGCAGACTTAAGCCTCAAGCTGTTAATACTGTTCCTATTTCTTAACAGTTGCTACCTGTTTTCACCAATGATAGCATAACAAGATAGACTAAAAGGTGAGACAGAAAACATCTGAAGAGAAAAATAAGCATAAGATTTGGGGATATCAGGCAATTAATTTATAAAACCTATGACTATGTTGAATCTTCTAAAAGAAAAGGACAGGCAATACTGAACAGTTTGGGTTCACTTTGTAGTTTCTTAGTCTTACTAGTAAAAAAATTCTAAACAGACATGGGGCATAGCTCATGGACAATTTTATTAGAGTTTGAGAGAAAAAAACACAAAAGGTAATCTGTAAAAATTGGCCATTGCTGAAAAGAGGGAGATGAAGAAGAATAAAAAGAAAGTCATGTCTTTTGAGGTCAGATTGAAAAAAGAGAAAGAAAGAAAAGGAATGACTTCTGAATTATTTAGAACTCACAACTGCAGACAGGATTAGCAGTGAAGATCTTTAAGCAACTGCACAGGCAATGAGACTTCAGGGAGGTCTAAGTACATTATTTCACTAAAAGGATAATTATTCTTCCCATACGCTTAGCATGTGATTTTAGGTGAATCAATTTTCTTGAAGCCTCCAAGACGGATGGTTGTCAGGCCTCCAGGGTTAACTCTTCAGGGAGAAGACAATGATAGATCAGAATGTCCTGCCTCCACCCAGTGCTATATAGCATCCAGAGCCCATTATTTTGGCTAGCAACAAGTAACTCTCCCTTAATGGGCTGCAACATAGCCCAAAACCTCTACTTTTCACATGACATCATACATTTTAAAGAGGGGCAATGTGACACGTCCTTTTGAAAAGACGACGGGGAATCAGGAAGTAGGGTTCAAAGTAAACTATGAAGGAAGGGCACATTCTTTATTCTTCCTTCTATTTATTTATTTAATCACTTTACAACCTGGTCCCAGCTCCCTCCTCCTCCTCTCCTAGGCTAGCATGATGAATATGTGATAAAGCTAGCAATCTAGAAATGCTATTAGGGTAGAGGAAAAAACCAGATGATCAGGAAAATGACCCCCTAGAAAGAGATCCTTAGGGAATGAACATTTTTAATTTATTAATTTTTTATTAATTATGATTTATTCATTTTTATATCCCAGCTGTAGCTCCCTCCCTCATTCCTTCCCAACCACACCCTTTTTCCCTCTTCTCCTCCCATGCCCCTCCCTCAGTCCTCTGATAGGGGACATCCTCCTCCCCTTCCATCTGACCCTAGCCTAGCAGGTCTCAACAGGGCTAGCTGCATTGTCTTCCTAGTGGCCTGGTAAGGCTGCTTTCCCCTCAGGGGGATGTGATCAAAGAGCCAGCCACTGAGTTCATGTCACAAACAGCCCCTGTTCCCATTACTAGGGAACCCACTTGGATAGTGAGCTGCCATGGGCTACATCTGTGCAGGGGTTTCTAGGCCATCTCTATGCATGGTTCTTGGTTGGAGTATCAGTCTCAGGAAAGACCCCTGTGCCCAGAATTTTTAGTTCTGCTGCAGGAATGAACTTTTGACTCCAGTCAAATGTTACCGAAGATCAGAAAATATCAGTGCCAATGTCTTCAATGTCAGTGTGTCAAGTGTCTCCTCACCTGTACCATTATTCTCCAGTCACCTTGTGGGGTTGATCAGTGGGGAGACAGGATGTGTACTAATGCTGGCCCATCATTAGGCCATGCCCCAAGGAGGAGAAAGAGCTATGTGGGAGAGCTGAAGCTCTTTGCCATCTGAATCTTAGCGTGGTATTCCTTTCCTCCTTTCTAGGATTGCACTAACAAAGATCTGGCAGAGATCTGGGATATCAGCACTGCTCAGCAGTAGTGAGGACACTGTCAGTTTCCACAACCATGGAGGCCACATAATGAGAAGCACAGGAAAGTCTATTCTGCTAATCTTTGAAGGCACCTGTGTTCAAGGAAGAACTTCCAGGAGATCACAACTCCTCTAACTACTGAAAAGATGCTCCACATGTCTTAGGTTTTCATGGAAGAAAACAAGATAAAGCAGTGTTCTTATTGAGGCAGGCAAGTATGGTGGTAGCTTAACTAGGGATTTTCATAACTAGGGGGTCATGTGCACCCTGTTGCAACAATGCACTTGACAGACTAGTTCCTTCACTACCACACACTTTGTATACAAACACACCTCTTCAAATAATGTATCTACTAACCTTGGAATTCTTTGACCGCTCCCCCCTCAATCTGTATCAGGCTACACACACTCTAGTAGCTTAACAATTATATAGGTTTCCCTACTTCTGGCAACAATAAAATATAGACAGTTTATATTGAAGTATACTCCCAACATACCCTGGTATGAAGCATAGAAGGGCTTATCCAACTTGGACTAGTTTTGAGTGCATGTGCAGTAAGGCAAAACCATGTCCTTTTGTAACCTTTTAGAGAAAATCCACCATTTATCACCTTATACCTATGTAAACCTGAGAGTGCAGATGACTAAAACAGATGCATTGTGGGAAGGAGCATGCACAGCAGAGAGGTGAGTATATACTTAAATCTAGCAATAAAACAGGGAATTACCCAACTTGTACCCCATTAATAACCAGGCCCTCCTTTCCCTAGTCCCATAAAAGGAAACCCGGAGTAATAATGTGTGCCCTGAAGTAATCTCTCCTGTGGGCCTTTTGTCAGTCTTGACCATGTATATATTTAATTTCTCGAAACAAAGTTACCTTGCTTCTTTCGCAAGTCTGTGTGAGCTGTTATTTTCAATTCTTTGGAAAAGAGGCTAGGAACTTTAAACTCCTAGACTTAGACCCCAACCATCAGTAACATAACCATACTCAGAGTCAATAAGAAAGTGACCTTTCTACCTAGTTGCCTTGCCTGGTTATGACAGGGACATCTTGCTTATGCAGGAAACTTCTGTAAGATCTGGAAATGTATAACCCAATGATCCAGGTGCCAACGATCAATTACTGTCAATACAAAGGGCATGAAAAGCTATATGAAAACAGATGATCAGATGCTAGTGAAGATGTAAGGGTTGAGGAATGCATGGACACTTCTGCTAGCAATGTAATTTAGCAGCCATTATAAACATCAATGTGGTGGCTTACAAAATAAAACAGAAACACACTTTTTTCTTTGGTTTATTTTTTATATATGGTTTATTTTACTTTTTTACAATTTATTCACTTTATATCCTGATTGTAGCTCCCTCCCTCATCTGCTCCCTCCCTTTTCCTCCCTATCCCCCTCCCTTAATCCAATGAAATGGGGAGCCCTCCTTCTCTACTATCTGACCCTAGCATATCATGTCTTATCAGAACTGCCTGGATCCTCTTCCTTTGTGGGCTGCCAAGGCCCGTCCAGGGGGAAGTGAACAAAGAGCAGTCAACTAAGTTCATGTCAGAGACAGCCCCTGTTCCTCTTACTAGGGAACCTACATGGAGACTGAGCTGCCAATTGGCTACATCTGAGCGGGGGGTCTAGGTCTTAGATCCTCTCCATGAATGATTCTTAGTTGATGCATTAGTCTCTGCTAGCCACCATGGGCCCATATTTTTTGGCTTTGCTGGTCTCCTTGTGGAGTTCCTGTCCCCTTCATGTCCTTCTATCTCCCCTTCTTCTGTAAGACTCCCTGCAGTCTGGCCAAAGTTGGGTCTCTGCATTTGCTTCAATCCCCTGCTGAGTAGAGTCTTTCAGAAGACATCTATGGTAGGCTCCTGTCCTGTTCCTTCTCTTCTGTCACTTCTGGTGTCCATCCTATTTGCCCTTCTGAATGAGAATTAAGCATCTTCCCTAGGGTCCTTTTTGTTATTTAGCTTCTTTATGTCTGTAGATTTTAGTATGTTTGTCCTGTATTATATGGTTAATATCCACTTGCAAGTGAATAAATACCATGAGTATATTTCCGGTTCTGGGTTACCTTCCTCAGAGGATGTGAGGAAAGAGGAACCTTCCTCCATTGCTGGTGGGACTGCAAACCTGTATAACCACTTAGAACTCAATCTGGCACTTTCTCAGAAAATTGGAAATAGCTCTACCTCAAGACCCAGCTATACTACTCTTGGGAATATACCCAATAGATACTCCACCATAGAACAAGGACAGTTGCTCACCTATGTCCATAACAGCTCTTCCCCTAATAGCCAGAATCTGGAAACAACTTAGACGTCTCTCAACCAAAGAATGGATACAGAGGTTGTGGTACATTCACTCAATGGAATACTACTCAGCTATTAAAAACAAGGAAATCACAAAATTTGTAGGCAAATGGATGGGGAAAATAACCACTCATAAATATATACCCAAAGGATTCTAAGACAACATACCAAGATGATACTCATATTTTATTCAAATTCAAAGAAAAATGAAATTACATTTGTGAAGAGATGGGTGGGACTAGGGGTCATGATGTTAGGTAAAAGAAGCAAAACATAGAAGGAAAGATACATGCTTTGTCCTATGAAGAGTCTAAATGTATGTGCATACTTGTCTGTGTGTATGCTGGGGTGGCGGAGTAGAAAGAAGACCGTGAGAGGGGAAGAAAATATCTAAAGAGAAGAGACAGTGGGAGAAAAGAATAGGATAATGGAATATATGTGGCATGAGAAGAGAAGAAAGGACTCTTTGGAAGGAGGGAGGGGACCAGCAAGAAACAGGAGGAACACAGGAGACCAGTACGTGGCAGAGGAAAATAAAACAGAGGGGCTAGATGTATATTGTGTGCATTGGTCAGGATGGAAGTAAATGCATGAGGAAGGGGAGCCCTAAAAATGCTTAAAGAAATAAAAGCTGCCAACTTCCTAATTTTAGCACAGCATAAACCAACAGGCTTCGAGGTAGTGAAGGAAGCCTAACTCTGACACACCTAAGGAAACCCATACCAGGGAAGATAATAATCAAATTTCTAAAAATAAACCACCAAGAAAATACCTTAAACAGAGCGAAAACAGCACTTAGAGTAGAAAATTTAATTCATGTTTTAGAAGGTTTCTCGCCACAGGTTACAGAAGCCAGAAGGAAGTGACAGAATTTTTCAAGTGCTGCAAAAAAGAACTATTGAACCCATTAACCAAAAATATATTTCCAGAAGGGAGGAAATAAAAAAAAAAACTTCTCACACAGAAGAAAACTAAGAATGTCACTCACCATGTGACCTACCATGGAGGAATGACTTAAGGAAGTTCTGAAAATAGACAAGAAACCACAAACACAGACACCTGAATGCCACTCTCTGCTGAGAGCTCTGAACAATTGTGGGAACTAAAGTGGAGTACAGCATTGTCCTATGCAGCTCTCAGTGTGCCTCACATGACTGTTGACCACACCCTTGTGATAATCACATGATGAAGGCTAGGAAAAGACTAAAGACAGTAAGTTGCTAGACTTTACATCAAAAAGGAATATGATGACACAGACTGATGTTATGTATGTAGTACATTGAAAATTGCTAAAAATTCTACAGTAAAGACTACAAATTTCTAGAACTGTAATTATTGAAAAACACTTAACTATGCATAGAGATGCAAGGAAAAGAAAGCTGGACAATGAATAGTGAGAGAATAGACAACAGCTGAAATCGCACAGTCAAGTCTCCTATTCCAGAGTACTATGGCTATATGGTTTCAATATAGTAGCAAGAGGTCACATTTTTTAGACTATAATTAAAAACATGCAACAACATTAAGCTCCTTGCCAAACCCTCATTTTAAATATAACTACCTAAACAGTTAGAAAAAAAAAAAGAACACGCAAAAGAGAGGGGAGACTAGGGAATATAAAATAAAGCAGACATTAAAGTCGAGAAAGCTACTAGTGAGAAAGAACACTCTACAAACCTAAACAAATCTGAATAATTATGATAAAAAACGCTGGCACACCAAGAAACTTTCGCAGTCTTAGTACAGCCTTACTAAGGAAAACAGCTACAGTTCTCACAAAGAACAGCTGAGAGAAATAAAACGAGGACACACACTCACAGTTATAATTCGGAACCTCAGCAGACCTCTGTGTAACTGAGAAAATCAGAACATAGTTAATGTCACAAAAGTCTTTGCACTCTCAAATAAAGGATCCAGTCACATGTAAGGAAGAGAACACACATTCTTTCCCACTTGCTGTGGAAAAGATATCAAGATCAAGACCCTATCCTGCACCACAACATACATTTCATCAATTTTAGAAAAACTGAAACCATAGAACCTATTCTCTACCCACAACAAAGTAAAACTAGGACTCTACAACAGAAAAACAACACGAAAATCTTGGTCTGATTAAACACTAAGTGAATTGTAAGTTCTACATAGATTGTTTAATACGGAAATCCCAAAGGAAGGTTGGTGGTTTGAATGAGAATGGCCCCCAGAGACTCATATGTTTACCTGTTTGGTCCCCATTTAGTGGAACTGTTCAAGAAAGATTAAGAGATGTGGAGTTTTTGAAGGAGGTGTGTCACTGGAGGTGGGCTTTGAGGTTTTAAAACCCCACATCAGGCTCTCTCTCTCTCTCTCTCTCTCTCTCTCTCTCTCTCTCTCTCTCTCTCTCTCCTCTGTCTCTGTCTCTCTCGTTTCCTCTTTGTCTGCTGCCTGTGGATCAGGATGTAAAGCTCTCAGGTACTATTCCAGCACTATGCCTGCATGCTCCCCACTACGAAGATCATGGACTAAGCCTCTCAGGCTTTAAGTAAGCCCCCAATTGAATGCTTTCTTCTCTGAGAGTTGCCTTGGTTGTGGTGTCTCTTCACAGCAATAGAACAGTGACTAAGACAGGAAGGAAACTGAAAAATAAATTGAGTTAAAAATAAAGGCATAATACATAGAAATTTACAGAATAACGCTAAAGCAATGTTGATTTTTTTATTATTTAATGAATATCTTAGGAAGGAGTAAAACCCTCAAATAAATTACAAAACAATAAGAAAAAAAGGATACAAGAAGATAGTTACTGTTTTATAAAAGTCTCTAAAATGATTGATAAAGCAAAAAGACATAAGACGTAAATTACAATGCTGAAGAATTAATCAAAATCCATCAGTAGTTGACACTGAAGATAGGAAGCACCAGAAGAACTGAAGAACATTGAAAATAGCAACATGCTTGCAAATCTGACAGAATACAGGAATCCACTTTCCAAGAAGAACGCAACTCCAGGCCTTGCCCAATTTAAAATTAATAAGATGAGTAGCCTTGTGGATATTCAGATAATTGAATTCCAATCTCTTCTCCCTAAAACTTGAGTTTGACTTTCTTTCCTCTCCAAAGCTCCATGCTCAGGAGTTTTTCACTGGATAACATTCTACCAAATGTTCTAAAACAGTCAGCACCCATTTCTGTCCTTTTCAATCTAAAGAAAATGGCCTAACCTGAATAATGAAAAAAAAAATTACCTGCTGTCTAAGTCAGGCAAGGACAGTGTGTGTGTATGTGTGTGTCCCCGTGTGTGTGTGTGTGTGTGTGTGTGTGTTTGTGTGTGTGAGAAAGAGAGAGAGAGAAAGAGACTAAACTAACTTCTTTTTTAACACAAATTTAAAATTCCTTTGCTAAGTACTAGCAAATAAAATTCAGCAACACATAAAACATAAAAGGAATTTGATGCTCTGACCCAGTGAATTTTACGACATCAATGAAAGACTGGTTAAATATTTGTACAATAATTATTGCATTGTACCATAATATTTTTTCAATAACAAAAATCATGGTTCTATCAACTAATTCAGAAAAGGAAATTGACAGTATACAAAAATCCAATTATCATAATAGCTTAATGAGTTGATGGAAGGTAATTCATACATTTTCAATTTGACAAAAAAAAATTTAAAACAACAAGAAGTCAGATAACTTAGTATTTAGTGGAGAAATAAAAATAATGTTTTCCTGCTGATATCCAGAATATAAGTGCCTTCTGTCAACATACTTATTCAATATAGTACTAGAAATTAAAGCCAGTATAATAAGACAAGAAAAAGTACATAAAATTTGTCAGTCTTCTTCTACTGGACCTTGCTCAAGCAGTCATGTCCATGTTTCAGCTAATGGCCACTTCTGGTAAGCCCCTTTGGTTCTGCTTATTGGACCATCAGTCTCTGGCTCTTACTTTATCGGCCCCATGCACAGCCAGTAAGCCGTGACCCTGAGTAACCACTAACCTGGAACCACCCTAGCTTTCCCATACACAAATCAACAGCAAGATGCTGAAACACTGAACCGCTAGCGCTTCCCACCTGATCCAAAACCAGCCAAGTCAGGATAAAATCAACAACAGAACAAAGCAATCACTCAGCATTGATGATCTAAAAATTCATAACAAAGGCATAGCCAGCAATAGAACTTTAGATGCAGTCACAAAAGCATAACTCTATGAAAAACTAAAACAATATATCCGTCCCACTCCCAAGATCCTCCATCCTATAGTAACGGTTCCTGATGAGAACAGCCCAGATGAATTCCAAGACAGACTTAAAAAAACATTAAAACATGTTTAAAGGATTTAAGTAATTCATAGAGGACACAAATAAACATGCTACTGAAGTTAAAGAAGAAAGGAATAAAAATCTGATTGACATATGAAAAAACAAACAAATGGCTAATAGAAATAATAAAATGAATTCAATATATGAAAAAGTGGATTCAATAAAGAGATAGAAGTACTAGAAATAACCCCAGCTGAAATAAACTTTCACCAATCAACAAACTGTCTAGATAGAAAAATAAACAACAACAACAAAATCCCATCAGTGTTAAATGGCACCATTTGGGGGCAGGATGTAAGAGGTCTGTGGGGAGTTGGCTGGAGGGGATGTGGGAGAGAGCCTACTGCTGACTCTTTTTGAGCCAGTATAACTTATAACTTCATTCTAAATACTTATCATTAAAACTATAGATAAATAGCTCTCAAACATTTTTCTTTTTAAAAAGCTTCTTTATAGCAGATGGGCAATACTACAGAAATCAATGATTGATAGAAATGCAAAAGACAACTGAATGTCAGGTACCCAGCCCTACCTGATCCATCTACAACACAACTCCTCTACCTGAGGCTCAGAGAATGTAATGGAAGAGTTGGATGGAAGACTGTAAAAGTCAGAGACCAGAAGATCCGCTGCAAAATGACGTCTTATTTATACGACAGTGAAGCTGTACCCATGAAATTTCAACAATATTGCCACCTAAACAATATCTGAAAAATCACAGCACCAGTTGACAGGCTAAAGTGGATGGGGGAATCTCACAAGCACCAACTCTTAGATGAGGTGCTACAGGCCATTAATGGCTGCTCAGAGAGGATGATGCATCTTTTTTAGGGATAAACACTGATAGCTTATCCAACCCCAAGTGGTTACTTAGTCCTTAACATATATAATACAAACAACATTAAATGAACCCAGCAGGACGTGTGTGTGTGTGTGTGTGTGTGTGTGTGTGTGTGTGTGAGGGTGAGGGTGTGTGTGTGAGTGTGAGGGTGTGTGTGCATGTGTGTATGTGTGTATGTGTATATGTGTAGGTAAGTGATGTGTATGTGAGTGCCTGTGTAGCTGAACAATAATTAATGAAAACATCATAAATTAAAGAGTGAGTCCTCATGTATGAATTTTTCAAAAAGCTTTTTAACCAATATTAAACAGTAGTTTTCACAGCAGGGAATGGTATCAAGCAAAAAACAAAACAAAACAGAACAAAACAAAACAAAAAACATTGCTTCCTATTGATAATGGTGTGATTTTGATCGGAAGTCAGAAACTGTTTTGTGGCAGTAGGTCTTAGGGCATCACATTTCAGGCTGAGAAAAATATCCCAGAGCTGCATGGACAATAAGCATAATTATACTGAGATATTTCACAGCACTTACACAATAATTAAAGTGGGAAAAATCAGTAATGATGTAAAAGGACTGTAGAATATTCTCCATGACTGGTTTGGTTGTCATTTATAAATCAGTTCACTTGACAATGGCTGCACATTCCTGTCAATTACTAATGAAGATGTTTCAAGGAATGTGGCATGGCCAGCCCATAGGGATGGAAACTGTAAAAATTTGCTCAAGAAACGTAAATGCTTGAAAGCTGAATGGGTGAATATAACACGTTCACGTTTTTTTTTTTTTAAATCACCATTTGATGATTTACACAAATAGTGAAATTTCCACAAATGAATCTGTAGCTTCAGCATCATCAGATTAGACAGCAGATTCTAGCATTTATACAAAAGTTCAAAAGACTCAGTAAAACAACTACCGCCCCTCTTCCCCGACCCCCCCTCCAAACCACAACCAAACAACATTGGAAGATTAATACTTACTGGATAAAAGCCACATTTGAAATTCACAACAATCGAAAGGATGTGGTACTGTATTACTATGAACTTTGCAGTAAGTATACAAGAACAAGTTGGCCTCCCTGTTTATAAGACTTTCATATAGCATGTAAAACTTGACTAAAATCAATCACAGACTTGCTTGCAACTGCTTTGTCATGCAAAGACATCAACAACTGGGACTGTGTGCACAAGATCAAACAGATCTAGATCTAGCTTGAATGGAGGAGGGGCAGCCAACTCCTATTATTGGCAGTTGATGGCCGCTATGAGAAGGAGGGTCACTTTTCTTCAGGAACGCAGGCCCTGAAAGGATACCCATGCTCCAGCAGATCCCACACTCTTGCCCAGACACATCACTAAATGGACTCAGTGAGAACTGGCTTTTGAAAATAAAGAAAGCACATGAATTTGGAAAGAAAAAGTGAGGGAAGAATAAGGAAAGAATCGAAGGCGTGGTGACAGGGTGGATTGGATTCCAACACATTATATGTGTGTATTAATATTAATAAAATATTTAACTTAAAAAAGAGGTTATATATTTGTGGGTGGGTAGGTTATTGTGATTAGGTTTTTGTTATTTTGGCACAAGCCAAAGTTATCTCTGAAGACGTAACTGAGAAAATGCTCCCATCTAATTGCCAGTGGGAAACCCTGTGAGGTGTCTCCATCATAATTCATATTTACCAACTTAAAAACATCTTTCTAGACCTTAAGACGTATTCTTAAATCCTAAACAACTTGAGCCTAACTGTCAAATTATAACTATCTAGTCCTCAACGGCATCAAAGACTTGAGAAGGAATAAAATTATTACTTAAGTAGGAAGAGCAGGCAAGCAGCTTCCAAAACCTGAGAGATGATAGAGACAGTTTACTGCCTGGTCAGTCACTCTATTGTTCCATAACTGTTCTTATTGTATGTAGTTTATTATAAACAAACAAACAAACAAACAAATAAATAAATAAATAAGAAAACAGACAATTCCCAAAGACAGAGAAATTAATGTTTTTGACAATTTGTTAAAGAACTTTAAAAAGTGAGCTAAGCAAGCCATGGGGAATAAACCTGTAAGCAGCATTCCTCTATGTCTTCTGCTTCATTTCCTGCTTTCAGGATCCTGTTTTGAGTTCCTTAGGTTCCTATTTTGAGTGCCTTTCCTGACTTTACTCAGTCATGGACTGTGCCTCAGGATGTACAAATCAAATAAACCCTTTCCTCCCCAAGTTGTCTTTTGTCATTGTACCTTATTGTAGCAACAGAAAACTTACTAACACAGGGTAAGAAAAAAGGTGGGATTAAATCTGGAAAGAGGGAGGGGTAGAAGAGGAGTAATTATGATCAAAACACTGTGTATGAAATTCTCAAAAATTACTAGTGACACATGCTGGAGAGGTTGTGGAGAAAGGGGAACTCTCCTCCACTGCTGGTGGGAATGTAAACTTGTACAACCACTCTGGAAAGCAATCTGGCGCTTTCTCAGACAACTAGGAATAGCACTTCCTCAAGATCCAGCTATACCACTCCTAGGCATATACCCAAAAGAGGCTCAAGTACACAATAAGGACATTTGCTCAACCATGTTTGTAGCAGCTTTATTTGTAATAGCCAGAAGATAGAAATAGCCCAGATGCCCCTTAGTGGAGGAATGAATGCACAAACTGTGGTATATCTACACAATGGAATATTACTCAACAATAAAATACAAGGAAATCATGAAATTTGCAGGTAAATGGTGGGATCTGGAAAAGATCATCCTGAGTGAGCTATCCCAGAAGCAGAAAAATGCACATGGTATATACTCACTCATATAGACATATAATATAGGATAAACCTACTAAAATCTGTACACCTAAAGAAACTAATCAAGAGGGAGGACTCTTGCTAAAATGCTCAATTCCTATCCAGAAAGGCAAAGAGAATAGACATCAGAAGAAGGAGAAAAGAGGGAACAAGTCAAGAGCCTGACACAGAGGACCTCTGAAAGGCTCTGCCCTGCAGACTATCAATGCAGATGCTGAGACTTATGGGCAACCTTTGGGCAGAGTGCAGGGAGTCTTAGGAAAGAAGTGGGAAACAGTAAGATCTGGAGAGGACAGGAGCTCCACAAGGAGAGCAACAGAAACAAAAAATCTGAGCACAGGGGTCTTTCCTGAGACTGATACTCCAACCAAGGACTATGCATGGAGATAACCTAAGAGCCCTGCACAGATGTAGCCCATGGCAGTTCAGTATCCAAGTGGGTTCCCTTGTAATAGGAACAGGGACTGTCTCTGACATGAACTGATTGGCCTGCTCTTTAATTACCTCCCCTTGAGAGGGAAGCAGCATTACCAGGCCATAGAAGAGGACAATGCAGCCACTCCTGATGAGACCTAATTGACTATCATCAGAAGGAAGGAAAAGAAGACTTCCCCTATCAGTGGACTTGGGGAGGGGCATTCATACAGAGGGTGGAGGAAGGGAGGGATTGGGACTGGAGGAGGGGGGAACCACAAGGGGGATACAAAGTGGATAAAGAGTAATTAATAAAGAATTAAAAAATTATTAGTGTCAGGGGTTGGCTTTCTTCCATGGTCACAAGTCTCAAGTTGGGCCAGTCATTGGCACTGTTAATGATTCTCGGCTATGCATGCAGACAGGAGCCTAGCATAACTTTCTTCTCAGAGAATTCATCCAACAGCTGATGGGGACATATGCAGGGACCCACAGCCGAAAAATATGCCAAGTTCAAGGAGTTCTGTGGGGGAGTGGGAGACAAGACAGAGGGAGCTGGAGGGGTCAAGGACACCACAAGGACACCTACAGAGTAAACTAGCCTGGGCCCATGGGGGCTCTCAGAGACTGAAGCACCAACCACCGAGCATGCACAGGCTGGACTTAGATTGCCTACACATATGCAGCAGCTGTGCAGCTTGGTCATCATGTGGGTTTCCTAACAATGGAAGTAGGCGCTGCCTTTGACTCTGTTGCTTGCCACTGGGTCCCTTACCCCTAGCTGGGCTGCCTTGTCTGGCCTCAGTTGGAGAGGATGCACCTAGTCCTGCTGTGACTGGAGGTGTCATGGTGGGTTGGTACCCCTTGGAAGCCTCCACTTTTCTGAGAAAAGGAGAGAGATAGTGGGGAAGAGGGGGTGTGAAGGTGGGACTGGGATCAGGCTGTATATTTATGTGATTACATAAATAAATAAATGGAAAAAAATTAGCTTTTCCATCAGGCTATGATTCCTTGTAAGCAACTCTAATACCTAAGGAGCAAAAGAAAACCACCAAGAATAGAACTCCTTTCACATTATAAGAACCTCTACTTTGGAAAAATGCTGTCAAGGAATGCAAGCTCATCACAGGCTATGAGGGAGTGCACATAACTCACAATGATCGTGCAGGACTCACTAAAATACAAGCAAAGCTGTATACAAAAGAGTGAGCTTCAGTCAAGAAGAAATATGGCTGGAAAAGAAAGCCTGGGGGGAAATGCTGAGTGCCATCAGTCCTTACGACAGAGCAAATCAAAATCTAGCAAGGGAGGACTGCACAGCCACCAAAGGCCTGACCCTGCAAGACTGCCATGTTTAATGTTGACAAGAAGACTGAGCAAATGACCTCCAATGTGCTGGATTAGAGCCCCCCAATTTCTCACACATTTGTGGATACTAGGAAGTTGATATAGAGTAGTTGAGCAGTGGTCACCATAGATGGAAAAGGTTCAACAGGAGGAAGGGATGGGAGGTTAAATCAAGCAGACCAAAATGCAGGAAGAAGGAGCTAACGCGACGTGCGGTTCAGAACAGCTCTAAGGCAAATTTGCAGCACATAAAAATGATTCATGTTCGAAAGAAAGAATGAGGGTGCTTACCACGGTTTGACATGAGTCATTCCAAGCATGTATCTAATGTCATAATGCACCCCATAAAAATGCACACATATCTTAATAAATTAAAATTTGCCACAGTGGAGTCTAAGCTGGCTCTCGGGATCTGCAAACTAGTTAATACACTTACTCTGTGTCCGTCCCTAACCGCGTCAGGCACAAGGCCCCACTGTCCTCTCTTGTTCAGGTTTCCAGGGTGGATGGTAAGTGTTGGTAAACTATTATGACAAGGGCTTTCGATGATGGGGGTCTGGGAGGGAAAGTTAGTGTCCCCCAGAAGTAGAAACTTCAGCCTGTGTGACTCCAGGCCTTAGTGACACAGGCCTGGCCACACTGTGCAGCGTTGCAGAGACTTGGGCTACACCACAGAATCGGATTGGGTATTGGAAATCACTAGCATTCCTCTTCCTCCCAGCAGCGAGGGCAGTCCTCTGAATCAGCCACATGAAAGGGGGAGCCCGGCCATTCATAACTCAGGCTTCCCTTTCCCTCCACACACTACACAGGCTTTGTTATTTTTTCCCCCATTTCTACTCAGAAAATTCTCTCTGGAAAGAAATGTGCCTGGAAACCAAATGTCCATTGTCTCCTTCTGGGAGCAGGTGGGCCTTCACTTCCCCTCTGAAGAAATTCTCAGCGTCTCAGGCCTGGGGTCATGGCCAGCAGCTGTGGGAAAGGAAAGTGCCGAGAAGCCCATGGTGTAGCCCTGGGCAATCTCCTGTGAGGCTGGCCACACCTGTGTACCCGTGACCTCACCCATCCCTTGACCCATGGGGACATACCTCAGGATTTCCTGTCCGCAGCAAACACCCCCCCCAACACACACACACAGTCTGCACTTCCCCACCGTAGGAATATGTTTCTTTCATTAAGTGATTCATTTTGTAGTCTGGTCCCTGGTGTACTGTGCATCCGGCTCAATTGTAGGAAGGAGCGTGAAGTGCAGGGAATCCCACAACACAGGCGACACCGTCCGAGTAGACACGTCACACACGCAGTTGGCCGTCTCACAGCGGTCCGTGGGATTGCCTTGATCCGTTCCTGTGGCAGTCTGCCAGCAGCTCTGTCACTTCAGTACAAACCGCAGACTAGGAACCCCACCCCCAAATAGTTCTAATCTACTGCAGGCTATCTGAGCTGTCCTAGATTCTTGCATTGTTAAAAATTGTAAAAATCACCTTATCAATTCATGTCATGAATTCTTGTGGGAGTTCCGTTAGAAAAAAATGTTGAATAAATTCTTTCAGCCTTCATTTATCTGGAAATGTCCTTATTCAAACTATGAAGAGCAATCAATGGATATAGAGTTATTTTGGCTGGTCATTTATTTTAGCACATTAAAGAAATTGTTTCATTTCCTTATGGTTTATAATATGTTCATCAAAAAGGAAAGATTTTTTTTTTCATCTCAGGGCACCTACATGTAATATTGCTTTTTTATATGGGTGCATCTCATTTTTTTTTCTTATGTTGCCCTTCTTACCATGATGTGTTTTGTCACAACTTGCTTTTTGTTCACTTAAATTCTTACAGGTGAGGAAATATTGTTCTAGTATTATTTTAGTAAGCTCAGAAAAAAAGCCACCATTACAAATCTTTTTCTCTCTTTCTGGGACTCTAAACGAGAGTATATTCAATCACTCCTAGAGGAGTGTGTGTGAGCTTTAAACTTAGTATTTTCCCTCTGTTTGCATGCAGCTCTTACTCTGCTGCTAACCCTAGCCAGTTGTCTTTTTATTTCAAAGTCTGTATTCATCTCTAGAAATTACATTGCATTTTTATACCTTCAATTTCTTATCTTAGGCTCACCTATTTTTTTTTTAATTTCTTGAGACTATTTATAGTGACTATATTTGTCTCATAATTCCTTCCATTGTAATACTGTGAACTTTATTATGAGATCAAGCCATTCCCAAGCCCACTCCCTATCCCCCAGTCCCTTTGCAGTTCATAGTTCCCAGTCTCACCTTGCATCTAGGAAGTTTGGGTTGGAGTCTGGAACTCATGACTGTTACCCTCTCAAATGACCAGATTTTGCTTGTTTTCTTTAAAGTGGTTGGATTTTTCTTTGATAGGTTTTGAGTTATTGGTGATATAAACTCTCTTGAAGTGTATCTGTTTCAACCTAAATAGTGGCGCAGGACTGTTTTTGGCATCTTTAATAAATGTCTGGGCTTGGAGTAGGTAGTTAGCAAAAGATTGTCTGCAGAGATGTTAGTGAGCATCCTGTCTGTGTTATTTAGTGGGTATGCTTACCACCAAGGTCATGAAACAGCCTTGGCTACGGAATTCAAAGGGAATTTTGTTTTTCTTTCTCCAGGCTTCTCTGCTACCTTTGATCCTATGCCATTCACTCTGCCTTGAACAGCTCCGGGCGTCAGCCTTCTCTGCTTCATGCATTGTTCTGTTATCACCACACTCCAATCCATGATTTTAAGCTTAAGCTCTCCTAAAGAACATGTCAAGGACCTACATTTGTGCTTCAGTAAGTCTCATGAAAGTACCTCTCCTTCACGCTCCTTTGCTGCTTTATCCACAACTTCAGCTGGTTACTAGGTATCCATCATTGATGTTTCAGACTAACTGAACCCCAGATTCAACTTCTAAATAAACTGCATTTCTTTAGTTACTTTTGAGCTGTTTGCATAGTTTGCTGTCTCAGTCTCAGTAGGTGCATGGTCCTGGCTCATCTTTATCGTAGGTCCCATCTATTTTAGTTCCAAAGATTTTGATGTGAAGCAACCTCCTCTTCATCTCCACTCTTAAACTCTTGATCAAACTCTAGCTTGGGTTCTTGAACCTCCAAAGTTATTTGATACAGTATTTGTGTCACTTTATGAACTCTGGTTTTTATCTTGTCACTCTTTTAACTGGCTTTTTTAAAAAGCCAACTGTTGTCTTTGAAGCGTAGCTTCACTACTTTCAACAATACCATGGTTATTGTACTTCCACACTTGTCTCTAATGGAGGTTTCTTCTCCCACCACTGTCTACTTGCACATCTTTGAAATAAGTATTTTTTATCTTGTCTTGACATCTATCCTTAGAGCCCCTTCTTCTCTCTTTCTTTACACATTGATCATGGGAGAATGAGACATACTTATGACTAGTTTGCTCCAACACTAAGGCACCCTGTACTCTCTTTGTACCTGGTCAGACTTCTGGCTTTACTGTTACTGCACTCAATAGTAATTACTTGCCTATATTTCTTATTGAACTCAGAGTTTCTTCAATGTAGGCTCGAAGTCAATAATAATAAATGAGAGTTGATATGCGCTGGAAGGGTCAAGGATGAGGAAATCATCACTAGGGCAAAGGTTGACGTCTTAAACTCTGTTGAGTAATGAACCCATTTGCTGTTAATTTAGAATATGAGATATAGAACAATGATAAGTGAAATATATCTGCATAGATAAATGGTGGTCACATTGAAGGCTTGATGTCACATAAGGGGTGAATTTGGAGAACTTTAGCATTGAATTTTGAAAAAAATATGGAAAAGAAATGTGGGATGAATCTTTCTAAGACAATGAGAATCTTTGTTCAATAGTTTTCTTATGTAAATAATAAAACCACAAAACCACATACTTTAGAGTCACATAAAGAAAAAAAGAAAAAAAAAAACAAAGCATAAAGAAACACTCATACATTAAATGTTGATCAAGGATAAACTCTTGGATGTAATTCTCCGTATGAAATTGAGTTGTAATTTGGGGATTTCCTGCTTGATAAGCAAGTCAGCAAAAGGAGTGATGGTAGAGTCTTGGGCTATGGTCTGATGGCGGACAATCCACCCCTGTGCTGGGTGCCCGGTACAAAGGGAGGGCTAAGCTCTTCTTGGTCCACATTTTCTTGTGCTTAGAAGGTGCAGATTCTGGATCAGGGTTTTTCAGAATCTCTGCAACATTCCTGTGTTGATTCCAACAATGGCAGACACATGGCTTCTTGTCATTGAGTAAGTAAAAGGAAGGGGGACAGTTCTCTTAGCACTGTCCTGAGGCACTAGTTGAGACTACTTTGGCTCCAGCATTCTCTGGTCATCATCTGCCTTAATATTGTAAGCAACAGGGGTCATTGGTACTTCTTTTTTTTCCATATAATCTTTGGGCATTACATTTTTGGAAAATAGCTTTTGAATGTATCTCCTGAAGACTTCACAATGTTGTATCAGATTGTGTCTGCGTTAAATATTTTCTCAAAAATATTTATGCGGCTTCTACTTCACTGAATGAGCACTTACTGACACATTTGTTCTTCAAAGGAATTTGGAGGCAATAGAATGAGAATCCAGGTTAGGCTATCTAGCCAAGTAGGGTTTGAAAACAGAATTAATTTTATGCCAGTGGTTATCTGGACACTGACAGCTATAAGCATATGGACACTTGAATTATGCCCTTTAGCTGCCTGGAATGCAGACCTGTAAAAGAGGGTGTTTTTTAGAGATGAAGTTACTATTACAGAACAAAGTTCATGGTGAGGGCATAGAGGATACAAGACGCATGGGGTGGTGCACATCATCTTAATAAGCAGAATATATAGAAAGAAAAGAACTTACTTTCAAGATTCAGATTTCCACAAATTAGAGATTTTTCATGCTGCTTCTTAGAGCAGCAACATTCCCCAGCCTCATTTTCCATTTAATGAGTACCCTTTTTTATGGATTTGGAATTAGGAGAAAATCTTTGGCTCAGAAGGAATGTTTTCATGATCAGTCTGCACCTCTCCTCTACAGGACTCAGTTGTAAGAATCAGTCTGACAGTCTGTGCCCGGCTTGTCCCTGGCACCCAAAAAGCTGTACTAGGGCAGGGGATGTATCTGTTTATGCTGTTGATTTAATGTTTTTTAATTCCAGCAGTGTCTGCTGAAAACCTGGTAGATGCCAGATAATCTTTCAAGTACTGGGTACAAATAAAAACGAGCAGGAGAAGGGGCCCTCATTCCACTGGGTTTGGCTTTATCTAGGGCCGAGCATGAGGCAGCTGAGAGTTGGAGTTGGTCTGAGGTGCTTGAGGAACACATCGGTTAGTAGGAAGAGAGATATTGTACTTTGGCAGTTTTAAGGGAAGAAATGACTATCCAAGAAGCTGAGAGAAGGAGTTTCTAATGAGCTTAGTCGAGGAATGAATGAAATCGTCAAGCATACATTGTAGTAAATTAAAAAAAAATGAGTGGTGGGCTATATAAAGTTTATTATCAGCCCTATGATTATCACTGTGGTATTATCTAACCTGCTATCACAAACAATAAGACACAGACACCTGTTAGATTTCATAATTGCCTTATTTACCTTAGGCCAGGCAGATATTTCTACCTATGCAGGCTGTCTCAGAAACCTCACCATTCACCTCCCAGCCCCCATCCAATTCTATCCTCCTTAACCATCTTTATCTGAACAATCTTCCATCCATAAGCATATAAATACTTGCTGTTATTCTCCATCTGGGCCATTTCACACCATCCTTGGAGTCATTTCTCCAGTCCCATGTGGCTCTTTCTCCACATTCACCCACCGATCATGGTGTCATTTTCCCTCCTCTCTTCCTGTTCATCTGTCTTTTGTGATTCTCCTGTCTGAAGCCCAAAGCCTAGGAACCTTAGCTATGCCTACCCTATTCTTCCCTGCCCAGGTAGAGGCTGTTTAACCAACCAATCAGGTGTGTCTTAGGTAGGTTCACAAGACAAGGATAGGTGTAACCAGATCTTGAGGGCCAGTAACATTCATCCCACCAACCTCCAACAAGTACAACTGGGGCTTGCTCCATGAGAAACACACAGTTCCCACTCCATACACACCATGAAAAGTGTGATTCTTTGCTGAGCTGAAGGACTGGAGAAAGCTGAAGGTGAGTGTCATGTCTTTAGTGTGAACCAAAAGAGTAGTATGAGAGAGGATGACTAGCTCTGGAAAGAAGAGTGACTATGAGGGCTCTCAACAGCCTGGCCACAGAGCAAAGAGCCGCCATGAACACAGGAAGTGGAAGGTGCAACCCAGGGTGCTCCTGGAAGATGGAAACAGTTTTCTGCTTCTTCCCCTTCCTCTGCATGTCAGGAACTACCAAAGTCCACTCTGATGGTGCCCTATGTGACACTGCCCTTCAGAGACCAGCAAAGGGGACACTTACACACACGCAGGCAAACAGTGACAGGACCACAGTGTGAACCTTCTGTGCTCCCTGGTGGGCACAGAACAGCTTCCAGAACAAACCTGGGTCTAATTTTTATAGAAACACATTAATGCTGTAGCTTGGACGTGGATATTCCCTGGAAGCTCGTTAGAGACTGTTCTCCTGTGGTGCTATAGGAAGATAAGAACCTTTAGGAACTGAAGTTTATTGGAAGGAGGTTAGCTCACCAGAGATGGACTCTTGGATGGCACTTTAGAGCCTGGAATCTTCTCCTCTCTGTCTGCTTCGTGGATGCCATTAGGAGAATGGCCTTCTCTGCCATGAGCCACCATAGCTCACTATGCCCCACAGACCTGAAGCATCAGGACCAGGTGGCCATAAGTTGAAACCTCTAAAGTGGTGAGACAAAAATACATGTTCTTCCTTATAAGCTAGTTGTGTTGGACATTTGTTACAGAATTAGAGAACTTTATAACTAGTAAACTTCAGTAGAATCTTATGGGGAGTTACACAAGTAAGGAGCAGGGACAAAGGGGAGTGGGGACATTTTTTAAATTATCCTGAATTGACTATATAGGTGCTTGAATTGGAATGTATAAGGGGCTACTTCTATAGTAATAACAATGGATACCTCAATCTAGTAAAGGATGCCTATAAATCACTGACACTAAAAAGAGATGGTTGGATCTTTTATTTTAAAAAACCCTAAATTTCACCTTGAATTGGGCATTTGGTTCTGCCAGGTCACTCTGGAGACTAGAGAGCTGACTTGGTGGTTAAGATCCCTGGCTGAAACTTGGGGCAGAGCGCAGGGAATCTTATGAAAGAAGGGGGAGAGAGAAAGACCTGAATAGGACAGGAGCGCCACAAGGAGAGCAACAGATCCAAAAGTCTTGGCACAGGGGTCTTTTCTGAGACTGATACTCCAGCCAAGGACCAGTCATGGAGATGGCATGGAACCCCTGCACAGAGGTAGCCCATGACAGTTCAGTGTCCAAATGGCCTCTGTAACGATGGGAACAGGGACAATCTCTGACAGTAACTGATTGCTCTACTCTTTGATCACCTCCCCCTGAGGGGGGAGCAGCCTTACCAGGCCACAGAGGAAGACAATGCAGCCACTCCTGATGAGACCTGATAGACTAGGATCAGAGGGAAGGGGAGGAGGACCTCCCTTAGCAGTGGACTGGGGGAGAGGTATGGGTGGGGAAGAGGTGGGTTTGGGAGGGGAAGAGGGAGGGAGGTTCAGGAGGGGATACAAAGTGAATAAGCTGTAATTAATAAAAATAAAAATAAATTAAAAAAAAGATCCCTAGCTGCTCCTCCAGAGGACCTGAGCATTGTTCCCAAAACTTGTGCAGCGGCTCCCTACCATCTGTTAACTCCAGCTCCAGGCATTCCAAAGTCCTCTTTAGGCCTTTGTGGACACTCACATGATATACAAATACACTGTGCAGGCAAAACATTCACACATATTAAATAGAAGTGAAAATAAAAAGGGAAGATCACTGTGCATCATGTGCATGTGTGTACATTTGTGTGTGTGTGTGTGTGTGAGAGAGAGAGAGAGAGAGAGAGAGAGAGAGACAACCCTGGTAATTTAAATATATATGTGTGTGTGTATACATATACACACATACATATGTATGAAAGTAATGAAAATACTCGAAAGTATAAAAAGATGGGGCAGCATAACTGTCAAAATTTATAATTTTAAAACCCACAAGAATTAAAGACAGGGGACATGGGCATAATGTTAGACTAACAGAGGAACAAAACCCAGAACCCAGAACAGGTCTGAAGCTGAGAAGCTGTGTAAAGAATGACTGAAATTCTAGTCCATAAAATTTACAGGGATAAAATGATCGACATACGTGATTGCATAAGGAAATAACATGTATGCAGCGTGAGGGACATGTGTGGCAGGAGCGGAGGCAGGAGGCCTCCATACCGCTTCCCACTGCTACTTAGCCATGAGGAACTTCTCTCAGCTCTGGGCAACCTTGCCTCATCAGTGACCATCAGCGTGAGTGAGTGAGGATTTGTTGAGGTGGCCTCCCTTGAGTTTATCAGCTTGTCACTCTCTGGTCCCAATAACTCATTCAGAAAGGACAATGACAAAACACAGAGCACGCAACTACGAAAAGCTCCCTCTAACCAAGGAAGAAAGCAAATAACTCAGGAAAGTACAAACTGGGGATAGAGAGAAGTGACCCCTACACAATCAGGAAAAGTGTTCAGCCTTAAGGTAATCATGGAGCTACTGATGAAACCAACACCATGACTCTTTGCTGTTGCTTCCTTGGGTGACTTAAGAGCCTTCCACAGTTCACAAGTGAGCAGTGGAAAAACGCACAGACACATGGTGTGACAAGAGCCAGGCTCCCACCACAGAGCAGATGCATCTATCCTCCTGTTTCTCTCCTTACACTGTGTGGGTGCTCTTCTAGGATCCAGACTCTGCCAGCCAAAGCCACCAGCCAGAGCCTCAGAACCCAGAGTCAGGTGATGTGGGGGACAGGAATCAGAGGATTCTTCACTAGCAACCATGGCCCCTTCCTTAAGGCAGAACATTTGCTGGATCAAAAAGATGCTGTGCCGTTAGGAACACTTGCTGCTCTTCCTAGTCAGTTTTCAGCAACACATGGCAGCTCACACCCTTCTGTGAAGTTCCAGAAGAATGGATACCTCTGGACTCCACAGGCACTCTGTACTCATGTGTACATACATGCATGTGTGTGAACACACACACACACACGCACACACACACACACACACACACACACACACCAGACCTACACATGACCAAAACCAACAAAGATAAATCTTACATACAGGACTACTTTTTTTCTCGTAGCACTTAATGCATTATGGGTGAACCTACCAGTGACCCACACACCCCTAGTGCAAATGTGTGGGGTGTTATTTGTTTGCCTCTGAGCCTTTGGTGTTCAGCAGAGCAGGGTGTCCTCCATTTGTGTAATCAGTTTCTGGGAATGAGGCGAGTGACTGAGCAAAGGTATGAATGGTGGCATGACTGGGAAGACATCTTTTTTTATAATGACTTCACTGGTTGTATCCTTCTTCTACCATGACAACAGTAATGCCATTTCTTAACATTATGTTCCTACAGTCGAGGTTCACTTTAGTGAGCATCCCAAAACAGGAAACCAAAGTTAGACCTTTTGCTTCCCAACCCCTCTGACTTTGGTTATAGTCTTGTACCCCCTTCTATGCAGGGAAAGCCATAGTTAATAGCAGTTGTACTGGACCCTGTAAGGCCTACATTTTTTTTTCTGTACCTGAGTACTTGCTGTGCTGTTTAATTAATGAATTAACCACACTCAGTGACTAGGAATAACTAAGGACGAAATAATTTTATCAATACATGATATTAGCTATTGAAACATGCACAGATTTTATTTTTGGAAGGTGCTGTTTAGTGTTTCTAGACTACACTGACTCTGTATAATGAAAACTTTGGAGGAAAAAACTTCAGACAAAAAAGAGAAAGTATATTTAAGTCTGGGTATGTGGGGAATATTATAAAGTCTATGGGAGATGATTTGAAGTATATAAATGTTCTTTGCAAGCACGATGCCATTGTATATAAAGAACAGAGCATGCTCTGACTTTGGGATGCATATTGAGAGAGAGGAATTCCTGGAACTTGTCACTTCTGGATACTGAGGGGTGGCTGGAGATTTATTTAGGTCATTGGAGATAAGGGGAATTCTGTTCAGTTGCTCCTGGTGTAACTGAACCATAGTAATTGAAGCATAGGAATCATGGGCTTATTTCCAACATAGAAGTGCTGAGGTCCTCATGATCCAGGGGCCTTTCCTCCAGAAGCCCCCACAGAGAGAGTCTCTAGTACAAGCTCGCAGATCGTGTGTGAGAAAGATCTGGAGAGTACCGCGACATGTGGCAATGACAAGGGTATGAACCTCCTACATTCTCCACTGTCTGGACTTTATATTGTAAGTGAATGTCTGCAGTAAGAATATGCCTGCATGCTAACCAGAAAACTGAGAGCCCTGGAAAGAGTTGACCCCAGCTGCCAGTTTCCCGTCAGTGTTTGTGTCTCTCAGCCTGCTTTGATGTGGGCTTGGACAGTGCAACTTCCACTAGAAAGATGTGGAAATGGTAAGGCTAACAGCAAGTGGAAGAATCTGCTGCTGGCTCGCTCTTAGATGAATGAAATTCCCACTTAGAAATTCTTTCCTCCTCTGAAAATACTTGAAGCATTTTTTTTTTCAATTGCTAATTACAGGGTTGTCAGCAAGCAACAACAAAACCCAATCACATTAAGTATTCATAGCAGTCAATAATATTTTATCAAAGCCATCTGGATTATCAGTGACCTGATGGCTGGTGCTGAACAGGATGGAAACATTTTGAGCCTCATCCGATGCTATGTGACTATTGGTCACAGAATACTGGTATCCTATGAAGCAGAACCATTGATAATTTCTCATGAAATAGACAAACTTAGAAAGGTTAGACAAATTGTCCTGTCATTCAAGACTTGTGAGAGGTCCATCCCAACTCAAACCCAAGTCACCTTACTAAATATATTTGTCTGGGCTCTTGAGCATGTACTTATAAGGGACAGAGGAACTCTGTCATATCTCCCTTTTCCATATTCAGAATGTCTTGCAGGAGTGAATTTATTTTTAGGATGTTCTTCGTTTTCTACACACTTGGCATTACACATATTGTAGAGCTAGGCTCATAGCTGGCACTAAATCTTGGTCCCTTTCTCTCTAGCATACACTATAAGATTGCCAATCTTTCATTCACATTTAAACAACTCAATACGTTATTGTTTTCTTTCTCTGTGAAAGGCTTAGTCTAAATCTAGGTCACTTAAATGTCTTAGGTCTCTCTACCTATATATTTTTCTTGCACTTCAACTTTTCTGAACTATTTGTACAACTCTCTGCACAGTCGTCTTCCCATCTTGTGAGTTCCAAGGCACAAAACCCTTCTCTCAATATTCAGATATTTAGGCTGCCTGTTACTGAGTCAGATTATGCATAATTTTAGGAAGAATGAGCACTGAAAGACATGGCAGTTATGCAGTCAGAACAGCTCAATCTGTCTTGTACCTGCCCAAGTCTTTCAGGCTGGGAAGCTTTGGAAAGCTAGACCCTAGAGGGCAGGGCTTCTTTTGTTCATTTGTAACCCTGAGAATGGAGTGAAGATTTGCACATAATTAAATGTGTCTGTGGTACCAACATGCTGAACATAGGGAATCCTGAAAACAAAAGTAAAGATGAGGAAGATGGCTGAGTCCTTATTTAATCCAGTGGAACTTGGAGTCTTGGCATTGGGGATGTTGCATTGAGCATCCATTCTCCTGTGGCTGTGTGTGTGTGTGTGTGTGTGTGTGTGTGTGTGTGTGTGAAAGGGACTATGGGTGATACTCTTTACAGGAGTTTCCTTGATGAGGACTCTATTGGCTGTTTCACTGCTGTTCCTAGGGAAGTGCTTGACCTGTGACACTGGGGCTGGAAGTGGGTGACAAATGGCCTTTCTCAAGGAAGACCAGGCAGGGAGGTTTCTCGATGAGTAGTTGAGATCAGATGCCAAATCCTGAAATCCTGTAGCTTCTCCTGGAGAGCACTGGCAAACCAAGGTTTAGCCTGTCCTGGGGAGCATGAAGCAGGTTTTCTTCCTTTGATAAACTGTTTGGGCATTTGTCTCCCCATATCAAAATATAGGACCCTGGACATAAGGGAGAAAATTTCCCTCCTCACTTTGATGTTTTCCTTCTGCTCTGGCCTACTTTCAGCTCAATGGCCTGCCTTGTAATTCAGAAGTCTCCATCCTTTCCAGACTCTATTCTTTCAGCTTTCAAATGCACCAATATAAATACACTCACAGTTATCTTTGTATACCCAGTGAAGTTTTATAGGCGTTAGCTTCTTGTGCTGCCTTTCCTGTTTGTGTTTTCAATACCTCCTCTATATACATGGTTACATCCATCTACTATTATCCATATGCTCCCCATTCATATGTTAGAGTTCTAGATGCTGATTAAATGCCATCCTGAGTGGGACTTTTGGTAGCTGTTAAAGATGAAGCCCTCATAATGGAACTAGTGGCCTTGTAAGTAAAGAAAGAGGCACTACAGACTAACTTTGGGTCTCTGTCTCTATCTCTCTGCCTATATCTCTCTTTATGCCATGTGAGACTCAGCAAGGAGGTGATGTACACCAGTTGTCTTGGTTAATGTTCTGTTGCAGTGAAGAGACATCATGACCACAGCAAATCTTATAAAGGAAAACATTTAATTAGGGCTGGTTACAGTCTTAGAGGTTTAGTCCACTGCCATCATGGTGGGGAGCATGATGACAAGCATGGGGGCGAGCATGTAGGCATGGTGCCAGAGAAGTAGCTGAGGGTTCTACATTCAGACTCATGGGCACCAGAAAGAGAGCAACACTGGGCCTGTTTGAGCTTTGTGAACCCCAGAGACACATCCCTCCAACAAAAACACATCTACTCCATCAAGACCACACCTCCTGATCCCTCTCAAGTAGTGCCATTCCCTGATGATCATTGAAATATATGAGCCTATGGGGGTCATTCCTATTTAAACCACCATAGGCCTCACTATCATGGGTCGTAATTCAAACCACCAACAGCCTGACTATCACGGGTCATAATCTCAAACTTGTAGCCAGCAAGAACTGTGACAAACAGATGTTTATCGTCTCTGCTGCCCTATATGTGGTGTTTTCTTATATTCGCCTGTTAAAACACATCTCTGGAGACTTTCCAGTGTTAAAACATTTAGAAACTAGGCATTTCTGAAAGGCAACAAACTTAAGAGCCTCAGCTCTTTTTTCAAAGAAAAGCACATAGATGACTGTCAGGGCCATGTTATCTCAAGCCCCTCAACCCCGTTTCTCAGTGTACCTGAAAAGCCACTAACGTGGGAGTGCAGATCTCCATACGCACATCTGGAGGCTCTAGGAACAGTGTTTCTAATTTTCTAAATCTGAGCTTTCTTCATCAGAGACCAAGTGAAAATAGACAGAAAATAGACCGGACACTTTCTTCCTCCAGATGTCCAGAAGGAAAATTGCCCACGCATGGGGCCAGCACATAAGACAGCTTTTAGAGCCAAAATTCTCTGGAGTCCAGGGGATCAGATGCCTCTCGTGCATGGCTCCATTCAGGCACCCCCATGGTTCCAAGCCTTCTTTGTGCTTTTGTAAGGATGTGAGTCATCTCTACAGGGACTGGTCTCCATGTCAGAGCAAGTGCTCAGCTGCCAGTGTTAGCCCATGGCCTCAGAAACACAGCATTTCAGGAAGATATTTGAGACACCTCACTCAAGTATGCAAGCCCAGAAGTCCTTTAAGCAGGGGAGAAGCAATGCTAAAAGTGGGAGCTTAGGGATACTTTCCATAGTAGCTTTGCTGGGGTACCCTGGCATGTGGGTACTGGCTGCCTCTGGCTGCAGAACACTTAAGAAGGTAGCATTTTCCTCCACAGGCCTGACATGCTAACTTACCACATTCTGACTTTTCATATGAATCCTGTTCAGCATACATAGTTTCGTTCCATTAGTTTATGGGTCTATTCATGTTGGGGTTAATAATCTCTTTAAATGGTCATTTCTAACATGTATTTTTCTGTATGGTAAGCCCCTATACCTGTTTTTGTAGCCCAGTCTTATTTTTACACCTCTACCTTCTCCGGATTTGTTTTTCCACCACCGATACAAAATAAGCTTTTCAATAGGCTGTTGCTCGTGTTCCTGGGAATGTGCCAGACGTGACAGCTGATCTTTTTGCAACCTAGGGCTTTATAATATTGTATACTTTGCCATCAAAACAAAGCTACTTTTTAACTGGCAGATTTTTTCACATTTCTTTTCAAGTCATTTCTCAACTGTTTTTATGCCTATTTCCAATACGGCCTTCTTTCATGTAATTCACTCATGCACTGTTTAGATGAGGAGCACAATTTCCTGCGTGAGTAGCATAGGAAACTCTTACCTGAGTCCCTTGTGGATTCCTACAGGACATGGAAGGTCTTACAGCCCACTGTCTTTGTAAGGAACATAATGCAGGATCCTACTTCTAACCTTCACGGCAGCTGAGAAGGCAGACCTTGTGCTTCTGCATAGTCCAGGTGACAACCACAGCATCCTGAATGTGGTCATGTGGCGAAGAGCTTTGGAGGGATACTAGTACTCAGGCCATCTGCCTGAGAATCTGAGTCTGTAATCACAGAACAACCAGGTCATTTATTTCCAAGGAAACCTAAATCCCAAATATTTCTTTTCTGTTGTCCAACAGAATCAGTGTGAAACTTCCAAAGCAAAATTAAGTGTTTATCAGTCATGGAAAGTTTTGAACTTTGTTCTCAAACACCAGAGGTCCAGTAAGCACACAGGCCCAGTGTGCTTCATGAGCCATGGGGCAGTGAGTCGGTGTCAGGTTGGTTATCACAAGTCTTCTCACCAAAGGTGCTAAAGCTTGCAATCTGTAATAAATGTCAAGAAATTGACCTAATTTAGTTAATCTCATCATTAAAAATCTACAATAAAAATGTCTTGTAGTTTTTCAGCACTTTTCTAACTATGGTTTATTTTGGGTCACAGGGAAATTGACCTCATTAACATCTGACGGTGTGTTACTGATTACACTCTGGTGTTTTCCTTTGGTTAATTCACTGTACTTATTTATGGATCATAGGGCAAGAACTGGGAGAAAATGGAGACAAGTATGCTTTCATTTAGTCTGGCTTAGATTTGGTGCTACAATCATTTGCTGTCCATCACCTTCCTTTCATCCCTGTACTGATGCTCTCCTAGGAGTGCAGAAATTCTGCAAAGTCTACTTGTACCAGGACTTACTTTATTGCAGACTTTACAAGCTAAAAATTGATTATGGTAAGTATAGACCTGAAGACATAAAAAGGCATCAAACTTCTAGGCTGACCTGGTGACACAGGCTTATAGTCATCACTACTTTGGAGGCAGAGGAAAGGGAATTTTTTGTTTGTTAGATTATTTTCTAAGATGTCTGATGAGGTTCATATGTCAGAGAACTAAGGCTCGTGAAGACTCATTCATTGACTTGTGTTCACCACACAACTGGCCATGATCACTATGCTCATAATTTTGATAAATACAGCTTTCCAAGTTGATAGTGATACACAAGGACTCACATTTCATGAATTTTAAGTTTGTAAAGAACATTCACAGTCCGAATCTTCTCAAGAAACTCAAGATGGAGACATTAACATCATTCTAAACTACAAGGACTGTGCTGGTGGGAGTTAAGGAGTAAGGCCCTGACCATAGGCAGCAAGGACAGTATCAAAGGCCACCATTCAAGTTCATAGTCATTTTTGCACATTGCATGTGCCCTTGAAGTAGATCTTGACTCCAGTTTTTGGAAACTGTGGACTATAGGTATAATAAGCATACAGTTGTTTTTGTTTTATCATTGGCCGGTCATCATGACAGTAGCCTACTATTTTCTATGTGTCTGAATACTTTCAGTATATAAAACAGTGAGCTGACATTATCAAGTGACAAATGTTAGGTATTGTTAGCAACAGTAATGATTTTTGAACGCTGTTCTGGGATGTAATAAATTACTGAAAATGATTTTAGGATTTCAGATAAATATCTTAGATTTTATACAAAAGCCATGTTATTCAGGATGAGACCTATGGCTGGAAATACTAATTTTGAAATACTAATGATGCTTTCCTGTATTCATACAGAAAAATCACTAACGTTTTTGGAGGGGTATTTTACTTTTATTGATTGATTTTATCCATTTCTCTAGGAAGGTCTTTCAAAAGAGTGAGATAATTTCATTCAGTACACTTTGATCATGTTCACTCCATCTTCCAACTCCTTCCTGATCCACCATCACCTTCCTTCCCACCCAATTTGAGTCTTCTAACTTTTTGTAAGCACATGGAGTCCAATTTCTGTTGCTCAAATACTCTATGGCATGGCATGAGCCCCTAGATTATGGCTTCTCACCAGGATAATACCTTTAAAAAGTCTTGAATCTCCCTCCTTCACTAGTTATCAATTTTTAATAGTTACTGAGCTGGAAGTGAAACTGGGCATATACTGAAAGGATTTGGTCTAGCCTTCTGCAGAGATACTTGATTGTCCATGTTTATTCTTATCCATGTCACAATATCCAGGAAATAGAAAGAGCCCAGCATAATAAAAATGTGCTACATTTACACAATGTGGTATTATTAAACTGTTAAGAAAAATGAAATATTGGAGTTTGCAAGTAAGTGAATAGACCTAACAACAATCATACTGAATGAGGCAACCCAGATCCAGAGTGTATCTTTCTGAGACTGCTCTTCTTTTTTTTTAATTTAATTAAAAATATTCACTTTACATCCTGATTGTAGCCTCCTCCCTGTCCTACCCACCCTACTTTTCCCCTTCATCTCTCTTCCTTAGTCCTCAGAAAGGGGAAGCCTTCCTCCCTTACCATCTGACCCCAGACTATCAAGTTCTTGGGGACAGCTTGCATCCTCTTCTTCTGTGGCCAGGTAAGGCTGTCCCACTAGGGGTGGTGATCAAAAAGCATGCAGCCAGGGGATGTCTCTGACATGGACTCTGTTGCTCATCTCATTCTTAGTTGCTGTAACTAACACCCCAAGTATAGTTTGCTGCATCCTGTGGGTAAATCACCTTCTCACGGGAGCTTTGGGATTGTTTCTGACATGGGCTGGTTTACATGTGTGCATCTGTGTCCCTATGGACAAGCGTCCTCTGTGAACTGTAAGTACACTTTTTGTGTGGCTCTTTCTTCCTTCGACCTTTACTTAGCTGTACCATGACGTGAACATTTTGATTCTGCCCAACTCAATCCGTTCTTGCTTGGGCATGCTCCTGCCCAGGGGCTGATCTGGTTTTGTGGGACTGGGAGCTTATGCAATTCAGGGGAATCCTTTTTGAAAAGAAGATGAGCTCATAGTAATGAATATCAAATGGCAAATTTGTAGCCAGTTACAAATGAAGACATTTACTCCAAAGGAGGAAAGAAATCCTTACAAATTCTAAAACTCTGAAAATGCTATGTACATTTATTTTAGCTTGTTTTTTGTTTTAAGGAAGATTATTGTAATCACATTTGTATCTTCATATTATCATTAATTTAAAAATTAATCTCAGATTATACAACTGTGATTAAGCCACACATTAATCTGTTGTGTGCCTTAAGCCCTAAACTGCATTATCAGTTTTCTCTTTGTCTGCGTGTCATGATTTTGCCATTAGTTCATTACTGGAGCTCTGGCTATCAAACATTTGTAATCTTGCTCTCTCTTTCACTCTCTCTCTCTTACTCTCTCTCCGTGTGTGAGTGTGTTGGGAGTTTTGCTGGTGGTCCCAGTCTGAGGACCTAAGGTCAAGGAAGGATGACAAGAGTCTCTTATCCCTGACAACCAGAAACTAGCGTTCCTCCTAATATCTACTTGCTATTTCCTCTCTGAACATTCCCAATATCCATTGCCCTCCATTCAGCAGCCTGTTCTGTGTGAGACACCTTTTAGAACAGTGTGTCTCCCATTTTCTATTGCAGATACAAATACCAAGGCTTGCTGGTCTCTTAAGTTGATTCCAAAAGTTGATTCCTATTTGAGATATGTAGGAGTGACCTGGTAATGTGAGAAAATAATAAAGAATCACATAAATATGTCCCATTGGGCCCAACTAGGATATGGTTCCTGCCTCCATAGTCCTATTAATGCTACTGTCATTCTTGAAATGTGCAAGAGGGAATGAAAGGCTAACAGAGTTGGTACCTCTCTCCAAATACTGATAGAGTAGGCTGCTTTGAAATTCTGCAAAACTCAACGTTCAAATGACCAAGCCTAGAAGACTGCTGGAGGCAGGCCTTTTGAGCAGTCCTTGTATGGTCCTGCCATATCCAGGAGATATGTTCCTTATCTAGTCATTCCTCGGACTCTCCCATACTTAGAGAGATTACCAGGATGATGTTCAGTGGTCACTGGCCCTTTGTGGCTTCAGGATACTTATTCTTGATCTGTTTCTAAGGCATGAGCCTTTTTGGAGTTCCCTCTCCCTCCTAAATAGAGGTGGGGGTGGGAAGCTGGCCCAGTTTTCCTGTCCCACATTGCTGAGAATCGTTCTTTGGTGTCAAATGCCTAAAATAGTCTCTCATGGAAAATAGCTTTATGAAGCCTTGAGTTTGAGTTTTAGAATCTTTTCTGTGAACCAGAGCAACATAAGTTTACTAAATTCTTCATTTCTTTTCCATCCCTCAACAGACCAGCTGGGTACAGAAGACCGTTCTTCCATTAACCTGTCTGAACACTGGTACTCAAAGAGGTTAATAAACAGCCCCTGGTCTCACACTGGGCTTGGGGAGGGAGAAGAACCTTGATTTAAATCCAGATGTTGATCTAGCCACGATTTCCTCCCAAATATTTAGTGAGTTCCCTTAGCACAATATTCCCAGGACCAAGATGTCTGCTCTGTTCAAGACATTCACATTTACCCTGAGAGATTCCTGCTGGCATATTGGTGAGGGACAACAGAGTTCTCTCTTCACGGCTCATGCTAAACAGAGAAGCTTGATTAAGGGCCCCCAATGAAGGCTGTAAATTGTATACAACATACCAACGGCTCAACATTCCGGTTCTGTGAATCAAATGTAAAATTTGACTTTCTTCTAAGACTTTTTTCCCTCCAGTAAAATCAATATTGTATCTGCTTTGAAGCTTCAGAGACAGTTCTCACGGTGTGCTTTCTAGAATACACACAGCTTGGTCAGCATGCTTACATTCTGGGTTTCCCAGTCTCTCCTTCCCTAACAACCACGTATAATTTTAAATGCTGTATCTCCAGACTCATAAAAACAATTGAACACTTGCCTTAACTAAAACCGTAAGTGAGGCTTTGTTGCTGAAAGGAACATTTGTATTTAAGTTCATAAATTCAAAAATGAAAGAAATAGTTCCTTTTCCTGAGTCTATGCAATACCTCAGACCCTATAAAATAGGAATGAACTCTCTAAGGACAGGGATGACACTGAAGGTGTGACTTACACTTGGGAGAAAGAAGGGATCTTCAGGACTCGGTGCTTGGAAATCACATTCCCTGAAGGGATCTTAGAAAAGGAGGAGAGGCTGGGCAGCACTGTGGTCTAGACTACCTGCAGAGGTGGCCAGGGTCGAAGAACTGAGCTGGGATGCCGTGGCTTTGCCATTACACATACTTAAGTGTACCCCAGGAAGGTCAACGATTGGTGTGTGAAGTCCTCACCAGTCAAGATGTGACTGCCTCCCTTTGATTTCTACCAAGCTTCAGGGCTGCCCTAATAATCGAGTACTGCAGACTTCTGAGACTCGCCTTCCCCGTCTCCAGGCACATCTGTGGAGGGGTTCTTTCTTAGCCTCTGTCTTGCACTTGTAGGAATGTAGCTCATGAAGTATTTGAATTAGAAATGTTTATATAGTGGTGGGTCGTGCATAGTGCACATACCAATGCTCCAAGAGAATTCTCAGGGCACTTAAAGAACATGCCAGTGTATGGATGCTTCTGGCCTGGCGGCTCACATTGGCAACTGAGTCTCCAAGGTCTGTGGCTAGAAAATATCCCTTTAAGCTGTGCATGGTGATGCCCTCCTGTGATCCCAGTGCCTAGGAAGCTAATGTTGGAGAATTGTGAATTCAAGGCAACCAACAAACATAGTGAGTTCAAGACTAGCCTGAACTACACAGGGAAATCCACTTTAAAAAACAAACAGAACACCAACAGCACTAAGATCAACAATCAATAAATGGGACCTCATAAAACTGAAAAGCTTCTGTAAAGCAAAGGATGTGGTCATCAGTAAAAAGGACAGCCTACAGATTGGGAAAGAATCTTCACCAACCCTATATCTGACATAGGGCTAATATCCACAATATATAAAGAACTCAAGAAGTTAAAAAGCAACAAATCAAGAAACCCAATTTAAAAATGGGGTACAGAGCTAAACAGAATTCTCCATAGAGGAACATTGAATGGCAGAGAAACGCTTAAAGAAATGCTCAACATCCTTAGTCATCAGGGAAATGCAAATCAAAAGGACCCTGATATTTCACCTTACACTGGTCAGAATGGTTAAGATAAAAAACTCAAGTGACAACACATGCTGGAGAGGATGTGGAGAAAGGGGAACCTTCCTCCAGTGCTGATGGGAATATAAACTTGTACAACCACTTTGGAAGTCAATCTGGAACTTTCTCAGTCAGGAATAGTGCTTCCTCAAGACCCAGCTATACCACTCCTCGGCATATATCCAAAAGATGCTCAAATGTACAAGGACATTTGTTCAACCATGTTCATAGCAGCTTTATTTGTAATAGCCAGAAGCTGGAATCAACCCAGATGTCCCTCAGTTGAGGAATGGATACAAAAACTGTGATACATTTACACAATGGAATACTACTTAACAATTAAAAACAAAGAAATCATGAAATTTTCAGGCAAATGGTGGGATCTAGAAATGATTATCCTGAGTGAGGTATCCCGGAAGCAGAAAGACACACATGGTATATACTCACTTATAGGTGAATATTAGACATATAATATAGGATAATCATACTAAAACTTGTACATGTAAGGAAGTTAATCAAGAAGGAGTACCGTGGTAAGAAGCCCAATCTTCATTCAGAAAAGCAAATGAGAAGGACATCAGAAGATGGAGAAAATAGGGGACAGGACAGGAGCCTATCACAGAGGGCCTCTGAAAGACTCTACCCAGCAGGGCATGAAAACATATGCTGAGATTCATAGCCAAACATTTGCACAGTGCAGGGAATCTTATGAAAGAAGGGGGAGATAGAAAAACTTGGAGGGAACAGGAGCTCCACAAGGAGAGCAATAGAACCAAAAAATCTGGGCACAGGGGTCTTTTCTGAGACTGATACTCCAAACATGGACCATGCATGGAGATAACTTAGAACCCCTGCACAGAAGTAGACCATGGCAGCTCAGTCTCTAAGAAGGTTACCCAATAATAAGAAGGACTGTCTCTGTCTCTGAAATTAGCTCAGTGGCTGGCTCTTTGATCACCTCCCCCTGACGGGGAGCAGCCTTACTAGTCCATAGAAGAAGACAATGTAGCCACTCCTGATGAGACCTGATAGACTAGTGTCAGATGGAAGGGGAGGTCCTCCCCATTGGACTAGGGGGAGGGGCATAGGAGAAGAAGAGGGAGGGAGGGTGGAATTGGAAGGGGATGGGGCTACAGCTAGGATACAAAGTGAATAAATTGTAATTAATAATTTAAAAAAACAAAAAAACAAACAAATATACAAAAGCCTATATTTCCCCTGTAAGTTATACTTGCATCACACAGCTTGCATTTCCAAACTTAAACATAGATAACAACGACTTCACATTTATATATCGTACCTCTTTTGATATTAATTTGATACATAAAGCATGCGTTGAATATACTTAAAAATTAATTGACATATTTAATACCAATTCAGTTTTCCTGATACTTTAATTAAAATGTACATGTTTCAGCCTTCTGTCTATGGTAGTCTGATGTAGAAGTGGCTTTCCATGACTGACAGACTGGAGACAGTCTGAACTGTGCTCAATCCAACAGCCACAGGTGTTTGCAAGGATATGTTTATTTATTTACTTATTTGCTTATTTGTATGTGTGCCTACACACATACATGCCACCATGGTCTGAGAAGAACTTACAGGAGTCAGATTTCTCCTCCTGTTCTGTGGGACCTAGAATCAAACTCACCTCCTCAGTTTACTAAGCCATCTGGTGGCCTTAATGTATCTGTTTATCTGTGTTTTGCAGGATTTAGCATACCGAGTATTTACATATCATTTTCAGATTTAAATATAAGTATTTAAGTCTCAGAGCTATATAAAATTGTGTGTTTGGGGGTTAAATTTTGTAAGCATATCTACTTACAAAATGTAATTGAAATTTGTGTGTTGAGTTTGCTCCTTGGAATGTTTCTAAACCCATTTGATCATTAGAGGTATTTTCTGAGAAATGTATACTTTTTTTCATAGAAAATCATGCCATATATGATGTAAAGAATTGTATTTGTTTTAAATCAGCATATCTTTTGAAAAGTTTGCTCCTTTGTTAGTGTTGATCACTTATTGACAGAAGATTTCAGAATGATGTTGGGTAGGAAACCCTGCCTTGCTCCTGGTTCCAGGAAAATGTGATTCTTGCAACCTTTAAATATGATGTTTTTAGAAATTAAATGTTCACTATTATTGGAAGTTCTACAATCTTAATTTTTACTATTGATGAACAAAGTTCCCAAGACAGTTGCTTAAGAGAAAAGGTGTTTATTTCAGGTCCTGGTTTCAGCCCACCACAATGTGGAGAACAAGAGGAGTAATATGTTTCATGAAGTGAAAGCATGGTAGAAAGAAATGTTTATTTGGGAAATTCTAACTGCCGTGTGTGTGTGGGGGGGGGAGGGAATAGACAAGTCGAGGAGAGCCTTTTAGGGCAGGAGGGAACCTGTCAGCTGGGACATCACTGGGGTCAGAGTAGCAGGAAGGGTTCCCTGGAACTAGAGTCGAGACTTTGATCTGCTACAGGTATATGCTGATTGGGAACTAGATGTCCCGGGGGCGGTTGGCTGTAGGACTGGATGAGGGAAGTGATGGCTTTCCGCGATAAACAGAAACCTGCTTTACAAAGTTTCCAAGGAATGTTGATTATTAGCTTTTGTTTATCTGCCTGCAACTCTTCTGTTCAGCAGGTCAGGATCCAGGCTGAGCTGTCACTCACATTGTTGTCAGCAGCACTGCCATTTTGAGGACCCACTTTGTACCTAACACCCTGGAAACCACCTCAAAGGTCTGAGTTGAGGTGAGCTTTACCTGTCTCCTGAGTACTTTTCTTCCGTGTAACTATGGTAAATTGGAGATTAACCATGACAACTACATCTCTAATCCATAAAGAAATTTTATTACGTGTTTAATTTCATCAAATGATTTGTTTTATTTTTCATCTAATGCATTTTTCATGTGTTTCTTATTGAGGTTATTTCCATGGAAAATTGTTTTGGCTGGCTTTGAAATATTGTTGCAGCCTCATTTTGGGGTGTGTGTATGTGTGTGTGTGTTGTATATGTGCGCTAATAGGTTTATATTTCTAAATATAATATTTTATTGTAAACTTATACATCTATGTTTGTGAGGAATGCTTATTTCTGAATTTTTGTTATCTGCAATTCAATTTTTGGATTTTAGCATCGCTGTTGCTGTCATAAAATGTACTGTAAGTACATGTTGGCGTTCAGGAAGAAATTCACAGAGTAGTCATTATTTACTTAAATGTATTTGTTACACTAAAACTGTGTATGCTGGTTAGTTTTTTGTCAACTCGACGCAGCTAGAATGATCTGGAAAGAAAAACTCAGTTGAGAGTCTGCCCTCAGATTGGCCTGTGGGAAAGGGGGCATTTTATTTATTAATGATTGATGTGAGGGGGTTCAGCCCATTGTGGGTGGTACCCCCTGGATGATGGTCTGAAGGTGTATAAGAAAGTAAGTTGAACAAGCCAGTCAGCAGCAACATTCCTTCTCTGCCTCTGCTTCAGAGCTTGCCTAAAGGTTCCTGCTTTGAATCTCTGCCCTGACTTCTATCTATGATGAGCTATAAACGAAATAAATCCTTTCCTCCCTAATTTGCTTTTGGCTGTGTTTTTATCCTAGCAATAGAAGTAAAATAGGATGTCATAAGAATATGTAATTATTATGTGTGTTTCATAGTTATGTGAAATACAGGCAGTCTGTATAGCTCTGGTTTACCTATTTCTTTTTAGTATTTCTGGTGAATTGTGATTAATTTGTTATCATTTGTTACATTTGTTAACTCATTATCATTTGTTAACTCATTCTATTTGTATTTTCAGAACAATAGGGTAGAATTGTTTGTGTTATCCCTTAAGCTCACTTGACTGTTTGTAAATTCAGCAATGATCTGCACTAACTCATTTCGATATTAGAATTTTTGTGCCTTTCCTTTTATTCTGGATCCACCTTCCATAAACCTTAACAAATAAAACGACATTGTTAGACAACAGTTGTTGCTCTAACTGATTTTAGATTCTTCATCTTTACTAACATGTACATTTATGGATGTAAAATTCTTGGGCATGGAAAGATAGCTCAGCTGTTAAAGGCTAAACCACAACCAAAAATATAAAGGTAGAACATTCTTGCTAATGGGTTTTCTTGTATTGCAGAAAGCTTCTTATGCTCTATTTCAAAATTTTGTGCCGAGGTTCAGTTTGTGACTAAAAATATGATGACTCTTGATGAGATAACCACTTGGAAATGAGGTGCATTCCCACTGCTGGTGAGTATCTTCAGGGTCAGTTAGACCAAGCATTCCTACATGGTGCACATCCTCCCAGAGTGCTTACAGTTCTGCCTGTATGTCTCTCTCTATCAGGAGAAGTAGAAGCTTCTACTCTATAACCGTTTTCATGGCTGCCTGTTTTTGCTTTCTCTTTTAAAGCTTAGCTGGCTGACACATATGTTTACAGTTGTTTGTTTCTGGCGATGGCTTTAGAGCACTCAGAATGGGTGAAAGTGTCCTATTTACAATATTCAGTTGTTTCATTCTTGGAGATGTTGGAAATCCTTTTCCTCATTTTTTTTTTTCTGATGTAGCCAAACAGAGAAACTTTTCATTCTACTATCTATGACAACTATGTTTATTTCGTATCATTTTAACAAATCTTCCATTTCACTAGTTTTTACTTGACTTATATGTAACTTAATGTATATCAGTTTCATTTTTTTAATCTTTTTTAAATTCTTTATTAATTACACTTTATTCACTTTGTATCTCCCCTGTAGTTCCCTCCCTTCTCCCATCCCAATCTCTCCCCTCCCCACCCCCTGCAAGCATGCCCCTCCCCAAGTCCACTGATAGGGAAGGTCTTCTTTTCTTTCCTTCTGATCCTAGTTTCTTTAGTCTCATGTTAGTTGAACTATTGTAGCCATGCTGATTATGTCTTCAAACATTTGACAACTCTGTTCTTTACCGGACCTTCCCTCTGCCATCAGCTCTGTAGCCCTCAAATCTAGTTTGTTGTTTGTTGTTTCTGTGGACATTCAATCCTAGTGACTTGCTTTCTCTGGAAAAAAAAAATTTTTTTTTTTTTGAAATGGGTTGTGACTCCATTGCCCAGTAAACCCCAATAGGAAGTAGAATCTGTATTGCCCAAACTCCAAGGAAAAAAAAAAAAGGCCTCCTGCTTTTCCCTAGAAGCCAAGAATACTTCTTCCTGGCCTGACACTCTAGATACAACTTTCTTGCCAACTATGTATGATTTTTTAAGAAGAGGGGCCGAGCAGCGACAGTTCATGTTTGTCTGTTAACCCCAGTTACAGTTACAGTGACAGGGCAAATAAATTTTTCTGCCAAAGGCTATTTTGGTAAACCAGTGTATTTATTACTTTCATTCACAGAAACTTTGGCTGCTCAAAGGCATTGCCCCAAAACGCACCTTGGTGTGGCTGGTGACTCAGGAACTGCCTCTGTGGTCTCTGTGCTCAACTAGTAGGAAGTTTCCTGAGAGTCTCCTCTCCCAAGCAATGGTTTACTTATAGCCTCTTGTTTTAGCTTCATTCTGTTCCTGTGATGAAAATCCTGATGTAAAGAAACATAGGGGAGGAAAGGGTTGACGCCTTTTTATTATAATTCCAGAGCACAGTTGGGCCTCGAGGGAAGTCAGCGCAGGAACTCAAGACAGGAACCTGAAGGTTTATATTCCTTGCCTGCCATTCTATGCAAGCTAGGAAGCAGCACTGTACATGCTTCAGCCCCTGCCTGTAGGTTCCTGCTCTGAGTTCCTGCCCTCCTTTCCTTTGATGATTGATGTGGAAGTGTAAGAGGAATAAAACCTTTTCTTCTCAAGTTGATTTTGGTCATGTTTTTTTAAATAATTTAATTTTTTTTATATTAATGTCATGGTGCTTTATCACACCAATAGAAAACTAAGGCAACTATTTAGATAATGAAGATTATGACCCTTACATGTGTCTTTTTTGAAGTTCACTCAGTCCCCTTATCTCTCTCTTCTTTAAGCAATGGTTGTCCTTTTAATAATATAAGTTAGTTTTTACTTTCTAGAATTTTATACTGCTCGGAGTATACATATTCATACTCTTGTCTGTCTTTTTTCATTGATATACTCATTTTGAGGTTATTGCTGAGTTCCATTCCATTACCTGACATGGCTCATTCATCAGTGGATAGACATTTTGATTGTTTACTGGGTTTTGGAGATTAGAAATGAATATGAATATTCATTAAAATGCTCTATATGTGGAGGAAACTGACTTTTCCTCTCCCAGAAAGGTGTAAGTGACAGTTAGGACAAGGCAACAGAAGGAAAAGAATCCAAGAGAGAGCACAAGGATCAGAACACACTTGCTCACTCATTCAGGAATTCCATAAAAAACACTAAACTGAGTGGCATGGGTGTCTCAGCCACTCCGGGTCAGGCCTCATGTTCAGGAGTAGGTGACCAACACAAAACGGACTCCACAGGTTTTTTGTTTGTTTGATTGTTTGTGTGTGTGTGTGTGTGCTTTTATTTGCTTATGGTTTTGTGTTTAAGGGGAAGGTATAGTTTTATTTTGTTATCTTCGATCTGGGGAGTTTTGTTGTGATTTTTTTTTTTTTAGATCAAACCTAAAGTTATATAGATGGGAGGGGAAAAGGATCTAGAAAAACTTGGCGGAAGAGAACAGTATGAGGAAGAGTATGATTAAAATATATTTATATTTAAAAAATTTTAAACTATAAAAATAAAATAAAATTTATACATGGAGATATGTTTTTTTTTTCCTAAGGAGAGATCTACAAATGGGCTGGCTGTGTCACCCACCCGTTGTGTTTGTAACTTCGTAGGACAAAAGGCTGGATTTCCACAGTGTTCATGCCCTTTGTTATTTTCACAGCAGAGTAAGGGTTTAGATCCTCCAAGTTCTTTCACATGTGGCAGGTGATGGGATCTTTGTCATTTCAGCTACTCTAACAGGTGTGGTGTCTATTCTTGGTGGCTTTGATTTGCACTTCCCCAGTGAATGAGGACATCGGAAACTTTACCATGTGCTTGCTTGACACATGGTTGGATCCAAGGCTTTCATCAGGAGATCATTCACAAATACATCCTCATCTGTGGCTCGTGTTCTCAGACTTTAAGCTCATACTTCATACACGTTAGTCTCTCTTTTGGATTGTTTAGAAAGAAAGAGTAAAGGGTGCAAGACCTTTCTAAAAATATTGATGAAGGCTAATGCATCATTTAGCCTCCTGGCCTGTGCCTTGGTTTTAACTACAAAATAATCTTCAGTTTGTCTACAAGCATGGAGCTAGCAGTATACCTTATATGACAGACTATTAATCAGTTTATATCACCACATTCCTCTCATTCATTAAGTGAATTATGTCTTTGATATTGTATCTAAGAAACAGTTGTCTAACCTCAGATCAAAAATAGTTAATCCTCTGTTCTTTTTTTTTTTCCTAGAAGTTTTATGCCTTACATTTCACAGTGAGTCTTCAGACTACAGAGTAGTTTTATTATTTTACTGGGCCATTGTGACTAATCTCATTGGATTGGGCTCCACTTTCTTCAAAGTGTCTTAAATGGCATGGCTAGAGGAAGTTGATGGGACAACAAAATAGGTCAGAACATAGCACAGAACATTAGAAATCCTATGTACATTTTGTGCTGCGTGAGACGGGGAGATTTCAGTGAGAAGAAATTGGTAGTGGTCAATGAGGCTTTCAGAACGGTTTAGCGTCAGAAAAAAAGGGCAGCTTTCCTTTACCATATGCATGGTGACTGTATGAGCCGGTGTAGGTGTGTTTACCTGAATATTCCAGAGTGAAGACGTCCACACAGCCTCCCAGAGTTCCATAGGTCACTTGTTTAGCCTTTGTTAAAGCAGGGAAACCTGGAGGTGGTAAAAAGGCCCATGGTGGAGCACAGCAGTGTCCGGGCTTCCTATAACCTCTTTTCCATGTGCGTGCAAGGCACCGCAGGATTAAACATTCAAATGTTGTTAGAACAGCAAATGAAACTCTAATTATTTCTACAGTGACATTTGACTTGTAGGAACACAGCACAGGGCCGTCACTCACATGTTTCTCAACTGGGGCATTAGAGTCATTTACATTCAGCTATTTCTGTTTGCCAAATTAAGAAGAAAAAAATGTAGATGCCTGTTTCGGGAGGCTGAAACTGTGACATGAGACATGCAGGAAGTAGCCATGTCTCTGTCATCCCCCTGCTTTGCCTCCCTGTGGTTGTCACCTGGCCCCTCTTAACAGAACTTGATTCATGTTCTCTTTGTCCACACGGTAAAAGGTCTAGGCATGGTTGCCCACTCTTCTAAGGTAAGGAGAAGACCCAGCAGCCACAAAAAACAACTTCAAACAATGCCTGTTTCACAATTCAGAAAACTGAAGTTCTGAAAACTTAGTAAACTTGCTTTCTGCTTCTTGGTCCATACAGCAAGCATGGGGTGGAAATCAGATGATGCGCCTCTCAATCAGGCACTAGCGAACAGAGCACAGCTGAATTACACAGTTTCTGCTCCTCTTTCCTCTTGTCAGGAGAGGGGCAAAAGGAAAACTTGGGGGAAAAAATCAAATAACTGCTGAATCAGGAACTTCATTCTCCTGCTCAGTGCTCCAATCAAGGGGCCAACTGTATACCTTACATGTTAGATTTCCAGTCAGATTGTATTTTAACATTTCGATCTGTTACAGGACTAATTCCTTTTTCAAGGAATAGTCACAGAATAATCAATAACAATGGCTCCTTTCTAGATTTGCTCTTTAGTTAAAAATTATATTTAATGTAGAATAGGTAGTATTTTATAATAGATTCTGTAAGCTGGTTATGGTGGCAACCAATTATACTCCTAGCACGAGGTAGCTGGAGCAGGAGTATCCTAAGTCCAAGCCAGCTGGGCTACACTGTGAAAGCCTGTCTTAAAAAACAAGGGCTGCCAAGATGGCTCAGTACTGTATGAGCCGGTGTAGGTGTGTTTACCTGAATATTCCAGAGTGAAGACTCCAACCCTGACAACTAGAGTTTTATCCCCAGAGCCCACATGGCAGAAGAAAACCTAACTTCCATTGGGTGGTCCTTTGACCTCTGAATGCATGCCATGAAACTCCTGTACACACACACACACACACACACACACACACACACACACACACACTTTAAAATGTAAAATTAACAAAACAAGCAACTAAAAATCCCTTCTCTGAATATTTAACATTAGAACTGACACATAGCTTTACCTCACAAAGAGATCACAGTGCTTTGGTTCACCTCTATTACAAAACCAGGATATAGTAGGAAAAAAAAATCATATGAGAGCACAGAAATACACTGGGCTTCCTGCCTTCTGTTCTCTGTGTGCATGTCAAGCACTTATGGGCTGGAGTGAACAGTCAAATATACTAGTCATCATGGCTGCTGATTTAGAGTGTGCTTGTGTGTGCTGGCATGTGTTACATGCACTTCGGTGCCTGTGCATGTGTGCACATGGAGCCAAGAGCAGAATATCCAGGATCTTTCTCTGTCTTGCTCTGCCTTACTGCTTTGAATCTCAATATTTCTTTTAGGCTGGCTAGCTAGCTATAGTCTTTATGACTGCCTCTCACCCCAATCCTTAATGCCTGCAGCCATTTGCTGCCATGCTCGGCTTTTAAAAAACCAAACAAATAAACAACAACAACAAAAAACATGGTCCAGTTCCTTACACTTGCAGAGCCAGCACCTCTAACCATTAGACCCCCCCCCAGCCCCCTTACCCCTTACTCTTTTAAGTTCCATCAGCCAAAAGACTGCTCAAGGAATGACAGGGTTAAAGACACTGCTGACTTAGAACTTGTGGCTTAAAACTCAGAAAGGTGCTGTATCCAGGGACCACACACAAAGCTAAACTGCCCTCTTTCACCTGAAGACTGCTCACCCTGATAGTTCTTCTGTAGGTCTGAGCTGTATAGCAGGATTATCCAGCTGTGTAGCTATAGATGTCATTTTGGTCACAGACAAACAATGGAGGGTTTTGGGGGGAGCGGTGGAGAAGCATATATTATTAACATAATTTAAACTGTGGGCATACAGATATAAAAGCCGGCCTGACTCTGACTGAATTGTATGCTTGCTCTCAGGTTTTCTGTGAAGAGTGTAACCTCTTATTGCCTACATGAAGACTAGGGACATGCCACTCTGGGCCTTGCTAAAACGTGGCAAATAATCCTGTTTTTGTGGTTGACTTTTTGTTAAAGCATCCACATTTTTGTAAACCTCAGAGGACAGCTTGGTTATTATAATGCTATCTTTGATCATCTGTCCCCAAAGTCATAGTTTGGGTGGCATCAGAAGTGAGGGTTGGAGAGAGGAACATGGGCCTGTGGGCACACTTTCTTCCTAATCAGTATGCCCTCCTGTTCTTTTCACACCGGGTAAGCAGGAACAAACATAATTTGTACACCAAGGTGAGAAGAGCCTACCTTCCAAATGGAACCGTGTAGAAGCTGATGGTTACTTTCTAGAGATTCTGAGTTTTTATTGACTAGGCTGGGCAAGACATCCAGCCCTGACCACTGGCAAAGTGGCTCAGATTCAGCAATCACAGAGTAGATATTGACTCTGCATTTAACCTCTGCAAATCAAGGTTTCTTACCAAAGAGGTGGGGGTCTAACATTCATAGAACACTGATGATCTGCACGACAACCATCATTCCTTGTTTTATGAGAGATTAAAGAGAAGCGTTGGTTTTCAAGGATCCTTCCTTAAGAATGCCTTTCAAACGCCAGGTCCCAGCCTTGGTGTCAAGTGGCAGCTGTTGGTGGCACGTGGGATGGCTCCATGGGCCATCAGAACATCAATCCACAGCAGTGCCTGGAAGCTGACTCTGGCTTGCTCACATCAGGGCGTGGTGCACTGTTGATTTAATCTACAAAGCTGCTTTACTGCTTTGAGACAGAGCAGGGACCCACCCTTGGGTGAGGCACCAGGTCACCACATCTCAGCCTTCTCCTCCCAGCAAACACAGCCCACAGCCGGTTCTTTGGGGCACAGGATTGACAGAGTCATGGCCTCTTGCACAGTCCTAAGTAAAGACACTGTCTGATCACAGCTGGCTCACCAAGATGACTGAAGATGTCTCACTTGAGTCAGACATCTCAAGGAGGCCATAGCAGAAAATTTTTGCACATGTGGGTGGCTAGTGAAATGGGTCCCTCAGGAGTGACTCACAACTGCCCATCTTATCTCGTGATACGTTTTCTTCAGCGGACAGGTTGCTCAGACACATAATTGCCTCAACATTGTCAGGTTGGATCAACTCACTGGTTACCTTTCTAAATCTCATTAGACAATCCCTAGCCCCTTGCAACCTGCATGGGGAATAAGCTCTTGCATGCCTTTATCCACGTATGTGAGTTACAAAACTAAAGGGCATTTTAGTGATTTTTAACTGCTCAGATGAATATGTGGTTGTAGATACTGGCCTTTTGGGGGAATATTGACTTAGCAAGCCAGTGCTCCCAGGGTTCAGAATCTAAATTCAGTGAACATGATTTACAGTGAATTCCTCAATACAGAGAGGAAGCTGTGCTTTCTGCTTCTAAGATTGTCCACTTTGGACAATGGAATGCTTCCATCTCTCATTAGGGAATTATACGTTGCAGTCTATGTGACCTGAATGTACATTTCTGTATCTAGAGAAACAGGAGGAAGAATGGAAATTATTATTCACATTATTATTATTATTATTATTATTATTATTATTAATTTAAACAGCTGTTGCTGTTTGAGTCCTGAGACTTTTGAGTTGCCATTTGGGATAGAATTTGGGCACTGAAAAACCTTTCTGGTGACTAGATCAAAGACGTACTTCATACCAGATCTGGAAATATGATCATTATAAACGACAACAACACACACACACAAACACATACACACACTTCCGTAGCCATGATGTGGAGGCAGAAAGTAGTGTTGTCACCATCTCTTACTGGGTTCTTGTCTTACACTCTCCAAGGATGGAAGAGGCAGACAGCAGAGTTAAGTAGGAGATTTTATTGCCAACTCAAAATTAATGACCTTAAACAGGATAAACCAACTTTAAACATACTACCCGGTAGGATTCGGCAATTCAGTTGTGATGGACTGGAGTTCTCTTCGCCAGCTGAGATGCTTTGGTTCCTGGAGTGTCACAACTCTTTCAGTTAGTTCCCAGGAACAGCATGTTTCCAGTGCCTCTTTCTCTGCTTGTGTCCTCTAATTTGGCCTTCTGTTTTATTTCCTTGACTAAGACCTCAAGAACCATGTAAGTGTAAGGAGACTGTATACTCTTGTCTTGTTCCTTGTTTTAAAGTAAATGCTTTCAGTTTTTTGCCCATTATGAATGTTGACTAGATTTATAACCTCCAAGGTTCTATGTTTGGGAGTCATCTTTACTGATTGAAAACAAGGACATGACCACTCCAAGGTATGGTTGAGGAGACAGATTTTATTATAGATATGAGCCAGAGGCATTTGCAAAAGTCCAAACTGCACAAGGAAGTGAGCAGAGAGATAACCCAGGGAGGGAGTGGGTGGGGGTGAACAACAGAGAGGAAAGCCAAGAGGGAAAAGAGCAAGCCAAGAGAGGAGGTAAGATTGGCTGAAATGGTGTAGGGAAGGCTAAGATAGAGTTGAGAAGAGCAGAGAGGAACAGCAGGTCCTGGGTGGACCTGGAGGCCAGCATGTACTTTGCCATGTAGTCATTTGTCCTAGGTTTCTCTGGGACCTGGCATTTATATTCTTAGTTTTATTGTGGCTTTTGCCATGAACGTGCTATGGTTTCAATATAACATGTCTCCTTACAAGCTCCATGCGATGACAAGTTGGTGTCATAATTGGGAGAGCCTAGAGGCTTGAGGAGGCTGGGGATAGATGTAGCAAGTGGATCATGGGTGACTTTGCAGGTATATATGACTGGTGGTTGCACTCTTTTCTCTGCTCCCTGCTGCTCTGCTCTGCATTCTTCCTGTCAGAGCCAGTTCCACATGCTCCATGGACTTGTTCTGCTCACCACAAATGCAGAGTCAATGAATCCAGGGACCATGGGCTTAAACATCAGAAACCATTAGCCAAAATAATATATCCTTCATCTGAGTTATTCCTGCCAAGTATTTGGTGACAGTCGTGGTAAAGCTGACACAGAAAGGAGCTGGAACTCTGTTTCAGATTTTCTGAGTCTCTTGAAATCATCACATGATTTTTGTCCGTGCTTCTACTTTCACACTCTGTCACACTTACTGACTTGAGCAAATGCAGTCCCCATTGCAATTCAAATAACAGTATGCATGAAAATAGAGAAACAATCCTAAAGTTCATATGGAAAGTTCATAGTTCATCTGGATAGCCCCATGTGGAAGGTGCACTATGCCAAAAATCAATTTGAGATAGATTGAGAGAATTAATATAAATCCTGAAACTTTGAAATCATTAGGGGAGAAGTGAAAAGAAACACTAGCTAGAATAAATCCTACTTCTCTGTGCTATTTTTTTTTTCATCATAGTTGACAAGAAGCAACTTATGGGGAAAAAGATTAATTTTGGGTCGTTTCTTAAGAGGGTGCAATCCACTGTGTCAGGGACTCCATGTGTCTGGAGTGGCTCACAGCTGTGGAAGTGGGTGCAGCCCGCAAAGGCAGAGGATGCCAGTGGCTGTACTGGGTCACCATGTGGCATGGAGGGATTGCAGATGGCATATATACTACATCCTGGTGGAACAGGAGGCACTGATCAATGAGGAAGTAGAGCCTGGGTGTAAAGCCTCAAGTCCTACCCCCTGTGGGCCACATTCTCCCTTGAGGCTCCATTTTACAGAAGTTCAACAACCTCCCAAAACAGTGCCACCAAGTGAGGAGTAAGTGATAAAGTACATGAGTCTGTGGGGGACATTTCATGTTCAACCCAAGACGCACCCTAAGTTTCAACAGCAACAAAAGGGACACAACAACAAGAAAAGGAACAAATCCATGTCTTCATTTTCTCCAATAAGGATTCACAGTCTGTGTCCCAAAGCTCATTTTAACCACGCATTATTCATGAGACTGGAAAATTAACTTTGTTGGTGAAGTCCAAGCTTAATGATCTGACATCAATCCCCAGAACAGTTTTAAAAGTCAGGACAGAGAAGCAGACACAGAGAGACCTCTGATGCTTGCAAGCCAGCCAACCTAGCCAACTTGGCATGCTACAGTCTAAGGCTGATGAGGAAGAACACTGTGAGTGATGGTTTAGAGTTATGTTTTAAGTTTAAATTACTATGCTTAAGAGATCTATAAAACAAGAATGCCTCTAACGTGTGAACCCCACGTTTTCACTTCAGTAAGCGAGCTCGGTTGCCCCAACTGCACAAGATGTATTTGATTGCACGAAGGCAGAAGAAATGTAAGCAGGAAGTATGTCATTCTATATGCTTGCCTTTGATTGGAAGAAGGTAGAAAGTACATGGGCTTGTGGGTCCTGCCTTTATAAGTACCTGAGTAACCTAACTCATCTCCATTTTCTGGGAATCCTGGGCACTGCCTCAGCCAACCTCCATCTTCCTGGCCAGTGTTTAATCAAGCTAGCTTCAATTAGATGAGTGTGGATTTGGTCTTTCTCCCTATAGGTTGTAAGTCATGGCACTAGCAGCATAAAGTGATTCTTAGTTATTTATTTGAAAAGAAATTATCATACACTATATTCTGATCACAGTTTCCTCTCCCTCAGCAACTCCTAGACCTTATCCACCTCCCTGCCTACCTACCTCCATGCCTCCCCACCTCTCTTTCTCTGGAAAACAAAATGAAGAGAAAGAACAACACACACACACAAAACCTGTGAAAATATAAAACCACAAACCATAAAATATATGCAAGACAAAAATAATGTCCAAACAAAGCAATACAAGACAAAAGTTCTACCACGGAGTTCATTTTGTGTTGCCTGTCTACTGCTGATCAAGTGTGAATAATGTATCCAAACAGACTCCATTGGACAAAACCAATATTTTCCTTGCAAGTGGATGTCAATTGGAGACAATGTCAGCTTCAGTCAATCTATTCTTCATTTAGCCTCACCAAGTTATGAGAAGACAGGCAGGTTATTTGCCAAAATATCACATGAATGGCCACTAGCTCCTGATAGATTTCTTGTTTCCTTGCGAAACCTCATGGGCTAGAGGCTTTCACTGTCAGCATTTCTGTTGATCCTGTGGACTTCCAAATTGCCACTAGCAAGATCCAGTAAACTATGACTTCGGTACTCTGCAGTTTCTCTAGCCATATTTCTAAGCCCTTCTACATTTCTCCCACAACCTAGTTCCAAAGGTCAAGAAAGCACAGCCACACTTGTGGTACCCATTTTTTATATTACTCACTTTTTTCATTGGTGTGACCACATATCTAACAAAAGAAACTTAAGAAATAAAAAGGCTTATTCTGGAACATTGTTTGAGAGGACACAATCCATCATGGTGAGGAAGGCTTAGTGGTCACAGCCTGAAGCAGCTGGTTACACTGCATTTATCACACCCGGGAGCAGAACGAGGTGAAACCTGATATTGTGATTGCTTTCTTCTTTATCCAGTCTGAGACTACATCCCATTGATGGGGTTGTCATGGGGAGAGTACATTTGTTTATGTGTTCTGAGTCCAAATTCAAAGGGTAGGAGCATGTGGATACAGGAAAATGTTCAAAATGCATTGAATAGAGAAGTGAACAGATTTTCATCACAAGAAAATCTAAATTCTACTTAAAATTGAACTAAACATCTAATCTACTTTCTGTTGTAAGCACACAGCTGAAGCTGGGGCAAAATAGCACATTTCTGTAATGAGGTATGAAGGATGAGTCTTCCCTCTTCACTTAAACTTTTTTTGGAAACAGTCTAACAGACATACCAGATGTGTGTTGCTACGGTAATTCTAGAGATCATCAAGTTGATGATTGATATTAGCCACTGTTCATCTATATTGTTTAATGTTTTAACAAAATGCAATTTGTTTATAACTTACTGCTGAAGCTTTCGGTTATTTTTCCACCATCTCCTGCCGCCCTAACTCTTACTGTTACCATCTCTGTGCACATGTGTGAGAGTTCAGGTGAACAGGTAGACTCAATGTCTCTTGCACATTTTCGCCTATTTCCCACTAGACTGGAATGAAATATCTGATGTAATGACCTATTGTTGTGAAGCTCCAATGTGTTTGATGTTTTCAATTCCAGAATGAACATTTATGGCCAAGGTTCCCACATCCAAAAAAACTGAGAAAATTAATATTATCATCCAACAGTCTGGTGTCTATGACCCGAGAGCAGTGTTTCTGTACTCCTCCATCCATAAGTCCTGGCTTTGAGTCAGAACTCTGTCCAGCTTAAGAGAAAACAATATCACATGTAGAAAAAAAAAAGTAAATCCTATTTATTTTAAGTTTTAACCAGAACTGGGGAGAAAGAACTTCTCAATCTGCTTCTGCCTTGTACATGAGCACACATGAGCAAATGTCTCCTCTTTAACACACATCCCTTTCCTTCCACATCTGAAGGAAACACAATCTGCTGCTTATTTGGGGAATGGTACACAGATTCCTCACAGTCAAATTAAAAAGTTTCAGACTGTTTTTGGTTTTGTGCTTCTCATGAATAGATTAACTTGGCTTATGGAATATTATAAATGTTTCTTTCATATAACCAATATAGCTGTTGTCATCAATAATTAAATGATTTGCCTCACCTTTGATTTAAAGTACAGGATCATGTAGCATTTCTTATATGACTTGGTCTGTGTCTGGACTCTGTTCTTCTGAAATATTTCGATACAGTGAGAACCAAATTAGTGTGGAGAATACATGAAATGAATAGAAATATTGGAGCATAAGCTTTCATTTTCCTCACTGGTTTTATAATAATATATTATAGTTTAAATAATAATCATAACACTGGTACTCAGTGACAATGTTACTAAAAGTGGAAAGGTTAAAAAAAAACTAAATATAGATGTTTAGTTTCAGCACTTTGTTCAAAATGGTAAGAAGCCATTGCAGCAGACTTTCAGAGTCTAAATCCAGAGATATAAAGCAATCAAGGAAACCAAAAGTGAACTGGAACAAAACACATAGGAAAGAGAATCATTGTAAAAAGTCAGAAACTTAATAAAATGATAGACAAACATTATCACAGAGGTACTATCTTAAGTACAAATGTTGAAAACACATCCACCTAAGATAAAGTTGAAAAAAACACAACAGCATGACCAATATATTTTTTATGTTTGTATGCAACTTTCTTCCAGCACACAAATATTAGTTTTTAATAAGCACAAATGGCTATATTTACAATTGGTAAGGCAGACTTCAAAACAAAGAAAATTACTTGAGGTCAAGAGTGCATTTGTTATTTATGAATGATGAGGATATCAGGCATTGGGGAGACATATCAATCCTCAGTATTATACATTATAAGGCAGAACCTCAAAATACACTAAACAAGAAAACAAGAGAAATAAACAGAGAGGCTCATAGGTCAGCAGCCATAGTTGGCAACTTCAACACCATTTTCCCAGCATCTAGTAAAACTTCAAGAAAGACAATGAGAAGATCACAATATCATGAGTCACGGAATGTAGTTGACATATGAAGAGCAACCTTTCCCAAACAATTCTGGGGCACTCAGTGGGTGACAACAGTTGATGTTAAACTTCATCAAATGTAAGAGCTAGGATGATCCACAGGGCATCCTCAGAGCACATAATGAAGTCAAATTAGAAAATATCAAGAAAAGACAATTAAAAATAGTGTGAGATTTAATATTTTTCTAAATAATTCATGAGTCAGGAGAAGGTCGCAAAAGGAATAAAATGTGCACAACAATGAATAAAAATGTAAGGCAGGATATCAGAGTATGAGAGATACCCTTAGGGGAATGGGATGGCATTAGGTGCTTCAGTAGATGTGGTTGAAACTCCTGCTGACATAGTATATATGTCATATACACACATATAATATATATGTACATACACATTTACATTTATTTGAGAGGTAGAGCGTATGTCACAGAGTATATGTGATAATCAGAGGACAGCTTGGAAGTGTCAGTTCTCACCACCCACCATGTCAGTTGGGTGCTGAACCCTGGTTGTCAGACTTGGTGGTAAGACCCTTTACCTTTGGTGTCTAATTTCTTGAGTTCTTTATATATTCTGGATATTAGTCCTCTATTGGATGTAGGGTTGGTGAAGATCTTTTTTTTTTTCCCTTTTCTGTTGACAGCGTTCTTTGCTTTACAGAAGCTTCACAAGGTCCCAATTATTAATTGTATATCTTAGAGCCTGAGCTGTTGCTGTTCTGTTCTAAAAGACCTGAGCCTAGGGGGTCCTGCAGAGACTGATGCACCAAGGGAGGACTATGCCTGGAGAGGACCTAGAACCCCTGCTCAGATGAGGCTGATTGGCAGCTCAGTTTCCATGTGAATCTCTGAGAAAGGGGAGCAGAGCAGGGGCTGCCTCTATCATGAACTCAGTTGACTGCTCTCTGATCACTGGCCCCTGATGATACAGCATTACCAGGCTACAGAAGAAGAGGATCCAAGCAGTCCTGATGAGACTTAACACGTTATGGGCAGATGGCAATAGTGGAGAACTCCCCCTGTCAGTGGACTAGGGGAAGGGGATGAAGGGAAGAAGGAGAGAGGGTGCGACTGGGGGAGTTAAGGGAGTGGGCTTGAACTGGAATATATAATGAATAAATTGGGAAGGAAACAAAATTATAAAGTATATGACCAAAATGTCTACTAAAACACTTTAATATCATGGAAAATAAATTGGTTAATGATTTATGGAATCATAAATACATAATTATTTTAAAAATTTATTTATATTTTATTAATTACACTTAATTCACTTTGTATCCCAACTGTATCCCCCTCCCTCAGCCCCTCCCAATCCCACCCTCCTTCCCTCTTCTCCATCCATGCCCCTCCCTCAGTCCACTGATAGGGGAGGTCTTCCTCCCCTTCCATCTGATCTTGGTCTATCAGGTCTCATCAGGAGTGGCTTCATTGTCTTCCTCTGTGGCCTGGAAAGGCTGATCCCCTATCAGGGGGAGGTGATCAAAGAGCCAGTCCATGAGTTCATGTCAGAGACAGTCCCTGTTCCTATTATTGGGAAACCCACTTGAACAGTAAGCTGCCATGGGCTACATCTGTGTAGGGGTTCTGGGTTATCTCCATGAATGGCCCTTTGTTGGAGCATCAGTCTCAGAAAGGATCCCTGTGCCCAGATTTGTTGTTTTTTTTTTTTTTCTCTTCTTGTGGCACTCCTGTCCCCTCCTGGTCTTTCTGTCTCCCCCTTCTTTCATAAGATTCCCTCCACTTTGCCCAAAGTTTGGCTATGAGTCTCAGCCTCTGCTGTGATACCCTGCAGGGCAGAGTCCATGTGAAATTATTTATAAAATAAAAAGAGCCATTACCTGCTGAGCCCTTATGCCAGCTTCAGGCCAACTGGTTCCTGACCTAGATGCAAAACACCCACTAGTACTAACACACTTCCCCTAGGGATACTTAACAGCATTCATATGTATGATGTCATCAGCAACTCACCTATTATAGCCCTCATCAGGAAACAACTTAAAAAATACATTATGAGCTTTAATGTAAAAGTGTAAAATTTTTAGGAGGTTGATATGAGGAGCTATTTGAAGTTTAAGGCCAAGGAAGAATTTTCAGACTGGACAGCAAAGACATAAGACATAAAAGGTAATAATAAAAGTAATATGGATAAATCAAGAAACATTAAATTAATAAGTGTAAGACAGTTAAATCAGACTTCATCAATGGCTCTCCTCCAGGAAAGTCCACAGAAAAGATTGACCCACAAACCCACAAATATGAGAACATATTTGCAAACCAAACCCACAAAGGATTGATTGGTAAGACATACAGAAAACTTAAACTTTCCAACCAACCAGCCAACCAACCCAACCAACCAACCAACCAACCAGCCAACCAACCAACCAACCAAGAAACCAGTAGTTACATGAACAGGCTAGGTAGAAAATTGGCAAACAACAACAGATGCTACAAAGAAGTGTGCACTGATGGTCAGCCTCCACCCGCAGAGATTTCCAACACTGTTTCCAGATCAAAACAAATCAAAAAGAACCCACGAGGGCCAGCCACATACCTGTGCAAATGCTAAAGAAAAGATGTGAGCAGGTACCTTAGTGAGTGACTGACAGTGACTGAGACCCTGTGTCTATGCAACAGCCTGAAAGGTAGCATTCCAAGCATCTTTATTGTTGGGGGCCCAGGCAAGCAGTTAACATCTGTAGGTGTAATATTGCTACAAAAAGGAAGAGTTATGTATGGGTATTTCAAAAACTTCTTACATAAATTTCCAAAAAAATATGGTGATTTTAAAAAAATCAAGAAAGATCACATATCCTACCATTATATTATAATAGCACTTTTGAAATGTCAAAATTGAAAACAGGAGATTTGTTATTCTTTTTGCCAGAAGACAGAGCCATGGGACAAAGCATAGGGTCCAACTCAAATCTTCCTTGTAGTCTAAGAGCTGTTCAGTACTTTGACTGGTGAAATGGACACACAAAATTATTCTGCTGGTGGCAAAATTGTGTGAAATTGAACATACACATTCATATGCCTGAAGCCTACAGAACCAGCAGCATTTAAAGATGGTTGGCGGTTTGTACTAATGCCATTATTCTGGTTGTGATGCTGTGTTATATTATATTACACATTTGCAAAAATGTTGAAGGACATTGTCTATACTATCTCTGACAGCTGGTGCTAAACTTATAGTTCTCTTAAAATTTTAGCTGATAGTGGAATGAAAGAACAGAAATCTTAAAGTAAGTGGTAAATTAAAAAGAACAGACTTGACATTCCTACAAACTTTCTCCTTTTCTTCCTATATTTTCAGGGATCTGAATCCCACAGAATTACAATAATCCAGCCTGTCACCTATTTCTGTGTGATTGGGAGCCATCCCCATTTGGCTGAAAATGTGGTCATAATTCATGGTAAGTCACCATAAATCCAAAGTTCTGCACAAGGTAAACCTCATTTGGGACATGCTAATTGTGTTTTATTTATTTAAATTTTCATATATATATATATATATGTGTGTGTGTGCGCGTGTGTGTGTGTGTGTGTATGTATATCACTGAAAAACTTTGACTTAATTTTCCCCTCTAGGTCCTGAAATAGTTATTACAATATGCATATAGAAGGGCTTAGAGAAAAAGTTTCTTGCTGTAAGTAGCACAGTTCACAGAGGTCTGTGGGTCAGCCTACAGTTCTGTGTTTTTCACCAGAGTGTATACCTAAGGGTATGAGCTTATCTGTGTGGGTTAATAAAGTTATTTTCTTGTCTTTTTTATATGTTTGAACGTTTTGCCTGCATGTATGTCTATGCACCACTGAGGTGCACTTATCTGATGCCCACTGAGTTCAGAAAAGGCCAGATCCCCATTGGACTGGAATTACAGACAGTTGTGGGCCACCAACATGTGTATGGTAGAAGTGAGACAGAGTCCCCTGGAAGAGCAGTCTTAACTCTTAACTGATGAGCCTTCTCTAAAGCCACAGGAAAATCCCATTTCTTGTCTGCAGATGTGGTGTGCAGAGCTTGCATTGTGGGCTGCCTAGCTCCAATTCTTTCCTTCCCTGAGTAAGCCACTCCCTGACTTAGATGAGGTCAGCCCCATCCATAGACTCTTCACCCACGTGTTCTAGTGGCTTTCTCAAACAAAAAGATGAAGAAAAAGAGGAAGAAGAAGAAGAAAGAAAGGAAGGAAGGAAGGAAAGAAGGAAGGGAGGGAGGGAGGAAAGAAGAAAGGAAGGAAGGGAGGGAGGGAGGAAAGAAGGAAGGAAGGAAGGAAGGAAGGAAGGAAGGAAGAAAGGAAGGAAGGAAGGAAGGAAAGCAGAAAATGCTGATATGGCAGAAGTGCAGAAGGAAAATCTTTCCAGTCCCAGGAGAATCCTTGGAAGGTATAATTGGGTAAATAAACATGTGTACAAAAAGAAACAAAATGCCAAGCAGGATGAAATAAAGGGATAAAAAGGCAGTGTGTACCTTTGGAAATGACACAAAGAACACATTGGAGCCAACCTAGGAGGATATAGACAAGAATGATAATAAAGATTATGGATGGACCCAACTTCATGTGACCCTTATGCAAGTTTGCTCGTTTAATACAATTCAGGACCAGTGAAGGAGGTGCTTTCACATTAGACACTGCCCACAATCTCTCAGCAATTAATGTTGTGGTTCTGAAAATCCCCCAAGACTTGGTACAACTCCTGAGGAAGCTGATGTTTATGTTACTCATGATGGCAGTTTTCTAAAGAGGAAGACATATGAATTACACATTGTACAAGGTACAAAATCTCTCTCACAGTTAGAACATGGGAGGTGATATTGAAGACTTTTCAAAGATGGTGATGCTCAGCTTGTACTGTATCTGAGTAGAAGATAAGGGACTGACCAAGGGAGTGACATGGCTATTGACTCCAAAATGCCCATGTCTGTGTATCCCTGACAAGAGGAGGCATCCTGGAAGCTAGGGACACATAGTTCCAGCCTCCTCCCACCCCACCCCCACTCTCAGATGACTCCTGGGTCCAAAATTCATACCAGGTCCTAGGCTTCCAGGACCCAGTGCCTTCTGCCTACATAAACACAACTTCCAAGTTCCAGAAACACATGGCTCCAGCATCTGGACCCTAGAGTCTTCAGTGCCTCACCTAGGACACTTCCTGTATATTAGAGACAGGGTCTCAGCCTCCAGCCCATGGTTCTACTGGTCTCCCTTTGGTGACTGGCTGAATAATAAAAGCATACAAGCTCTCCATTTCAAGAAGGCAGTGCCCAGCAGAGTCCGAATACCAGGAGCACAGTGTCCTCAAGACGAGCAATCCATAGCTCTGCCAAATTGGAAATATCAGTTACTGTTGACGTTTCTCCAGAGAGATGAGAAGACCCCAGCAGCCAGACAATTATGGTATCACCTTCAGACCTCCCAGATACTCCTTCCATCATGAAGACAACTCCACATTTGTGAGATGTATAGATCTAGCCTATGATTCATGGCTCTACCTAGCTGTCTTGAGGAGACCTGTAGGACCTCATAGGATCACACGGGTAAGAAACTCCTACTCTAGTTCCCTACATATAGGTCCAACCTGGACACAACCAGCAGAGCAGAGCAGAGTGTAGGCTATGTGAAGAGATCCAGCCCCTGTGCCTATGATCTAGGACTTATCCCACATGCCTGAGAAACCCAGCAGGTTCAAGGAACAACCAGCCACACCAGGGACAAACAGATAGCTAAGGGCCAGCTTAAGTACATAATCAACAAAACCCAGGGAAATATATCAGCAAGCTCTTGATATCCTAATAGAGCTGAAACACAGGGAAAGGATCTTAAACCTATGCTTATGAAATTATTAGAGGAACTAAAGAGGTAAGGATCACCAACGGAATACAAGAGATGGAGGAAAGAATCTCAGGCATCAGCGATACAATTGAAGAAATGGATACATCTGTTAAAGAAAATATTAAATAAAAAAATTCCTGATACTAAAAATCCAAGTAATTAAGGACATCATGAAAAGACAAGGGCTAAGAATAATAAGAATAGAAGAAAGAGAAGATTCCTGGCTCCAAGGACCAGAAAATATTTTCAAGAAACGCACAGATAATTTCTCTAACCTAAAGAAAGAGATGACATTAAACATACAAGAAGCTTATAGGACACCAAATAGATTAGACCATAAAAGTAATTCTTCCCTCCCACATAATAAGCAAAACACTAAATGTACAAAACAAAAATAAATATTAGAGGCTGCAAGGGGGAAAAAAAACAAATAACATAAAGGGAGACTATCAGAATCACACTTGACATCTCAGCAGAAGCTATGAAAGTCAGAAGGGCCTGGGAAATATTATACAGATCCTAAGAGACTACAGATGTCAGCCCAGACTACTATATCCAGGAAAACTTTCAACCACCATTGAAGAAGAAAACAAGATATTCCATAACAAAACCAAGTTTAAACAAAATCTATGCACAAACCCAGCCCTATAGAAGATACTAGAAGGAAAGCTCCAACCCAACAAGGTTAACTACAACCAAGAAAACATAGGATATAAATAACTTTACAACAGTGAAACCAAAAGAACAAGCATACCAACATCCAACAACATCATGATAAAAGGAACTAACAATCATTGGTCATTAATATCTCTCAACATTAATGGACTAAACTCTCCAATAAAAAGACACAGGCTAACAGAATGGATGTGTAAACTGGACCTAACATTTTGCTGCATACAAGAAACACACCTCAGTGACAAAGATAGGATTACCTCGGAGTAAAAGGACAGAAAAAGTTTTCTAAGCAAATGTACCAAAGAAGCAAGCCAGGGTAGCCATCCTAATATCTAATAAAATAGACTTTCAACCAAAAATAATCAAAAGAGATGAGAAAGGACGCTTTATTCTCATCAAAGGAAAAAAATTCACCAAGACAACATCTAAATTCTGAACATCTATGCCCCAAATACAAGGGCACCCAGATTTCTAAAAGAAACACATGATCATCTCCTTAGATGCTGAGGAAGCATTCAACAAAATCCAGCACTCTTTCATGTTAAAGTCTTGGAAATATCAGGGATACAAGGCACATTCCTAATAATAATAAAGGCAATATACAGCAAACCTATAGGCAACATCAAATTAAATGGAGAAAAACTTAAAGCAATCCTACTGGAATCAGGGAAAAATCAAGGTTCCCACTCTCACCAGGCCTCTTCAATATAGTACCTGAAGTTCTAGCCAGAGCAATAAGACAACTAAAAGGAAATCAAGGAGATACAAATTGGAAAGGAAGAAGTCAAAGTATTGCTACTTGCAGATGATATGATAGTATACATAAGTGCTCCCCAGAATCCCACCAGAGAACTTCTATAACTGATAAACACCTTCAGCAATGTGGCTGGATACAAAGTTAATTTAAAAACAGTATTACTCCCGTATACATATGATAAATGGGCTAAGAAAGAAATTAGGGAAACTATACCCATCACAACAAAATTAATATAATGTATCTTGGTGTAACTCTAACCAAGCAAGAACTTCAAGTCTCTGAAGAAAGAAATTGAAGAACAGATCAGAAGATGGAAAGATATCCCATGCTCATGGATCAGTAAGATTAACATAGTTAAAATGCTCATCTTACCAAAAGCAATCCACAGATTCAATGCAATTCCCATAAAATTTCCAATACCGTAACTAGAAAAGACTCCAAGTGGTGGGAGAGTATCACCAACCCAACCCACCCACAAAAGCTTTCACCCAAAATTTGCCCTGCCTACAAGATATGCAGGGATAAAGATAGAGCAGAGATTGAGGGAACATCCAACTTATGTTCAATCTATTAATACTCTGGTGTGTTCACAGATAGGAGCCTAGTATAGCTGTCTTCTGAGAGGCTCCTTACAGTGGCAGACTGAAACAGAGGCTGAGACTCACAGCCAAACATTGAGCGAAGTGCAGGGAGTCTTGTGGAAAGTGAGAGGAAGGATAGAAGGACATGTAGGTACCTAGTATTCCACAAGAAGACCAAGAGACCCAACTAACCAGGGCCCATAGGGGCTTGAGGAAACTGAAGCACCAACCAAGGACCATGTATAGACTGGACCTAGGCCTCCTAAGGATGTGCAGCTCAGGCTTCATGTGGATTCTCCTTGTTAGGAGAGTAGGGGTTGGGTACTGTCTCTGACATGGACTCTATTGCCTATTTTTGGTCATTACCCCTGGTGAAGCTGCCTCACTAGGCCATGACGGAAGAGGAAGCACTCAGTCCTGATTCAACCTAATGAGCTAGGGTGGGTGGGAGAGTGGGGGAGGGGAGCTCCCCTTATTTGAGGAATAGTGGATAGGGGATGGGGATAGAGAAGGAGGATAGAATGGGAGGAGAGGAAGGAGAGGATGAAGATATAAAGTGAATAAATAAATTAATTAATTAATTAAAAAGAAAGTGGGAAGGGCTGCCTGTGGGCTCTAAGGGTACTGGTCAATACCTGTGCACATGAAGAGATATTTCTGAGCAGCACTGACCAAGCAAAAACTTCCTGCATTTCTTGTAAAGGTCACTCAGCTGCTGAGTCGCAGTGTACAGCACTAGGAATGACTGTGTCCCACAGGAACTGCACCACGGGGTGCTGGAGGGTCTCACAGGTGCAGGCAGAGTGCATCAGCATTCCTGGGTCAAACTCAGCTGCATGGCTTTCCTGTGTTATGCTTAATGTTCCTCTGCTTGATCTCCTCATCTAAATTGGGGAGATAATTACCGACCCATGGGATGTCTTTAAAAATCTACCAAGTGTGACAATGTAGAATTCTACAAACACTGCTGACATGCAGCCGGTGGCCACAGATGGCATCCTCTACTGAGAATGGTTCTGAGTGTGAGATGAGCAGCAAAGAATTCTGGGCCATATCATCACGCTTGCTGAGCCTGGGATGAGTATTGGCTATCATAAGCAGGGTGCATCTTTTCTCTTCATGGGGAAATATGACCCAGTCAGAGGTATGATGGTGTTTGAGTTGGTGTTCTGTTGCTGTAAAGAGACAGCATGAGCACATCAACCTTTATAAAAAAAAGCATTTAATTTTTTTTTCCCCAGAAGTTTAGTACGTTATCGTTATGGTAGTGAGTGGCAGCACAGTGCTAGATAGATAGCTAAGAGATCTACGTGGGGATCCATAGGCAACAGGAGGAGAGGGAGCTACTGAGCCGGGCTTGGGTTTTGAAACACCGAAGCGCATTGGCCACACCTCCTAATTCTTTCAAAGAGTGCTGCTCCCTGGTGACCAAACATTCAAATCTATGATCCTGTGGGGGCCCTTCTCATTCAAACCACCACAGATGGCTGCCTTATGAAATGCCTGCTCTGCAGCAAGGCCGGAGCAGCTAGCTGTTCCAGCTCCCAGGTGTCACGTGCGCTTTGCCTTTAGATGTTTAGCACACTTACTGAAGTGTTGTCCAACCCTCTGCAAGCCCATCCTCAGGTGGATGTGAGAGGTGCGTCTTAGGTTCCCTAGATAGAGCACCTCTGAGGAGCTGAGTCCTGGATTCTAGCTTGTAATCTGTGGTGAGGGCTGATTCCTGCTGGATGTCACATGTCTTCTTAATGAACTTTCATTTTAAGCCACAATATCCTAATTATGAAAATATTTTCTGTGCCTCCATCCAGCTAAGTGTAGGATGACATCAGGAGGGCCCTTTTTTTCAGGCCCTCAGCAGTCATTTTGGGTTGTGAGGCACATTAGAAGACAGAGGCCATATTCTAAAGATAGAATGAAATTGTGGAGCTGTCCTCTTATCTTTAGACGGTCTATTTCCAGATCTTTTATTTGAAAGAGAAATTAACCATTATGCTTTCCAAAGTACTTGGATTTTTCTGTTTCTTTAGACAAAAAAGTTGTAAGTATCAAACTGTTTAGGAAAACGTTAATGGGAAAAGTCAGGAAAGATCTTCCACCTGTCCCCTTCCTCTCTGGATCATTATGAGACACAGTGAAAACCTCTTGAATGTGTTCCAAGAATGCCCACAAAGCTGCTGAGTATGTAATTATTTCTTAGTTTATTTCAACAAGTCTCTTTCCTATCTTAAAACAAAGCCCTTTGCTGTGGCCTGTCCAGACAGTTAGCATGGAAGGTGGGTAGCTGGGATAATTTTTTTAATTGTTTATGTTTTTTTTAATTTATTCACTTTATATCTCAATTGTAGCCCCCTCCATCATCTCCTTTTGGTCCCACCCTTCCTTCCTCTTCCCTCTATCCCTATCCCTTAGTCCACCAAAAGAGGGAATCCTCCTCCCCTACTATCTGACCCTAGCCTATCAAGTCTAATCAGGACTGCTTGCATCCTCTTCCTCTGTGGGCTGACAAGGTCACCCAAACAGAAGGAAATTATAAAAGAGCAGGTAACCATGTTTGTGTGAGAGACAGCCTCTGCTCCTCTTACTAGGGAACCTACATAGAGACTGAGCTGCCTATGGTCTACATCTGAGCAAAGTATCTAGGTCCTTTCCATGCATGGTCCTTCAGTCTCTGCAGGCCCTCCTGGGCCCAGATTTTTCACTTTGTTGGTTTTCTTGTGGAGCTCCTGTCCTCTCTGGGTCCTTCCATCCCTCGCTTCTTCCATAACATTCTCTTCACTCTGCCCAAAGTTTGGCTGAGAGTCTCTGCATCAGCTTCAATCCCCTGATGGATGGAGTCTTTCAGAGGACATCTGTGGTAGGCTCCCATCCTGTTTCCTCTCTTCTGCTGCTTCTGCTATCTCTCCTATTTGCCTTCTGAGTAAGAATTAAGCATCCTTTCTGGCGTCCTTCTTGTTTAGCTTCTTTAGGTTTGTAGATTTTGTAGGATAAACAAACTAAAATCTACAGACCCAAAGAAGCTAAGTAACAAGATAGCTGGTATCTTAACAGAATATAAGACAAGGAGGTCTTAACTTTTCTGCTGTGTTGGAAACATCATTCCTGTGTGTCCATTGAGAAAATGCCTAGTGGCAGGAAATTATTTTTGAAGTTCTCACAGCAAAGAGATGTGACACAGCACTCTACTGCTTCAGTGTAGCAGGCTCCAGCTTTTCCAGCTGACAGGGACTCTCCTGTCATGCACATTTCATGTCATATGGCTGTTCCCCAGACACACAGGAGACAGAGACCTGCCTCCTGCCAACAGCAGTGTCACAAATATCCCAGCTCTATCACTGTATTATGTGATTTAACTCAAAACAATCCCCTAAGTCCATATTTAGGACATGGGGAGTCCCTCTGCAGGATGCCTGATTCCTGCAGCCTCTTCAGAAGCATGAATGGGAGTCTGCCTCCTCCCAACGCCCCATTTAAGGAATGCCAATCATTCCTCCTAGGACAGTATTCAAGAATGATGCTGAGTCTTTCTTTCAACATGTGTGCTTGAAGCAAATTTGGACTTTGCAGTGCCCCAAATGGGATGGCATGTGTGTGCCTGAGTGCTGACAATGTCTGTTCCTCAGCTATTCTCTCTGTGGCTGCAGACGTGAGATGGAGGGATGAGGACAATTGGATGCATGGAACTGGATTGTGGTCATAATCTTCCAGTGTCTAGACACACATCTGGCTCATATATTTGGGCTGTATTTCTCTTGGAACCTTTATGGCCTGCTCATAGTTTCCATGGCAGTGCTCTGTCCATCTGCAGAACTGTCATGTAGTGGGGGTGACCACACTGTCAAACACATCACATCTTACCACACAGCCATGGGGCTTTGATAACAGGTAGGGCTGTCTGTTACAGGCCCAAGCTCTGGGCTTTTCTTATGTCTTCCTAGAGAGGACTGTTGAGGCAGAGACCCACCAAGCCCTTGTGCACCATGAAGGTCATCAAAGAAGAGACACACCTGTGGACAGGAAGTGAAGGAATGTTCTAGAAATCATACCAGGGGCCTCAACTATATGGAAGTACATTGTCATCTAATAAAATCATCTCTCAGTACCTCCAGGAATCAGTCTAGGGCCTCCAAAGTCCCCCGACCTGAGGTGTTCGAGCCTTACTCATGAAATGGCACTGCCCTTGTGTAAATGCTCGGAAATGCCTTACTTCATTTTTAGGTTAGCCATGCAGATAATGTCAATGCATCACTTTACTCAGGTCCCGTGAAGTACTCAGTGTGGAATCAATCCAAACACTGCTTTTTGGAGCTTTCTAGAAATATTTGTTGAAATCCTTTTGATTCATTTTGTTCACAGACGATGCCTCCTCCCTCATGTGGGTCCTACTATGCTGAAAGCTTCAAGTGGACAGCTTTGCAGGTGGATTTCAGGAGAGAAGTGGCTTCCCCAGGCTGCGAGTTTGTACAGATGAATTGTAATTTTTTTTTCCTACTCAAATGTCACTGGGTCCCAGTGGCTGCCTTACATATTTCCCTCCTTGCTTTTCCCCCATGTGCTCTTTCTCACATAATTTTATTAAAAGTTGTTTTTTACATTCATTTCTTTATTTTTTTTTCTCTGTGTGTGGATCCACACCCAATGCAGGCCATAGCCCATCTGTGCCCGCAGGGTGCATGTTGAGGGCAGAGGACAACATGTGTGAGTTGGTTCTCTCCTTCCGTGGGAGTCTCAGGGATCATGCTTGCATTATAAAGCTTGGAGGCAAGTGCGTGTATCTGATGAGCCATGCTACTGGCACCATGAGAACTTTTAACCACACAGAATATATATTGTTCCCCTTCAGGCTTTGTCTGGTTTGGCTCCTGATTTCCTTCACAACAAAGAAGAGCAGTTCTCTATGGAGGTCTAGATGTTTCCATTCTGGCAGGCCTCTGACTGTGGGTAAAGATCTCAGCTCTAGGAAAGGGTGTTTCCAGGAGCCAACTGTTTTTTTTTTATCCACTTAGGTTCTTGGACCCCAGCCCCCTCCTTTGGGGTTGTTAGAATCTGGTGAGATGAAATGGGCACTTCTCTGTACCCTATACTGACACAGCTGAGCAGCCAGCGCTCTGTTCAACTCCTCTCTGGAATGTGCTCTATCACTGTCTTCCAGTCAGCTTACACTTTCCAGAGAACAGAAGATGGTGCCAACTCACATGCCATTTAGCCATGGGTTGCACATAAGGTAGAAAGAGATTTTCTTTTCCTGGGTGAGAAGATGGTACAGTGAGTTAAATCTACCCAAGTTGTGCTTCTTGCCAAACGCTTACACCCACGAGAAAAGTCAGCTTCGTATTTGGACAAGATACAGACATTCTGCTGCTTTATGTTTCTCTGGCATTTCCTTAACATGTTTATAGAAATGGAGATGGTTCAAAACTTCATTTTCCACATCAAGTTGCTCAGAATCCTGGGGCAACAGTTTTGTTGCTGAGACTTTGGCTTCCCTGGAAGCGGTGCACAACATAAGCTGGCTGGCAGGATCAGCCAGAATCACTTCTCCTGGCAGAGAACCAGCCACAGTCTGCCCTTTCTCAGGCCCACAGCACATTCTGGTAGCAACTTCTCCATGAGGCAGCAACACGGGCCTTAGTTTTCACATAGTCAAGGATGTTAGAGTATGGGGAACTGTTCAAGTCACCATTTATGATGAAGCAGTGCTGTTTGTTTTGTAGATAGATAAGATAAAAGAAAGGAAGAAAATTTAAAAAAAAAAAGGGAAAGAATGGTAAGGCAAGAAAAGAGAGGAAAGGAAACCCATAAATTTGGTTGACATGGCAGGTCTGTTGGCATGCTGCCTTGTGAGGGTCACCTTTCACTGCCCTCCTCTTTTTGCCCACCACACCCAATCTGAATACTTCGCTGCATGGCAGGGGATTCTGCCATGATGGTTTTCCTTGCTCAACAGTTTTCTGTGTCACTGCTCCTTTGTCTAAATCCATACTGGCATCTAGCCTCTGTGCAGATACTGGTAGACCCTTTTCACTCTTGAATTGCAGGCTATGTTTTGGTTTTGTTAGTTCGAATCCTTGTTATTTCACGTGTACAAATGTTTTGTCTGAATGTCAGTTAGTGCACCATGTGAATGCCTGATGCCTGCAGAGGGCAGAAGAAGGTTCTAGATTCCCTCAAACTGGAGTAACAGATGGTTGGCAGCTACCATGGGAGTACTGGAAATGGAAACAGAATCCTCCGTGAGAATCCTGAGCCATCCTCTCCGCTCCTGCAATTATTTTAATCTTCACTACTTGAGAATGTGGAAGCTATAAATAACTTGGGATATATAACTTGGGACCATTCACAGTTAGTGTAACCATGGAGACAGATACATAAGCAGGTGTCACACTGCTTTCACAAGGCATGGTTCGTGGGAACTAGGAGCAAAGTTGGGCTGAGCTGCTTTACAGCCCTCCCGGAACTCTGTCATAACTGTTGTGTCTTCTCAGTGGGTTTCAGCCAAGTGGACCCATCATGGAGGACTGCGGGGTCACCGGAGGGAGAAGGCATAGGAAGTCATTCCCAGCTGTGCTTCGGAACCTGCCTGTGGGCTCGTGAGTGCCAGTTAATTGCCGTCTTCCCACATTTATTGCACATTGTTCGGCAACAGAGGCTAGTGGTGGGTGTGGGACACTCCCCATCTCACAGAGCGTAGGAAGGTACGTGTGCACCAGTTCCTTCTTCATGACTGACTCACCACCAGCAGACACAATGCCAACCTCTAAGGATATCCCCAACTTCCAGAAGAACAATTAGATGCTGTGTATCCTAGCACTTCGAGGATTTATTTTGCCACTGCATTATAGTTTCAGGAAGCACCTTTGAACTTCCTGTGACGTGGTACATTGTGTAAATAGCTACTGTCCCTGACAGCCTTCATGAATGAAGAAATCCATTCTTATCAATGTGTAAGAAGTTTCTGGACTAGACAGCCTGGGAATGCCCTGCACACTGGTGGGGGTGGCCACCTTTGAACACCGCCCAGAGGCTGGAAGATGGGTTACCCGAAATAGCAAAGGAAGGATCATCGTGCTGGAAACTGACGCTGCCACCTGACGCTGGCACACATGTATAGTATGTGACTCAAGGCATGTTCCTCTCAGCATTATACTGCAGAGGCACAGTGCTTCAGCTCCCTAAAGCAGTGATGGCCCAGGGGACTTGTTCTGGTCCTTCTCTGTCACTAACATTTCCAACAACGCTCTGAAAAGTCTAGGGTCTCAAAGACAGCGGCAGTAAGCAAACACCTTGACTTATGAGAAGAAAGGACACAAAACTGTCATCGTTTGCAGACGATAGTGTAGTCATGCGGAAAGACTGGGAGGAAATGCAGACGCTACTGCGGTTAATCACTGTGTACAGTAAAGCATGGCTAGTTAACAATACATGCACAGACACACATTTCCTTTGTAGTTCGACACAGGGCAAAGAAAGGATTCTTTCCACAATAGCAGAAAACCAAAAAAACAGCTCAACATTATGCATGCATGCATGAGTGTGTGCATGTGTGTCTGAGAATGTGTGAGTGTGAATGTGTGCATGTGTGAATGAGTGTGTGTGTATGAGTACATGTGTGCATGTGTGTGTGTGTATGTGTTTATGTGTGCGTGTGTGAGTGTGTGTATGAGTGGGTTTATGGATGAATGTGTGTGAGTGCATGTGTTAGTGTGTGCATGTGTGAGTAAGTGTTTGTATGCGAGTGTGTGAGAGCGAATGTGTATAACAGGAAAAATCTTAAAGAATGGGGAGCCCTATGAAGTAGCCAGCATTCCTGGTGAGAGCAGTGTGTGATGCAGGCTCTTGGTGAGGGCCTGAGGTTGGCATCACCGCAGCACAGGTATGTGGTGAGGGAACCAGGGTGGCCTCTGGAGAGAATTTTTGTAGGTGCCCTCATCTCAGAGGGGCTTGTGAATAGGGCTGGGGCAATTGTTTCATTCAGTGTGAGAAGTAAAACAGTGTGGTTCTCACGGAGCCATCGTGTCTGAGTTCTGTTTAGAGTGTGTCTGTGGTTTGGGTGTGGGATTTGCTGGGGAACCAGAATGGAGCAGCAGGGATACTTGGGAGGCCAGTGCAGGAGGTGTGTGTGTGGGATCAGAGCTCTGGCACCCAGGGTGAACACTCACAAACAGGGCTGCAGAACCAATGCATGGGGAAGGCAGGCTTGCCTCTTCATATTTACCTAGTTGTTTCACACTCTACCACATACTAAGCCCCATACATAGCTCTCAGCAGATGGAGGATTGCAAATTTGAAAAATTAACTATAAAGCTGTAAAAGAAAATGCATATGAATAAGCTTTTCCAATGCTCTCTAGCAGGAAATATGAAATGCACTTCAGGACTCCATTTCTTGAAGTGATAGTGTCACATAAGTAAAAGTAACCCGTGACAGGATACCTATCAAGATGGAGGAAGTAAATCCACAACATGTATGTGGAAAAAAATATCAGAATGATAGACACCGTGTGACTTCCCATCATCCATTTTCCTGTCTGGTGGCAGAGTGCCAGGTTCTGGCTAGTTATAGCCATGTGGAAGCCACCACTCATGCTCTTTGGGTGATGAGTCCAGGGACTCTGCTCTGTCTGGCAAGAGCAGCTGGAAGGAATTCCAGAAAAAAAAATCTATCCTTAATGTTCCCCCGTCTTTTCATTCCACTTCTTAGCTAAAATGGCAAGACCCTGGCAGCGGAGTTGGTCCATGAGAAACTTTTAAATGTGCAAACCAGGAGCTAGAGATAGAGGTACAGACAGGAAGATTTTGGAGCCTCGAGAACCATCATTTGAGCCATTCAACTTCCTTCTCCCAGAATCCTTTTACTTGATGGAGAATTAAATTCTATTCTGGGTCAATCCACTCATAATTTATTACTAATGTTCACAAAAGAGACTTATAATACAGTGGATTCGTCTCCTTAAGTAATGCTCATTAGCAACCAAGAAAAAGAAAGATAAATGCTTTCCAAAAAGCAGTGTAGGGATTACGAATAGCAAAACCCACAAAGGTGCTTTAATTTCACCGAAAGCATCTTTATTTCTTGAATAAAATGCGAAAATAAAGCTTAACTGATAAATTCAAGACTAGAAAGACTGTGGGGCTCTGACTAAGAAAGGGCGATTTTGAACAGTAAGCTTTCCTAGCAACTGTTTCCTCTTCCGTAGCAAATCTATGCGATAGAGCTGCGAACCCACAGGCATTGTTCAGGGAATGGGAAGAACCAGGAATGTTAGTTGGATGGCTGATACCAGACATCGGTTGCTTGTTTGACTGCTCCTTTAATAACATGTGCCGTCACTTTGAATCACACTCTACAAATCATCAAGTATGTGAGGATGGGTGTGCCATACAGTTTCCATTTTTGCAACTTGGGCGAAAATATGACGAAAATATTTCAATATGACACCACTGTAGTACTATGAATCAATTCCGTCTCTCTTTCCACAGACCCACAGACCCATACACACAGACATAGACACACACACTCACTCTCATCTCCCTTGCATTGCTCAAACTACTGATGATAGGTTACGTTTTCTAATTAATATTTTGTTCCTGTCTCATATTTCCTTCATGAAGTAGCCTAATAAAAACTTTATCTTTGTTCTTAACCTTCCTTCTGCTGAAAATTCCTTGTTCTCAAAGTTTTCACTTCCTTTTCTTATCCAGCATCTCCTGAAACCATTGCTCATACTCAAGCTGCAAGAGATTCTGCCTGCTGCCCACACAGGAGTTCAGCTTTGGATGATCCCAGTTCCTCCATGGGTTGGTATCTTCTACCTCGACATTGTTTAGATGAAGTTCTCTATGTGTGGAAACAGATCCATATGCTTCTGAGAGGTGGTAGAAGGAGGAGGCTATCTCTCAGACTAAGGACAAAGAAGTCCCCATGGGAAGTAAGGAATTTAGCAAACATGTGAGCCCAAAGTGGATGGAGGGCCAGGTAAAAAGGCCCAAGGGCAATGGAAGGTATTTATGGTTCCCAAGGGATGGAAAACACATAGAGACTAGATAAAACTTGGATGAAGTGTGACTAACAGGCTAATACCACACTATTGCTAGACATAAGATTCATAGTAGATACAAGCAATGAGACATAATAAGCTCCATAAGGAGACACTGACTAAAGAGGAGTGTGAAAAGAACAGAATCCAGAAAAGAGTTGGCTAGGAATGAGCTAGAGAGGGGCAGAGAGCCAGGGAACTGCCTAAGAATCGTGTAGCCCTGAGGGACAGCAGGCAGACATTGAGAGGGAGAGGGGCCCCTCAGCCAGAGGCTGAGAAAAGGGACAGTTGCAGGGGGTTGCTGAAGTGAGGGATTTCAGGAGCCAGTGGAGGAGGCTTATGTTCCTTAGATCCACACTGCACATGCCAGCAGCCACCCCGCAGCTGGTACTAAAAGGCAGAGACAACTGATAAATCTGTTTCATAAATGCAGGAGAATATTTGGCTCATGCTCCCACTATGTCATCCATCAGAATCATAGTAACAAATTTATGCTGTTTTTGAAAGCATCTGACCCTGAAAATGCAATGCCTAGAGACAGGCTTAGAACATGAACGAGGAATTGTCTTGTTATGTAGCTAAGAAAGAGGAATTCATCATTCCTCTTCTTTCTCTTCTTTTTCCTCCTCCTTTCTTTAGGGTAAATTACCATAATTAGCCTCATTTGTAGCAAAAAAGAAAAACGATCAAGGTCTCATCCCAAAAGCCTGGTGTTTGCTATTTTGGAGAATCAATTTTATTGTCTGTAAAGTGGGGGTAACACATGCTCTCCTGCCAATTTAAATGTGTTTTGATTACAGTAAAATGAGCTAATGGGCACAAGACAGCACTGCGATCTGGAATGTGTGCTTCCAGGAAGTCTTGCGTTCTAGGAAAGTCAGGACACGGAGTAACCAGAGTTTATCAAGATGTTTCTAGACGTACGAGTAAGACCTCCCCTCACAGTATACAGCAGATTTTCATTTTCCTTACTGAGTTCTACTTACTGTCAACACATGCAAGAATGACTATACATGGGACTGATCAACCACAAGATTGTCAAGAAGCCAGGCTTGGGTCAGAGACTCCTCTGTGCTATGGAGCTGGGCTAGCTGTGCTGGCTGCTTAGTGCCAACTGGTTTGTTTCAAACCAATAAGGCAAAGCCAGAAAAAAAAAGTGTTTAGAAAATTCTAGTGCAATTTGAAATTGCTGTATCTTTATTTTTTCTTTAGATTTATTCATTCTATTTTATGTAAATGAGTGTTTTGCTTTGTGCAAGCATGTGTACCGTGTACACACCTGGATCCCACAGCAGTCAAAAGAGGGCAATGGATCCCTTAGAACTGGAGTTACAGATTGATGTAAGCCACAATGTGGGTCCTGGGAATTGAGCCTGGGGCCTCTACAAGAGCAACAAGTTCTCTTAACTGCTGAACCTTCTTTCCAGGCCCCTGGAATTGTATCTTAAGAATGAATTTCCCAGATAAAATTGGAAATGAATAAACTAAACTAAAGCTAAAAATTAAAATACTGAACTTGGATTTTCATCACATATATTTTGGGAAACAGCAAGTCAGGACAGAACAACAGTACATGACTGTTGCACTAAACCAAGCCTGGAATAAATGTTGAAATGCAAGTGTTTCTATTAGTTTCTAATATGTCAACCCGGAGGCCTTTGGGTAAATACCTAGAAATAGTAAAGCTGGGCCATATGCTAGGTAAATTTATAGTTATTTTTGCCAAACCTCTATCGTGATTTCCATAGAGGCTGGATTAATTTAATAGTTCTACAAGTAGTAAAGGTACCTTTTTGTCCACATGGGATAGTTCCTAGATTTTACATAGCCATGTACAGTCATATATATATATGCATATATATGTTTATCACATGGAAGTAGAAGTAAAATTGTCTAAGTACAACAAATAGGGTGATGAGTGGAGTGGAAGAAATGAGAGTGGGTAGGAAAGACTGGGCACAGGGAGGAATATATTCATAATATAATAGACATTCATAAAGATAACCTAGAACCCCTGCACAGATGTAGCCCATGGCAGCTCAGTCTCCAAGTGGGTTCCCTAGTAAGGGGAACAGGGGCTGTCTCTGACATGAACTCAGTGGCTGGCTCTTTGATCTCCTCCCTCTGAGGGATTGGGCAGCCTAACTATGTCACAAGGGAAGACAGTGCAGACAATCCTGATGAGACCTGATAGGCTAAGGTCAGATGGAAGGGGAAGAGGACTTCCCTTATCAGTGGACTGGGGGTGGAGCATGGGAGGAGAAGAGGAAGGGAGGGAGTGGGAGAGGATGAAGTAGGGGGCTACAGCTGGGATACAAAGTGAATAAATTGTAATTAAAAATTGCAAACTAAACTTCTTTAAACATATGCAATGGAATAACATCTTCTATAGCATGAAGCAATATAAGCATCATATGTCCCCTAAATATTCAAAATTTGACATATATATTAATTTTACATGAGATATATTTGATATATATATATATATAAATGTAAAATTAAAAACATACAGATTACATATCCAGGTCTGCCAGAAAGGATGCACAGTGAAATATCTTCAACATAAAAGCAATAAAACACGTACAATTTTCATACATTTGGTTAATATACATGTTCATATACCCTTATCTTTCTAAAATAGAGGAGTGTTATGTTGCAGTAAAGTGAAAGAGCCATGAGGTGAGAAGAAGGCCCTGATATACTCAATGGGGAAGCCTGCCAGGGGCCATGGAGCGGCTCATCTTAGAGAAGTTAAGTGAAACTTATTATGTAAAAAGTCAGTTACTTCTAAAACCTAAATAATTATATATTTTATTGGAGGCTTGTCTTATACTTTCAAATAGCAACAGTAAAAATATGTGATAAAGCTAAGATGCTTTTTCTTTCTGTTTTTAATTTTTATTTTTTATACTAATTACAGTTTATTCACTTTGTACCCCAGCTGTAGCCCCCTCCCTCATTTCCTCTCAATCCCACCAGTATTTCTAACAATTTAGGAGTTTTTTAGTTCATACATGATTTAGATAGGTTAAGAAAGAAGTAAAAATTAATCTATTTCTTTACCACTTACATTATTTCTTTTTTTGTTGTTGTTGTTGATTTGGATCTTCTGCAATTTACTTAAATCAAGCTAGCACTTATATAATGATTACATAAAGAAGCACCTGAAGTTGACCTATTTCCCAGAGCATTCAGACTTTTTACCAACAATACAAAGTTTACATTTTAACTGAAAGAGTAACCTGGTTTTTAAATAATGTAGTCTCTGACAGTTTCATACATATATAATGAGTTATGGACACACCTATCTCTATAAGTTCTTTTATTCATCTACACTTCTACCAACTCCCCGCTTCCTTCCACCAAGACCCCATCACACTTTTACATCTATATGTCTTTGTTTTGTGACCCACTGGATTTAACCAGGACCACTCATTTGGGCATGGGTCTATCCCACAAGAGCATGAGTAATTCATTAATGTCTACATCACTAAAGATAATGGCTTCCTATCCTCCAACAGCTCTTGATTGTCCTTGGCTACCAGGGGTGAGGCAGGACCTCCATGATGTCCTTTCTTGTTTATGATTAAATGTTTAGTGATTCAGTCTTGTGTGGACCCTATGTAACCAACCATAGTTGTTATGATTTCATGAATCTCACAATTGTATTGTTCCCATAAGAATAGTTCGTTATGTTAATCCCTCTTCGTAGAGCAGCCTTACCAGGCCACAGAAGATGACAATACAGCCACTCCTGATGAGATCTGATATACTGAGATCAGAAGGAAGGAGAGGGGGACCTCCCCTATCAGTGGAATTGGGGAGGGCCATTCGTGAAAAAGAGGGAAGAAAGGTAGGATTATAAAGGGAGGAGGGAAGGGTTTATGGGGGGATACAAAGTGAATAAAGTGTAATTAATAAAAGTTAAAATAAAAATAAAAAGAATAGTTTGTTGCCCTCCTTTTAATCATATCATTCTTAGATTCTTACTATGTCTTCTTCTGTGATGGTCTGTGAGGCTTGGAGAGTGTATTATGGGTGCCCTGTTTAATTTCAAATACACATGTTTTAGCACTGTATGCCATTTGCTGCAAAGAGAAGCATCTTTGATCAAGGCTGAGGACAGCACCCTTCTATGGCATAAACATAAATATTCAAGAGGCAGCTTGATAATATATCTCATTTAGCAAAATAAAAGTCCTAGTGCCAATGGGCATCAAGTCCACAGTACTAGTAGTAGCTCTCTCCTAGAGATTGGGCCTTAGATCCTATCAGAAATCATATGATTACCCCATAGCAGTCATGCCAATACTTTATCATAAAAAAATTGCCTGACAAGTTGGTATTTTTTTGAAACATGACTTTTATTCTTAATTTTAATTTTATTTTATTAATTATACTTTATTCACTTTGTATTCCCCCATAAGCCCCTCCCTCCTCCCCTCCCAATTCCACCCTCCCTCCCTCCCCCTTCTTCACGCATGCCCCTCCCCATGTCCACTAATAAGGGAGGTCCTCCTCTCCTTCCTTATCTCAGTCTATCAGATCACATCAGGAGTGGCTGCATTGTCTTGCTCTGTGACCTGGTAAGGCTGCTCCCCCTTCGGGGGAGGTGATCAAAGATTCGGCCAATCAGATTATGTCAGAGGTAGTCCCTCTTGCCATTACTATGTAACCCACTTGGACACTAAACGGCCATGGGCTACATCTGTGCAGGGATTCTAGGTTATCTCCATGCCTGGTACTTGGTTGGAGTATGAGTCTCTGGGAAGACCCCTGTGTTCAAATTTTCTGGTTCTGTTTCTCTCCTTGTGGAGTTCCTGTCCTCTCCAGATCTTACTATTTCCCACTTCTTTCAAAAGATTCCATGCACTCTGCCCAACAGTTGGCCATAACTCTCAGCATCTGCTTTGATAGTCTGCAGGGCAGAACCTTTAGAGGCCCTCTGTGGCAGGTTTCTAGGTTGTTTCCTGTTTTCTTCTTCTGATGTCCATCCTCTTTGCCTTTTGGAATGGGGATTGAGCATTTTAGTCAGGGTCCTCTCTCTTGATTATTTTCTTTAGATGTACAGATTTTAATAGGTTCATCCTATGTTATATGTCTATATGAATGAGTATATACCATGTGTGTCTTTCTGTTTCTGTGACAGCTCACTCAGGATCATCCTTTCCAGGTCCCACCATTTACCTGCAAATTTCATGATTTCCTTATTTTTCATTGCAGAGTAATACTCCATTGTGTAGATGTACCACAATTTCTGCATCCATTCTTCAGTTGAGGGGCATCTGGTATTATAGCATGCAATGTCTGAAGCCAGAAAACACCATGGCTGTCCTAGCTCTCTGTATAAAAACTTCTGGTACTATGAAATCCAATTAACAGGGAGAAAGTGATAAATTTTCCCACCACCAAAATGTGTGACTATCATTTAAACTCTGACAAATAATTTAGAATACACACACACACACACACACACACACACACTTTCACAAAGAAGTTGCCTTTCAATTCAACAGGAAGAATCCAGCTCTAGCTCATCTCTGCAGGGAAGAGATCCTGCATGGGTTGTCTGATTTCAAGTGGGTGATCTCTGGACACATGTATAAAGGAGCAACACTAAATAGACTCAGTATAGATGTATGTACATACATGTAACAGTAGTAATTAAAGATACCATAAAATTGGGAGATCGGGAGGACAAAGAAGAAGTTGGAGGTTGGAGAAGGAGTAATGAATATTGTAGGAGTGAGGACTAAAGAATAATGCAGATGTAATGGTCATGTATGAATTTCTCAAAAATGAAATAAATAATTTCTCATAATGAGGTCAGCAGGAGTTCACAAGAATGTACTCTACCCAGGGCACCTCTAATAGCTATTTTTTTTTTCCAAAACACAGAAGAGTACTGTAGAACAGAGAAAAAATAAAACATAAGAAAAAAATGCCAAGATGCCCCCTTGGCTTCTTGTCCTTGTATCTTTTTCAAACTATTGGAATATTCAGGGTAATGACAATGAATGCTTCCCTCTCCTCTCCCAGAATGTGAGAATCTTTCATGATGGTCACTGGTTCAACCTCACTTTGATTTACTGTCCTTGTGATGACTAATATTGATTGTCATCTTGACACACCTGAGAAGAAAGAACCTCAGTTGAAGAATGGCCCCCTTTAAACTGCCCTGGGGGCATGTCTGTAAGGGGTTGTGTGGACTGATATTGGAGGCTCCAGCCCAATGCCACCTTTGGGATGTTTGTCCTTGGCTTTATAAGAAAACTAAGTGAACAAAAACATGGGGTGCAAGCCATCAAAAAGCTTTCATCTGTGGTTTCCTCCCCTGAGCTCCTAAATTGCCTTCCTTCTGTTATGGGCCATGTAACCTGTAAGCAAAATAAACCCTTTTATCCCGCAAGGTGCCTTTGGTCATAGTTATATTATAGTAACAGAACACAGACTAGGACAGTCATCATTCGTGTGTTGCTTTCTGTTTTTATACCCAGAAGCCATACTTAAGCAGTTTTCCCCAGTGAGGTCCAAACTAAGTTAGAAACTAACAATAAGTTAGAAACTTACTATTATAAGTACAATAAAGATACATTCTGTTGAGTTATAAAGCCAGGAAGCCTGAACATGGATGTTGGAAATAGTAACTCCATCTAAAGCCTTGTCTTTTGGAATAAGTCCTGACTTGACCGCTTTAACCGGCAAAATGGGAGGATTAAATGATCTCCCTACTTCAGGGGAGTGCAGAGAAACAAATGAGAGGGATAATGTGGAAAAGTGTCTGCTCATTTATGCTTTGCAACTGAAAGACCATAATTAATTTTCTGAAGAAGGAATCAAGTGTTTCAGAATTGTAGCTATCCATCTGCAGTCACAAATCAAGAAAATGACTAGACTTGAAATTTTTTAAAAGTTCATCAGAAATGGAATGAGGAGGAAGAGCAGAGTGAGAATCATATGATTTTCCAGTAATCTAAAGGATGCAGACGTAGATGGATAGAAGAGAGATATGGAGATATGCTCAGATATGCAGGGCTAAAGTTAGCCTGCTGTTTTCAGAGTTTCAACAAGCAGTGGAGGAGAGAGATTTTTTCAAGCAATGCTGATAGAAGAGTTAAATGTCCATGTGGGGAAGAAAAGAACTTGAGAAATTTTGTTTATTTGACGAATAAAATATAATGCAGACTACTTCGCAAAGTTATCTAATTTCTTGTAAGCAAGTACATACGGTTCTTATGTGACCTAGCATGTTCATGCCTGCCAAAAGGAAAACTCTTCATACAGAACCCTACACATAAATGCTTCGTAGCTCTGTTCATAACTTCCCAGGCAACCCAGTTCTCTTCCAGTAATATGCTGTATTAACCAAATGTGATGTATTCATACAACACAGTGGTGCTCTGCAATGAAAAAAGTATGGCTTCATTTATACAACAACATGAATTTTGAATGTGAAGTTAAAGAAACCAGAGCATATGTTTTGATATCCTGGGTAGAGTCTTTCAGAGCTGAGATTCATAGCCAAACTTTGGGCAGAGTGCAGGGAATCTTATGAAAGAAGGGGGAGATAGAAAGACCTGGAGGGAACAGGAGCTCCACAAGGAGAGCAACAGAACCAAGAAATGTAGGCCCAGAGGTCTTTTCTGAGACTCATACCCCAACCAAGAACCATGCATGGAGACAACTTAGAACCCCTGCACAGAAGTTGCCCATGGCAGCTCAGTGTCCAAGAGGGTTTCCCAATAATAGGAACAGGAACTGTCTCTGACATGAATTTAGTGGCTGGCTCTTTGATTACCTCCACCTGATGGGGGAACAGCTTTACCAGGCAACAGAGGAAGACAAAGAAGCCAATCCCGATGAGACCTGATAGCCTAGGATCAGATGGAAGGGGAGGAGGACCTCCCTTATCATTGGACTGGGGAGGGGCATAGAAGAAGAAGAGGGAGGGTGGGTGGGATTGGTAGGGAATATGGAAGGTGGCCACAGCTGGAATACAAAGTAAATAAACTGTAATTAATAAAAATAAAATTAAAAAAAAGAATCCAGAGTAGGATGTAGTGTATGATTCCATACAGGTGGACTCTCTAAAAACAAATAAAGAGACAAAAAGCATGAGCATTTTTCAGAATTTGGGGGAAGAGAGGGATGATCATGAAAGCAAGGCTGCTCACTGCAAGTTCTAAGGCAATGGACATGTTCCATGTGGTATTCTGTTGTGTTATTTATAGAATTGAAAATATTTGCTAAAACCCATGAAATGTGTGGACCAGAGAGTACAAACTTTATTGTATCCAAAATGCAACCCTCATTGGATGGAGCAGGAAGTAAAAGGTCACATAAGTCTTGGGCTTCCCCTGTCCTTATCTATAAAGTCAATTACTAACTGTAATACTTGGCTTTCTATTGCCTTAACAAAGGCCATGACCAAAAGCAGCTTGAAGATAGAAGCCAGAGCCTCACATGTATCTTGCCCAGCTTTTCCTCATACTTTCCCAGCAGTTTCATCGTTTTACATGCATGCATTTGTGCAAATAGAATACTTAAGAGTGAATGAACTGATCACCTCCATCTATGAACTTACTGGTTGTCTCCAGGATTAAGTTCAGAGCATGAAGTCATGCTCTGAGCATGAAGAGTCAGCACTTGCACACTGCCTACACCATCAGTGTTCTTCAGAAGACAGAGGTCACCCTTCAGGAACGACACATGTTGAGACCATTCTTCCTCTCCTCCCCTGGGGGAAATTGGGAACTATCCCCGTAGTCTCATGTACGATTGTTCTCACTGGTGATGTTGAACTTTGTCTACGGTAACAGGTCAAAGAGATAAATGTTGCCCATTATCTGATGTTCCTAAATGGCTTTAGTCTATACCACCTCTCCAAAGAAGATGCATGAGAATCTAAGGTGAGTGACTTCAAGGTGTCTGTCCAGTCTGATGATACATTGCAAAACAGGAGTGTGTTCGGGGCCAATCTCCTCATTTCCTCAAATGAAACCACATCAGAATTTTTAAGCCAGTCATTTTACACTGACTTTTTGAAAGTGAAACTGGTGTTTGTGCTACAGAGAACCATCCTATAAGCTTCAGTCGGAAGGAATTTTAGAAGACATACAACAGCCACTGTTGAGTCTTGACAGTTCCTATGAATAACCCTAGATGGTGCAGCTACTTGCTTTGACATCTCTCAATACTTATAATACAGAAACTAGGACGTTGAGTTTTAATTTGAAATCTTATTTTTAATGCTTAGTTGTTAATAAGCCTCTTTTGAAAATACTCCCTCTATATTCAGATGTAATAACTAAATGCACATTTATATGATAATAATTACCAATTCACAAAAGAGGCCTTATTCTTTCATGAGTCCAGTGATATCAGAAAAGACAACTACTATATTTATACTTTTTTTTTTTTAAATTTTTCATCAATTACACTTTATTCATTCTGCATCCCCCCATAACCCCCTCCCTCCTCCCATCCCAATCCCACCCTCCCTCCTCCCTCTGCTTGCATGCCACTCCCCAAGTCCACTAATAGGGGAGGTTCTCCTCTCCTTTCTGATCTTAGTCTGTCAGTTCACATCAAAAGTGGCTGTATTGTCCTCTACTGTGGCCTGGTAAGGCTGCTCCCCCCCCCAGAGGGAGGTGATCAAAGAGCAGGCCAATCAGATTATGTCAGAGGCAGTCCCTCTTCACATTACTATGTAACCCAATTGGACTCTGAACTGCCCTGGGCTACATCTGTGCAGGGGTTCTAGGTTTTCTCCATGAATAGTCCTTGGTTGGAGTATGAGTCTCTGGGAAGTTCCCTATGTTCAAATTTTCTTGTTCTGTTGCTCTCCTTGTGGAGACCCTGTCCGCTCCAGCTCTTACTATTTCCCAGTTCTTACCTAAAATTCCGTTCACTCTGCCCAACAGTTGCCCATCAGGCTCAGCGTCTGCTTTGATAGTCTGAAGGGCAGAGGCTTTCAGAGGCCCTCTGTGGTAGGTTCCTAGGTTGTTTCCTGTTTTCTTCTTCTTCTGATGTCCATCCTCTTTGCCTTTCTGGATGGGGATTGGACGTTTTAGTTAGGGTCCTCTCTCTTGCTTAGTTTCTTTAGATGCACAGGTTTTAGTGGGTTTGTCCTATGTTGTATGTCTATATGAGTGAGTATATACCATGTTATTTATACTTTTATTAATCTTAGCTGTTAAGAAATAAACATTCCCAAATGGGAGTTTGCTATGAGAATCTAGGTCTTTTCTTTTTTAAATAAATTTTAGTCTATGAAATATTGGCATTTTGGATCGATTTCCAGACAATATACTTCTTTTGTTAAACAATCGTGAAGTCTTATCTTCATTAAGAAGAACAAAACAACGAACACCCGAACACCCCCCCCAACACCTTTTCTTTCAATTCTTTCTGTACTTCTACGGCTCCTCTGCAGGTTTCAACAAAGCCACAAGTAATGGTGATGTTGACTGACAAATATCCCATCAGGACCAACCAGCCTCCCCACCCTGCCAGCGGTGAGTCTGGCTGTGGTAATGAATTACTCAGAAACACACCATGCTGCGTTAGCTGGGCTCAGGGTTTCCCCCCAGGAACCTTGAGAGTAGGGTGTGGCAGTTCTGTCAGCGCAGGTGACTCAGCATCATATCACCCGCCCTGACGTAATCCCCTGATTTCTGAGAGGTCCTCTAAATTATTCATGCCTCTAAGGGAGTGATCCCAGAAGACATTTCTGACCTGACCTGTCAGCAGGATCCATGGCGGTCACCTCCCTGGGCTCTGTTTGTAGGTTTGTGGGAGTGCTTTTGGGCTAGGCAGGATGTGAAGAAGAGTCTTCTGGACATGGATTTATTAAAAAAAAAAAAAAAAAGAAAAGATTGTTTTTTGGAGACTTGGCCATCTGGAGAAGAAAAATCTCTAACCAATTATCATGCATAACAAACACTAAATTAATACACCCAGTGGAATGGGCACAGAAGGGTCAGATAATGAATACTTTGGAAAGAACAGAAGGAAAGGGAGACAGGTGTAGTGGGTTGAATGAGAATGTTCACCATAGGCTGAGCTGTTTGCACACTTGGTGGAGCTCTTTTGGGAGGTTTAGGAGACCCGTGCAGCCTTGCTGGAGAAAGCATGTAACTCAGGGTAGGCTTTGAGAGTTTAATGACTCTATGTCGCTTCCAGTTTTCCTTTCTTCCATCTCTATCCCTCCCTTTCCTCTCCCCCTTTGTCTCCCTTTGCTTCATGCCTGTGGCTTAAAATGTGTGCACTCTCACAAAGTAGATATTAGTACAGGATAACCATACAATAATTCACAGACCCAAAGATGCTGAGTAACAAGGAGGTCTCCAAAGAAGGATGCTTGAGTGTCATTTAGAAGGGGAAGTAGAATAGACAGGGGAAATAAGGAGTAGGAAAAAAAATGAGGGTGGGGATCAGATGTGAAGAGAATCAGGGCCTGAGGCCAGTGGGCTTGGAGAGAGAAGAGAAACCAAGGGCAGGGGCATCTCTGAGACAAGCTGGAGACCTACAACAGGGTAGGCTCGTGGGAAGACATGGAGTGACTCTAGCTAAAGCCCTTAGTAGTATGGGTCATGGAGACTGAAAGGGCCACCTTCTTGCCAGGCAGGATTTCTAGTGGAGGGAGGGGAATACCAACCCACTCACAAAAATCTCAACCCAAAACATGCCCTGCCTATAAGATGTAAAGGGATAAAGATAAAGCAAAGTTTGAGGGAGTGTTCAGCTAATGCCTGGCTCAACCTAAGACCCACTGCATGGGAGAGAGCCAACCCCTGACACTGTTAATGATATTCTGCTATACTTGCAGACAGGAACCTAGCATAGCTGTTGCTGAGAGTCTCTGCCAAGCAGTGGATTGAAACAGATGCTGAGACTCACAGCCAAGTATTAGATGGAGTTTGGAGAGTCTTGTAGAAGAGTGGAGGGAAGGATGGGACCTGGAAGGGACAGGAACTTCACAAGAAGACCAACAGAGTCAATTGCCTTGGATCCTGGGGTGCTTATGGGGACTGAAGCACCAACCAAGGACCATATACAGACTGGACCTAGTCTCCCTACACAGATGTTGCTGATGGACAGCTTAGTCTTAGTGGCTCTCTTAGGAAGAGGAGCAGAGGCTGTCTCTGACAAGGACTCTGTTGCCTGTTTTTGATCACTTTCCCCTGGTGGGTCTGCCTTGCAGTGCCTCAGTGGAAAAGGATGTGCTCAGTCCTGATGCAACTTGTGCTGGGAGGGGGGAGGGGGAAGGGGAAAGGCGAAGCTCCCCTTTTCTGAGAAGAAGTGGGGAGGGGTGATAAGGTAAAGAAGAAGGGAGGGAGACTTGGAGGAGAGGAGGGATGTAAAATGAACAAACAATAAAAAAAAAAACAAAACAAAAACAAACAAACCAAAAGATAAAACGATGTGATCTCTCATCTTCCTGTTCTAGCTACCAATGTCATTCCTTGTTACTTTGCCTGAGCTCCACCATCATCGACTCTTATAGCTCTATAACTGAAAAGCCTCTCTTCTTCAAGTTGCCTTTGATCATGGTGTTTTATTAAAGCATATGAAAAGTGACTAATATAGCATTGATATTTACAAATAGAGTTAAAAGTAGATTTGATTACTTAGAAAAAGGTCTATGAAGGAGGTTACTGAAATCAGAGAATCGATGTACTAAAAATTCCCAGAGGCTTCTGGGGAGGTTCAGGTCATAATGATGATCTGGAATGAAGCTCTTAATGGAGGACTGTCTCAGGTAGTCTTTTACAAGTCTCCCCAAAGATTCCTACCTTGTGATTCTCCTTCATCCCCTGAAACTTGCTCCTTAAGGGTAATATATATTCAACCGATTTACACAGTGAAGCCATAGGATGTACATGATGGCTGCTTCTTGCCTTCTTGCTCAAGACTCTCTATGATCTTCTCAGTTGATTTGAGGAAGCAACTGCTGTGCTAGAGGAGCCTGCACCCCAGAGGATAGTCAAAGGCCATCAGAAATGAATCTCTGAACAAGTAAATTGCTTGGACAGCAGACTCTCCTCTGCAAAGCCCTCTCATCCCATCAGCACTGCCCGTAGTGTTAAGCTCGTATCTTAGCATCCTTCTGGGCTCTGGACCCAACCTATGTGAGGACGGGAGCAACTTTCTAGAGGGAAGGGTTTTCCCTATTAAAAAGGAACAGTCATAGACTGAAATGAATTGTTCACCACATACAGCAAACTTGGTTAAAGTGTACCTGGATTCTTAAGGATCCACAGTCTTAATATAATACAACTGGGTTGTTCTAGACTGCTGACTTGTGTATGGATTTACTATTAGCAATGTAACAGGCAGGAAAAGGTGATGTGACTGAATAGATTCAACAAAATAATGTGTAATGAGGTTTTTCTTTTTTTTAATATGTGTGAGGACCAAGAAGCTTAGATTATTCATAGTCAATTAAAACACGGGCTCTTTTTTAACTGTTTTTAAAATTGGACAATCCTATATTATATGTCTATATGAGTGAGTATATACCATGTGTGTCTTTTTGCTTCTGGGATAGCTCACTCAGGATGATCCTTTCCAGGTCCCACCATTTACCTGCAAATTTCATGATTTCCTTGTTTTTCATTGCTGAGTAATATTCCATTGTGTAGATGTACCATAATTTCTGCATCCATTCTTCAGTTGAGGGGCATCTGGGTTGTTTCCAGCTTCTGGATATTACAAATAAAGCTGCTACAAACATGGTTGAGCATAGGATAAATCTACTAAAATCTGTATACCTAAAGAAACTAATCAAGAGGGAGGACTCTGGCTAAAATGATCAATCCCCACTCTGAAAGGCAAAGAATATGTACACCAGAAGAACAAGAAAACAGGAAACAAGTTAGGAGCCTCCCACAGAAGGCCTCTGAAAGACTCTACCTTGCAGACTATCAAAACAGATGTTGAGACTTATGGCCAAACTTTGGGAAGAATGCATGGAATCTTATGAAAGAAGCAGGAAATAATAGTAAGATCTGGAGAGGACAAGAACTCCACAAGGAGAGCAACAGAATCAAAAATTTGAACACAGGGGTCTTTCCTGAGACTCATACTCTAACCAAGTACCATGCATGGAGATAACCTAGAACCCCTGCACAGATGTAGCCCATGGCAGTTCAGTGTCCAAGTGGGTTCCATAGTAATGGGAACAGGGACTGCTTCTGACATGAACTGACTGTCATGCTCTTTGATCACCTCCCCCTGAGGGGGGCAGTAGCCTTACCAGGCCACAGAGGAAGATAATGCAGCCACTCCTGATGAGACCTAACAGACTAGGATCAGAAGGAAGAAAAAGAAACCCTCCCCTACCAGTGGACTTGGGAAAGGGAGAGTGTGGAGAAGGGGGAGGAAGGGAGGGATTGGGAAGGGAGGAGGGAGGGAACTAGATAGGGGATACAAAGTAAATAAAGTATAATTAAAAATTGGACAATTGTATTTATATATCTTTAGCATTTATGAATAATCTTATGATGTATGCATATAGTATGGAATGTTTGAGTCAAGGTCAATTACCTTGCTTTGGTACTGAGTTCTCAGCAGGAAAGTATAATGCTTGGTCGCATTGTGCAAAAGTCTTTAAGTCATTACTAATTTTAAAAATTATAAGCCCGCAACTGTTTGTCTATATCCCCCATTTTTATTCATTATTAGCCAGATAGAGCCAAGTAATTGTGGTAATGATACTTGCTTTTTTGCCCAATGCTGGAATGCTAGTAAATGTAGGTATGCCCTGGTTACTTGCATGCCTCACTGGGTGCCTGTGCCCATTGATGCCCCTCACGCTATGACTCTCTTCAGACAGAAAAGGGATCTTGGAACTACAGCCACCATTGTTACTACCATCTCATTGACGGCTGTTGGAGCTACCACCAGGGCATTAGCCATGAGTCATACTGGGCAGACTGCTCAGACCCTGAATAATCATTTAGCCAATGTAGCTCATGCCTTAGTTGTACATAAAGGAATTAATGCTCAACTAAAAGGAAGCTTGATGGTGTTCAATCAGAGGATTGACCTCTTGCAGGAGCAAATTGATACCCTATGGCAAATCGCTCAACCTGGCTGTCAATGAAAGTATGCTGGACTTTGTGTCACTAGCATACAACATGAGAATTTTTCCTGTGCTGCAAATCTGTCTAAACAATTGTCTAGCTATATTTTAGGTAATTGGACTGGAGAATTCGATACTACGATGGAGCAGCTGAGAGTGGCCATTGTCACAGTAAATTCTACCAGAGTGGACGCAGGACTAGCCACAGGATTATCAACATGGATTGCTGCAGCCATCTGAAGGAATGGGCGGGCATGGGAGTGTTAGCAGGCCTTCTGGTGTTGGTCTCCTTGGTTTGCCTGTGGTATATATGCAAGATTAGAGTCTCACAACAGTGTGATGCAGCCATGATCATTCAGGCCTTTACAGCCATTGAAGCAGGACATTCTCCCCAAGCATGGTTGGATACCATAAAAAGCTAAAATGATACGCTCAGGATGCGAGGCTAAGCACTGCACTCAGGGTCAGCTGCTTTGGACCCAGAGAAGAGCATGTCTGATTGCATGCGGGTTGATGCCCCAGGTCCCGCCTCTGAGAAAAAGGTATAGGACGGGTCTGATGCTCTTTGGGTGGATGACACCTAAATGAACATCTGTACAAAGTCCCAATTTATTTCTAATATCAGAGATCAGACCTCTACTCTTGCCTGATGCGTCTAAAACAAAAAGGGGGAACTGTAGAGAGCTGCGGAATGCTATGCCTTAAAGATGGAGCTGGTTTCTGCCTTCCACCTTCCCGATGGTGAGTGCTCTCTGTCACGAACAACTCCACATTTGGCTAAGGCCGAGGATCTGGCTTGCTTCCATGTATGTGGACCTATCTGCATTGCCCCCGTGGCACGCCTGGGTTGGCTACCCAGAGGCTATTTAAGCTGTGGGCTGGCTTTCCCCGGGGTCCGAGGATTGTTCAATGTTCCTGAATAAACTGCATTGAAAAAAAAAATATTAGTTAGCAAACATTCTCCGAGTGCTAAGCTGTGCCTGTCCAAATGCATACTGCATCTTTACACGACAATGTAGATCTTCTCCAAAAGGTTAGAGATTCCAGAAGCATTGATAGTGTTTGAGGTCATCCAGGAAGAAAACAGGAGGTACAAACTGCACCGTGGTATATGTCCCTGGTGAGCAAGATGGAAATGAACTTTCAGAACTGATGCAATGCTGATATGAGTTAAGTTTCCATCTTGTCTAGACTCTCTGATGACATTGATCTCCTAACTTTTTCTCTATTACTCGTTGAACCTTGAAAATATTTGACTTTATCTGAGGATAAATAAGGCAGAGGCTAATGGCCACCCTTCCTTCATGTAACTCACAATACCGGAATGTCCTGTATTGGGTATCTCGGGTGGTAGCTGTGTGTATCTGTCAGAGATGAAGGAGCCACAAGCTTTTCCTTCAAAAGTGTACTTGTGGATGAGAATAAAAGCAAAGACAGGGGAGAGCGTCAACATTGGTACTAAGAGTTAAACTGCAGTTTAGTCTAAAAAAATAAAAAAACAATCTGAAGAATGTGAAGGAAATAGAAATGGCTGTGGGGAGTTGAAGTAATTACCTTCTTGGCATGTGCAAGTGAATGAGATTCCCCGTGTGTAATGTCAGGAACTAAATTCTCAAGGCCACACTATCAGCATTCATACTTTCTCCTAAATAAGAATGAGACCTCTCAGTTGGGTGATGAATGTAATATTAGGGATATATATATATATGACAAAATACCTCTACTCAAATTACATGACCAAATTAACCAGACTCAAAGACTATCCATCTCAATCAACTTCTGCATAGTTTAAATAGCCAATTAGAATTGAAGCTTTGTAACTTTACATTGGATTTTGTATATCCATTTTCAAATTTATTTTTATGGTTGTACCAAGTACTAAAAATGAAAAGTTTATAACAGAACTAGAAAAACCATTGACTTTTTATCTTCTTTCATATCTGATATCCAGTAGCTACCTTCAGGTAAAACACTTTTAATGGCCAGATGTTCCAGAAACAATAGGGTGATACCTGTCTATAATATCTGTGAAAATTTATGAAAATATTAGCAAGAATGAAACATGTGGGGGGCATGACCTGGCAGGGAAGCCATGCTGAGGGATTATTTAAATGTTTGTTAAAGCATCATATGGAATGGATCTCACACACACATTACATATTTAGATTCCCTTTTATCTTTATATGTGTGTCTATGTGGGTATACCAATATGTATGTGAGAGCCCTCAAAGGGCAGAGGAAGATGTTGGGTCACTTGAAATGGGAGTTGTGAGCCATTGGATATGGTGTCTGGGAACTTAACTCTGGTCCTCTGGGAGAGCAGAAAGAACTCTACACTGCCCACTCCAAAATATTTTTAAGTGTGTACTAAGAGAAAGATCCAGTGGAGGATAAGAATAGAGGTAAGTCACAATAAAGGCAAAGGCAGAAATAGAGTTAGAGTGTTAAGTAAATGAAATTATCTGAAGATACATATGCAAAGATAGTCCCTTGAGGACTGATAATAGAGTTTGGGAGTTCTCTGGGGAACAGGACTTTGGACTCAATGTCATCTGAAGACTGACAAGTATGGTATCTACATTATACAGTACTTCAGATATCATGGTGAGGCCAACCCCAGTGGATGTATCTACACTGTAGCTCCTACATCTATGACTCAAGGAATATTTAGGAAACAGGGCTGGAAATATTATAAGAGCCAGAAATAGTCTCATGTAGAAATGGCTGCATGAACAAGATCAGAACAATGGGAGTATCAAAAGACATACTAATGCAAGGAAGGAAAGATCTCTAGGGTTCTCTAGAGATTAGTATGTAGGCAACTAGTTACTGTGGAAAGAAGAATTCTATTTCAATTGAAACATTTTTAAAAAGCATACTGTAATACAGTATCATCACTCCCTGTAACTACTTACAAAATAAAACATTGCAACATGTTGCACCATGTGGCTGAGACCAGCTGCACCCTTTCTTTCTGGAGGAAGCCACTACCCTGGGCTAATGTGTGTGTTTCCGTGTGTCCGATACAAGATCTCATACAGGATCAGAAGGTACTTACAAGGGGAAGGAGTCCAACTGTGGCTATAGGAAGCCTGCAGTGTGTCCTGTGGATGCAATCAGCCGCAAAGTCTGGAGACAGATGCTGTTACCAAGTGCACACGAGCTTGAAACACAAGCAGTAATCTTGCATGCTTTTATATTTCTTCAATAATGAAATCTACATATGCTTTTCTAAGTTCTGTTTCTGTCATTATTATTTCTGTCCTAAGGTTCTTTCAGGTTATTGTATGAATCTTGTTCTAACTTCACATTTTTCTCATGATTTTCTCTCTTTTTCAAATTAATTTAGTTAGTTATTCTCTTTTTAAATTAAATTTTTATTTTTACATTAATTACAGTTTATTCACTTTGTATCCCAGCTGTAGCCTCTCTCCTTCATTTTCTCCCAATTCCACCCACCCTCCCTCTTCTCCTCCCATGCCCCTCTTCAAGTCCAATGATAGGGGAGGTTATTCTCTTTACATCCCAATCTTAGCCCCCTCTCTTCTCTCCTCCCAGTTCCATCCTCGCTCCATCTTCTCCCTATCCCCTGTCCTCTACCCCTCAGAAAAGGGGAGCCTCCCATTCCTATCTCTGGCCAGTACATCAAGTCACATCAGGAGTGAACACATTTCTTTTTTTATGATTTAAAATATAATTTTTTACTTTTATTTTTTATATTAATTATAGTTTATTCACTTTGTATCCCAGCTGTAGTCCCCTCCCTCGAGTGAACACATTTTCCTCCACTGCCTGGTAAGTCAGCCTAGTCAGGGGGAAGCCATTGAAAAGCATGCAACAGAGTCCATGCCAGAGATAACCCCCATTCCCTTTACTAGGGGACCCACGTGAACCCACACTTCTAGGGATACTTGATTTTGATTTTTGATAAATAAGCCAAAACAATACAGTGGGAAAAAACGAAAGCATCTTTAACAAATAGTGCTTGTCCAATTGGATGTCTACATGCAGAAAAATACAAATTGGTTCATATTATTCATCCTGCACAAAACTTATGTCCAAGTGATCAAAGACTTCAAAATAAAACCAGAAACACAGAGAAAGTGCAAATGAGCCTTGAACTCATTGTCACAGGAGACAACATCCTGAACAGAACACCAACAGCTCAGGCTCTAAGATCAACAATTAATAAATGAGACCTCGTGAAACAGAAAAGCTTCTGTAAGGCAAAGGACACATCAACATAACAAAATGGCAGTCTACAGATTTGGAAAAGAGCTTCACTAAACCTAAACCTGACAAAAGGGTTAATATACAGAATATATAAAGAACTCAAGAAATTAAAAACCAACAAATCAAATAATCCAATTTAAAAATGAGCTAAACAGAGAATTCTCAATAGAAAAATATTCAATGGCTGAGAAGCACTTAAAGAAATGCTCAATGTCATTAATAATCAGGAGAAATAAATGAAAATCAAAACAACTGTGAGATTTCATCTTACATCCATCAGAATGGCCAAGATCAAAAACTCAAGTTACAGCACATGCAGGGGAGGATGTGGAGAAAGGGGAACACTCCTCCATTGTTGATGGGAGTGCAAACTGGTACAACAACTTTGGAAATAAATCTGGTGCTTTTTCAGAAAATTAGGAACAGCTCTACCTCAAGACCAAGCTATACCACTCCTAGGCATATACCCAAAGGATGCTCCACTATACAACAAGGGCATTTGCTCAACTATGTTCATAGCAGCTTTATTCATAATATCCAGAAATGGGAACAATCCAGATGTCCCTCAGCTGACGAATGAATAAAGAAACTGTGGTACATTTATACAATGGAATACTATTCGGTTATTAAAAACAAGGAAATAATGAAAGTTGTGGGTAAATGGATGGAACTAGAAAAGGTCATCCTGAGTGAGGTAACCCAGACCCAGAAAGACATATGTGCTGGGAGCCTAGCATGACTGTCCTCTGAGAGGCTCCAAATATTAAGACTCGCAGCCAAACACTGGGTGGCACACAGGAGCCTTGTGGAACAGTTCACAGAAGGATAAAAGGACCTGGATGGGTCAGGAGCTCCACAAAAGACCAAGAGAGCCAAGTACCCTAAGCCCAGGGTACTTGCGGAGTCTGAAGCACCAACCAATGACCATGCATGGACTGGACCTAGGCCCCCTACACACATGTGGAGAAAGGGGAACACTCAAGATGGGAAGCTTGATCTTTCTCATGACTTTCATTCTTTTCAATATAAATATATGGATTTGGGGTCACTCATTTTTTTTTCTGCATATAGCATTCCCAGAAGTAAAGCATGCCCATTTGCTAAAGTTTTCTTCAGAATATTGCATTGGCATAGCATTTCCATGTGTTGGTGAGTGAAATTGCTGGGTTGCATCAAAGGTATATTTTCTTATTTACTGAGTTCTGACAAATTTCTCTTCAGTTTTCAGAACTGTTTGCAAGGTGTTAGCATATCTTTGATCCATATTGGAGCCATACTTTCTTTTGCAGAATTTCTCATGTGTTTGGCTCACATGTTATAAAGCAGTGTCCCATGAGGTCAGAATTTCTGTTTCAGAATTATTAGTCAGATGAGTAGAAAGGCTCTTTAGTTTTCCTCTGTTTTGGGTGAGTGGAACTTGGCTTTCATCCTTTGCAGTTGAGGACACTAATGGCTGCTGTAGCTCTAATAGGTGTCCCTTGAAACACTCACCTGTGGTTTAGTTTCTCTTTTGAAGTGAAGAGGCTCCATATGCCGACATCTTATGACCCATGATGGCATCTTATGTTGCTTTCTGAAATTGATAGAAATAACAAATTTTTGGCCTATGCTGGAAAAACCAAGTGTGTTTCCATCTTAATTTTTGGAGTAGTGAATCACAGGAAGAGACTGTCAACTCCACTCTAGAATCAGCCTTACATTACTGGAAAGAACTCAACTTGCATTTTATCTTTCTAATATAGTCTTGGCTGGGCTTTCTACAATTCTATTAGGATATTTATCCTCATTCCTGTAAATAATTTTGATTTGTAGTTTGTCTTTCCACACACCTAAATTTGGAACTTGTGTTATGATTGCTTCACTTTAAAAATTACTGGAATTCCTTGCTTACACTCTCTTGGGAAGGCTTAAGAGATTACATGTCTATGTTCCCTCAGTATTCACAGATCTCTTAGTAAATGCAAGCCTTGTTGGTTTTTGGAGCTATCTCAAGTGTTAATTCAGTTAACAATGTAGTGGCCAAAGGTCTGTGGAGGTTTATTGTGTCTTCTAATGGATTTTGGAAAGTGGTGATTTTCAGGAAAATTATCTGAGCTGTTTATGTAAAATATATTAGTGGCTGTAACTGGTTTAAAGGGAAAAAAAGCAGAGACATTTTTCTTCATGTTCCTCCCTCCTAAATGCAGTGGTATAGTTACACAACACACACACATATCAAAACATCACACTATACCTGCAAGCTTGTTTGCTTATTCTGTCAATTAAAAAAAGTAATAAAGTTAAATATATTCGTTTATATAATTCTAAGCTCTGACTAGAAAGATTTTCACTCTCTGGGCCCAAGCAGAGAGGACCAGCCTGCAGGATCCAATGAGCTCTTCTTAGGGGGCATCAGCAGGCATATCCAGGCTGTGTTTCTGGACCCCAGATATGCATAGAAGGCAGCTCAGATCTTTCATTGGCCTGTCCAGTAAACTAAGGTTGTTCAAACTTCTGCTGAGGGGATCTGTAAGGACTCCACTCCCAGCAGCAGCCAGGGAACTTGCTCTTCTCTTCTGGCTATGTTACTACTGATTGTCACCAAGGAATAACAAGGCAACTAGGAATGATTAATGAGGGATTCCAGCGAAGAACAGAGCCTAGGAAGCCTATTGCCCATCCTGATGATTTCTCTCTTTGGTCCAGAGATTAGGAGGCTGTTGGGAAGCAGCAGCATGGATTTCAACCACTGAGGCTTTCTAAATACAGAGACCTGGTAGTGTGGAGGACACAGTGTAAAGGACCCCATCTCCAACTAGATAAAGCTGGTATGACTTTCACACCTAAATGAATGGCTAAGCAGGTTGTCTCATTTAGGTACAACGTAAAGTTCTGAGTCACTTTCACTCCAGGTTTGCCTCACAGTGTGGATCAGTGAGGGTGTGGCTTGCATTTCTTCTCACTTCTCGCATGCCCTTTTGGTTCAATCTTTTTCTTTGCTTCTTCCTTTTCTCTCTTCCTTCTTCCCTTCCACCTTCCTCTACTTTCTCCTCCCCTTCTGCTTCTCCTGTCTCTTCTTGTAGTCCTAACACTCAAGGGTCTCATGCAAGCTAAGCAAATGTCCTTACCACTAAGTTACAACCCAAGCTCTCACTGCTCTTACTTTGATCTCTACAAACTTAGTCATTGCTTTCATTGGTTATTTTATTTATAGACAACACTTGAATAAAGTTGTGACTTAAGTATACAATTTTTATTTAGAATCACCTCTAGAAAAAAATTCTTAAACATTTTTTAGGGAAAGAAAATATAGGATAAAATGAAGTTATTTAATATGAAGTTAATTTGATTATTCAGAAGTAAATAGAAGACCTTGGTAGGGTTTTAGTGTAGTTTGTTTTTTTTTTTTTTTAATTGATAAAACTCACAGTCTGGAACTTAAGTCTTCCAATGAAATGTCAGGAAAAGTGGTTTCGTAGCTACCCAATACTTTGCTTCCTGTGAAGAGATGACACCCAACAGCTCTGCTCTTCAGGCTGCATTGACCAAGGAACTTAAACGCTTTTCTTGCTATTCAGTGTTGTTGCTCTTCAGTACATGAATTGATCCCGCTGAGTGTTCAAAGCCAGATGTGTTGCCATTAGAACCAATTCTTCTCCAATGGCTGCATTTGGCATTGTGAGAGGATATGATATCTAAATGGCTATTTTTTTTTTCTTGTAGCATCCACTGGAACTTTATCCAGAGTGTCCTCTGAGCCAAACAGCCACCATCTTTATGTGTTCAGCTGTGCCTGCTTGAAGCTGAGCTACCTAGCTGACCTTGTTGACTGTGAGTTTACCTGATTAAAGAAAGAATGGGGAGGGTCGTGGCGCCTCACTTGTGTTCCAGCCCCCCCCCAACCAGTTGCACGCAGCTCTTCTCTGAACACACGTGGCCACCTTGCAGAGAGGCTAGAGTCTATATGTGAAGAAGGGTGGAGAAAGAGGTCTCCATCTGCACAGCCATGCAGAGGCTTCTTCTGTGCTCTGCTGGGCACAGACCTTCTGATGTGGTTGCTTTAGTGCAACACTTGTTCTCTAAGTAGCTTTAATAAAGTCATTAGTTGTCCAGGGTGAACTCTGGTGTGATCCAGCTTTCTTTGTCATTAGAACCTAATGAGGAAGAAGGGAGATGCTGCCTTATTTCCCTACTTGTGTACGTGTGGTGAGGAATACCCAGGACATGTGGTTTTTTCATACATATACTCACACACATATGCAAAATGATTTTGGTATGTATTGTCTGGGTCTTATTTTTCTGCTGTGTGTGAATTAATGTCCTTCACTCATCTCTTCTGGAAGGCATTATTGCATTGATTATGAGCTATAAACCTCCTGTGATCACTTTTGCTATTGATTGTTCAGAGACCATGATTCCATGTTGTTCTTTTCATAGTACAACACAAGGACAACACTCAGCCAAAGAAGTTATTAGAAACACAAGTAAGTTTGGTATCAACTTGCCTCTAATTGATTATAATTGGACTAAGCATTTTAATGTACTTATTCAGGTATAAGATATGGTGAAACGAGCACACGCACACTCTAAGTTGTTGTACATAGAAATTCTTAGTGGAAAGCTGAAAGTGGAATAGAAGCAAGAGAGGGAGATGGAAGGAATGAGACAGGGAGAGAGAGAAGAAGGATGGAGAAATGTGGGAGGCAGAGAGAGAGGACAAGAGGAAGGGGAAGAATACAGGGGGAAGGAGAGATAAGAGAAGGGAAGGAGAGCAGGGAAACATGTTGCTTATACAGTAAGATTACTGGATGTTAACGTTAAGCTTATTTGTCATTTTCTCAATGAATAACCGCTGGTACCTAGTCTGGGACATTCTGAACATCCCCTTTCTTCTTGTCTTGAATTGATTAATCCTGTCTGATTAGCACTGTTCTTTTCCTCTTTGATGTTTGCAAACATTAAATAAGATGATGGGAAACCTGTGAAAAAGGAACTTACAGTGGTCCATTTCCCTATAGGACCTGCTCCTCTAATGTCTTTCTAAGGCCAGAACTTTGAGGAAGACTGGACATCTAAAAGTGGGGACCACCAGTAGCTTTGAAGGGTCATTTTGATAGAACAACACTGGCACCTAGTGGCACGTGTCATCGAAGGACTCCTTCCTCTACACAGGAGTCCAAAAGTGAATAGACACCTCATCCAGACTTCAGGCCTTGGGTGAATCGTCTTAATAGGATGCATTTCAATTGCACAAGTTCTCCCAATGGTAGGGGAGCAGCATATATGCATTACTGCCTCACAAGCACACAAGTACCAGTTTATAAACATTAGCTTTTGCAGAGGGGTTGGTCATAGAAAAAAGTCCAATTACTTCATCAGTCATCAAAATCATCCTGTTTAATATGCTTTAAAAACAAGTACCAGGCATGTAGATAACCAAGAACCCCTGCACAGATGTAGTCCCTGGCAGTTTATTGTCCAGGTGGGTTACATAGTAATGGGAAGAGAGACTGCTTCTGACACAATCTGATTGGCCTGCTCTTTGATCATCTCCCCCTGAGTGGGGAGCAGCCTTACCAGGCCACAGAAGATGATAATGCAGCCACTCCTGATGTGATCTGATAGACTAAGATCAGAAGGAAGGAGAGGAGGACCTCCTCTATCAGTGGACTTGGGGAGGGGCATGCGTGAAGAAAGAGGAGGGAGGGTGGGACCAGGAGGGGAGGGAGGGGCTTATGGGGGATACAAAGTGAATAAAGTGTAATTAATAAAATTAAATTAAATTAAAAATAAACATGAAAAGCAAAACTCAAAATCAAACAGGTAACATCCAATCACTGTCTTAGAGAAACTTACGACCTAGTTGGGCAAAGGAAATGTTCATTTCTGCATCCATACATTTAGAAACATAAATCATGGCTGGTAAGGTGGCTCAAGATGTCAAGACTCTTCTGCAATCCTGGTGACCTGAGTTTGATCCCCAGAGCCCACATAAAGGTGACTAAAACAATTAACTCACTCTACAAAGTTGTTTTCTGACCTCCACACATATAGTGCCCAAATTGTGGTATGTTTGGCCCCTTCACACACCCAATGTATACTCTCACACACACAATTACGAGTGCAAACTAAAATGTGGAAGTATGAATGACACCCTGGTTCCCATTTTAGGTGACTTGGGTGGAAAAAGACACAGACAGACTTCCCCTAGCAGAAGTGAACCAAAGAAGCAAGGTTTTTATCCTTCAGAGGCCAGTAGATAGCTGATGATGTTCAGGAGGTATGCAGGAAGGGAAGGACTCAATTTCATCTAAGGGGCAGGACACTGAGAGTTTGACCATGCTCCAGTGAGTACATAGATAACACAAATTGAACTTGCCTCTTTTTCTATTTTTTTAAATTATTTTTATTTTTACTGTTTGGGGGATCATAAGGTGGGGCAGACATGGAAGAAGTTGGAAAAGAATGCAATCAGAATGCATGATGTGAAATTCCCAGAAAATTAATACCTATGTTATGCTAAAAAAAAAAAAAAGATTCATTCAAATTGAATAAAGAACTGAAATTGTGGCTTACAAGAAAAGGACAAGGCAAGGCTGCCCACTCTCTCTGTATCTCTTCAACGTAGCACTTGAAATCTGTGCTAGAGCGGTAAGACAATTAAAGGAGATCAAGGGGATTCTAATTAGAAAGGAAGAAGCCAAAGTATTGCTGTTTGCCAATGATATGATAGTATACACGTGTGAGTCCCAAAATTCTACCAGGGAACTCCTACAGCTGCTAAATACCTTCAACAAAGTGGCTACATACAAAAGAAAGGAAGAAAGAAAGAAAGAAAGAAAGAAAGAAAGAAAGAAAGAAAGAAAGAAAGAAAGAAAGAAGAAGAGGAGGAGGAGAAAGGAAGGAAGGAAGGAAGGAAGGAAGGAAGGAAGGAAGGAAGGAAGGAAGTCAGAGAGAATCCCCGGTTGATAATCTTCCAAAGCAAGAATGAGAATGTTGTCTTCTTGCCCAAACCAAGTTACTTTTTCATCTTCCATGGCTGAGCTGAGATTGCAAGCCAAGGTTTATTCTGTGGAAAACTTTTGAAAGTGTTCAGAGTATTTGCACACAAGGTACAGTTTTCTCATGTGTTTTCACTATGAGAACACCTCTGAAATCAAGGATGCTCTCATCCTCTCTTGTATCCTTCTCAAAGTGAGGGGTCAATGCACTTCTCAAAGTGCAGGTGTCAATGCAGGCATTGCTCCACAAAAATATGAGAATGAAAACCCGGTTCCGATCAACTTATCAACCTGGACCACGCTTCTGGGAGCCCAGTGTCAGGTGATTCATTGTCAGCATATGTAAAACACACTACAGTTTGAGAAAAGGTTTCCAGGCAACAATCACCCTAATACAGGTTTATAATAAAGCTTAAGGTCTGACTGTTTAGAAACTCCTTTTACAAAGTACATGTGATCATGAGGATGGGTTCTATAGCTAAAAGGCCTAGAATCTGGTGGGGTCTCTGACTGATAGTGTAGAGTACAACAGGCCATAAAGTACACATGCATCTCCCCTAAGGATGGGTTTAGCTGGGAGCTAAAGATAATGTTCTAGGAAGGGAGAGTCTGGAGTAAGCATTATGGGGGATATGGGTGAGGTCTGCCTCTATAGCAAAATGTGGATGAGGTCTGCCTCTACAAGTAGCAAAAGGTCAGCAGATCATGAACAATATCCACTCCCACATGGAAAACAGGTGGGGAAAAAAAGGTATTTTCATCTCCTCTATTGAGATGAGGCCCATGTGTGTTTCATAGTCCTGTTTTCCCTAGTGATCTTTGGTGCCCCCAACATCAAACATAGCTATTTTCTCTACAGGTTTGATCATTTAATACTTATCAAGTACTTGAGTACATTCTCTCTGTAGCCTCTCTCACCCATTTCTGTGGCTTTGAGGTACACTGGGGCTCTGAAAGCTCTAGTCCACCCCTTTTATCCTTTTATGGTATTCCAGCATGATATTCACTTGCCTGTTCTGCCATTCATGAACATGTGGGGTGTTTAAATTTGATTTCGTCCTTGAGCACTTATGGAACATTCATGCATCTTTTGATTCAAAGAAAGTGCCTTTCGGTTGGGTATGTAACTAAAGCCAGAGGCCCGACTTAGTGTACATTCAAGTCAGATAGACACACTGTGGCAACATACTTGCCCACCGTTGGGGGTTCAGAGCCCTTGTTAATACAAGTCTTCACCAGTTCTTGTGTTGTCTGCCTTTAGATCCTTAGATGCGGGATCTTTAGATATGTGTGGGTCTGTGTTGGTGCTGGTTTGGTCTTTTGGTCAGATAAAGAATCTATACTTGTTTAATACAATTTTGAGCCTAGAAGGCACCCTCCTTTGAAGGGCTAAGGCTCAGTTAGATATCTGATCCTTGAAATAGCCAGGTTTCAAGAGTCTTCCAGGACAATCTTCCAAGATGCTTTTAAATCCTTCTTCATGACCCAAATTGAGTAGCCTAGGGCTGAACTTGCAAAATGGAGTGGCCAAGACAGTTATTGCATAACCAGAAGATAACATTTTATGTTTTCTTTCTTCTTCTTCTTCTTCTTCTTTTTTTTTTTTTTTTTTTGGAAACATTCACCCAGGACCATTAAATAATAGATTTAAACACTTACTTATAAGGGCTACCAAACCAAATCTGGTAATTCCAAACAGCAAATTAGGGAGCTTTTCCAAGTACACATGGATTCCCAGGGTAGCTCATCCCAGCTCATCCTCTTACAGAGCTCTCCTAAATCTGCCTCCCTTCTATTTCTTTCCAGTCTTCATATAATAATTTACCCACAGCAAATTTATCTAATTTTATAGCAACCAAAGAAGGGGGAAGATGATCAGGCAAGAACACAGAACAAACAGAAGACAATTCGACTATTCTCTAAATGGCCTTCTCTCCTTTCTACTTTGACCCCAGGCTAATCTGTGTTGCTTCTATTAGTCTACCATCTTATCTCATCATTTCACCCCTCTGCAACTGGCCCACTAAATCATCACTTGACACCCTGAAATGTCTCAATAATTGTCTACATACCTGTGTTTTAATTATGGTAGTCCCTTAACTTCAAATGCAATTTGATCTTTAACAGAGACTGGGCCAGGCTAAAATGCAAAATAGCTCTCATGGGATCATCTAGCTATGTGGAAACAAAGGCAGAATTAAAATAAAGAAAACAAGATATTTTATCCTCTGTAGCCTCTTTTACCTATTTCTGTAGCTTCAAGGTACATTGGAGCTGTGAAAGCTCTAGTTGACCCCTTTTATCCTCTTACAATATTCCAGTATGATATGCAAAATACCATAGTCACATTTGTTAACATGTGGGTTGTTTAAATTTGATTTCATCCTCGAGCATTCATGGAACATTCATGAAGACCTTTCCTGCAACCAGTCATTGCACTCATGCTCCTAAGTTCTGATCTTCACGCTGTACCTGTCTGTTACACTTATCACCTGACATTCACGTATCTTATCCTCCCTTGGTACTCTACAACCCTAAGTAAGTAACATCTGATCAAGCTTTCGATTTTTATCATTTTCACTGACTTAATTCTTCAAGCTCTCAAAAGTAGGCACTCAACTGAAAATTAAGTTTCCTGTCCTTAATTTCACCCTTTCCTTCACTTATTTTTTTTTTATTTAGGAAATGTATGTTCTTCAGAAGACCTTAAAGAGTGAAAGAATACCTGTTCATTTTGTAGCCAGTCTTGAACTAATAATTAGCCACACTTATGACCCCAGTACTTAGGAGACTGATGCAGGAAAAACACTCTATGAGTTCAACGCTAGCTGGGATGACTTAAGAAAGGAAGAAATGAGGAGGGAAAAAGAAAGAGAAGGAAAGCAACCATTAATTGTCACTGACTATTTTACCAGAATTAAATGAAGAGTGATGCATTGTACTTAGTTGTGTGTGCTCCGCTCAGGTGTTCTACAGAATGTCTTAACATCTGGATGTGTCCATTCTTCCCAGGTGCATAAGACTGGATCACAGTCATACTCTTTACACAAAGGCTACCTATTGCTGTCCCTCTTTGCCTTACCTCATGAAGCATAATTCTGTTCTTGGCTGATGGTTACTGATGCTTTTTCTGCTACTTGGTTACAATTTAGAATCAATATTTTGAGAGAATGAAGACTACTCTTTCCCAAAATTCCTATGTGATTTTTGCTTAAGACCTTTCCTTCAAACAATCATTCCACTCATGGTCCAAAGTTCATGTTATACTTGTCTGTTAACACTTAGGGCCTGATATTCATGTACTAGAGAGGGTCTTCTCCTCTATTAATTATCCCTGTGGATTCAAAGAGGTCCATTACAGTCATTTCCCTTCAAGTTATAATTTTCTTATGACCAGCAGGGGAGCCCAGTTCAAGGATTTCCATTTCTATGGGCATTTCCTTCCCTTCTTTTACAGGAAGTTTTTGTCTTGACTTGAACTTTCCTTTCCCCAAACACAGAATTATTCATTTTTCTTCAGTTTAAACCTTAGGTGTGCTCACTTATCAGGCTTCTATTGCTTGTAGACATGATTCAGAAGATGAACTAGGGAAACTGATTATGCGTACATGAAGTAAATAACATTCCTACATTGTTACCACCCACCTAAGTAAGCAGCTTGAGTCTTCCTTGTCTATTACTCCATTAACACTATCTTCAATGACACAGTTCTGGAGGGAATCTTAATACTTCCCTATGGCTATGTCCATTTGCTTATTGAATTTATTTCTGTAATTTCCATCTTCTGTTAGAAGCAAGATTCCAGATCTCTCCCAGAGTGACAGCAGGGTTAGGATGGGCAGTTGCTAACATATGGAAATACTTAAAGTAAAATGGAGTGGAATAATGCTTATGGGGGCCAGGGTTTAGTCGACTGTGGAAAGCATTACATTTGGACAACATCTGCATGTCTATTGTTCAGGTTTGTAACTTGCTGAAACAAAGGCCATTTGCATGTATTTTTCAAACAAAGGCCCTTTGCATGCATTTCCCCAGCAGAACTGAACTGATGGAATATTGCCATATGGAAAGCACATGGTGGGCTGTCATCTCCCACAACGGCGGAAAACGGCTAGAAGACACTCCAGTGCTAGTTAAGAAATTGAGCTCGACGAAGGCTATAGAACACTGCTCCAGTCTATTCAGTGAAGGGTTTTTGAAGGCACAGGTGAATGCATGATGAAAATATCAGTAAAAGATAGATGAATACCATCTTTTCCCATACTAATCAGGAGCCAATGAAATTGCCTCCCCCCTCAAAAAAAAATCACAAATTGCCTCCCCAAAATGTCATGCTTGAGTTTAATCTTATGGGAAAAGCAATACAGTGAAACAAATAACTTTTTTTAAAATTTTTTATTTTTTATATTAATCATAGGTTATTTACTTTGTATCCTAGCCATAGCCCCCTCCCTTATTCCCTCCCAATCCCACCCTCCCTCCCTCGTCTTCTCCCTGCCCCTTTCCAAGTCTACTAAAAGGGGAGGACCTCCTCCCCCTCCATCTGATCCTAGCTTATCAGGTCTCTTCAGGACTGGTTGCAATGTCCTCCTCTGTGACCTAGCCAGGCTGCTTTTCCCTCGTGGGAGGGGAGTGGAAGAGCTTGCTATTGAGTTCATGTCAGAAATAGTCCCTGTTCCCCTTATTAGAGAACCCATTTGGACACTGAGCTACCATGGGCTATATCCGAGCAGGGGTTCTAGGTTATATCCATACATGGTCCTTGGTTGGAGGAACAGTCTTGCAGAAGACCCCTGTGCCCTGGTATATTTGGTCCTTGTGGTGCTCCTATACTCTCCAGGTCTTACTAACACCCCTTTCTTTCATAGCAACATAACTAACTTATTCCCAGTGTCCCCTCTAAGTGAACAAAATATTATTTTGTGTCTAATGGGAAGTTTGTATTGAGATCTTGAGCATATGGTACTTAGCCCCCTCTTTGGGTCCTGTGAAATTGTCCTGGGCTTTACAGAACATTTGCAAAGAATAAAGTTTCATTTCTTTGCTTCCTCTACTTCAGATGTTCATAACGGGATTAAAACTATGGGTAATAGTGTGATTAATATGCAGGCCCTTTTAGGAGGTAAAGGGACAGCTATCCACGGAGAACCCTGGGGAATCATGAGATTTCATGGGCTGCCTAGCTCCCACATGGATTCTTTGCAAGAATTCCAAGTACCCATTTGGATGAGCCCTGCATTCTGCTCCTGGCTTATGGACTAATCAGTTGCTTTAAACATCCGTACATTTTATTTATTCATAAAATTTGTTGTATTCAATAGAAACAGACATGATGTGTACCTTTAGTTTGCCCAGGCTTTCATCAGCATTCGTGAGTTATTAGTTAAACACTGCCCTTCCAAGTAAACTTACCACCTCAGCACAGCCACGACATTCCCAAGACACCAATGTTCCTAGCGTTAAACCCCTCTCTTGACTCAGGCTTTTATGATAAGTTAGCCTCTTGAACCCCACTGAGTAGCCAGTTTTGTAAGGCAGTCTCTAGAATAGGAAAGTCAACAGTACCAAATAAACACATCAAAACCAGTTTCTCTGTGAATATGTACACCGGCTTTTCTCTTAGGGGTGAAAGGATTTATCATTTCTCCTAGGAGATTTCCAAAGAGAAGAGTCATTCACTGCAAAGAATAAATTCTCAAATGATCACGATCAGAACTTAGGTGTGAGCACCAGTAAGGACATGGGAGAGTGAATGAGATTATAGGGTAAACACTCAGTGAGAAGGCGGGTTGCCTGTTTTCCACTTACCCATGATCTATGTCTACATCCATGTAGAGGAAGAGTCAATGCTCAAGTCAACTATGAGGAAGCTGACAGCTGAGGGTGAGCAAGTCTGTTACCACTTTGGCCATGCACTTATTAGGGCTTGGGCTTATTTCCTACAACAGCTGGCTGCCCCATGGTTATCGACCTCTAGGAGCCAAGCCTGACCTTGGTAAACCTTTCCAGTAATCACAAAGGTATCCCTCCTGGACTTTCTAGAAGGGTTATGTGTTTGTTTGTTTTGGTTTTGTTTTTTTCTTGGATGTGAACCCAAGTGAAGCCATGTTTTTGTCCCTCAACTTCCTCATTTAAAATGTTCTTAATGGTTAAAAACAAGAAAATAAGCCAGGCAGTGGTGGCGAACACTTTTAATCCCAGCATACATGAGGCAGAGGTAAGTGGATCTCTGGGAGTTTGAGGACAGCCTGCTTTACAGAGTGACTTCCAGAACAGCCATGGATACAAAACACACCACACACACACACACACACACACACACACACACACACACACCAAGCACACGCCAAACACACGCACAGGCACATAGACCCACACATGCACATACATTAATTACATACATACATAAATTAATGCATAAATAAATAAGTAGTTTTGTTGCTCTGCCTTTTCCTGCAGCCATCTGAATTGTGTTTGAACTTTACACATTTGGCTCAGTGGTGTATCCCCCAGTTTGATGCTGTCACTTTTCCTTTATTCTGCTCTGGCTTGAGCTCCTCAGTGGTGTTTCCCTGGTTCCTTACATTGCTGTGACTGCTGTCCTGAGAGAGACAGAGATTAGACAATATGCAGCCACACTTTCTCTGAAAGGACTGATGCATGTTTTTCAAAAGAATACAGGTCAGAAGTCAGAGAAGCCAGGTGAGGAAGGTCTGTTCAGAAAAAGTATAAGAAAGATTTCACAGAATGGACACAGTCCCAGTATCTGAGAACAAATTACCTGAGAAGTTTCCAGATTATGCTCATTTTTTTCTTTATACATTTTTTTTACTCTAGTTAGACTTCAAGCATTATATGGAATATGAGCTCAGAAAGCAGGACAAATGAACAAAAATTCCCGATTTCAGTGAAAATACTCGTAGTTTTTCTTTTCTTGAGGACACTGTTGGGCGTAGATTTTTCATGGGTAGCCTGTATTATGTTAGGTTTATTCCAGGTAGACCGAGTTTCTTCAGGATTTTCACCACGAAGACACATTGGGCATTGTTAGAGGCCTTTTTGCATCTGTTGAGAGGACCATGTGGCTTCTGTTCTGAGTGCTTCCTATGCTACGTCACATTAACTAATTTACAGATTCAGGACCGTTCTTTAATTCATATATGGAAACTAACTTAATTATGATGAATTATAATTTTAATGTGCTGTAGATTTTTGTTTACAAACATTTTACTAAGTAGTTTTGAGTCTATGGTAGTCAGAGAGATGGGCCTATGATGTTATTTATTGTGTTCCTACAAAGCTTTTACATATGACTTTACAGAATTAGCATGGTAGAGTTTCTTTCCTTTCTGTTTTATGGAATAGTTTAAGGATCATTGGTATTAATTCTTCTTTAATGGCCTGGCAGAATACCATAGCCTGTCTAACTGGGGCTGGCATGTTCTATCTTAGGAACTGTTATTGCCTTATTAGTATGTTGCTCTTATAACTTTAAGTTGTTTATGTCATCTCGAATTAGTTTTAGTAGGTGCATGTTTGTGCATACACGCACGCGTGTGCACTTAGTCTGTATAATGTTACTTGTTTGTATATGATTTCAGGGCTCACTACTTGGAATTAGATAACCAGAGAGCTTTTTCTGGGGAAGGCTATTTCCTCCACTATCAGCATTACTTTGTTGCTTGCTAACTTAGTGGTAACCAATAGCCCTCTAACTGGACATAAGGCCCACTCAACAAGAGAGAAAGCATAGCTGGTACTAGAAATTTAGCCAACTTCCCAGGACTAATGAAGTCATGAATTTGGAGGAGAAACTACAACTGACAGTTTGCTTAGCCACCATTATGTTCTCAGTATTTTTTCTTATACCTGTAGATAAGTATATTCTTATTCAGTAACCTTGTCTTTGTAAACTATTACAGAAAACCACAACTGAATGAAAATGCAGAAAACTAGCAACTGTGTAGTGCCCAGTACCAACTAATCTTTAACCCCACTTTCGTACCTTTGGAATCATAGGAAAACATTTCAAAGAGAAATATTGCAAGAGTTAGAAGAACAGAAAGTTTTTTTCTGTTCAAAGAAATGTCAGAGAAGCTGCACTTGTCAAGTCTCATTAACATGGCTGCATGAACAAGACCAGAACAAGGACAACCTCAATAGACATTGTGACATGGAAGCGGGAAATCTCATGAGTTCTCAAACCTAAACGTAGAATTACAGGATATAAGATTTTTAAAGTATGGCCTAATTATCCTTCAAATGTCACTTGTATCTTTTGTTTTCCTTTTTTTTTTTTTTTTGTAGTTGTTGTTTGGTTTTTCAAGACAGGGTTCCCCTGTGCACCCTTGGCTCTCCTGGTTTTGCTTTGTAGACTAGGCTTTCCTGGAGCTCACAGAGATCCACCTGCTTCTGTCTCCCCCGATGCTGGTATTAGATTATAGCCATGTGCCCCTGTGCCCAGCTTTTCACTTGCTTACATTTCCTTTTTCACCTCTAAATTTATATTTGAGATATTCATTCCCTTTCTTTTTTAATTTTTAATTAAATTTTTATTTTTTATATTAATTACAGTTTATTCACTTTGTATCCCAGCTGTAGCCCAGTCGCTCATTCCCCCACTTCCTCTGTCATCTCTGTCCACATTCCTCTCTAAGTCCACTGTCCTCTTTCCCTTCCATCTGACCCTAGCTTATTAGGTCTCATCAGGACTGGCTGCATTGTCCTCCTCTGTGGCCTAGCAAAGCTGCTCCCCCCTCAGTAGGGGGGTGGTCAAAGAGCCAGCCACAGAGTTTATGTCAGAGACAGTCCCTGTTCCCCCTACTAGGGTACCCGCTTGGACACTGAGCTTCCACTGGCTACATCTGAGCGGGGGTTCTAGGTTATATTCATGAATGGTCCTTGGTTGGAGTTCAGTCTCAGAAAAGACCCTGGGCCCATATTTTGGTTCTATTGCTCTCCTTTTGGAGATCCTGTCCTGTCCAGGTCTTTCTATTCCTCCTTCATAAGATTCCCTGCACTCTGCCCAAAGTTTGGTTATGAGTCTCAGCATCTGCTTTGATACCCTGAAGTGTAGAGTTTTTCAGAGGCCCTCTGTGGTAGGCGCCTATCCTGTTTCCTGTTTTCTCCTTCTTCCAATGTCCATCCCCTTTAGCTTCTTTAGGTGTACAGATTTTAGTATGTTTATCCTATATTATATGTCTAGTATCAACTTATAAGTGAGTATATATCCTATGTGTCTTTCTGCTTCTGGGATACCTCACTCAGGATAATCTTTCCTAGATCCCACTATTTGCCTGCAGATTTCATGATTTCCTTGTTTTTAATTGATGAGTAGTATTCCATTGTGTAAATGTACCACAATTTCTGTATCCATTCCTCTGTTGAGGTTGTTTCGAGGTTCCAGCTCTTACGAATAAAGCTGCTATGAACATCGTTGAGCAAATATCCTTGTTGTGTGCTTGAGCAGATTGGTGAATGGTTTACCTATCTTATCCTTCCAAAGAACCGACCCTTTGTTTCATTTACTGTTTGTGCTGTTCTTTATTATTTGTTCTCTAGTGGTTTCAATTTGTTTGCTTCTGCTGATTTACAAAGACCTGAAGAGCAATATTAAGTTATTTATTAAAGGTCTCTCTGATCTTTAAACTTGGCTTCAATAAGTATAAATTTCCCTTTTGAGAATTGCGTTAATTACATCCCACATTCTGATATGTTGTTTTCATTTACATTAAAGTTCAGGACTCTTTACATTTCCCTCCTGATTTATTCTATGACCATTATTCAATAATGTATTAATCATATACGTAAGTTTGTATATATTTTGGAATTCTCGTCCTCTTGATTTCTGCTTTTATTCCATTTTAACAAGATAAAACACAGGAATCAATTTCAATTTTTTAATACTTGTTAAAACTTACTCTCTGTCCCAAAATAAATCTTATTTGAGAGAAAGTTCTATGGGCTGTTGAGAAGAATGTATGCACTGAAAAGTTTGTTTGGAATATTCTGTAGATATCTGTTTAGTCGTTATGAACTGTAACATGTGTTTATTCTGACATTCCTTTTTTTGTTTTCATCAGGATGACCTGTATGTTGTTGAGGATGGAATATTAATGTCATCCATTGTTATTGTCTTGGTGTCAATGTGTTTCTTTAAATTTATTAATGCTTGTTTTATGAAAATGTTTGTCTTGATATCTGGTACATATGTGGTTGTTAGATTTTCCTCTTAATAGTAAGAGTGAACTCTTATATTTTTTCACTAATTTGTGTTTGAAACCAAGTATTTCTAAATATCAGGATTACTACACTTGCTTGTTTTCTAGTTCTATTTTATTGGACTATATGTCTCTCTCCGTTTCTTCATCCATTTGTCCCAAGGGCATGCTTGTATTTTTCAGCAAGCTCTATTTCTTGTAGTCAACAAATAGGTGGATCTTTTGTTTTCAAATCCACTATGCTCATCTATGTCGTTTGATTAAAGAAGTATGTCTCTCACCATTCAAAGTTAGTGTAAGGCACACACTCATTTATGCCAGTTTCTGGGTTGGTTTTGTTTTAAACCTTTCTCATTCTATTTGCTTATCTACTGTTGAACTTAAAAATATAGCCAATAACTTACTTCCGGGTGCAGTTTAATCTTTCCTGTGACCTCATGAATGGATTTCCTCTCTTTTTTTTGTGTAGGATGTGGATTCATGGTCATTCCTTCTTTGGATTGTGTATCATGGAAACATATTTTTCCTCAGTTATGAAAGCTAGCTTTGAAAAATATCTTAAGATTGTCTGGCAGTTGTTGCGTCTCAGAATTTGAAATATATTATTCAATGCCCTCCTAGATTTCAGAGTTTCTGTTTAGAAATCTTTTGTAATTCTGGTGGATTTGCCTTTGTATGTAACTTGGTTCTTCTGTCTTGCAGCATTCCATACAGTGTTATTATGTCTGCACCACGCTCTGACTGCAGAAAGAGGTGCCAGCTTCTTTTCTGCCCTTCTCTGCCTTCTGAATGTCTCTTATCTGGGTGATCATCTCTTATCCTATATTTGGTAATTTTCAGCTGTTATTTTATTAAACATATTCTCTATGAACTTATCTCGTTCTTTTCCTTCTTCTATGTCTATAACTTATAAATCATATTTTACCGTAGTATCTGGAGATTTTACGTTCTGTTCTTATTTTGGTATTTTATGAGTTAGTGTTTGAATGCTGTAATTCATCCACCTTGTCTTCTAGCTCTGATATTCTGTCTTTACTTGACCTATTCTATTAGTGAGACTTTGAATTGAGCTTACAATTGTATTTCTTGAGGTTCTTATTTCCAAACTTTAAATCTGATTTTTAACTTTTTTTCTCCTTAGTGAATTTCTCTTTTACATTCAACATTGGCTTCATTATTTCATCCAGCTTGGAATTTTTATTCTCTTTGAATTCATTCATGAGTTTCTTTTTGTCCCCTTTTGATCATACTGAATATTCTCAAAGTCATTTTTTGACTTCTTTGTCTAGGATTTAACTTAATCCATGCTCATTGGAATCCTTTATTGTGAAATTATTCCTTTTTGGAGCAATTATATTTTGTTTTTACAACATCTTGCTTTTCATTCTCTGGTTATTTGAATTGGTGTCTTCCAGTGAGAGCAGAACCAGTTTGTTATGTATGACTTTGTTTTGTTTGTTGTTTTGTTTGTTTGTTTGTTTTGGCCTGTGGACAATAAATGTGGTTTGTGGGCCTGGCAGTGGCTACAATACAATTACTAGAGATGTCTTTAAGCTTCTAGATTCTGAAAAGGGCTGTTGGGCACCTTGAATTTCTTGCCACTGCTCATACCTCATCTGAAGGGTTAGTTAGTCTCACCATTGTCTGTGGCTCGGGCCAGATTCCCACTGAGTATAATACTGCACAGTTCTGATCTGGCTTTTTCTTTTTAGCTAGAGGTTTTTCTTATGCCTGGCCTTGGGAGAGTCTTCCTCAGCTGCTTGCCTTGGGTTTGCAATAAGGGCTGCACTGAGATATAATTTGCCTTTAGAGCTACCTGGCCGCCCACCCGGCAGGGTTCTTCCTAACATAACCCATCGCCATCATTCTAGTCCAATGCAAGAGAAGAGGACTGTGTGGCATGTGTATGCCAGGGGTCCTATTTGCGCACACTGTAAGTCAGCTTGGTGGTGTGTCTAATGTTCCTTATACTTTTAGTCTTTCTTTGTTTCTTATTTTTCACCCTTTCATTTCTCTCCCCCAACCTCTGTTATTTATCCAGCATCCTGAAGAAGAGGATGTGAATTTTCTTAGGCTATTTTTGCTGTTTCCTGTCCTCTAATTGCACACCACAGTGGGAACAAAATACTCACTAACTAGGTCTGAGTCCTCCAGAATGGACTATGGATCCCTTCTTCTGTTCCACTTTCTAAACCTTTCTTTCTTTTTTTTTTCTTTCTTTCTTTCTTTCTTTCTTTCTTTCTTTCTTTCATTATTCCTTCCTTCCTTCCTTCCTTCCTTCCTTCCTTCCTTCCTTCCTTCCTGCCTTCCTTCCTTTCTTTCCTTTCTATCTCTCACTTTCTCTTTTTCTTCCTTCCTGCCTTTCTTTTTTTCTGGTTTCTTTCTTTCTTTCTTTCTTTCTTTCTTTCTTTCTTTCTTTCTTTCTTTTCAGTTGTTCTTTATTTTAAAAACAGCTCAATAGTTCTCATGTTTCACTTGATATATAGAATTAAGACATTTAATTAAAAATGAATGCCTTGGGAATCCTGAATGGATCAACCATAGCATAAGATACATACCAATTATAAGTATTCTTTCATCTTCATGAGATTTATTTTTATGCACTAAGATTTGCCACACCCTCTAGCAATATATAGAGATACATTAATAAGCAGTTTTCATGTTAATAGATGCATCCAGAAAGAACTCTAAGCTGGAGACCCTTGGACATTCCCCACCTTTTTTTTTGCCATGTCTGTAGGAACACAGAGGCATAGAAGTCTGACGGACACAAGTTCCATGTTAGGAAGACATGTCCCAAACTTAACGGAATTTCCACAGTGAAAAGCGAGGCTCCAGATTTGTATCAGTCCTGCCTGGTGTCTTGTTTGTCAGGGCTGTGGGCTGATGGATTCTGGACTCAGACAAGATTGAAACATAGTACAACAACCTCAGTATGGTACACAAGGTTACAGTTCTTACCAACAAGAAGTTTGGGCCCTGAGGATTCTGGGTTCCCTGGAGGGATTCACTGGCTTCAGAATAGGTGTTATGCTTCAATACAGAGATGTGTATATACCAGTGGGTTGTCTTTAGGAGGCAAGTGGCAGACACAACCTTGGGATGAGGCCCATAAAGACAAAAATAAAAGTATGATGAATTATAGGTGGCATTAAAAATAGCTAAGAGAAGTCCGAAAGGGGACTAAGAGAAATTTGGCTGACCCTGAATTCCAGTTCACCGTAGAATAAGGTCATAATCAAGTTTGTATTCATTTGACAGATGGGTATGGGTCAAGGAAGCTGGGGGTTGCACCCTAAAAGTGATTGTAAGAAATTTGTGTAGCTTTGGAGGTGGTATAGATCTGCTGTGCTAGGAGGGATTCTAGTTTGACATATTGGAAGAATTTGGTGGCCACTCGAGGACTAAGAAGGACATTAGAATAGGCCAGATCTGAGGGAAGCTGAAGGTCCCCAGGCATCGAATAGATGAGGAGGGAGGATAAAACAAAGCAAAGAGCCAGCACCACTGACCCCAGAATAATCAGGAGGGATAAAAAGTAGACACCCCTACTTGTCCAAAATGCATTGGGGTGGGCTTGTGTTTCATAATCATCATCTGCAAAATGACAGTCACTTTACTGTGTGGTTTTTCTTTGAGAAAGTTGAGTCTGAAGACCAGAATTAAAAAAAAAAAAATCAGAGCATGTGAGTTGATTATTGCTGGAGCCAGAAACTGGCTTGTTTGTCCATATCCTGATTGGGTGCTAAGGACTGGTCAGAAAGACAGTTGGATAGAGTCTCTCAGAAGAGAAATTGCACAGCAAGCAAGGCTTTCCTGCCTACTTCAGAAAAATCCCAGCGTCTGTCCAGGAGGAGCCAGACTGGAAAGAGAGCACTTCAGCTCCTTAGAGAAACATCAGCTGGGGGAAGAGAACATATTTCATCTTTTAAATTCAAACACACTTGTAGAAATTGATGCAGAGGTTTTGAATTCCATAGACTTAATAGGATGATGAACCGCAGTATCATAGCTGACTCTTCCTGTTCCTCTTTGAATTTCCAGTCACGCAAATAAGTCACAGTGTGAATCACATTACATCTCTAGACAAATCCTCATGAGCACCCTTTAAAGATAAGAAAACACAATTTTAGGGCTCCTGTCTTTTCTCTAGCCCTTTCTACAAAAGACAGATGTGGATGTCCCAAAGTATGAAGATGGCAGGTAATAGAAATGGGGTTTTAAAAAGCTGTCTCAGCTATTGGCAAAAAACCAACATGAAGCAGTTCTTTAAGTATAAGCTAAAGCCAGGTGTTGGCCAGTTGTATGTCAGCCTGCCACAGCTAGAGTCACTTGGGAAGAAGGAATATCAATTGAAAGCATGCACCTGCCAGACTGGTCTGTGGGAAAGCCCACAGACAATTTTCTTTGATTGACAATTGATGTCAGAGAGCCCAGACCCCTGTGGGTCATGCCACAACTGTGCTGTTTCAGTTATTGTCCTTTGTCTCCTGACAATAGGATGGATGATTTTCGTACTCTTTCTTTAAGGGCGCAGGTTAGGCATAGCCTCCACCACTGGCAGTCCTGCCATACTGGCTGGTGTACCCCACTTTACTACAAGGAAGGCTAGGAAATTGAACCCTACACAGCTGATGTTTTGATTTCCATTGAATAGGAGCTGTGGATACATACCAGCAGAAAGTTAATAGTTTCTATTTCTTCCCAAAACAGTAAACATGAGTGAAAGTTCTTTAAATGCAGAGATATTAGAACATGTTATGTTTTACTGTATTTCTATAATATACTACAAAAATAAACAGATGGAAGAAAGGTAAATAGACACAAGTCTGAGTGCGGGTATAGTGTGGAGCTGGGGGGGTGGCTCAGTGGTTAAGAGCACTGGCTACTCCTCCAAAGGACTCAGGTTCAATTCCCAGCACCCACGTGGCAGCTCATAACTGTCTGTAACTCCAGTTCTAGCTGATCTGACATAAAATAAAATAAAATTAAAAAAAATAAGCACAGTCAAGATTTGGAACATATTTTGATATTTTCCAGGCAAGTTTGGAGGAACAAAAAGTATTCCTTGCTAACAGCATAATGTCTTAATTTTTGTTCTGATGTGTAGGGCGTTTGTATATAAGGGTTAATTCCAGGCCCAATGGTGAGAGTCAGTGACTAGGGAATTTTCTCTAGGCAAGCCATGACAAAGCAGACTGAGGTCATGAACACAACAGTTCACTGAGAGGCAGACTCCGCAGGCCTGGATGTGCCTCCCTGGGGTGGAGTGGTTGGGGTTTGGCCCATGAACCACTTGGCATTTATTGCCCTTCCAACTCTGGCATCACAGCTTGTAGACTGTTGACATCTGCTGCTCCCTCTGAGGATGCTAGAATGTGAGAATGCAGAACGAAGATGCCTAAGATGTGTTCAAGAAGCATGAGGGAGCATCATTGCACTTATATCTTTCTGGTTACAAACAAACAAACAAAGCCGCAAAACAAAGAGCCCTTGTTCACGAGACACAGAATAAACCCATTGCTTAAATGATCTTTCATACTGTTTTCCAAAATATATATATATTTTGTATGTGATTGTTTTTCCTGCATGTGTGTATGTATTCACCACATGCACACCCGGTACTCTCAGAGGCCAGAAGAGGGGCACAGACTTCTGGAAATGGAGTTCCAGATAGTTGTGAGCCTCATCATGTCGGTGTTAGGAATCAAGCTGGAGTCCTCTGGGAAAGCAGCAACTCCTCTTGCTGAGAAGTCTCTTTAGCTGCAGCTTCAGCACTCAGGTAGTTCAAATGCCTTACCAATAAAGTGGAAAACTTCCATTCCTCTCTAGAAAAATGAACAAAAGAAATTTGCAAATGGAGAAATTAAAATGTTTCAAAGTCATAAAAATGATTCTTCTAAACTGTGAGTTGAAATAATAAAGATATAAAGCAAAAGACATTCTTCCACTTAGGAAGTTGGTGAACAAAAATAAAATATCAGGGAAAGTAAGATAAAATGTCTATAATTGTAAAAAAAAATAAATGAAAATAAAAATTAAAAAATTAGTCAGCATTAGGTCATTCTTATCCCACCCTGCAATATGCAGAGGTTTGCTACTCTCTAAAATTCTTCCTAACCTATAATTTATTTATTAATCATTTATACTTAATGTCAAAATAGCAAGTTGATCCAGGTGAAGTTAGTAATTTTTATGGGAAGGGGCCTAAAGCAGATCCCAGAATTACTAAGATAGACCAAGCAGTCTATAAATATTTTGATGCCCCTGGGACCATGGAGCATAAAAATCCTTGTGGATTTTTTGTTGAATGTGCAACATTCCTATATTCTTGTCCAAAGGGAGGTTTCATTCTGGTTTAGGGTCGAGACCGGCTTCACTACAGTCGTGCTTAGTCATGAGCAGGTTACAGAGACACTCGGACGCATGCTGTGCTGTATGTTTATGGATACACCTTGTCTGCATAGTTTATGGTTCTTACGTTTAGAAGGAGCTAGGGCTATGACAGACACATGCTGAAGGACTGCCAGCGTTTCCCAAACGCCATCATGCTGGAGATAATTTGTGTGTTCTGAATCACCTGATGTTTTGCCAAAACCCCATTGGCACTTAGGTCTTCAGGTCTCTTTGGGGCTGGTGGGGCCCCATCATTCATATTAGCTTTGCCAATTTGCAGATGCTAGGGTAGTTGTGCAAGTTTGTTTGCATCTGAAATAGGCTTTACCTTATACAACAACTTGCCATGTGGGAAAAGCCCTACTCATGGGAGTATGACCTGTGAATATGACTTTATTTGGAGATATGGATTTTAGAGTTGGAGTGAAATTGGGATGAGGTAATGCTGTATTAGAATAAGCCTAATTTGGCGTGACTACTATGGAAAAGGAGAAACAGAGATATAGGACACTATGTGAAGAAAGAAGCAGAGATTGGAAGAAGACATCTATAAGTCAAGGAAGGTATAAAGGAGGTTGCTAACCACCAGAGGCTGAGGAGACACATGGGGCAGATCCTCACTCGTAGCCTTCAAAAGGACAATCCCTTCATGTTGGTTTCAGCCCTCAGAACTGAGACAGTATGTTCTGTTGCATTTAGGCACACAGTTGTTGCTGTACATAGTAACATTACCATAGCAAGCTGGTAAAGGACTGTTCTTTATACTTGTTAACCCACCCAGATTAAGAGAATGGGAATCATATGGGTGGCTTGGAGCCCAAGGAGCAAAAGCATCATGGCTGTGTAGCCTCAGCCACGGGTGTCATGGAGAATGCGTCAAATGAATAAGTAGCAAGTTCTTTCTCCATCCTGAGAAATACAGTTGATATGGCTTAAAATGAAGTGGGATTGGGTGTTACTTGAAAGGTATTTAACAGCTACTGTAAAAAAAAAAAAACATAGAACAGTTTTGCCCTGTGTTATGATAGTACTCAGGCTGAGCTATCCTGATTTAGGGCATGAAACTCAAAGCTATCAAACAGTTACAGAATTGAAAAGGCAAAACAGACATCATTGAAGTTGCCTCTACCAGAGAAAATAACAAACCCCAAACAATATCACATTCATAGGGGGATTCAAGAAATTAGACCCACCATCAAGGGCTTGGGAGAAGCAACAGTGATTTTCTTACCATGTCTCCCTTTACAAACTCTACGGCTTGTGCTGTGTAGAAGCCAGATGGGTTGTGGAGAATGACAGCTGACTCACAAGCATAATCAATCAGTGGCTCTGGCTGCAGTTGCTGTGCCAGATGCGATGTCTTTACTTGAACACACGACCATGTCTCCCAGCATTGAGCTGGGAAATGGTTGCTTTTTATTTTTTACTTTCTATATCTGAGTATAAGGTTCCCTGGAAGTGATTTACTTTTACCCAGCAAGGGCAGCAGTACATCTTTTCAGTTCTACTTCAAGTGCATATCAGGTCTCCAGGCTTGTGTTACAGCTAGAAGTATGTTGATCCTTTCCTTCAGCTGTTCTCAGCCTTCCTAATGCTGTGACCCCTTAATACAGTTTCTCACGTTATGGTGACCCCCAACCATAAAATATTATTTCATTGCTATTTCGTAAATGTAATTTTTCTACTGTTGTAAATTGTAATATAAATATCAAGATATTTGTGCAAGATATGTGATATGCGACCCCCAAAATGTTTGAGACCCACAGGTTGAGAACTGCCGCTTGCCTCTTCCATAATGTATTACATTGGCTCATTATCTTGATAGCATTTTGCTGAGTGAACTAAATGGGGCAGAGATTAGCAATCACTTTGGATTTGTTGATAAAGCATGTGTACATTAGAAGATGGGGAATCAATTTAACTAAAATTCAAGGAGCTTACTCCTTGGTGAAATTTTTGGATTTAAGTGGTTCAGGGTATGTAGAGATATCCCTTCTGAGGTGAAGAATAAGCTGTTTTACCTGGACCCTCCCACCACCAAGAAAGAAATACAAAACTTAGTGTGCTTGTTTGGGTTTTGGAGGCAACACATTCCTCACTGGGGAGTGCTAACTTCAGCCCATATACCAAGGGACTCTGAAAGCTGGTAGTTTTGAGTCAGGTCTGGAACAGGAGAAGGCTCTTCAACAGGTCCACACTGTTGTGGGGGATGCTCTGTCACTTAATCTATACAATCCAGAAGACCTGATGGCACTTCAAGTGTCAGTAATAGATAGGGATGCTTTTTGGAGGCTTGTACCTCCAAAAAATGTACCTCCCAGGTGATATTTTGGAGAAAAGTCATCTGCAGAAAACTATTCTTCCTATGAGGAACAGCCCTTGGATGTAAACTGAACATTTGACAATGGGCCACCAGGTTACCATGTGACCTGAGCTTCTCATCTTGAGCTAGGTATTATCTGGCACAAAAGCCACATAGTTTCACATGTAACACTGTGATCTATCATCAAATGGAAGTACTGATTAGGTCTAAGAAGGTTCTGGAAGAAAAAGTAATTTACATGAAGAAGTTGCTCAAATGCTTATGTTTCCTACTCCTGTTACAATGCCTTCTGTCTCCAGGCATCAATATAGTCATATGGACTGTATAAGTTACTTTTCTATTGCTATGATAAAACACCTGCATGCAGAGGGAGGAGGGAGGGTGGGATTGGGAGGGGAGGAGGGAGGGGCTTATGGGGGGATGCAGAATGAATAAACTGTAATTGATGAAAAATTTAAAAAAAAAGGAAAAAAAATAATTTAAGAACCTTAAATGACTTTCAAAAGTGGAGGAAAACATGGAGTTAGTCAATTTACATGGAGCATGTCTCGCCCCTGGGGGCAATGGTCTCCTGAACCTACTCAGACCTCAGACACCACCACTGCTAGTTCTAGAACTGATGCAGGATGTTCCATCAGGGGGTTAAGGCTTTTCATAATATTTCCTATAAGCCCACACCTGTTTGTTTATATCCCCCATTTTTATTTATTATTAGCCAGAGAGAACCAAGTAATTGTGGTAATGATACTTGCTTTTTTGCCCAATGCTGGAATGCTAGTAAATTTAGGTATGCCCTGGTTACTCGCATGCCTCGCTGGGTGCCTGTGCCCGTTGATGCCCCTCACGCTATGACTCTCTTCAGACAGAAAAGAGATCTTGGAATTACAGCCGCCATTGTTACTGCTTTTTCATTGGCGGCTGTTGGAGCTACTACCACCACGGCATTAGCCATGAGTCATCCTGTGCAGACTGCTCAGACCCTGAATAATCTTTTAGCCAATGTAGCTCATGCCTGAGATGTACAAAAAGGAATTAATGCTGAACTAAAAGGAGGCTTGATGGTGTTCAATCAGAGGATTGACCTCGTGCAGGAACAAATTGATACCCTATGGCAAATCGCTCAACTTGGCTGTCAATGAAAGTATGCTGGACTTTGTGTCACTAGCATACAACATGAGAATTTTTCCTGTGCTGCAAATCTGTCTAAACAATTGTCTAGCTATATTTTAGGTAATTGGACTGGAGAATTCGATACTACGATGGAGCAGCTGAGAGTGGCTATTGTCACGGTAAATTCTACCAGAGTGGACGCAGGACTAGCCACAGGATTATCACCATGGATTGCTGCAGCCATGAATCATCTGAAGGAATGGGCGGGCATGGGAGTGTTAGCAGGCCTTCTGGTGTTGGTCTCCTTGGTTTGCCTGTGGTAAAAATGCAAGATTAGAGTCTCACAACAGAGTAATGCAGCCATGACCATTCAGGCCTTTACAGCCATTGAAGCAGGACAGTCTCCCCAGGCATGGGAGCTAAAATGTTATGCTCAGGAGGCGAGGCTAAGCACTGCATTCAGGGTCAGCCGCTTTGGACCCAGAGAAGAGCATGTCTGATTGCATGCGGGTTGATGCCCCAGGTCCCGCCTCTGAGAAAAAGGTATTGGATGGGTCTGATGCTCTTTAGGTGGATGACACCTAAATGAACATCAGTACAAAGTCCCAATTTATTTCTAATATCAGAGATCAGACCTCTACTCTTGCCTGATGCGTCTAAAACAAAAAGGGGGAACTGTAGAGAGCTGTGTAATGCAGGGCCTTAAAGATGGAGCTGGTTTCCGCCTTCCACCTTCCCGATGGTGAGTGCTCTCTGTCACAAACAACTCCATATTTGGCTAAGGCTGAGGATCTGGCTTGCTTCCGTGTATGTGGACCTATCTGCATTGCCCACGTGGCACGCTGGAGTTGGCTACCCAGAGGCTATTTAAGCTGTGGGCTGGCTTTCCCCGGGGTCAGATGATTGTTCAAGGTTCCTGAATAAACTGCATTGAAAAAAAAAAAAAACCCACCATGGTCAAGACAACTTATAGAAGAAGGGGCTTATTTGAGCTTATGGTATAACAGGCTCCCAAATTTATTCTAAACATCACCTCTCTCATTTCTCCTCATACCCACTCCTTTGAAACCACTAGTCAAGTAGAAAATTCTATCAATCTCTCTGTCTGTCTATCTGTCTATCTCTCTCTATCTTATTTTAATCAAAGTTTTGATTAATAATTATTCCATTGCATCAGGAACTTTTAAGGCTGCAGTGGTTTTGTCAGTGACAGTGATTTTAAATCCCTAGGGCCATAATTGCATTAGGAATGCTAAGATATATAGAGTCAACTGGCTTATCCCAAATTGCAATCCTGTTACCTAAAGCACCCCCTTTGCTGCTTCTACCCCTTATTATATCGACTATTTTAGATAGTTGTTATAAATTTAATAGTTGTATCTCCCTAAATCCATATGTTAATACTCTACACCATCATGCAACTTGGGGATATGGAGGTCTTTGAGAATTGATTAGATTGTGTAGGTGAAACACTCATGAGTACAATTAGTAAGTAAACTTATGAGAAAGGTACCAAAAAGTCTGTCTCATTTTTGGTCACGTATGGATAAAAAGAAAGAACGGCTGTCTATAAACCATGAAGAGCCCCAAACTAAACTTTATCATACCAGCACCTTGATCTTGGATTAACAGCCTCTAGAAGTGTAAGAATGAGTTTCTGTTGATGATCAGCCACCGTATCGATGATAACTTCCTCTTGTAACCCAAACTCACTACAATAGTTGCTTAGTTTCTTTTTAGACTCTTGTCTAAAGTATGCTTTATTATTATTATATTGTTGTTGTTGTGATTATTGTTATTATTATTTACATTCTGCTTTCCCAAAACAATATATATGTTTCTGCCCTCATCTCAGGTAGTGCATTTTCACCTTGAGAAGTCAGTAAGTACATGTAACCCATTATATGAGTAGAAGTGGAAAATGGACCCCTGGGGGGACAATGTACAGAAAAAAATGAAGTAAGTTCCTTATTTTCCTTGCTTCATGTTTACTTTAAAGCTGTCTGGCTTACTCTGTGGAGGAAGCTCAAGCTTACAAGTGTGATAATCATCTGTGCTGAGTTACAGCCCAGCAGCCAAAGATAACAACAACAACAACAAAAAAAAGGCAGGAAGAGAAAGAATTTGCAATGTTTATCCTCTCCAATTCAGATATAATTATGGGTTTATTTACAAAATAAAATGATAAAGTGCTCTGAACTTGGGACAGGTCCAGTGGCTCTTTTTTTGTTTTGAAGGAAAGTAAAGTGGAACCTTGGATGGGTGCCCTTGGGAACAGGCTCAGTGAAACCTTTTGCCCTTTGACTTTTGGTCTGAACTTCTAGAATTCATGATTTCATCTAGCTGAGCATGCCTGGAGATTTTGATGGCACCATTTAACCACCTATGGTGGGGTGGTAGGCTCATCTTTATGGGAGGCCTTGTCTTTTCCAGCTTTCATTACAGATATTTCTCTGTGTAACACTTGCTGCACTTCACAGCTTCAGAGGGACAGTTGGTGGCTCAGCACTGTGGCATCAACTCTTGATCCTGCTCTATTTTCTCTGGTGCCTTTGTAATGTTAGGTTTTCTTGCTTTTATATCATCACAGTGCAACAATCTAATAGCTATATCAAGAGGACAATTTTGTTGCTCATTGACCTACTTACTCTTCTTGTGCTCTACTAAATTCTTTCTTTGATAGTTGAAGATGGCTAGCTCTTAATGCTACTTCATTATCTGTGATGGTCATATGTGCTGTTTATGCTTGAACCTCCAGGGTCCATTAACTCAGTGATTCCCTTCTCTTTTCTCTGAAGATATTATCTTGGCACAATTTACTTTCAATAAAATGAGAGGGTAGGAAACCAAGGATAATTGTCTGAAATTTGGCCCCCACGCCACACTTTTATTTGGAGTCCTATCACTAGTGTGACCGTATTTGACGTAAGAGAATATTTCTAGAAAGATAAAGTCATAAGGGTAGGACCTCTTTGTTTTATTTTGTTTTGTTTTGAGACAGGGTTTCTCTGTGTAACCTTGTCTGTCTTGGACTCTCTTTGTAGACCAGGCTGGCCTCAAACTCACAGAGATCGACCTGCTTCTGCCTCCCTGAGTGCTGGAATTTCAGGCATGAACCATCGTGACTGGCAAGGGTCAGATCTTGACCTGGTAAGGTTAGTGTCTTTATAATAGACACCAGAGAGATCAGTCTCTCATTATGTATTAACACAGTGAGAAGCTACCTACAAACCACAAAGATCCTTGTTCATCTTGGACTCCATGCCCTCAAGGTCTTGAAAGTCACAAATCTTTCTGCCATCTCCTACAGAACATTACAAAGTTAGGCTCTTAAAGTCAATAGCATTTTTCAGACTGTTTTTTTTTTTTTCACTTAGTGCTATGCATTCAGGTATCCTTCCTACCTCAATGCAAGACTTCTTTTCATTATTGCATACTTGTCATATCATTTGACTACACTACTGTTTGTTTATTCATTTACTGAAAGATATCTTGGTTACTTCCAACTCTAGGTGTTTTGCATGAAGCTGCAATAAAGATTTACATGCAATTTCTGTGTGTATGTATATTTTGAACTCATGTGTGTAAATACAAAAGTGTGAGTATTAGATTTTATGAAAATAACATGTTTAGTTTGTGAGGAACTGCCTGCTATCTTCCTAAGTAACTGCAACAGTTTGTGTGCCCAGTAAATGAGAGTCCTCATTCCTCTACATCCTGGCCATCATTGCTTATCGCTCATGTCTTGCATTGTAGGAATTGTGTTGATTAGTTTTACGTAAACTTGATACAAGCTAAAGTCACTTTGGAATAGGGAAACTTAACTGAGAAACTGGCATCATCAAATTGGCTTGTGATATATTTTCTTGGTTGATGATTAATGTGGGAAGGACCCCTCACTGTGGGTGGCACCTCTGGGCTGGTGGCCCTGGGTGCTACAAGAAAGCATGCTGAACAAGTCATGGGGAGCGATCCAGTAAGCAGCATTATTCCATGACCCCTTCGTCGGCTCCTGCCTCGAGTTTCTGCCCTAACGCTCAAGAAAGATTGACTCCAAACTGTGAGGTGAAATAAGTCATTTTCTTTCCAGGTTATTTTTGGTCTGGTATTTTATCACAGAAACAGAAACCATGACTAAAACAACGACTCTAGCAGATATACAGAGGCAGCGCTTTGCTTCCATTTAAAAATTCTCTCACATTGTGCGATGTTAAAGGTATTTTCATTTACCACCTGCAGATCTTCTTTGCTGCTCTCTCTAGATATTTTGCCCATACTCTTATCAATTGAGTTGCTCCCTTAGTGCTATGCTTTAAGAATTATTTCCAGTTTGAATGCAAGTCCTTTATTTGACATGTGTTTTGCAAATATTATGTAATTTTGGTGGCTTGTCTTTTAGTCTCATAATAGTGACTTTGCAATTTTAAAGCACAGTGAAGATGAACTCATCAGATTTTATTTCATGTTCTTTTGGTTTTGTCTCTAAAAGAATCATTGCCAAATTCACTTAGGTTTTGCCTACCTTAACCTCTGGAAGTGGTACTGCTGCATTTTGTTTTCATTACTACTATCCTTTCTGAGTTAATTTCTGCGAAATGAGTAAGAACTTGTTGATTTATTTCCTTCTCTTCTCTATGTCACTTTTTTCTTTCTTATTTTCCTCTCCTCTTCCTTTTGCCCTGCCTTTTTTCTCTGCCCATCCCTCCCTTTCTTTCTCCCATCCTTCCTTCCATCAAACTGATTTAGCATTAAGAAAGGTAATGGTTTATTATAATTATTTTGGCAAAATTGACCTGCCTAAAAGTCGATCCCAAGACATAGTGTGCACATGTCACCTAGCTGCTAATTCTGTATACAATCCCAAGACGTAGTGTGCACGTGTCACCTAGCTGCTAATTATGTATACAAAGTCAGCACAGCTCAAAACTGAGACATTACTGCTGATTCAATATCATTAACCGAATGAAGATTTTTATCTGGAGAATTTCTGTGACTTTTTTATGAATGGCCCTTTCTGATGCTGGGTCTAGTTCAGGTTCCAAGGTTGAGATTGCCCATTTTGCCTCCTGTATCTCTCTCTCTCTCTTTTCTGGGATGGCTCCTGATTCTTTTCTAGTCTTCCATAACCTTGAGATTTTTTTAAGAATACCACATATGCGCTGCTTTCTGGAGGTGTCCTTCAGTCTTCCCATCACTATACAGATACCTAACAGAAAGACTTGAAGGAGAGATGGTTTTTCTTGACTCATCATTGCAGTTGATTGAGGTGGGAGTTCACAGCAGAGCACAGCAGCTTACCTCACAGTAGTCAGGAAACAGAGAAAAGTGTGCCTTTTTAGCACTTTCTTCTACTCTCCCTTTTATTATTCTATTTGAGACACACAGCCTGTGGTTGGGGCATCCAACATTCAAAGTAGATCTTTCTTTCCTTAGATAGCCCTTTCTGGAAACATCTTCAAAGGCATACTCAGAAGTGAGCTTGGAAAATATTCCAGGTACTTCTCACTATAATCAAGCCAATAATCACAGCATGTTTGTGTGCCTTGTTCCCAACACCATAGTCATTTTTTAGACTACAGTCTCCAGTTGTGGCAGGTTAGCATGGGAATGGTATATCCTTACCTGTGCCTCCTAGTAGGACACAAATATGCTGATATATCTCATAATGAGTTTATACAAGCTTTGCTCATTGAAGGAATATAGAAGCACCTTATTGAAAAGTTTTAGTTTCCCCTTCATATTTAGTAAATATTTAAGGCATATGGGAAAGTACCACATTTCCTTGATTATTTTTACCCCTGATTTTAACATCCACTTATTTATTTATATATTTCTTTTTCATTTCCCTATTTATGTTTTAGTTGTCTGAGTGCACCACGTGTGTAGCTAGAATATACAAAGACCAATAGATGACATGATGACATCAGGTCCCCTGGAACTGGAATTCCTTATGGTTGTGGACTACTACGTGGGTGCCAGGAACTGAATCAGGATCCTCTGTGAAAACAGCCAATGAACTTAACTACGCTTCATATCTTCACCCTCCATGATTGTACGTTTTACTTTTCAATTTTGCTTGTAGCAGATGATGCTCTTATGGTGTTTTTCACACCTCTCATTCATCACCTATTGGCTGAAATGACTTTGTAAGATGGGTTGTTTTCTATGTATATTCATTTATTTTTTCAATAATTTACAACATCAAAAATAAATAGATGTTTTTATTCTTGGGGTTTTAATTCATTTATATCCATATTCATGTTACTACTCAAATTGTTTCTCCTTTAGCAAGTAGGAGCTCTCTCATATTATGCAAAATGGTATACTCTTTTCCTCATTCCTACAGCCTCCTTTATATTCTTTTTCTTTTTCCATCCTACCTAGACGCCATCCATTACAGGCAATCAGTTCCATTAGTTCTGGGATTTATCCACACAACTGAATGTATGCATGTTTGTTTTTCTTTTTATAGCACCAATTTCATGGAGTGATTTTTGTATTAAACAACATTTATAAAAAAAAAAAAACAAAAAAAACCCAACCAACCAAACAAATAAAAAACCTATTCTGTATAACATCATAAGCCATGAAGAAAGTTACAAGAAAATGGTTTTGAAATTTCAATGGTTAAATATCTTTACACATGGATTAGTACTCACTACTTACATACCCATGTTTATGCTAGAAAATGGAATACTAGTAGAAAGGAAGGAAGGAAGGAAGGAAAGAAAGAAAGAAAGAAAGAAAGAAAGAAAGAAAGAAAGAAAGAAACCGATATCAATTATCAAATTGGGGCAATTTTCAAGTGTTCAGGTTTCTCCACTTGGCAGGCTGGAATGTGTGAGAGGATTTCTCTGAGTGATGAGTATAGACAATCACTACTCTAAAGAAAGTAAGGTTCTGCTGCTCTCCTTGTGGAGCTCCTGTACTCTCCAGGTATTTCTAACTACCTCTTCTTTCATATGATTCCCTGCCAAAATACCTGGGCTCGGGGGTATTTTCTGAGACTGATACTACAACCAAGTTACATTGATGGAGATAACCTAGAAACCATGCTCAGATGTAGCCCATAGCAGCTCAGTATCTAAGTGGGTTCCCTAGTAAGGGGAAGAGGGACTGTCTCTGAGGTGAACTCAGTGGCTGGCTCTTTGACCACTCCCCTTGAGGGAGGAGCAGCTTTGCCAGGACACAGAGGAGGACATTACAGCCAGTTCTGATGAGTCCTGATAAGCTAGGGTTGAATGGAAGGGGAGGAGGACCTCCCCTATAGGTAGACTTAGAGAGGGACATGAGAGGAGATGAGGGAGGGAGGGAGGGAGGGAGGGTGGGTTGGGAGGGAATGAAGGAGGGGGCTACAGCTGGAATGCAAAGGGAATAAAATGTAATTAATGGAAAAAAATAAAAATTTAATTAAAAAAAAGAAAGAAAGGCCCCATGTTACTGGATAAGGGAACAGTGCACAAACACATGGAAATGAGGGGGAAAAAACACATTACAAGTTGGATATATGACATGAACATGAGAAGGCAAGTGGCATGAGGTTTTGAGACACAGCAAACTATGCATTATTTCTTTTTAAATATTGTTTTTAATTCTTAAGTAATTCTATGTGTTGTATTTGAATATTTTCCTCCCCCTCTCCCATATTCTCCCAGATCCACACTGACATTCCATTCGCATCCCATTTTGTGTCCTCTTTTGAAAAGAACTTGTGTCCCAATAGTGCAGACTATACACTCTTGAGTATGTAGCCTTCCACTGGAGTGTGTCAGCCCTATCAGAGACCACACCCTTAAAGAAAACTAACCCTCACTCTCCTTCGGCTCTCAGTCACCCATAGCCCCTTAATGAGGCATAACACTTTGTACACATTTCCTCTCTCCATGTTGGAGTTTGTCTTTAACTTGCACAAGCCTTGTGCATGCTGTCACAACTACTGTGAGTTCATTTATGCAACTTTCTTGCTGTGTCTAGAATACTGTTTCCTTGTAGTCATCTATTGTCTTAGGTTCTTAAAGATTCTCTGCTCCCTGCCCCAGAGGGCCTCTGAAAGACTCTACCCTGCAGGGTATCAAAGCAGATGCTGAGACTCATAACCAAACTTTGGACACAGAGCAGGAAATCTTATGAAAGATGTATTTTATATTATTTATTTTATAATTTATTCATTTTATACCCAATTGTAGCCCCCTCCCTCATCTTTTCCCAGTCCCACCCTCCCTCCTTCTTCCCCCTCTTTTCTGCCCCTAGTCCACTGAAAGGGGGGGGTTCTCTTCCCCTGCTGTCTGACCCTAGCTTATCAAGCCTCATCAAGACTGCCTGGATCCTCTTCTTCTGTGACCTAGCAAGGCCACTTCGCCAGCAGCGAAGTGATCAAAAAGCAGTCAACCGAGTTCATGACAGAGGCAGTCCCTGTTCCCTTTACTCAGGGACCCACATGGAGACTGAGCTGCCTATGGGCTACATCTGAGCAGGGGGCCTAGGTCCTCTCCATATATAGTCCTTGGTTGGTATATCAATCTCTGCAGGGCATCCTGCCCTCAGATTTTTTTTTTAATTTTGTTGGTCTGCTTGTGGAGCTTCTATCCATTCTGGGTCCTTCTACCCTCCCTCTTCTTCCATAAGACTCCCTGCGTTCTGTCCAAAGTTTGGATGTGAGTTTCAGCATCTGCTTTGATCCCCTGTTGGAAGAAGTCTTTCAGAAGACCTCTATGGTAGGCTCCTATCCTGTTCTATCTCTTTCACCACTTCTGGTGTTTATCCTGCTTGCCATTCAAAATGAGATTTAAGCATCCTCCATAGGGTCCTTCTTGTTGTTTAGCTTCTTTAGGACTATAGATTTTTAGTATGTTTATCATATATTATATGGCTAATATCTTCTTATAAGTGAGTATATACCATGCCTGTCTTTCTGGTTCTGGGTTACCTCACTCAGGATGATCTTTTCTAGTTCCATCCATTTGAATGCACATTTCATGATTTCCTTATTTTTAATAGCTATGTAGTATTCAATTGTGTAAATGTGCCACAATTTCTCTACCCATTCTTCTACTGAGGGACATATAGGTTGTTTCTAGGACCTCATGAAACTGAAAAGCTTCTGAAAAGCAAAGGACACTGTCAGTAAAACAAAACAACAGCCTAAAGATTGGGAAAAGATCTTCTCTTCACCAACCCTATATCTGACAGAGGGCTAATATCAAGAATATATAAAGAACTCAAGAAATTAAACACCAACAAACCAAATAATTCAATTTAAAAAATGGGACACAGAGCTAAACAGAAAATTCTCAACAAAGGAATATCGAATGGTGGAGAAACACTTAAAGAAATGCTCAATATCCTTAGTCATCAGGGAAATTCAAATCAAAATGACTGTGAAATACCATTTTACACCTATCAGAATAGAGTGACAAGACATGCAAGAGAGGATGTGGAGAAAGGGAAACCCTTCCCCCATTGCTGTTGGGAATGCAAATTTGTACAATGATTTTGAAAATCAATCTGGTGCTTTCTCAGAAAATTGGGAATAGTGCTACCTCAAGATCCAGCTGTACCACTCTTGGGCATGTACCCAAAAGATATATACATCCACCATACAACAAGGACATTTGCTCAACTATATTCATAGCAGCTTTATTTGCAATGTTCATTATGCTTTCAAATCTGCCTTTTGTCCTGTTTTTTTCTTCCCCCATTTGCTTATATGTCAATTGCATGTATAGTAATCTTAGCACTTTTACAGAGTGCTCAAGTGTTTGTTCTCTGTTTTGGTTTCTCTGTGTTTTCGTTTGGATAATTTCTGTTGAGCCTTCTCAGTTTCAGTTGTTCTTCTTTGCTCTCCAGTGGATGTATACTAATCCTTTTAATATTTAAGCACAGTGCTCAAATGTTCTGTTGTGCTTTTTCTTTGTGTTTTCATTCGGATAGTTTCTGTTGACCTATTTCAAATTCATTTTGTTCTCTGTTCCTGTTGGGTCTACTCATCTAGCCTATCAAAGTCATCCATCAACATGAGATGATTTTTTTTTTTTTATGTCCTAGCATTTCCATTTGATCTGTATTCCCATCTTCCTGTTTATACTAACTATTTGGTCTTGTGTTATTTTTCTTTTAGGTCATTTAATGTGTGAGAAATGTTGAATTTTCTGTTTGATGGCTCCAACATTTAACATTGTGAAGTTTGACTCTGATAAATGCTTTCTCTTTTAAGGCATTTGTGTCTTACCTTTTGACATGGATCACATTTTTTACTGTTATTGGGAGCTAGATTTAACCTATAGGACAATAGATCCTAAGATGATAACAACCTTTGGGAGTTGGGATATTTGATGTTTGGTGTAGTTAAAAGCAGTAGAGGAATTGGATTCTTGTCATGCATTTATTTATTTATTTTTTTCATCTGTTGGTTTGGGGCCTTTCTTTGTTCTGCTCCTCAGAGAATTAGCAATTTTGTTTTGTTGTTGTTGTTTTACATTTTACTCGACAGAGTGTTTTCGGAGTGTGTGTAAGTGTATGTTCATCTCTTGACTACTTCCATCTTTTGTGAGGATACAGTAAACTACCTTGAAGAGCAGCAGTCTTCCAAAGTTTCGCCTTCCCTCATACACTGAGACATTCCCAATCCAGCTGCATTTCTGTGTCTCAGGTGTCCCATGCTTAGAGAAACAGGTATTTGAAACATAATAGAGTTATCTCACTCTTCAGTCTTGTTTTGTGCTATCATCAGAAATCAAGCCTTTTGTGTCATAGAGGGGGCAGCTGTGGACTTTTGTGATGGTCAAGAAGAGAAGGGGAGGGAGAAAAGGGACAGCTGAAGCTGGAGAATCCTCTCCCATGAGGTCATTGGTGGCACTTAAACAACACCTACAGAGTGTGATTGTCCCATGTCGGTGGCCTCTGGAGCTTTTCACTCACTGCAGCCTATAGCCAGCCTCTGCTTCTGTGTACTGACAATGCAGAGTGCACTGTGGTGTCTGATATAGGAAACCGTGTTTTATCTGATTCGTCTCTGTAGATTTTAGAGTGGGCACAATCTCATATGACCTCAGATTTCTAATAAGTCTCAGAAAAGCCAAAGGTTTTCCCTTTGTGTACTTTGTTTTGGTTGTATCATGGACAGGTATAATGATGTCCCAAACTGTTATGCTGTTATGGAATCCACTGAAATCTGAGAATGTGTCTCCTGCAGACAAAGGAACGATCTTCTATTACTCAGAAGTAAACCCAGTATTAACCCTATAGGCAATTGTTTTCTGGTAATCAGGAAATCCATGTTTCTCCACTGCAGGAGCTGGACATGGAAATTGGGTCAGATGAGGCCTCTGGATTAGCAACTTTAGCCTTATCTGAACTACCCGTGGTCTGTGAGAGCTGAGCTGGCCATGCTGCACCCTGCTTTCCCACTGAGATTTATGGCCCTTCTGCTTAGATTGGAAAGGATTCCCTAGCTGGCTTGTGTGCTCGGCTTGGGGGACTGGGCTCATCAAGAGGAGCCTGAACACTTATGCCATGCTTTCCAACCTCAGGGAAGCCTGTGCTTAATCTCATCCCATCTGCACAGGTCAAATATCCAAAAAGCAGCTTGCTTTTTATGGGTTCCTGCACATCCTGAGAGCAACAAAAGTAAACACTGGGAACTATGCAATCCTCCATGGAGTAAGCCGCAGCTTGGAGGTTGAAAACTGCTCCAGATGGGGTCAGGTGGGGCAAAGGCAGCTACTGACAGGTGGATCCCGTTGAGGGAAATCAAATCCAGCTCCACTGTCAATTTCTTTTCTCCACGTGGGCTAATTTTCCAGTTATAGGAAAGACGGCCCAAGGAAGACTGTCTTCAGGCAGAGGCGAACAATTTGTGGTGATTTTGTTCTCCGTGGATCCAGAAGGCCCACGGGGCCAGTGCCTTGTGCTCTTAGCTCCCCCCTGATTGTGAATACCACAGGGTTGTTTTGAATGCCCAACAGCTGTTGTTAGAAGGTTGTTCAGATTCCATCCTTCTCCGTGGCTGCATTACACACAGGCAAGGTTACAAGCAGCAACAATAGAACATAAGGCTGAAAAGAACCCACAGTTCAGGCCTTCATTGAGATCAGCACATACTGTTCACTACCACATACCCAGAAGCTGGGTCCCTGCTGCTCCTTGGAAATATGTACTATAACAAAGCTCACTGGTTTTTGTTTTGTTTTGTTTTCTGATGTGGTCTTTCTCCTACTTCCAGCCCACACCCAGGTCACACCAGTTTCTCCCATATTCTATTGGTAATTGGCACATGTAATTAGTTTCTGTGTTCAGTACTGTGCACTTTCTGTGGGTGCTGGCTGGATAGTTCTCCCTTAATTACCCCCAAGCAACTCATTGGGGTTAGTTTATCTGCCTGGCTCAGCTTGCTCGTCTCCAGTTTCTCTGCCCCTTCCAATGATATCTACACTGACAATTATTTTTCTCTCTCATTCTCTCCACAAGTGGTCAGCCCCTTGCTGTATCAATCTGTAGAATAATCCTTCACTTTTGCAGCCAAGATTTTTCTCCCAGGTCTCCTCTGTGTCTCCCATGGACTATTAGAACCATCGTCCAACTGGTCTTTCCTATTAACCTACTGCATCTCAACAATACACCTCCACCCAGAAATGAGCCGCCCTCGCCATGCTCAGTTCCCAGACAGGCGTATCCTATGACTATTGTGTTACCCCAGCACTCCTGTGCCATCCTGCTACTTCTGTCTTAAGTGTTCTTCACTTTTCTACCCTGCCTTGGCTTGTGAGTCTCTAAGCATTATCACTATCACATACACTGGCCTCTCGGCTTACGTCATTTCCACAACCACTCTAAGCTGATCGACACTTCCCTGTGCTTTAGGTTCAGCATAGATCCTTCTAGTCTCCGAATCTGTGAGACATGGTAGCTCTCAAGTTTGTGTCCAGCAGCAAGCTGATCTCTTTAAAGGACTTAACAGTGGACCCTTCAGTTTTCAATGTTTCCTGTTGGTCCTTTCCCACCGTCTCCTTCTATTTACTTTGTCGGATGGTAAGGCAGACTGTTGGAAGAAACTTCCTTAAACCAGTGACGTCACACAAGAGAAATCCATAGTCTCACGGTTGAGGGCATAAATACCATAGTTAGTCCAGCCCCCTCCCTCTAACACCCCCAAGACAGTCTGTCCCTGCTCTCCCTAACTTCTGAGGGTAGCTGGCAGTCTTCAACCCTCTTCTCACAGTCCAGTCACTCTGCTCTGAGTATCACAGGACCTTGGATAATAAGGAGAAATAAGAATGTCTCCAATAGCCCTATTCCCACCTTGTGTTTGAAAGCACTAAACTCTACCATACAATAGTATATTTTGTTCTTGGAATTGATAGTTAATAAAGTTCAGCTAACCCGGAAACAACAAAGACTAGTTACCACACTCCACCCCAACACCTGGCCCTCTCCTTCCCATACTCCATTTTGATAAGCCATCTCCTCACCTGCTCTAGATGGAGTCACCTGTGCCTCTCTGTGCCTGTAGCATCCTTAAACCAGCCTGTGCATCTGTGTCTATTCTCAAGGAAAAGAGCAAAGGCTTTATTCACCTCTGCAGTGACTGCTCCAACAACAGAAAATTCTGAATCCAGACTGAACAGTCAGCACTGAGGAAACCCTCCTGTGAGGAGCCCTGGTGTATTAGCCCCATGAGGACCACCACAGCTGTTCTTTTTTTATATAAAATTCAAGATTTTCCAGGGTAGTGTAACTACCTCATATTATATCATCCCCTCTTTTTGCCTCAAAAGTGCCATTCATCAAACCCATGGCACAATATTCATCCTTTCCTTCATGTGCAACAGCTAAGCAACGGGTACAATCCATGTGTCCCAGGGTAATTCAGCAGGAAGTGTGTCTCTACTCTGTGGAGTGTTATCCAGAATTCAAAAAAAGGAACTCCTGGCATACGGTAAGAAATGAATGACTTCTTAAGACATGTAAAGAGAAATAAGCTAGTCAAAGAAGGACACATGTTGTATGATTCCCTTCATATAAAGTACCAGTTGTCAAGCTCATGGAGACAGAAAGTGAGCTCCTGTGGAAGGAAGTTAAGGAGTTATCATTGGAAAGATCCAGTGTTTGTTTGGAAAGCTGGTGAGTTCTGGAGCTTGCTCGCAGCCACAGTCACACTGTGTCACACACTGAATGTAAGGACACACTAAATGTCACCAAGCCAGTCACAAAGATGTTGTCCTGAAACTAAGGGAACTATCGGAGTGGAAGGTGGAGCTGTGTGCAAGAAGTACACTCCCTAGGAGAACAGTGATACGTCTGGGGCAGGAAGGTACCAAGGATATATCATAAGGGGCTGTACACAGAGGAGTGGCCTTGTTCAACTGCATGTCACTGAACCAATGGCAAATGTGGTGGAAAATGTAGGCAAGAATGCCGTATGGGTGGTGGCTGATGCTTGGCCTTATGTCTCTTCAGTAAGTTCGGACTTAGTGAAATGACAAGTCTCAGGCTCAGCCTTGGGGGTTGCATTTATTGTATCTTTGGGTAGATCTGACAAGCTGCCTGGCTCATCCCTGTGAAGAGGAAAGTTAAGAAGTGGGTAAGATCGGGAACCTCTTGGCAGATGCTCAAGAGAGCATCTCTCGACACACATCGGTGAGAAAGGGCTGCCAGCTGGATGCTGAGAGGAGCATGTGATGTTACGGGGCTTCCACATTCTGATAAAATCCTGGCTTGCATATGAAATGGAAACTTTGCAGCTTGGCTTAATTTGTGACTGTTGCAAGAGTTTCCACATTTGCCAGAGGAAACAGTTGCCAGAAGTAAAACACACAAAGAGTGAAGGGTACACCTCTTTCTCTTCCCCACACATGGGTAAACCATTCAGATGGAATCAGCCTGACAGCTGAGTGCTCAGGTGTTTGGTGGTTTCTAGATGGAGCCTCTTCCTTTTCATTTTCTTTTTGTTAGTCATAAGGGAATGAAATGTGCTCCAGGTCCTGAGCCCATGCAAAATTTATGGCGTGGGGACTTACAATCCAGCTAGCATTCATTTGCCTTTGGCAGGAGCTGCAAGTCTCCTTTAAAAAAAAAAAAGTGATTATTTATCAGTGCCTTCACATGCTGAGCCAGGGAAAACAGGGTCACGTGACATGATGCTGCCCTTCTGGATAGGGTGGTGTCCTAGTTTCATTTTGTTGTAGTGATTTAAAAAAAAAAAAAATGCCCTGATAAAAAGCAATTTAGGGGATAAATGGTTTACTTTTGCTCACAATTCCAGGTTACAGTCCACCATTGTCAGGAAGTCACAGTGGCAGGTACTTCAGAAAAGTAGTTACACTATATCCATGTAAAGGTCCTAGAGAAACAAATAGTTATCTTTCTTTACTCTTATAAAATCCAGAGCCACAAATTAGAGAATTGTACCACCCACTTTCAGGCTTGATCTTTCCAAGTGGTAAGGTAGTCCACCATTGTCAGGAAGTCACAGTGGCAGGTACTTCAGAAAAGTAGTGACACTATATCCATGTAAAGATCCTAGAGAAACAAATAGTTATCCCCAGACACATTCACACAGATACCCCTCCCCAAACAGACACAAGCTAATCTGCTGTGGCAATCCTTCACTGAGACATCCCATCCCTTCTCGGGTGATTCTGGGTTATGTTTACAATTAAACCAAGGGTCACGGGAAGATCCCTGCTCTAAGGCAGGGAGGGTGGATCTTGGGAAAGGAAATTGCCATTGGAGGTGGATTGAGGACAATATGGGCAAACATGGGCACAGAGGATGGGTAAGTGGGGAGGGCAGTGGGGCTAAAGCTGAAGGTAAGGAGATGATCCTAGAACTGACAAGTTTCATGTTGGAGAGAATCTTGACCACCAAGAAAAGTAATGTGTACTAATTTGTAGACTCCATATTACTTTTGAACACTCAGCGAGGTCTGATGCTTTGCCTAGACTATTACAGTTGTCTTGTTTTATGAATACAGAAGAGCATACAAACAGTTGTAATATGATGATGGTGGCTTTTCCTTCCTTCATTCCACCTTCCTCCATCCCTCCTCCTCTTTCTCTTTTTCTTTCTTTTTGAAACAGGTTCTCATTATAGCTCTGTCTATTCTCAAACTCACTATGTAGACCAGGCTGGCTCTGAACTCATAGAAATCCACCTGTCTCCTACCTTTTTAGTTATTGTGACTGTGTCCATTGTCTCAAATGTACCTGAGCCTTTTTGTTGATGCATGACTTTATGGGGTCAGGGAAGGGAGAGATTTAAGAAAAGGCAGAGCTGAACCTAGCAGGATAGATACATGCAGGATGAATACAGATCACTTGTCTTTTTGCCATCCAAGGAAGAGATGAGAAGGAGCTTGCCAGTGACTGACTGAGCTACTCACATAGCTCTTCTCCTTTAACCTTGGTGGCTCATCAGTCCCCAGATTGTGGGCTAACCAGACAATATTTCTGAAGACCAATATTGACAAGCAGTAAAATTTCTGAGCACACTTTGAGAGCCACACCTTATGAACATGGAAATCATGGCAGATTCTCTTCTCCAACACAACCTTCTGCCCCTCATGGTTACCACACAGACAGGAATACAATACACAGATGCATATGGTGATGTATTTAATTAGGAAAGTATAGTATCAGCATGAATACAGACTTGGAAATTGCACATGCCTGGATGCTGGCTGTTACTGCTTGAATGAGCGGCTGTAGGAACCACATATAAGCACACATGTTCCCTAAAAATGGAATTGTCTCTATGAGAACTGTCATCTCCGTAAATACTGGGGAGAACAGTAATTCTTCTAGCATATGTTTACATATAGGAAAATCTGGTTGGGGGTGAGGCTACTAAAGAAATAAAACATCACCCTGCTGATTATCAAGGACTTTATTTTCTAACATTGTATCTCCCCTTCTAATAATTTGTCTATGGATGTATTTTGATAGAACCTGAATTGTTTCTGAAGGAAAGGGACCCCTCTACTTCACCAACATCCTTCATAAACACTAGTGCCCTTTGCCTTTCTTTAGATCATCAGGCTCACAGAACTAAAAAGATACTGACACATGCCAGTTTTCAAGATGAATTTCCAGCGACCTTGCCTGGTCTAGATCATTGCTCAAAGTTGTGGCAGCCTCTCCTCCTTCTTGTTACCCGCAGGGTTGCTCAATGAAGCCTAACTACATGGGCACAGGCCCAGGGAATCAAGAGCACTGAAGTTTCAGATAGCCCATGCACTGTTTTAAACTTGTTTTGTTTTAGTTTTTGTTTTACTTTCACATCTATTTGTTTGTCTTGGGAGGACAGCACAATTGCACCCCTGGATGTCAGAGGCAGCCTGTAGGAACTGGTTCTCTCCTTCTACCACATAGCTCCTACGGATCCAGCTCAGGTCTTCTTCATACTTGGTGGCAAGCCGCTTTACTCACTGAGCCAAAATGATGGCCCACATATCATTTTAAGGTCTAAATATGTTACGTTGCTCAACCCCCAGCAGGTTTTCATAGGTGCTATTCTTCGTCCTGTTACACAACCCTGGAAGTTCAAGCCAGAGGAGTTGCACCAGTTTCCCCAAGTCAGGTCTAGAAAAGAAAGAAGCTCAAGTAAGACTCCAGAGAGTCCCCAAACCACTAAGAACCATGATACTCTACAGAGGTGGGACAGTTACTGGATGTGAGTCTTAGAGCTGGGACTTAGAATTTATTGCTTTAGAAAGCATTTATTTACTGGAAGGTATGTGTGGGTTTCAGTTTTCTCCTTCCACCATGTGGATTTTGCGGATCAAACTTGGGTCCTCAGTCTTGGCAGCAAACACTTCAAAGAATTTCAGTAAACAGCAGTGATTGCCCTCAGAGTATTCTTCAGGACTTAGTCTCTGTGTCTGGCGAGATATGCAGCCCCTGTGGCCTTGCTCCACAGTTTCTCTTCACTTTAGGTTCTGTATCTATAAACTGCAGCTTATTGCAAACCTGGAAGCTTGTCCTAAGATCCAGTGAGATAAGCCATGTTCCGGAATAAGCACATAGTTGTTCCACGGCACATGTCAGGTGGGGTTATTAAAATAAATCTGTGGATTAGAGAGAGCAGGGGAGATCGTATGTTCAGCTAGTGAACAGAACATTCTTTTGAAACCACAAAGACATACTGGGAGAGGCTGCTGCTAACAGCGGACAGCAACACATCACATTAGCTCAGAGGCTCTAGCCTCTACCAGAAGATGAGAAAGGCAATACGGATGGCGGGTGAGAAGAGTTGTGGGATGAATGAATAAGGTGCCAGGGTCATCAAGAACTAAACTGTTTTTGCCTACTTCAGATGCAAGCATGCCATCCTGTTGTAAATAGAGTAAGAGGGTAATTATGATTAGGTGACATCAATAGGACCAGCTTCAGCCCTAATTCAGTGTGCCCATGGTCCTAAGCTAAGATCCAAATACAGGTGCAACTCCAAATCCCACGTTGAGATCCTAACGACAGAAGTGACAGTCTCCATGCGTGGTCTACAGGTGACAGCACAATGATGTCATGATGGTGTCCTTGGAGAAAAGAATACAGAGTCACCTCTCCATCCACAGACAGGGGTGCTGAGCAGAGAGCTGGAGAAACTGATTGGACTCTTGAGGTCATTTCTTTGTGGAAAAAGTCCCTAAGGTGAAAAATAAATGTTTTTTATTCTTTTTTTTCTTTCTTTTTTTTATTAGTTCATGATGCTTTTGTTTGTAGGCAGAACGTCTAGCTGTAGGTTGACTGGAATTTGAGACACATGAAGACTAGATTGCATGTTTGTATAGTAATTAAAAGAAATAGTAATTGCAAAGGCACTGTGCAGAAATTAAAATTTAATTAGAAGATAAGTGGGCACTGAGAACTGTGGAAGAAATAATTATGTACTTAGATTATTAATGAAGAAAATACAATCAAAATAATGTTTTTATATCCTGAACTGTGCCTTGGAGAGGCCTCAGTGCTCTTGCACAGTTCTCCAGATCTGCCCTCAGGCAGATGCAGAAAGAAACCTCCAGCTTTAGCAACCAGCAGAAAGAAGAAGGGTGTCCCTCTGGGATTGGAACTCAGATAGCCTTTGGGTGGTGAGGCTTCCCTCTGTTCCAAGCATGACCCTTATTAACGCCCAAAGGATCCCTCAAATAGGGCTTCTTCAAGTTGATTCGGAGTTTTTGTTTATAGTTTTGATTTTTTTTAATGTGATCCAAGTAGTGTTTGGTACTTCACAGTTTCTGGTGTGACAAGATTCCTCAGGATCATACTACACATTTCTTCTTCCAGCCTTGGAGTCATGTTTAACTGGAAACAGCATGTGAAATATATGAAGAAGGCAGTAAGAAAAGCCTGTCTTTGAGCTCTATTTGTCTGGCTGCTTTTAGGCAGTTGTACTATTTATCTTTTCTTTAAATGGGACATCATAAAACTCGGGGTGACATGGTTGTGAATAGACATTTGACTGTCAGTTTGACTTCTTAATGTTCCCATATATTTGACCATTACTAACATAGTTCTGAAATTCAGCTAGATTCTAATTTAAGTAATTTACTCTCTGTTTAGGGTTTTGACTTACACTGTCAGCAAGGAATCTGTCTTAGCTGGTGCCTCTAATCAAATATCATATCTCATTTTTTTAGATATAATTTATTAGGGGCTGGAGAGACAGCTTAGTCATTAAAAGAGCTTGCTGCTCTTGCAGGTGACTGGGGTTCTTTTCCCAGCAGCTTCGTGGCAGCTCACAACTGCGGCAACTCCAGCTCCAGGGATACTGCCTCAGTGGGCTCCTGCGTGGATGTAGTGAGCTTAACCATATCCAAGCAAACACGTACAGCAACAGTGAGATAAACCATAAGTAGCCCTCTAAAATATAAACAAATTGCTAAAAGTGATTAGTTGAGAAGTCTGATTTTGGTTGTTAGAAACTTCTTTTTAAGGCTATCTCATATGAACAGTAAAGAGAATAGCTTTTAGATTTCATGAAGTTGGGAATATTCCGTGTCTATTCCACTAGAAAACTGACCTCTGCCTCCAAACAGCAATTGTTTGGATGGTCTTGTGGGACAGGAGATGTTATGTGACCTCTTCTTTAGTCACAGGCAACTGGGCAGTAGAGGGTGAGGTGGGGTGGTAAGAACTGGTTTACACACGGAAAAGGACTTGGGATTCTCAGAAAGCAGGTTCCAGTTAAGTCTCCACTCATAGTCTTTTCTGTTTTACTTTCCTTCCATCTGTACAATTAAAACTTGCTTTCAAAGGAGAAAGCCCGAACAACAGAGTTCAGGGTCTTGGGACATGGATGACCTGAAGTGTGTTTTCTTCTTGTGCTGGCCGGGTAATTCCAAGGGAATGGCATGATTTCAAGGCCCTCAGTGATTTAAAAGTGGGCGCATCTGCTCCTCCAGGGGATTTTATTACTCTGAGATAATTGAACATCAAGTAATAAAACTGCACTATCCTGCATTTTAGCCTCTTCAGATTTGGAAATCCTTTCCCCAGAATTTGTCCAAATTCAAGGCGATCTTTCTCAGAACTCAGCACTTTTCCTGCAGAGTGACTCTTCTAAACAAATTTAACAAGGAGGCAGATGATAAGCTGCCACACTGGTGGAGGTGCATTTGGTCAATGGTATCCTCAACATTATGCCCCGTGAACTGTCTTCGCTTTGCCTGCCTGGAATAATGGACATTCGCGAGTCTAAGCATCCTCTTACTAAGGGGAGTGACCGTGGACGAGGTGGCTCCCTCAGGGAAGTTTTTGACTAAGTTCCCTCTATGGTCATAACAACTCTATGGAGCCATCAGAAAGAAGTTTAAAAAAAAAAATTTGCTCAAGGTCACAGGCAGAAATAGCTGGTCAAAATGGGTGTTTAGGCAATTGACCAAAAGCCCATATGTTAGACAGCCTGTGGGATGGTGTCAGATGACCCAGGAACTCTTAGGCCTAGATTTAACTTGATGTTATCTAGGCTAATTCCAAATATAATCCCCGATCTCTTCATCACGTCGGATCCAAGTAACAGCTGGGTCTGGATTTAGTAACAGACGTCGGCTAAGAGCAGTGGTTCTCAACCTTTTTAATGATGTGGCCTTTTAATACTGTTCTTCATGGTATGGTGACCCCTGACCATAAAATTATTTTCGGTGTTACTTCATAACTATAATTTTGATACTTTTATGAATTGTAATGTAAATATCTGCTTCCCAATGTTCTTAGGTGACCCCTGTGAAAGAGTCATTCAATCCCCAAACAGCCTATGACCCACAGGTTGAGAACCACTGACCTAGAGTACTGTAAGTTCCTTCACTTCTCTGGGGGCTCTGAGTTTGCACACACCAACAAGAGGCATATGTTTGGAAAGTTTTGAACAAACAGAAGATGAGGGGCCTGTCCTAAAACAGAGTGATTCTCAAAGTTTCACGGTTGATTAATGCTGTTTTTTTTTCTCCTGTTTCCTAGTCTTCCTCCTGAGAGCCTAGTAGTGTATTCCCTATGTCCCCTTCTTTTCCTCAACGTGTTCTTCCCTCACAAGATGAGGGAACCCACATGCCTCTCCTGTGGCAGATGTCTCTCTGAGACAGTGACCCATTGGGCCATTGATAGAATTAGCTAATAAGAGATACTAGTCATCTTGGGAGAAAATGTTTTACCTTCTGTATGTGCTACAGCAAAAGGTACAGTTAGGGAATTGTCTTAAAGTTGAGGGGGCAGCCAGGTAGGTAGGGCTGGCTACTAGAAGAGAGAGAAGCATGCCTTTGGGTAGCAGTCTCCTCCAGCTTAGTTCTCACTAGAGTACACATGATGGGTGGGGTTTTTTTAACTTCTTTTTTCCATTTTTTTATTAGTTACAGTTTGTTCATTTCGTATCCCAGATGTAGCCCTCTTCCCAATCCCCACCCAATCCCATCCTCTCTCCCTCTTCTCCTATGCCTCTCCCCCCAGTCTAATGATAGGGGAGGTCCTCCTCCCCTTCCATCTGATCCTAGTCTATCAGGTCTCATCAGGACTGGCTGCATTGTCTTTCTCTGTGGACTGGTAAGGCTGCTCCCTTCTCAGGTGGAGGTGATCAAAGAGCCAGCCCATGAGTTCATGTCAGAGACAGTCCCTGTTCCTATTACTAGGGAACCCTCTTGGGGACTGAGCTGCACTGGGCTACTACTGTGCAGGGCTTATTTTGCATAGTCCTTGGTTGGAGTATCAGCCTCAGAAAAGATTACTGGGCTCAGATTTTTTGATTCTGTTACTCTCTTTGTGGAGTTCCTCTTCCCTCCAGGTAGTTCTGTCTCCCCCTTCTTTCGTAAGATTCCCCGCACTCTGCAAAAAGTTTGGTAAATACTGGGGTTATTGGAATTAGGTGGGGTTGGGGCCTGGAAATGGATGGAAAGGAGGAGGTAATGGATAGGATAACCTTAACTAAAGATGCATAAAGAAGCCTTATGGAAACCTCATTAGTAATTTCAAAACATAAATTAAAAAAAATTCAAACAGACATGCCCTGCATGGATGGACAATGCTGCTACCAGACATGAATTCATGGATACATGAACATTAAAAGAAAATTGTAAGCCAAGCTGTGGGGTAGTTCCCTATGAGGTACTGGCTAGGGAGGCCCCAGGGATGCTGATAATAACACAGCCTGTTGTCAATTGCATTAGTTTCCTACCATAACTACATGGTAAGAAATATTTGCTCAAGGAATCACACGTTTTGGCTGCAGAACATAGAGAAACCAATTTTAAATCAAATAGGAAACTATTTTCTTCTGGCTACCTAGGAAGATACAGAAAGGTGTCCTGCAGGCTTCTGGGAGGAAAAAACAATGGCATCACTGTCTGTGGTCCCAAATTCCCAAATTGTCTTCATTTGTGGCTTTGATTATTACTATGATTATTGTCAAAGCTTTCCCTGATTTTGAAATTATTGGCAATGTTGGTCTCATAGTTATTTGAAATGTTTCTAACCAAATAGTAGTTTGCCTAAACAAACCTATTTTTCTCTTAAATATTTAGTAGGCTTGACTTTTGAAAACACCCAGAGAAAGGCTTTGTCTTTGGAGGGGAATTGATAACTGCAGATTCAGTTTGTCCTCAAGATAGCCAGTCCTTTGGGTAACAGTTGCATGTTTATATGAGATTCAGTCATTTCTATCATTCAAGACTTAGTCCATATAAATTCATTTCCATTTGTATTACATCCTTTTTAAATTTTCTATGTGTAGACAAAGTAGATCTAAAATTTAATAAGCAGAGGAATGTGTTGGGTCATGATTTGCATCCCGCCATAAGTGATGCCATCCCCTGCAGTTGTTCTCTGCCTGCCTGAAAATCATGCCCTGTGACACCTTCAGGAAACGCTCCTCAGCTGGCATCACTGTGCCCATCCTCCTACTGCATGGAATCCTCACTAAGAACACATTCTTTTTTAGCCATTTCTCCTTGTATTTGATTCTTTGTTATTAAAATATTTAAACTTCACTATTAAATGAATATAGTAAGTTGTTACATATTTCTGTAAAATTAATCTTCATAATGTTGTATTTCTATCTTAATGTTTATTGCTTTAAGGTGTTTTGATTGGCTTCCCTTAATGGGGTTAACTTCTTTCTCTGATCATATCTTTGATCTTTTGTACTCCAGTTTTAGGTAATTCTTTTGTTAAGTGAATATAATTATTCAATCTGTGTGCATACATATGGAGGGCAGGGGACAACTTGATGGTGCTGGAAGTCACACTTAGGCCATCAGGCTTGGCAGCAAGTGCCTCTGCCTGCTGAGGAGTCACCTAGAGTACTTCCCCTTTAAACATCTGGTCTAGTAAGTTTCTATCTTATTAATGTCTTCATATTGAAGTAATGCTATATCTATTTACAAACAAACCATTGTGTATTTGTTTTCTATTTGATCTTATGTTATATTCTTTTGTGTGTGTGTGTGTGTGTGTGTGTGTGTGTGTGTTTCTTCTCATTTTTGCTACTGTAAGTGAGGTACAGTGATACCACGAAACTGAACCACTCCATAGGTAGAAAAAACAAAGGATTATTAGGGAACGAACTGCCAATGTCATCTCTCAGGGGTAGAGACAGAGAGCAAGCTGATTTTATATGACAGTCAGCATGGTGGGGTGCTTGGATGATGCTGTCTGTGTGAACTGACTAGAGCTAGATGCACTGCCTGAGAGAGCTGAGCCTTGATGGGGTATTAAGGGCGATAATGGCAAAGAGAAACCTACCTTCTGAGATATTTACGGTGTGCTTACCCAGTAACAATCCTTTGGTCTACCTGGGCTGAGTCCTTCTGTTTAGGAAATTGTCAAATTGTCGCCAGCACTACCATTTAGGGGTGGGATTAGACCCAATATTTCAGCGTTTTGATGATGATAAGGTATGATCTGACCATTTCCTGTTGATTAGGGCTTAAGGAGGAGGTGTGTCTGGAATGCTGGTCCAAAGCAGGGGCTCAAGTCAGCAGGTAATGACAGGAGACTTGTGGAAATTCTGTCAGAAGTTTTTGTTTGGGTTATTTAGCTAATTCTCTATTGTAGGAAACTGTAGAGACACAGAAAAATCATTATTATGAGAAAGGTAGAGACCAGTAGGCCAAGGATAGGTAGAAGCCAAGGATCCTGAGAGGACCATAGGGGGAATCCCACACTGGAGTTGGTCCCTGGAGGCCATAGTTCATAAGCTACTTTGTGTTGTGTTTTAGGCCTCTCTTCCACTTGACTGGGCTGGCTCATATGATAGTGGCATTCTTCACTGAGGAAGAGGAAAGTGCCCCCTCCACTTCAACACTTTACCAAGTGTGGGGCTCATTGGTTTTTGAATTCTTTACAGGGCCAAGATTGATTCCTGGACGATATTTGCCAGCTGGGTAGAAATCCACTGAGATGGATGCAAATTATGGACAGAAGGGAAATTAATAAGCTCATAGCAGCTTTATGTGTAATAGGCAGAATCTGGAAACAACCTAGATTTTCCTCAACCAAGGAATTGTGGGACATCTACGCAATGGAATACTACTCAGCAATTAAAAACAAGGAAATCATGAATGCCTCAGGCAAATGGATCAAACTAGAAAAGATCACTCTGAGTGAGGTGACCCAGAAGCAGAAATGATATACATTCATTTATAAGTGGACATTAGCCATATAATAATAGAGGATAAACATACTAAAAATCTGTAGTTCAAAGAAGGTAAAGTTCAAAAGAGAATTTTGATAGATGTGTCTTAATAAATCATTTGTCTCTTCTACCGGTCCAGTGGCCTGGGGGTGGTCAAGCCTATGGAGGTGTCATTGTACTGCTAAGGCACTTGAAATAAGTTGAGAAACCTTATAGATGAATGCTGGGCCATTATCTGACTGAACAGATCTAGGAAGCCCAAGTTGGGGTAAATTATTATTCACTATGTGGAGAAAGACCACTTTCCCAGTCTCAGCTGTACTAGGGAAAGCATCTGGCCATCCCGAAAAAGTGTCTACCATGGTAAGAATATATTTCTTTATTTTTAGAAGGCATGTGTGCAGAATCCATCTGCCATTCTTTCCAGGATGGTTGCGCTGAATTTGGTGTGAGTTGAATAAAGGAGAGAGTTGCTAGGCCCCTGTGAGGGGGCTTGGGTGGACCATACCTGGGTGATGGCCTTAAAAAGGGCAGAAAGTTTGAGGTTGAAGATGGAGGGGGACATGGTAAATAGGTAAAGACCCACTGTGGAAAGACTTCTGAATGCATAGCCATCAGAAAGGGATTTGCTTGAGAGAAAGTACCTGTCCTAAAAAAGGAGCCAGCCTTAAGGGCCCAGAATTGGCTCTGATATCCTGAAGAGCCTGCCACTGAGACTCAGAGTCTGTAGGATTTGAGCTCAGAGGGGCCTACAGGAGAATAGAGGATGGAGAGTGGAGGTGTGGCTGGTTTTCTTAGCGGTCTTATCAGCAAAAGCATTTCCCAAGGCTATAAAGTTAGTGGAAGCCTAATAACCACCATAGTGAGCAACTCTCTCCTCCCTAGGAAGATAAGAGGCTTACAGTGGCCTTAGAGCCCCTCTGGTAAGAGACATACTCTTGGTGATAAGAAAGTCTTGGTGATAATGAAGGCCTGGTGGTATCAGATGTGAACAGAATATTTAGAAGCTGCATATATGTTGATGGTTTTGTGTTAAAGTAAGGACTCTAGTGAGAGCTATGAGTCTGCATTCGGGGAAGCAGGAGCCCATAGTAAAGGGCAGATTCTACAGCCTTGTCAGAGGAGACTATGGTGACTAGAGTATAACCTGCTTGGTTGTAGCTATGAGATGAACTTCCCTCTATGAACAAAATACAGTCAGGATGTGACAGAGGGGAAGTAGAAAGTTGTGAATTTTTGTAAGTAAGGGTTTGCAGGTGATTCTAGGCAGTAATTGATGAGGGTAGTGGCAATGTTGAGAGGAGGGTTGGAATCAAGTGAGGTAGCAGGATTTTTCAGGAAGGTGATGTGGAAAGTTGAAGTTTAGAAGGGGCAAAGTAGAGAAGCTCTTGTGTGACAGGAGATTCTGTAGCCAGTGTGGTAAGAGGAAAAAGAGGAAGTGACCAAATGTGAGAGTCCTCCCTTGACAATAGGGAGGCTGCTGCTAGCAACTGTAGGCTGGGCTGCCAGACCCTAACTTATATTTAGCTGTTTGAAATATAGGCAACAGGTGAATACTCTTTTTTATTACAAACTCAAGGGCCATTCCCAGCATTTTTTTCACTTGTATATAAGATAAAGAGTTGGTCCAGGTCAGAGAAAGCCAGAGCAGTGGCACATAATAGTGACTGTGAGAAGAGAGAGAGAGACAGAGACAGAGAGAGAGACAAAGAGAGAGAGACAGAGAGAGAGCAGGCATAAAAGCTTAGTAGGACCTAGAGGCTCAATTAAGGGACCCATAGATGCTACACAGAGAGGGCAAGCAAGAAGAGCAAAGCTGAGGACTCAGGTTGTGTGGTAACCCATCAGGTCACAGGAGGAGAGAATTGTTTCACTGGTGGTTGGAGATTTGAATAGGACAGACAAGATAGGGTTGTGATAGGGCAAGTGAGTGGGCTAAAGAACACCTTTTCTTTCCTTTTTCTTTTATTTTATTGTATTAATTACACTTTATTCAATTTATATCCCCCCATAAATCCCCCACCTCCTCCCCTTCCAGTACCACCCTCCCTCCCCCTTCTTCACACATCTTTCCCCAAGTCCACTGATAAGGAAGGTCCTCCAATCCTTCCTTCTGATCTTAGTCTATCAGATCTAATCAGGAGTGGCTGCATTGTCTTCTGTGGCCTGGTAAGGCTGTTCCCCCCTCAGGGGGAGGTGATCAAAGAGCAGGTCAATCAGATTATGTCAGAGGCAGTCCCTCTTCCCATTACTATGTAAACCACTTGGACAATGAACTGCCATGGGCTACATCTGTGCAGAGGTTCTAGGTTATCTTCATGCCTGGTACTTGGTTGGAGTATGAGTCTCTGGGAAGACCCCTGTGCTCAAATTTCTGGTTCTGTTGCTCTCCTTGTGGAGTTCCTGTCCTCTCCAGATCTTACTATTTTCCACTTCTTGCATAAGATTCCATGCACTCTGCCCAAGAGTTGGCCATAAGTCTCAGCATCTGCTTTAATAGTGTGCAGGGCAGAGCCCCTCAGAGGCCCTCTGTGGCAGGTTCCTAGCTTGTTTCCTATTTTCTTCTTCTTCTGATGTCCATCCTCTTTGCCTTTCAGGATGGGTATTGAGTGTTTTAGTCAGGGTACTGTCTCTTGATTAATTTCTTTAGATGGACAGATTTTAGTAGGTTTATCCTATGTTATATGTCTATATGAGTGAGTATATACCATGTGTGTCTTTCTGCTTCTGGAACAGCTCACTCAGGATGATCCTTTCCAGGTCCAACCATTTACCTGTAAATTTCATTATTTCCTTTTTTTTCATTGCTGAGTAATAATCCATTGTGTAGATATACCACAATTTCTGCATCCATTCTTCAGTTGAGGGGCATCTGGGCTGTTTCCAGCTTCTAGCTATTACAAATAAAGCTGCTACAAACATGGTTGAGCAAATGTCCTTATTGTGTACTTGAGTCTCTTTTACATATATGCCTAGGAGAGGTATGGCTGGATCTTGAGGAAGCGCTATTCCTTTGTCTGAGAAAGCACCAGATTGATTTCCAGAGTGGTTGTACAAGTTTACATTCCCACCAGCAGTGGAGGAGGGTTCCCCTTTCTCCATAACCTCTCTAGCATGTGTTGTCACTTGAGTTTTTCATCTTGGCCATTCTGATGGGTGTAAGGTGAAATCTCAGGGTGGTTTTGATTTGAATTTCCCTGATGGCTAATGACATTGAACATTTCTTTAAGTGTTTCTCTGCCATTCGATATTCCTCTATAGAGAGTTCTCAGGTTAGCTCTGTTCCCCATTTTTTAATTGGATTACTTGGTTTGCTGCTTGTCAGCTTCTTTAGTTCTTTATATATACTGGATATTAGCCCTCTGTCAGATAAAGAGTTGGTGAAGATTCTTTCCCAATCTGCAGGCTGTTGCTTTGTTTTGATGATGGTGTCCTTTGCGTTACAGAAGCTTTTCAGCTTCATGAGGTCCCATTTATTGATTATTGCTCTTAGAGCCTGTGCTGTTGGTGTTCTGTTCAGAAAGTTGTCTCCTGTGCCAATGAGTTTTAGGGTATTCCCCACTTTTTCTTATAGCCGATTTAATGTGTCTGGTTTTATATTGAGATCCTTGATCCACTTGGACTTCACTTTTTTGCATGGTGATAAGTGTAGATCTATTTGCATTTTTCTACATGTAGACATCGAGTTAGACCAGCACCATTTGTTGAAGATGTTGTCTTTTTTCCATTGTATGGTTTTGGCATCTTTGTCAAAGATCAGGTGTCCATAAGTGTGTGGGTTTATTTCTGGGTCTTCTGTTCAGTTCCATTGATCCACCATTCTGTTTCTATGCCAGTATCATGCAGCTTTTATTACTGTTGCTCTATAGTACAGCTTAAGATCAGGGATGGAGATACCTCCAGAAGATCTTTTATTGTAGAGGATTGTTTTAGCAATTCTGGGTTTCTTGTTATTCCATATGAACTTGAGAATTTTTCTTTCCAGGTCTGTAAAGAATTGTGTTGGTAATTAGATAGGAACTGCATTGAATCTGTAGATTGCTTTTGGCAAGATGGCAATTTTTACTATGTTAATCCTGCCAAGCCATTACCATGGGAGATCTTTCCATCTTTGATATCTTCTTCTAATTCTTTCTTAAGAGACTTGAAATTTTTTTTCATGCAAGTCTTTGACTTGCTTGGTTAGGGTTACATGAAGGTATTTTATGTCATCTGTGGCTATTGTGAAGGATGTTGTTTCCCTAATTTCTTTCTTAGCCCTTTTGAAGCAGACACACCAAAAAGGAGTAGATGGCTGGAAATAATCAAACTTAGGGCTGACATCAATCAATTAGAAACAAATAAAATAATTCAAAGAATCAATGAAACCAAGAGCTGGTTCTTTGAGAAAATCAACAAGATAGACAAACCCTTAGCCAAGCTAACTAAAAGGCAGAGAGACACCATCCAAATCAACAAAATCAGAAATGAAAAGGGGGACATAACTACAGACACTGAGGAAATCCAAACAATCATTAGGACTTACTTCAAAAGTCTATATGCCACAAAAGTTGAAATTCTAAATAAAATGGACAATTTTCTTGCTCGATTTGACTTACCAAAGCTGAATCAAGACCAGGAAATCAATTAAATAGTCCTCTATCACCCAAGGAAATAGAAGTGGTCGTTGAAAATCTCCCATCTAAAAAAAGCCCAGGACCAGATGGTTTCAGCACAGAATTCTACCAGACTTTCAAAGAAGAGCTAACTGCAGTTCTCTTCAAACTATTCCACAGAATAGAAACAGAAGGAACACTACCAAACTCATTCTATGAAGCCACAGTCAAGTTGGTACCTAAAGTTCACAAGGACCCAACAAAGAAAGAAAATTTCAGGCCAATCTCCCTTATGAATATTGATGCAAAAATACTCAACAAAATACTTATAAACCAAATACAAGAACACATCAAAGATATCATCCACTACGACCAAGTAGGCTTCATCCCAGGTATGCAGGGGTGGTTCAATATATGGAAATCCATCAGTGTGATCATGTGATGATCCACATGATAAAATCCTTAGATTCTGAAAAAGCATTTGAGAAAGTCCAACATCCATTCATGTTTAAAGTCTTAGAGAGATCAGGGATACAAGGCATATATCTAAACATAGTAAAGGCAATATACAGCAAGCCTATAGCCAACATCAAATTAAACAGAGAGAAACTTAAAACATCCCACTGAAATCAGGGACAAGGCAAGGCTGCCCACTTTCTCCATAGCTCTTCAACATAGTTCTGGAAGTCCTTGCTAGAGTAATAAGACAGTTGGAAAGAAGGAAATCAAGGAGATACAAATTGGAAAGGAAGAAGTCAAATTATCACTATTTGCAGATGATATGATAGTATACCTGAGTGACCCCAAAAACTCTACCAGGGACCTCCTACAGCTGATAAACACCTTCAGCAAAGTGGCCGGATACCAAATTAACTCAAAAAATCAGTGGCCCTCCTGTATACAAAAGACAAAGGGGCTGAGAAAGAGAATACCTTTATTAAGAATAGGTTGTGTGATGGATTTTAAACCTTGTTTATGTTTTAAAGAGAATACAGTATTGAGAGCAACAGACGTGGAGAAGGTCCTAGAGTAACATTTTAATGACAAGATATGGGGGTCCACAGAAGAAGAGGGGTGTCCCATACTTTTGGGTCAGTGAGGGAGTCTGGAAGAGGATAGGGTGAAGCATTAGTATCAGCTGGTAGACAAGGAGACCCTTCAGAGGCTAGACAGAGAGGGGGGATTCCAGAGGGAGTTGGATGAAAACAAAAGTACAGTTTAGCTGTGATATCACTGTAAGGGGGTTAGCAACTAGGCCTAATGAGGATGGAGCAAGGGAGCAGGTGGCCCCAAAGAGCCTTCAACTCTGGGCTGGTGGGACAAGCTATTAACACCCACCACAGTCACCTGAGAATAATAATTGTCTTAGTTTGGGTTTCATTGCTGTGAGGAGACACCAAGACCAAGGCATCTTCTTCCAAAGGAAAACATTTAATTGGGGCTGGCTTAGAGCTTCAGAGGTTTAGTCTGTTATCATCACAGAGGGACGCGTGCAGGCAGACATAGTGCTGGAGAAGTTCTACATCTTGATTTGCAGGCAGCAGAAGGAGACTGTGTGCCATAACTGGGTATACCATGAGCATATATACGAAAACTCAAAGCCTACCTACACATGGGCACACATCCTCCAACAATGCTGCACATTCTAACAGCAAGGCCTTATCTCTTAATAGTGCCACTGCCTATGAGTCGAGCATTTAAACACATGAGTCTTTGTGGCCACACCTTTTCAAACCACAATAATTCTTACCAGAATAAGCAGGAAGCATAGACCAAGCAGCTCTTGAATTTATTAAAAATGACAGAGACTTATCCATTACTTGGACATGCACCCTAGGCTCCTCTGTGGTTCTTGGGGTTCATGGTCCCTGGTCAGTGTCAGTCTTTGGCAGCCAGGCCCAGAAGACCTAAAAGGCTTTTCTGTGGAGGAGGAACTTGGGAGACTGGCCTACTTTGGTAAGGCAGAGAGGAGTATTTGACTCCTCAGTGTCCTGCTTGTCCACAGTCTGGACAGGGTCTTGATGGCAACTGAGGTGAAGTGAAGTCCTTAGACCAATAACCAGCGTTTTCACACTTGCAGCAAGCTCCAGGAGGAGTCTGTTGTTGCTCTGTTGTGTCCCTGCTTTGGAGCTGGCTTCAGGGCTGCTGCCAGAAGCTGGTATTTCCATCTGTGCTGGGAGGTGTTTTCCATTTTCCTGTTCCTCCTTTCCATTAGAAACCATAAATGCCATACTAAGTAGATCTCTCTGAGAGATTGGAGGCCATTATCTTAGGTTTTTTTTTAATATACCTTATTTTTAATACTATTTTACATTAAACAAACTTTAAGATACTTTAAACTTTTTCTTTATTACTTGCTTTAGGCTTAACCTTGACAAGAAGTGATTTCCTCTGCCAAGCTTGTCCCAGTAAATGAATTACATTTGTACTTATCATGACTATAAACATAGTTCTGAAAATATTAAATTTGATAACTTATAACGTGACTTACCATTAACTTGTACATCTTCAAAATAAACTTTGAACCATAAATACAGTCCATAGAGAGATCAAGAACGTCATTTTCCTGATCTTTTATGGTGTATTTTTAAACAATATTACAGTTTCAGTTTTTTTCCCACAAATATCTAAAGCTTAAGGAAGTTAGCAAAGGCAAAAAAGCTTAGATATACATCTTTAACTCAGTTTCTGCTAGCCTGAATAGGCCATTATAATTTTACAAAAATTCATCCTTATCAAAAGTATTTTAGAGGTGTGGTGTAGCCTTCTTATCTAGGGAAAATAAAACAAACCATCTTTTAAAAACTTCTATTTTTCTAAACAAGAGCTGAATCCAAGTTATATATATATGTTATGTTGTAGCAAATTAAGATTACTTATACAATGATTTAAAATATCAACACTTTTGTTACAAGTTTTAAGCTAATTTTTTCTCTGCATCAAATTTTACAGACTGTTTTCAACCACACCCTAATAGTCATAAGATTTGTAAAAATCCTGAAATAAAGAAAGCTTACATTTCAACAAAATCTCCAAAGATATCTAGGACCTTGACTGGGACACGTTTTGGTAAACAAAACCAAGAAATGATGTGGGAGAGTATGTAGAGAGAAAATCATCTGTAATATATAGATTTCTTTTAGTTAAAATAACGAGAGATAAGCAATAGTAGCCTCTATTGGAAATAGTTTGCCTTTTAGGTGTTCTCAAGTGCAAAATGTCTTTTTCCTGGCCTTTTCTATTGAAACTTCAAAGCCCACCTACACACTGACACATTTCCTCCAACAAAGCCACGCATACTCCAAGAAGGCCTCATCTCCTAATAGTACAACTCAGAGAGTCTATCACAGAGCCAGGTGGACAGCAAGACACAGGACAGAGACTTTGTATAAAGCCTATAAACAAACATGGATCTAGAGTAAGAAGGCCAAATCCCATTTTCAGAACCAGCTTTTTAATAGAGTAAAATACCATGTGACAATTTTCCTAATATTATCCATACCTTAAAGACATTTGAATAACTGCAAGATTAAACTCAGTGATCAGGGGGATAGACAGGAGCACAAAGCCAAGGAAACCTAGAGATAAGAGGATCTTTCAAATCATGTACTTGTGTGGTAGCAGACATTACCATGACCTTTTAGAAACTGGAAATTGAATCTGGTTTTTGAAACAGACTATCAGGTTTGTACTGAGACCTAGTTGTGCTGTAGTAAAAAATAAGGCAACAAGGCTTAATGTTATCTGAATCTAAGGAGGGGAAGAGACTAGAGAAAGCAGGTGAAAAAAAGTCAGAAGTGGACAAGTCTAATCTTGAATGGAGACCACTAGGTTAGTTTGAGGAAGTGGAAGAAATGTAGAGAGAAAGTTAAATAGGAGCATTGCCAGAGGAAGGAAGATGCCTTTGAAGCGTGGAGACACAGGTGTGTGTGTGTGTGTGTGTGTGTGTATGTTGAGGGGAAGTGTGGACAGAGTCTCAGACCAAGGCTGTCTCCAAAGAGTCTGACCCTTGCCAGAGAGTTGCCTGGGAACACAGTGGAAAGGCAAGCCTTCCCACAGCATGGATGCTCAGAGGGGTGTAGCACAGCTGCCTGGTATGTTGTATGAGGTGTTGAGCAGCTCCAATGTAACCAGGGGGCGGGGTGAAAGCAGCTCTAGGAGGACACTCACCAGACTAGGTGAGGAGAGATGACTGGAAGTTGCTAATAGAGGAGAAGAGTGGCTGAAAGGGCAGATCCACATTGTGGAGTTGAATAGAGTGGGTGACAGAAGCCAGCATAGGCAAGTGATCCACACACAGGATGGCCAAATTGGAAGTTTGGCTGGAACTGGAGGGCTTTTGTTCTGGGGGAGGAGGGAGTCCTCTCCCATTTTCAGCACCAAATGTAAATGGGGGTGCAGTGAAACTATAGACCTGCACCTTTCTATGGATAGAAAGAAAGTTTGACAGGATCAAACTGCCAGGGCTGTATCTTAGGGTATAGAGGGAAGCAAAATGGTGGAAAACCAAGTGAATTTCATGATAGTCAGGCAGGGCAGGGTCTTTGGGCCTAGAGGTTGTTGAGATTGCCTGGACACTAGATGTCCTTGACCTTTGGAGGTGGATTAAGGGACTTTCCTGCTAAACAGAAACCCTTCTTTTAGGAGTCCCAAGGAAAGCTGCATTTTGGTGTCCACTTAGCCAGTACAATCCTGTTTACCTGGTCAGTGTCCCTCTTTTTAGGACAATTGTCACCAGCACTGGCATTTTGGGGGCACACTTTGGACCCAGTACAGATCTTTTGTATGATGTTAACTTTTCTAGGTGATCTGGGAGTTCTATTCACTCCAAATAGGATACCAATAACAGACCAAAGAATTTCACCAAAGTCCAATAGGATGAGCTAGTGAGTTTATTTGTCTTGCGTACAGAGGCATGGCTGAAGGGTAAATTACAGGGTCAGTGGCCCACAGAGAGTTATATCATCACAAAGTTACCCCATCTGATGGATGACAGCATCATCCATGAGGAAATTCACTTCCAATGTACTCTGACATCTTTTAGGATCACTTGTCTGCTGAGGCAAGGTAGGTGAGGGTCCCATGCTTCCCCTTCTACTGCTTAGTACTAAGAACTACATTGCCACTGCCCTGAGTATATCCTGACTACTCTTTTCTCATAGCTACCCTAATCAAGGTTATCTTCACTCTGACATGGTAATCAGGCAATTGTGGAATGTCCATTTTGTGACCTGTACGAAAAAGCCACACTACATCAGAATGGTTCATAATTTTTATTTTTATTTTTATTTTTATTTTTTATATTTTATTTATAATGGTTCATTATTTTTAATTGGTTCACAATCACCGTTTTTAGGTTTCTTAATTTTGTAACAATTTTTAGGCTTACAAAGAATAAGAATGTTACATAGGAAGTTTCCATATACAGTATAACTGGTTATCCTGTTACTCAAATCTTAAGAACTTCAGGGCCCAGAAAAATCTATGCCTACATTAAGGATTCTATGAGGCTAACTGGCCCAATTATAACTTTCTGATTTGGGGAGAGTTGGAATGTTGCAGATGCACAGCCGAATTATCTCAGGTCCTTAATAGCCTTTCCATGTCCACCTCAGTATCTGCTCTACAGCATTATGATTATCACATGAGGCTTTTTAAGATGTATTAGCAGTGTTACCAGAGCTTTTAATGAGGTGGTAAAGTAGGATGGAGAATGTGTTCCAGGAAAGCTTTATGCGGAGTGTGAAATTAGCACACAAGAAAAACACACTGGCAAAGAGGAAGGTGGAAATCCTAACCTTCTGGGCAGGAGAGATGATTCCCTAAGGAGCCCCTCCCTTTGGCTATCAGGCCCTTGAAACAATGGACCTCCAGGAATTGTATTTCCCAGAATCTCACTCTGGGAAAGGAAAAGGCTGATGCTTGGAGCCAAGCAAAGGGGAAACTGTGTTTCTCCAGAAAGATTTCACACAGTTCTTACAACTTTTTCAGATCACTTTGCTAGGAAAGACAGGAGCCCACACAACAATGGACAGGTCCATGCCTGACTAGGACGGCTTAGCTGTGCTCACCTTTTAAAAGTTTATCTTTCTCTAGTAAACTGCCCCTGCATCTGCTACTTTCCACGTGTCTCTGTCCGGTTTCTTGGTCCAGGACACAGACACTCAGCACATGCTGCAGACACCAGGCAGCCCCCCAGTACCTGCTGCTACCATTTGAGCTAAAGCCCTGGCTCACTGGCAGCCCTAACAAGCTACGCTTGCCCATCCAGCCCCACTATGTCAATTGAAGAGGTAAGCAATAGTGGAAGTAGAGAAAGATTTATTCAATCTGACCCTGCTGCCTAGTTTTTATTTTGTGAACTTGACACAAGCTAGAGTTGTCTGAGAAGAGGAAACCACAATTGAGGAAACGCCTCCATCACGTTGGCCTGTAGGCAAGTCTGTAGGATATTTTTGTTTTTTCCTTGAGTACCATCCCTGGGCAGGTAGTCCTAGGGGGTATAAGAAAGCAGACAGAGAAAGCCATGAAAACCAAGTCAGCAAACAGCATCCCTTCCACATTTCTGCTTTGACACCAGATTACTGCCTTGAGCTCTTGCCACGACTTTCCTTTATAATGAACAGTGATGCGGACGGGTAAGGCAAATAAACCCCTTTTCCCTCATGGTTTTATCACAGCAGTGCAAGCAAATTACAACACTGGCCTCACAGGGAAGATGAACAAATAAAGGGAGCCAATGCATGCCCCGGCGCCCAGGTCTGTCCTTGGGGTTCTGACATAAGATTTAGGTTTAAGTAGAGCGTAAGAGGTTTTCATAACTAAGTCCTGGTTCTGGCCATCATCAACCACCCTTGAGACATCACTGTAGATGCTTCCAGCTCCAGGTGAGTATGACAATCTTTCAGACCTGTCCTCAATCCCCCTCCAGGAGGAAATCCCCCTTTCTGCTGGTGCTAGAACCATAGCCTTTTCCTTCTTAGACTCCTGGGAAAATTTCAGGCCCTCAGTGTTTTTTGTCTCTCGTGTGGTAGCTGAGGAGAGGGGCACAAGAGCCCTCTTTAGAATGTCTTGCTCCTGTAAGGTCTCTCCCCCACGCCAGGAATGTCATCACAGCACCTGAGGCCAATAGCAGAGATTCTCCTGCTTTGCTAGTTCAAGTAGTGAGGTTCTGTGACGCATTAACCATTGTGCAAGGTTCTTATTTTCATTTCCTTGTTATTTTGTTTTTTTGTTTCTAAACTACAGAAATAGAAGTGACCCTGTCAAGGTCACACAGGAGGAAAATGACTTCTTGAATAGAACCTTGCTGGATGTGTCTGTATGTTTGTTTGTTTGTTTGTTTTTTCCCTAGGCTGCCCTTTTTTCCTTCTCTTCCAAACACCACGAGCAGAGAGAAGTCACTGTGCAGTTTATGAAGCAATGGCGAGTGTGCAATGTCTCGGTGGGTATGGTGTGGTCAGGCTTCTTTACTGTTTCTAATTTGGTTTGTAAGGTACGTGCTACTTTCCCATTATTTTAAGCATGATGCTATAAATGACAGTGACTGTTTATTGTCTGTGATGAGCAATGCCTTTCCTATTACACTGAAGGATCCTTGACTTGGGATACTTGACAAAGGTGGTGCCCTTGCCAGTTTTTGTTGGGCATGAATCTGACCACCATTTGTGTTTTAGATGTAGCCTTGATGTCATGTTTCTTCTTCCATGCTAGGCCTCCTCTGGGGTCACTTTCATTCCTTGAAAGAGCTAAGAATTGTTTAGTGTTGGTTTTGTATGGCTCATGTCCCTGAAACCTGGAAATGATCCCCCATGGCCCTTCACTGGCAGATCTGGCTCATTCAGTGCTCATTCCTTCAGGACACATTTTTTTTTTTTAAATTAACCAAGAGCACAATGCTGGACAATAGTTACTCCATCTCAAACTTCCAAGCCCACATAGTTTCCTACCATTCAGATTTCACCCATTATCCTTGATTTTAGTCGTATCTTAGGTCCGGTTCGTATTTCCTTGTGCATGAAGTCCTCTCCTGCTTATCTTTGCTCTACTACTTCTCCCACTGGCTTTTTCTTCTCCTCTCCAGACCAGGATGACCCACCCTATTCTCTCCATTGCTCAGCATTGTGGCTGGTTGTTTTATTGACAATACAGAGAACAAATGGTGGCATGTTTTCACAAACTTGAGACAGGTGGTACTTAGAATAAGCATCACAATGCAAAACCAGATAGTGGGGGAGAGAAATCAGGATTTGAATAAACAAAGGTAAATTGTATACATTCCACAAGAACATTAAACCAGCACATTTGTTTTCAATTTACATCATTATATTTAACTTAAAACTTCCAGGACACTCTTCTTTAAACTGGCTGACTACTATCAAGTGCTTTGTGTCAATTGGGGGTATTTGTTAGTGTTATCACTGAAGGCAAAGCCCCTCAGCCATCTGCCCCCTCTGAGGTTCCAGTTCAATACATAGTACCCCATTATATTCATCTTCTATATTTTTACTGGGTTCTCTCTTTACAGTCTCACATATCTCCTGAGCCACATTCCATTCTTCAAAAGTGAGGAAATGACTGCTCATGTTGAAGAGAAGAATTTTATTGTAGATATGGGGGAGAATACAACCAGAGGCATCTGTTAGAGTCCTGATTGAACATGGCCATAAGAGGAGCTGGTGGGGAGTGAGAGATAAAGAGAAGACAGAAGAAAGAAGGCCAAGAGGACCAAGAAGAGTGCATGGGAACCAAGAGGGCCAAGAGAGTATGTAGCCAAAATGGCTGAGTTATAAAGAAATTGGAAAATAAGTGAAAAGAAGCAGAAGGTTAGCCCCCTGGGCTGGAGTGGTTTAGCAGGATGTGTGTGGCATGGTGAAGGGGTGTGGGTCAGGGGTAAGGGGTGAGAAGTGCAGTGTCAAGTCACAGAGGCAGCCCTGTCCCAGGGTTCTTTGGGACATAGCACCGTCTCTGTCTCTTCAGCTGCCCTCTTTGCTTGCTTTGCTCTCATATCGTCTTCAGCGCTCCGTTCCAGCTGTTCTGTTTGGCCCTTTCCCTAGTCTGCAATACCACTTTGTTCTGGTCTCCAGGTCCCACCTCAAAAGCTTGGTTTGTATTCTTATGTAAAGCACCAGTGGGGACATTTTACAATCATGTGAACCTCGCAATCTTGGCAGCCTGTTTGGTCACCGCCAGCTGTTGCTCTCACTTCTATTTCTCTCTTTCCTATGTGGAAGTTGGTTTGTTGCATTTCTCTGGGCTCTCATAAAATACATGTGGAGAAGCTTGTTTGCTGGCTTGTGTGAGTGTAGGGTAGATTTGCTCCCATTTCAAAGTAGAGATTTATCAGTCTCATGAGAGCAGGCTGTAGGCCATTTGTTTAGTTGCTAGCTTACAATTCTGTCTGCAAGGAAGACCTGGATATTTCCATACACCTCAGAGTGAGAGAAGCCTTTTCAGGTGGACTGGTTTTCAGGCCTTCTGGAACACTGAGCTTCTCTCTGGCACCTGCAACTCAAGTTTAACCCGGAAACACTATCATGTTAGCATTGCATTGCTATTGAATATCTGTCTCTCCCTCATTCTCTCTCAAAAGAACAAACAACAAACACACACACAAACAAACAAGAAGAGAAGATAAAAGCCTTGACAATAGCCATCTAGCTTAGCGACGATTGTCCTGTAGGAATGACCACTGAGGGCTGAGCTTTCATAACTGATGCTACAATGAGCCAAATTTGCCAGTGCTGAAATGAAAAGACATGGGAGAACATATATATATCTAATGTATTTAAGACACAGTATAAATAGCCTAGGGTAAACAGTGAATTTAATGGGCATTGCCTTCAACCATAGTATAGATAAATCAAAATGGAGGCTGGGCTTCATTTCTGATCATTTAGAAGAGGTTACCTTCCTTGGCTTTGATGCGTATTTCTAAAGCTTTAAGTAAATATTTGTGAACTATATAATGAAATTAAAATGTTGCTTAATTTATAATATAGAAAAGAAAGATTTCTGTGTTCAGTGCCAAGAAGTTTTAGTGTATTTAAAGTTGTCATTATTTTAAAATATGTGAAGATGAGAACTTGCTTTTTATATATAGATTTTAGTACTTAATATTCTATTTAGTTTATCAGGACAATATTTAATTTAGTAGCCAGAACCCACTTTTGACATTGTCAAAGTTGTCCATATGATATCTTATTCACAAGTATGTCCTTCACAAAACTTATGCTACTGTTTCTTCAGCTAGTGTTTTACAATTGAAAACCATTTTTGTAGAGTGCCATGCAGTCTACCCATTTATCTTAGGCTGGAAAGACATGAAAATAAGCAAAGAAAAATATCTCAAATTTATATGGACAGTATCTATGAGGTCACACCTTGGGTGTGAAGTGCCTGCTTGCTGGAAAGCTTTTCAATATTGCTGTCTGACTCTATGGTTTCAGCAATACAGAACTTTAAACATCTCATCAAGTGCTTCAAATAGAGCAAAAAATTGACTAATAAAAATGACCAAAACAGAATTTATTATTTCTCCTGTGGCAAGCCAAGTATTACATGTTCATTTTTAAGAAATATTAAATTTTATTTTTGTGTGAAATTTATTCTAGTCATATGATAGTCTTAATGTGGTTTTGCTTTTTTGTTTTAGCACAACTTTTCTTTTTTATTGCTTTTAGAAAAATAGAGCACTTATATTAAAATCTCATTTGACAAAATTGCTGATGGATGGATGAATGCTCTCATTGACCATGAACCACACTCCATCAGGATGAACTTGGAGGAAAAGTCTTCTGTAGCAAAAATACTTTTGTGTGATGAATATGGGAGGGGGCATCTTGTACACAGAATACATGTTTGTTGGTAACACAAGAGGTAAAGAAACCTAACAAAACCAGGCAATTTTTTTAATCTGTCTTTCCCAGGTATTAAAGCTCACTGTGTTCCTCTTATGTGGTATAACATAGACTCAACAAGGTTAGTAGGAGGCAGGATGCTTGTAAAACTCTGTTCTTCCTGTTGGTACTTTCATACCTGACAGTCAATGATATCAAATGTACCTACAATGATTCTAAATCTAAATTAAGTCCCAAACTCCAAGAGACTCAAAACCTTTCAAGCAAATAGTATGAAAAGGATTTACTGTATTTATTTTTGGCTGTGCATTTGTGTGTGCATGTGTGTGCACAGAGGTGCATCTGAAATAGAGGCAAACTATAGATTTAGAAGAAAAGTGAAAAAAAAAACCAAGGTTTATAGTTTATGTTAGTAATCAGTAGTAACTGCAGATATAATAGATCCAAATATCTCTTGACTATTTTAAAACAATACTATTGTTTGAATATTAGACAATATAACATTTATGATTTGATTAATGTTTTTATTTCAGCACATGTATTACTATTTAGATTATATTTCCCATAGGTTCCTCTAACATTAAACATATCATTGGTTTAAAATAATTGAATCTTGTGTTAAATATCAAGACTGATCTAGACAAATTACTATTTCTTGTTTTCATTTGGAATGCTTTGGGCAGAAGAAGTGTGTATCTTATATTTACAAAATATAAATGTTTCATTGACATATCCTTTCTTTTTTATCTCATTCTACATGTATACATTTATTAATTTAGACAATTATCATCTACCTACACACATAGGTTGTTAAATTATTTGGGCAATTATGTCCCAGTGAAACAACAGATCTGGCTGTGACCTTGACTAGTATAATGTTTTTTCATACTGAAGTTTTCTTTCCCTCTTATGAAATGTGAGATTGACATAACCGTCACTTGGGGAAATTTTTGTGGTCTCTTGAAATAACTGCAGTACAGGGCTATCGACAGCCATTTGATAGTTAATAGCCGTATTTCACAAGTGTTAGGAAGCAGGCTAAACATGCAGTTTCCTTATTGATGTCTGCAACAGTTTTATGTGCCAGTTTCCATTCATATATTGATCTATAGAGAAGGACAATATTAAGTAACAGGGGAGTTAAATAGCATGCTCACAGTGTTTGGGTGAAATTAGAATGTTGGGAGTGCACTTGTATCCCTGAAGATCTCTCTCCACTGTGTGGCCATGCTCTACTGCATGTCCATGATCTCCTCTCAAAGAAGTCAGCTCAGAGCTGGCTATTTGTCCACTCAGCGTTAGGATCCCGAGGGGACAGCTGCCACAGGTTACATGCCAGATGCATAGCTTGATGCTAATTGATCCTACTTGCTTTTGGTTTCAGTCTTTGGTTATCCTTTGGTACCATCATATACTTCCAGTGGAAATGGCCAGTACCCCAATGTACTCCACTTTTCTAGGAAAGTGGTGGTATCATTGTTAGTAGGGTAAGTGACGAGACTTAAAGGAACTTAAATAAATTCATTGATAGAGATTAGATAGATCTCTTCCTTCTGAGATGCCCGTATTCTTGACTATGCATGGACTGAACACCTTATATACATGTATACAGACAAATAGATGATGATAAATAGATATGTGGTAGCTGATAGATAGATAGAGATAGGAGATAGGTAGGTAGATAGATGGATAGATAGATAGATAGATAGATAGATAGATAGATAGATAGATAGATGGATGGATGATAGATAGACGGATGGATAGATAGACAGGTAGATGACAGACCTAATTTTTCTCTTGATAAAAATTCAAATTTCCTGAGAAGATAATCCCGAAAGAGCATCTCTGGAACTATGAATCTACTTGAAACAACAACTAACAGAAACATCCACACACTAAAATCTCATCCAGTATTTTCCTTAGCACCTTCTGTCAACAACTCAAAAGCACTTAGAATTGTGTGGGACTCCAGGATTGGGTTTGTTTGGCAATCATTGCGGTGAGTTAAGGATTTTATTGGAATTTTTCTGAGATTTTCAACAGAAATCACTTTTAAATCTCTCATAAAATTCTTGAAAAGCCTTGGGACATTGTCATCAGAGAGGATAGCAACAGGGTCATATTGTGAAATGTTCTCAAGTTGGAGCCCAGATGCTCCGCCAGGGCCGGAACTTCAAACTGTGCAGCAAGTGCCAAAGAACAGCAACCTCCAAAGTGTCATGATCCCCAGCACAAACAAGCACCAAGAATTTCAAAGATGAAGGGAACCCAGGAGAATACAGGTGAGGCAGGAAACAGCAACTTGGGCATGGAGGAGAGGTGGTGCAGCTTTTCATCATGTGACTTTGTATGGAAAAAGCTCATGTTTTTGATTTTTTTTTAAGAACAAAAACATTCTTCATGGTTATGTTGTTTTGAATGCTACTATATTAGATAGCAAAACAATAATAAAAGCTAATGCTTATTTTTGGCAGTTTTGTCTTTTTCTAGGACAATACAATCACATGACTAGCAAAGAATAATGTTTACAAAGGAAAATAAGACTCCTGCCAAGAAGCTGGATACTAAGGAGTTTTTAACTGTGCTTGATGCAGCTTGAAGCAACATCTGATTAGTCATCACATGTGAAAACAGCCCTCACTGGTTAAAACACACACACACACTCACACGCATGCACACAAGCATGTGTGTTCAGCAGGCACAAGGTTCTTTGCCAGTTTGGTTTCCTGCATACTTAACTCTCTGCTAAGAATCATGGTGAGAGCTGCTCCACACGGGAAGGGCTTGGTGGGATGGATGAAGCAGACATAGCTGTTAAGTGAGCCAGGACAGGTAGATTGATAGAGAACACGAAGCAGTCAATAAGCTATAACAAATTCAATAGAAAACTTTCAGTTTCAAATTCAGTGTGTCCATGTGGTAGATGAGTGTTACATTCCACAAGCAATCACAGCAATGATGGGACAGTGAGAAAGAAGAAAAATGAAAAGAAACTCAAAGCATAAACTGGACATGGTGACTCATGTTTATTATCTCAGCATTTGAGGTGCTGAGGAGTATTACTCCGAGTTCAAGGTTAGTCTGGGCTGCATAGTAAGCCCTGACAAATGTAGATTGAGGCCCTGTCCCAAACAGACAAACAAGCCTGTAAGAAATCGGAAGACTCACTGCTGACTGAGCTTGGCTTGTAGACACAGACACTTCAAGATGGAAAGAGGTATGCTAAGAAATCTGAACACAGCTCTTGAGTACCTCTCTGGTGTCTGTGCTAACTGGGGTACTAAGTGTGTGTCTTGGCTTGTAATTGTCTCAAATGACCCCTTAACAGTGTGTTTCTGGATTAGCAACCTGACCAGAGCAAGATGAGAGAGCACGTGGTGATTGTGCACCTGTGCCTGCTCCATGGTGCAGCTCTGGAGCCATGAGGTTAGGCCTGAATTTTTGTCTTCAGTTGTGCTGGAAAACAGTGAGACTCCCCATGGCCTTTGGAGCTAAACAACAGGGGCTAGTTTCCCTCTCCCCATCAGTCCTCAGTGGACTTGCCAGGTCGGCACTGGATTAAAGTGCCTGCCCTTCTCTGTGGTGATGGATTTTCAAATCTTTTTGGCATGGAACGTGTTTTCCAATATTAAGTAATAGCCAACATGTTCTCATGTGTCACTCAGTGAGTGTGGTGGGGGGCAAGGCCCCTGCCAAACTGCCATTAGGTCACCATGCTGCCTCAATCTCCACTTTGGCAAGTACAGTATTCACACCTGAAATACTTGGCTTCACACACATTTTCCAGAAAAGAACAACTGGATGAAATTTTGAACCAGATAGCCTTTGGACGGAGTCTATATCTCAGCATATGAGGCATTCAGACTTTCCAATAGAAAAAAAGCAACGCTAAAAGTTTTAATCAAATTCTAAGCAGAGAATGGAAATGTTTAATTCGTTCATTTATATAATTAAATAGCTCTCTGGAAGTCAGTCAGTGGCTTGAAGTTATGATTTAGAAGAGCAAACAAGAAAGGACTCATGGAAAACATGCTGGCTAGTTACTCAGGCTTTCAGTGTTTTCTTTCAGCAGACTGAGAGTCATGTATTTGGTGTTACAGGGGGAAGAAGTCTATAGTCTGCAATATTCTAAGGGAAAGGATATCTTCTTGGCTTCCTCATACTGTGTGAGGTCCTGGCTAGGTTCTCACTGTAATCCGCCCTCCTCGTGTACAAGGAGGATTGAAGCCTCTTCCCCATCCCTGTGAGAATTGGCATCTGCACACACCTCAAACCATCAGCAAAATGAACATCTTTGTCTTTCAGGATAAAAGTGCTCCCATTAGGGTATGAGCTCAAGAATCACTCTGACATGGGTCAGTGAAGTTTCAATCCAATACTTAACAAAGAATAAAGCCAAAATGCCCCACTTCAATGTTCTTCTCGCCCAACTCAGCACTGAAGAGTGCCTAGGGGAATAGACTAACATTCCAGAAGTGAGGCCCAGCACTCTCTCACACACCATCTCTGAAATTGATATCCTCACATTATTTGGTCGAATAAATTCCAAATATTTTTGAGAACATTGGCAGTATGATTCATTATATCTTTATATAGATATATTTTAAATATTTCTGTGAAATTGAAAAAAAAGTCACGACAAACTTCAATTATAGCTTTTCTGATAATTAAAGCTAGTAATCTCTTTGCAAAATTCTCTCTGTGACCCCTGTGGATCTAATTGATGGGCCCTTCTTGATATGTATGTAAGTGCTTTGGTAATGCTCATTACTGATTGCGCCACTGAAGGGAGAGTGATCCTTTCCCATAATGTTCAGTCCCCAGATGCCTAATTAAGTTGTTGAAAAGCATCGACAAGTCATAATTAATTGCAAAGGGAATAGATAACTTCTCTAGAAGACGATAAGGAAGATCCTTCTGCCTTAGCTTTCCATACTCAAACCACACCTACAAGAAGATGTGGTTTACCCAAGTTCAAACTTTCTTGAGATAGAGCTTGACACCTCAGCTTCAGGAGCAGAGTCAGTGAGTGTATGTGAAATCCCAGTCAGAACCCATCTGTGACATTGTGAGCTTCTTCGATGAACAGGTGAATGTTTCTCACTGGCATGCCCCAGGGTCTCATTAAATTTTCTCATTTAATTATAGACCTTTCTAATTCACATTTGAAAATGCCTCCTTGTATCTTGGCTTTATTACTTTGGAAAAAATCGAAAATATTGGTTGCTGGCTCTTTTGAAATCCATGCATGTGTCCAAATACCTGCCCAACATCTCAGATGGAGCATATAACCTTTTATTCACTTTAAGTATATCATGTTAGAATCCAAAAAAATCTGAGAAAGTGTTGTATTGACTTTTCTTGGGTCAATGCAAACAAAAGTTTACCCAACCCAGATGAAGAACCAAAGACACACCAAAGAAACAATACCTAATAAGCCTAGTTTAGTGAACACGTGAGTTGATTGGGGTTAATTGTAAATGCATGAATAGTTGAAAGGTAGTTATTATTATTGAAAAGTCCACCCAGAATTGTTGATGACTTTACAAAAGCTGTATCCCAGGAGCTCCCTGTATACTTGGATCCAGCTCTTCATGTTGGAGAGCTTCTTTTCCACAGAAGTTATTTCTGTTTACATAATGGTAGATAAAGGCTATCTGAAACTTAGTTTCAGAAACTTTCTGAGACATGTTAGTTGTTACCCTATTGAGCCAAGCAGGTTCTGTTTACTGAGACTTGACATGTCTCCCTTTAGGATGGAATATTTCAATCCACCAGTAATTGCTATAAAACAACCACCATCTTCTTTGGCTCTTATGCTGTTGTTCTAGTACATACCCTAGACTTAGAGGGATAACAGGTATTTGATTATGTTCTTCTATCTATGGCTAAACATTGAGCCACTATGCCAAAGAAAAACATCTCTTGTTCTTACCATTTTGCATTGCCACAGCATGCTTTCCACTGGGGGAGGGGTAAATCCATCAAAGACCACTTTAAGGTTGACAGCAATAGTGATGAACAGGCATAGATACAAATGTTTAGAAGACAGTGTGGCAGTCACATAATATCTATTTCACCAAATAATAGCAGTGGCTTCCCCATTGGGCATATGACCTCCCAGTCATGGTAGTTTGCTCTTGTTTGAAGTGGGTTTTCCTATATGTATGGAGCAGGTCTTCAGTTAAATTTGAAAACATTTGGATGTAACTGTAACTGTTGTGCCATGATTGCACCAGTGGAAACATCTTGTCTGGTGAGTTGGCCCATAGCCAAGAAGGCCTGTTGTTGACAATTTTCTCTCAGCATGACTTGACACCTACAGGACACCTTCTCCTACTATGAAAGCAAACCAGCAGGGAGGAAGCTTCCATTTCAGTAGTGGCCTTATTTTTCCTGCCCTATGGAGTCTCTTCAGGATAGGTGTTGGTATGCAGCCAACATTAGTTTATGAAGTGTTAGATGCCTTCTTGTTTAAATGACTCTCAGGGAAGTAGCCTATACCTAACATTGATAATTTTATCCAACAATCTTATGACTCCTGGGAGTATCGTTCTCACTCACTCCCGCAGAGCTTTCTTAAACTGCTCAATCGCTTTTTTTTTAAAGTTGTGCTAGATAGTTAGGTTTTTGTTTTGTTTTTTTCAAGGTGACACAAGCTAGAGTCCTCTGGAAAGAAGAAACCGCAGCTGAGAAAACGCCTCCATCAGATTGGCCTGTAGACAATTCTATGTGGCGTTGTGTGATTAAGGACTGATGGAGGAGAGCCCAGCCTCTGTGGGAGGTGCCAACCCTGGGCTGGTAGGCCTAGGTAGCATGAGAAAGATTGCTTTAAATGGTCTGAGGGACAAGCCAGTACACAGTACTACTTTATTGTCTCTGCTTGAGTTCCTGCCGCCACATAGCTGTCTTGCTTGAATTCCTCCTGCCTTGGCTTCCCTAAATGATGATCTGTGATAGGAACATGTAGGCCGAATAAGCTTTTTTTCCCCGAAATTGTATTTGATCAGAATATTTTATCACAGCAATAGGAGCCAAACGAGATTAACCATTCGTTTCAATGTTTTTACAAATCCATTGGAAGATTTAACATCATGTAATAAAACATTATTTTTTATTTCAGTAAATGGCCAGAATAAATGAAGGATCACTGGTGTCCATTCTAAATAAGTGTCACTTGGCCATGGATAGCCAAGGGGATTAAAAAGAAGAAGAAGAAAATATTAGCAAGAGACAGTACAGTACATTACAAAAATATATCATCTCTTTACTTTTCTTTAAAATTACAGTTTATTCATTTTGTATCCCAGCTGTAGCCTCCTCCCTAATTCCCTTCCAACTCCACCCTCCATCCCTCATCAACGTCCATGCCCCTCTCCAAGACCACTGATAAGGAGGACCTCCTCCACTTCCATCTGACCCTAGCCTATCAGGTCTCATCAGGAATGGCTGCACATTGGCTACCCAGAGGCTATTTAAGCTGTGGGCTGGCTTTCCTCAGGGTCCGAGGATTGTTCAAGGTTCCTGAATAAACTGCATTGAAAAAAAAAAAAAAAAAAAAGGAATGGCTGCATTGTCTTCCTCTGTGGCCTGGTAAGGACGCTTCCCCCTCAGGGGGAGATGATCAAAGAGCCAGACACTGAGTTCATGTCAGAGACAGTCCCTGTTCCCATTACTACGGAACCCACTTGGACACTGAACTGCCATGGGCTACATCTGTGCAGAGGTCCTAGGTTATCTCTACGCAGGGTCATTGGTTGGAGTATCAGTCTCAGAAAAGACCTCTGGGCACAGATTTTTTTTTTTTTTTTTTTGTTCTTTTGCTCTCCTTGTGGAGCTCCTGTCCTCTCCAGCTCTTTTTATCCCCCCATCTTTGATAAGATTTCCTGCACTCTGCCCAAAGGCTGGTTATGAGTCTCAGCATCGCTTTGATACCCTGCTGGATAGAGTCTTTCGAAGGCCCTCTGTGGTAGGCTCCTGTCCTGTTCACTGTTTTCTCCCTCCTCCAATTTCTTTCCAATTTGCCTGTCGTAGTGTGGATTGATTATCTTTCCCAGAGTCTTTCTTCTTGCTGAGCTTCCTTAGGTGTACAGATTTGAGTATGTTTGTCCTGTATTATATGTCTAATATCCACTTATAAGTGAGTATATATCATGTGTGTCTTTCTGCTTCTGGGATACCTCATTCAGGATGATCTTTTCTAGTTCCCACCATTTGCTTGCAAATTTCATGATTTCCTTGTTTTTAATTGCTGAGTAATATTCCATTTTGTAAATGTAAGACAATTTCTGTATCCATTCCTGAACTGAGGGATCTCTGGGTTGTTTCCAGATTCTGGCTACTACAAATAAAGCTGCTGCGAACATGGTTGATCAAATATCCTTGTTGTGTACTTGAGCATATTTTGGATATATGCCTAGGAGTGGTATAGCTGGATCTTGAGGAGGCACTAGATAGCACCAGATTGATTTTCAAAGTAGTTTTACAAGTTTACATTCCCACCAGCAGTGGAGTAGGGTTCCCCTTTCTCCACATCCTCTCCAGCATGTATTGTCACTTGAGTTTTTGATCTTAGCCATTCTGATCGGTTAAGATGAAATCTCAGGGTCGTTTTTTTTAATTTACATTTCCCTGATGACTAAGGACATTGAACATTTCTTTAAGTGTTTCTCTGCCATTTGATGTTCCTCTATTGAGAATTCTCTGTTTAGCTCTGTACCCCATTTTTAATTGGATTACTTGATTTGTTGCTTTTTAACTTCTTAAGTTCTTTATATATTCTGGAAATTAGGCCTCTGTCAGATAGAGGGTTGGTGACGATCCTTTAACAGTCTGTAGCCTGGCAGTTTGTTCTCATGACAGTGTCCTTTGTTTTACAGGGCTTCTTAGTTTCATGAGGTCCCATTTGATTATTGTTGATCTTAGAGTCTGTGCTGTTAGTGTTCTGTTCAGGAAGTTGTCTTCTGTGCCAATGAGCTCCAGGCTCTTCCCCATATTTTCTTCTAACAGATTTAGTGTTTCTGGTTTTATGTTGAGGTCTTTGATTCACCTGGACTTTAGTTTTGTGCAGGGTGATAAGTATGGATCTATTTTCATTTTTCTGCATGTAGACATCCAGTTGGACCCACACCATTTGTTGAAGATGCTATCTTTTTTCCATTGTATAGTTTTGGCTTCTTTGTCAAAAATCAAGTATCTGTAGGTATATGGGTTTATTTCTGGGTCCTCTATTAGAGTTCATTGCTCCATCATTCTGCTTCTATGCCAGCATCATTCAGGTTTTATTACTATTGTTCGGTAGTAGAGCTTGAGGTCAGGGATGGAGATACCCCCATATGATCTGTTGTTGTACAGGATTGTTTTAGCAATTCTGGGTGTTTTGTTTTTTCATATGAAGTTGAGTATTGTTCTTCAAGGTCTGTAAAGAATTGTGTTGGTATTTTGATAGGAATTGCATTAAATCTGTAGGTTGCTTTTGGCAGGATGGCCATTTTTACTATGTTAATCCTACTGATCCATGAGCATGGGAGATCTTTCCATCTTCTTACATCTTCTTCAATATCTTTCTTCAGAGACTTGAAGTTCTTTTCAAACAGGTCTTTCATTTGCTTGGTTAAAGTCACACCAAGGTACTTTATGTTATTAGTGGCTATTGTAAAGAGTGAAGTTTCCCTAATTTCTTTCTCAGCCTTTTTGTCTTTTATGTACAGGAGGACTTCTGAATTTTTTTTGAGTTAATTTTGTATCCAGCCACTCTGCTGAAGGTGTTTATCAGCTGAAGGAGTTCTCTGGTTGAATTTTTGGGCTAACTTATGTTTTCTTTCATATCATGTTCAAATAGTGATACTTTGACTTCTTCATTTCCGATTGTATCCCCTTCATCTCCTTTAATTATCTTATTGCTCTAGTTAGGACTTCAAGTACTCTGTTGAAGAGATGTAGAGAGTGGGCAGGCTTGCCTTATCCCTGATTTCAGTGGGATTGATTTTAGTTTCTCTTCATTGAGTTTGATGTTGGCTATAGGCTTGCTGTAATTGTCTTTACTATGTTTAGGTATGTGTCTTGTATCCCTGACCTCTTCAAAACTTTAAACATGAATGGGTGTTGGATTTTTTTCAAATGCATTTTTGGCATTGAAGAAGATGATCATGTGGTTTTTCTCCTCCAGTTTGTTCATATGGTGAACTACATTAATGGATTTCCGTATATTGAACCACCCTTGCATGCCTGGAATGAAGCCTACTTGGTCATGGTGGATAATATCTTTTATGTGTTCTAAGGTTCAGTTTTTAAGTATTTTATTGAGTATTTTTGCATCAATGTTCATAAGAGAGATAGACCTAAAGTTCTCTTTTTTTGGGGGGTCTTTATGTGGTTTAGGTATCAAGGTTGACTGTGGCTTCATAGAATAAGTTTGGTAATGTTCCTTCTGTTTCTATTTTGTGGAATACTTTGAAAGGAATTGTAATTAGCTCTTCTTTGAAAGTCTGGTAGAATTCTGTGTTGAAACTACCTGGCCCTGGCCTTCTTTTGGAAGCGAGACTTTTGATGACTGCTTCTATTTCCTTGGGGGATATAGAATTATTTAATCTATTTAGCTGATCTTGATTTAATTTTGGTAAATGGAATCTATCAAGGAAATTGTCCATTTCATTTAGATTTTCAAATTTTGTGGCTTATAGTCTTTTTGTAGTACGACCTAGTGATTGTTTGGATTTCCTCAGTCTCTGTAGTTATGTCCCTCTTTTCATTACTGACTTTGCTGATTTGGATAGTTTCTCTGTGACTTTTAGTTAGTTTGGCTAAGGATTTGTCTATCTTTTGATTTTTCTCAAAGAACCAGCTTTTGGTCTCATTAATTCTTTAAATTGGTTTCTTTGTTTGTAGTTCATTGATTTCAGCTCTGATTTTAATTATTTCTAATTTTGTACTCCTCTTGGGTGTGTCTCCATCTTTTTTTTTCCTAGGGCTTTTAGGTGTGCCACTATGTTGTTGGTATGAGATGTCTCAAACTTCTCTCTGGAGGCACTTAGTGCTAGAACTTTCCTCTCAACACTGCTTTTGTTGTGTCTGATAAGTTTGGGTAAGTTGTGCCTTCATTTTCATTGAATTTTAGGAAGTCTCTAATTTCTTTTTTCATTTCTTCCCTGACCAAGCTCTCATTGAGTAGAGAGGTGTTTAGTCCCCGTGTGTATGCAGGCTTTTTGTTATTTCTGTTGTTGTTGAGGTCAAGTTTTAGACCATGGTGGTCTCATAGGATTCAAGAGATTATACCAATCGTCCTGTATCTGTTGAGGCTTTCTTTGTTCCAAACTATGTGGTTACTGTTTTTAATATAATTTTTTATTCATTACAGTTTATTCACTTTGTATCCCTATAGCCCCCTCTCTCATACCATCCTAATCCCATTCTCCTTCCCTCCTTCTTTCCTTCCCAGTCCTCCTCCCACTCCATCTGACCATAGCCTATCAGGTCTCATCAGTACTGGCTGCATTGTCTTCCTCTGTGACCTGGTAAGGCTGCTATAAGGTTGCTCCTCCTTCAGGGGGAGGTGATCCAAGACACTGAGTTCATGTCAGAGACAGTCCCTATTCCAATTACTTGTTAACCTACTTGGACACTGAGCTGCCATATGCTACATCTGTCCTAGGGTTCTAGGTTATCTCCATGAATGGTCCTTGGTTGGAGCATCAGTCTCCACCTGGCTCCAGATTTTTTGGTTCTGTTGCTCTCCCTGTGGAGCTCCTGTCCTCTCCAGGTCTTACTATCTCCTCCTTCTTTCATAAGATTCCTTGCACTCTGCTCTATGTTTGGCTATAAGTCTCAGCATCTGCTTTGATACCCTGTTGGATAGTCTTTCAGAGGCCCTTTGTGGTAGGCTCCTGTTTTTTTGTGTAGTTTTCACCTTCTTCTGATGTCTATTTGCCTTTCTGAATGAGGATTATAGTCAATTTTTGAGAAGGTTCTGTGGGGTGCTGAAAAGAAGGTACACTCTTTTGAGTTTTGGTGAAAAATTCTGTAGACATATATTAGGTCCATTTAATTTAGGACTTCTGTAAGTATCATTATTTCCTTATATAGCTTTTGTCTAGATGATTGGTTTCTTGGTGAGAGTGGAGTGTTGAAGTCTCCTACTATTAAGGTGTTGGGTGCAATGTGTGATTTAAGTTTTAATAATGTTTCATTTACAATTGCAGGTGCTCTTGGATTTGGGGAACAGGTGGTCAGGACTGTGATGTCCTCCTGGTGGATTTTTCCTTTGATTCATATGAAGTGCCTCTCCTCGTCTTTATTGATTAACTTTGGTTGAAAGTCTGTTTTATTAGATATTACGATAGCTACTGCAGCTTGTTTTCTGGGTTCGTTTGCTTGAAAAACATTTTTTCCAGCTCTTTACTTTGGGTAGTGTTTATCTTTGTTGCAGACGTGTGTTTCTTGGATGCAGCAGAATGTTAGGTCCTGTTTCTACAACCATTCTGTTAATTTTTGTCTTTTTATTGGAAAATTGAGTACATTGATGTTGATAGATAATACTGACCAATGAAAGTTAGTTCCTTTTATTGTGGAGTTGGTGGTGTTATTGTGTTTTTATGCTTGTTTTCCTTTAATTCTTTGTTTTGAAGTGATCTCTATCCTGTGTTTTCTTGGGTGTAGTTGTTTTCATTAGATTTGAGTTTTCCTTCTAGCATCTTCTATAGGGCTGGGTTGTTGTGTAGGTATTGTTTAAGTTTAGTTTTTTCATGGAATATTTTGTTTTTTCCATCTATGGTAATTGAAAACTTTGTTGGGTATAGTAATCTGTGTTGGCATATATGGTCTCTTGGAGTCTGCATGACATTTGCCCAGACCCTTCTGGCTTTCAAAGTTTCTGTTGAGAAGTCTAGTGTGATTCAGATAGGTCTACCTTTATATGTTACCTGGGCTTTTTCCTTTGCTGCTTTTAATATTTTTTTATTTGTTCTGTAGATTTAGTGTTTTGACTATGATGTAACATTCAGAGTTTCTTTTCTGATCTAGCCTATTTTTGCATTCTGTACACCTCTTGTATATTTAAAGACACCTCTTTCTTTAAGTTGGGGAAATTTTCTTTTATAACTTTCTTGAAAATATTTTCTGGAGGAGTCTGGAATCTTCTTTTTCATCCATTCCTATTATTCTTAGATTTCATTTTTTCATGATATCCTTGATTTATTGGATGTTTTCTGTTTGAAACTTTTCTGATTTTATTTTTTCATTTAGAGTTGTATTAATTTCTGCAATTATATCTCCAGTGCCTGGGATTCTCTCTTCCATCTCTTGTATTCTGTTGGTGATGCTTACCTTTGTGGTTCCTGATCTTTTCTCTAAGTTCTCCACCTCCAGAATTTTCTCTGTGTTTTCTTTACTGATTCTAATTCTGTTTTCATGTCTTGCATAATTTTCTTCATCTGTTTGAATGTGGATTCTTGTCTTTCCATGATGGCCTCTATTTTTGTTTGTTTGTTGCTTGTGATGCCATGATATCCTGATTTTTGTTGAATGTGTTCTTAAGCTGATCTCTATCCATCTGCTTATCCATAACCTTCTATGTTTGTTCCTGGAGTCTGTACTTCAGACTGGGTCTGTCTGTCTCTAGAGTCTGGAGTATTCTTCAGGAAGATGAGAGAGGTCCACCAGTTTGAGAGTGGATGTTGGTGTTTCAGCTGTAGCTAAGGGAGGAAGGTTGCAGGTGCATGTGCAGAAGCACGAGAGTATCTGTGGAAGTGTGCCTTGAAGGATAGGGTGCTAGAGTGTGTAGATGCCTGAAAATGGGGAGCATGACATAGGTGGGGATGCTGACAATACTCATGGGTGCAATGCTCAAGTGCAGGTGCCCTGAATGTCTCAGTGGCCCATAGACCTGTCATACTGTCCTCCAGGTATTCAGATTTGTCTGGGTTGCATTATCTTGACTCCAGTAATTTTTTGGCTGGACTCCACTGGGAGATCCACACAACAGGAGCTTCAATGTTGCAGGTACTGTCCCAAAGGTCCCTATGTTACCCACAGTGGGGGTGTTGGTGGGAGGGATCTGATGTCTGGCTGGTAACATAGAAGGATTCTGGATCTGGGGTTCTGCACACACTCACTTGAAGGTGCACTTACTTGCTCTCAGGCCTATGTGGAATTCACAGGGGTTCCCCTGGTACTCCACTCTCAGATTTGTGTCTGTAGTGGAAAATGAAAGTGTAGGAGATCCATCAGCTCAGTGGTGTCTGCTCTCTGATCACTGGGCAGGGAGACGCAGACTTGGGGCAGCCTCCTCTGCTGTCTCTGTCACAGAGCACTGAGGCTCCTGCTTGGGGCAGTAGCTGCCCACCACAGCTGCCGAGCTGGAAGGCCTGTGTTTCTGCCACCTTTGCAGTCTCAGTCACTGAGTATGGAGACTAGTGTGTGGGGCAACCACTACCGCCTCTGCCAAGCAGGGAGTCCCATGCTTGGGGCAAGGGAAAGTGTAGGGGGTTGAATGTTCACCACTCTCAGACCCCAGAGAAATCCATGGGTGATCTGATCCAAATTGTCCCACCCCATAGCTTGTCCCCCTTTGCCCAGAAAGCCTCAATGTCAATGTTCTGGCTTCATCCACACCTCCACTCACCAGTTTCAGACATCAGGATCCTGTGTCCCTCATATATGGTGCAAGCTGGTTGCCACCATCTTGGATCCAGGCTCCATACCTTGTTTTCTTAACTGTGCTTTTTCTTCTCTGTCACCCTCTAGTACCAAAATGTCACATGATCTAGTCCATCTAGGACTGGTTTCTTCTTATTTCTTTAGGTTATGCAGCCTTTTCTGAAGAGAAATAAGTAGTTAGGTTATTTAGTTGTTCTGCTTGTATAGCACCCAGAATGATCCCATCCATTCAGGGTCCCATAGTCTGATAAGCCAGGATATGGGAGATTTGTTTTCTTTCTTGTTGGCAAGGTCTTCTCAACTCAAGCAATTTGGTGGGGAAAAAAGAGGGGGAGAAAATTTTCTGACTGCCTCAATTGCTTGCATTAGGCCACTATTAAAGCTCCAAACTGCCTTCAGAATCATGAATTTTCATTTTCTTTGTACTAAAGGTCATATCTGATGAGTATTGTCTTAGTCACTGCTCTATTGTTGTGAATAGACGCCATGACCAAGACAATTCTTATAAAAGAAAATTTAATTGTGGGCTGGCATGCAATTTCAGAGATGAACTTATTTTCATCGTGGCAGGGAGCTTGGTGGCAGACATGGTGCTAGAGAAGTACCTGAGATTTCTACTTCAGGATATGCAGCAACAGGAAGTGAGTGACCCTGAGACTGGCTTGAACTTTTGAAAGCTCGAAGCTCAACCTCAGTAACACACTTCTTCCTACAAGGCCACTTTTTTTTCTTTCTTTTTTTTTTATAACACTGGTATTCTTGAATTTTATTATTAGTTTAAAAACATATAAATAAATGTTAAAGCATCATGCTTTTATTTTTTTGAAACTAAAAGCACAAAGTACATGGTTTTGTTAGGGCATTTTATTTTTTTAACTTTTATTTTTTTAATATTAGTTACAGTTTGTTAACTTTGTATCCCTGCTGTATCCCGCTCCCTCTTTCCCTGGCAATCCCACCCTCCCACCCTCATCTCCTCCCTGCCCCTTTCCAAGTTCACTGATAGGGGAGAACCTCCTCCCCTTTCATCTGATACTGATTTATCAGGTGTCTTCAGGACTGGCTGCTAGGCATCTGTGGCCTAGCAGGGCTGCTCCTCCCTCGTGGGGGGGGGGTTAATCAAACAGCCTGCCATTAAGTTTATGTCAGAAACAGTCCCTGTTCCCCTTATTATCCCTTGTTACCCATGTGGATACTGAGTTACCAAGGCTACATATGAGCAGAGGCTCTAGGTTGCATCTATACATGGTCCTTGGAGATTGTTAGGACATTTTCATTCCTCTCTCTTTTTATTTTAAAGAAACTAAGCAAGAAGAAGGACTCTGGATAAGTTGCTCAATCCCCATTCAGAAAGGCAAAGAAGATAGACATCAGAAGAGGGAGAAAAAGGGAATAGGATAGGAGCTTACCACAGAGGGCCTCTGAAAGACTCTACCCTGCACGGTATCAGAGCTGATGCTGAGACTTATAGACAAACTTTGGGCAGAGTGCAGAGAATCTTATGAATGAAGGAGGAGACAGAAAGACCTGGAGAGGACAGGAGTTCCACAAGGAAAGCAATAGAACCAAAAATCTGGCCACAGGGTTCTTTTCTGAGACTGATACTCCAACCAAGGGCCATTCATGGAGATAACCTAGAACCCCTGCACAGATGTAGCCCATGGCAGTTCAGTGTCCAAGTGGGTTCCATAGTAATGGGAACAGGGACTGTCTCTAACATGAACTGATTGGCCTGCTCTTTGATCACCTTCCCCTGATGGAGGAGCAGCCTTCCCAGGCCAAAGAGGAAGACAACGCAGCCACTACTGATGAGACCTGATAGACTAGGATCAGAAGGAAGGAGAAGAGGACCTCCCCTATCAGTGGACTTGGAGAGGCGCTTGGGAAGAGATGAGGGAGGGAGGGTGGTATTGGGAGGGAATTAGGGAAGAGGCTACAGCTGGGATACAAAGTGAATACAATGTAATTAATGTAAAAAATAAAATTTTAATTAAAAATAAGAAACAGCAAACCAACAAATCCATTTCAGTCTCTCCGTATTCTTTTCCTTTCCAAGCCAGAGGTAAATACAGTGGCTTAGAAATCACATGCCCTTTCCCTGTTTTTCTTAGGTAACTTTTTCTTAGGAGAAAGCTGAGACCGTACTACATGTCTTACAGCCTACAACACAAGTCATACAACTAACCACAGCCTTCTTACAATCATGCCGTATAATGTTCCTTTAGGGAATACAATGTCTTATTTAATCTTCCTGCCACATCATCCCTAGTAGAGGAAGATGTCTACCCTAGAAATCTCCCATTGACGCTTAGCTCACTGACAGATTTACCTTGATTATATTTTATTACTCATCTCAGCTAGCATACAATTGCTACTTCAGCAGGGAAGAACACCATCACAAACAATAGGAAAAGAGTCATACTGAGACTGCTCCCATGCAAGCTCTCCATCCTCACATGGATCAGCCTCAATTGCAAGTTCCATTGCCCATTTCAGGGGCACGCAAACCCTCCTTCATAACTTATTTTGTTTCTGTGGGTCTCTGTTCAGGCACTAATTGTACAAACAACTTTTTGGACTAATTTGGGCTTTTCCTGGGACTGGGAAAGTAAAAAAAATGCCTACTTTTCCCAAATAGGACATTGACAGTAGACCATAAAAAAGCTTCCTTTTAAGCCTAGCTTAGAAAATGTGTTTAGTTGCATTGAATTTATTTGGTTCTCTTACAGGAGCATGAATAAAGGACTACTTAGAGGAGCATAGATGACTCAAAGGCAGCTACTTCACTGTAAAGATCACCCCATTATGGGTGATGACTCAGAAAAGCTTTATCTCTGGAGTTCCCAGAATGACTTTCTGGCAGTTCAATAGAGTGGAGAATTTCTTCTCTCAAGCAGTTGTCACCATTTATATAACAATGTAGGTGGGCTAGGTGAACCTTATTAATTTCTGGACCTTCTCGAAACTTATGGATTGTTTATTTCCTGACTCTTATCAAGCCTCCCCTAAAGATAGATTATTTCAGTTCAGAGGAAATTTCTATACAAGAAACTTTCAGCATACTTCTTGGTAGACTCTGGGAATCCGTGTTTCCAAGAACACGGGTGAATCTTCAAAGTCATCCATGCTTCCCAGCTTGTACTCAATCTCCCATACCCAAAACTTCAGGAGATAATTTTGTTCAACTTTCAGGATATAGTCAGAATCAAACACATTGCAATCATTCCTGTGATCTGTGTGCTACCCAAAATCACCACCCTCTCATGTTCAGACTACCTTCTGAATAGTCTTCCTTATTTCTCTTTTCCTTGGGACAAACTAATATGTGACAACAGGATTAGAAGTCCGCAATATTATCCTTCATGCCATGGAAGGCAATTCAAAGTCCTTAGAAAAAGTTTTAGACAGGGCTTCTGTGGAGCCTCTGAGTTCACCTCTGCTCTCCTTTCTGGTGATGGTGACTCAGTGCACATACCTGAACCTCATGCTGAGAGATGTCACATGTGCTGAGCTCTTAAATAATACCATTTTCCCCTTATTTCTGAGTATTCTGTTTTTTGCCTCCATACGGAATGTCCTAGAACAATGTCTTTGAGAATTTTTGCATTGGTGAATGCTTAGGGAATTTTGTTCACTGTGGAAAAATAAACTATCTCTCTTTGCATTCTATTGCATTGTTGAATAATTTTTCATTTTGAAGAATGAAAGCTGTTATGAGAGCTGTAACAAAGAAAAAAAATACACTCTAGAAATCCATCACAAGACATATGCATTTCCTCCTCATCCAGCCAAACATTTAGCCCTAGCTAGAAGAGAGTTGACCACAAGCTCCGTAACCACATGGCATGGTTCTTGTCCCTGGCTCCAGTTTTCAGGAAGCTCAGCAAGCTAACATTATCTTCAGAGAGCTGCTCTTCCCAAATGAAAGTTCAGTGTAATGATTTTATCTGTTCCTGAGATTTTCTTCAATTCAAGCAAGACTTGTAGTACTGTGATACGGTCCTTTGGGTTAGGAAGCATCAATTTTCTCAGATCCTAGCTGAGATACAATATTTATGCTTTTCAGAAACTGCAGATCATGCCCCATCCAGGAAGGATTTTCATCAGAAATGAGATATGATTCAGTTCTAAAAGAAACAAATGGGGAAGTTAAGCATTCCATTTTGCCTCTTTTTCTGGCTCCAAGAAGTTGAAGGTAATATTAATTATGTTCTTCCAAGGAAATTGTCGGCTTAAAAAATATTTGAAATGTGTTTTTAATCGTATGTCAAAATGATTTAATGTGACACTGAAGCATGTGATCCAACAATATCCAAAACCAAAGGGAAAGATTTAGAAACATTTCTAACTTACTGAGGATCATGACTATTTAAAGAGTTTAAGGAAAATATAAACTAACAGAAAGACTAATACTTTATTTCACTTAAAAATAATTGTTAGTTTTGTGTCACCATGAAATTATCTTTAAAATATTCATAATTCAAATAGATTGACCAATTTGGACTCTTCTTCTATATGTCTCCATCATTAGATTCAAATATAATATGGTAGAAATCTACTGGTTTATAAGAAAATTGATGAGAGTGAATATGAACCTTCTCTCTTGATAAGAAAAAAGGAGGTAGAATTATTAGTACACAATGGAACCCATGTATTCTGTGGATAGAATTTACATGTTGAGCTTTTACAAAAAGGAAAAAAAAAAAGACACTGTGGAAAGTTGTTCTTTCCAGAATGCCATCCTAAGAGCAACAGCCATCATAGTGTGTTTGGTTTTGTTATCTTGTGAGCTTGAGTTATCTCTTCTAACAAGATGTTTTCAACGGGTATGGAATGCCTGAGACAGGCTTTAATAGACAACATGGTGGTTGATTAGATAATTGCCTATGTGTGTATGTAATGTGGAGTTTGTGGGTTTTTTTGGTTTTTTTTTTTGTTTTTTGTTTTTTTTAATAACAGTGTTAAAATTTCCTGGCAGAGCAACTAAATCTATTAGGGATAATAGATTTTGGAGAGTCCAGTCACCAGTTACTTGGCTCCATGTTTCTGGGTCAGTTGTAATGCAAATTATCTTGGTTGAGGGGCCATGTGGAAGAGGAACATCTTTGTGAAAGAGAAGAAGTGAAAGAACACACAAGGAAGGGCCAGCACAAGGTATAGTTCTCAAGGGAAGCCCCAACTAGCCTACTTCCTTGAGCAAGACCCTAACTTCTGTCTACCACTAACTTCCAATAATGCCATTATATTAAGAATCTTTGAAGGGATAAATCCATTAACAGGACAGGGCCCTAGTGTTTAATTGTCTTTGGAAACTCCATCACAGACACCCAGGAGCATACTCCATTAACTCCTAGGCATTTCTGTTTGTTTTTTTTTTTGTGAAATTATTTTTATTATTTTATATATGTGGGCGTTTTGACATGTGTCTGTGTAACATGTGCAAACATGAAGGTAGAAAAGAGTGCCAAATCCATTATACAGGAATTATAGGTGATTGTGACCCACCCTGTGGGTGCTAGGAATCAAACCCTAGTCCTTTAGAAAAACAACCAATGCTTTTAATAACTGAGAAATCTGCCCCACCCTGATATTTCTTTTATTTTCAAAAAATCTTATTTTGATTAAGTTATTTATTTACTTTACATCTGAATTGCAACTTCCTCTTCTTCTTCCACTCCCTCTCTCTCACCTCCCCTACCCCATCCTCCTATCATACCTTTCTCCTTAGAAAACAGGAGGTCTCCCATTGATGTGAACACACTTTGGCATATCAACTTGCACATCTTTTCTTATTGTGGTTAGACAAGGAAGCTCAATTAGGGGAAATGAATCCAAAGACAGACAATGTAGTCAGAGACAACCCAGCTCCTGCCTTAGGAATTCCACCTGAAGATCCAGCATACAACTCTTACATATGTGCAGAGGACCTACATTTGTGCCATGAATGCTCTCTTTTTGGTAGTTCAGTCTCTGTGGGGCTCCTATGGGCCTAAGGTAGTTGATGCTGAAGGTTTTCTTGTGTCCTTGACCTTTCTGGTTCCTTTGATCCTTCTCCTCCCCTTCCACAGGATTCCACACCCTCCTCTTAATGTTTGGCTGTGGGTCTATGCATCCTTTTCCATCAGTTGCTGGGTGAAACCTCTCTAATAACAGTTGTGCTAGGCTCTTGTCTGCAAGTAGAGCAGAATGTCATAAATAGTGTCAGGTGTGGGCTACCGCTCGTAGCATGGGTCTTAAGCTAAGACAGTCGTTCATTGGCCATTCCCTCAATTTCTGCTCCATATTTTACCCCTACACATCTTGTAGGCAGGATAAAGTGTAGGTCTAAGGTTTTGTGGCTGGGTTGGTGTCCCAATCCTTCCAGCAAAAGTCTTGATTGAATACAGGAGATGACCCATTCAGGCTCAGTACCCCCCATTGCTAGAAGTCTTAGCTAGGGTCACCCTCACAGATTACTGGGAGCTTTCATTGTTCTGAGTTTCTTGTTCATTCCTGAGAAGCCATCCCAATTCAGTTGTCTTCCCTAGTACTCTCTCACATGGTCCTCCCCACACTTCATCCTTCCTGTTTCCATCTTTACCCCTTACCCAACCCAATCTCCTCCCTTCATCCAATATTCACCAGCATGTCTAATCCAATTCCCTTAATCAGTGAGATTCAAACATCCCCTCATGTGACCTCCTTGTTACTTAACTTCTTTGTGTCTGTGCTTTGTAGTATGATTACTTGTACTTTATGATTAATATCCACTTATAAGTGAGCACATAACATGTTTGTCTTTCTGTGTCTGGGTTACCTCACTCGGGATGATCTTTTCAAGTTTTATTCATTTGCCTGAAAATTTATCATGTCATTGTTTTTAATGTCTGCATAGTATATCATTGTGTAAATGTACCACATTTTCTTTATCCATTCTTCAGTTAAGAGGCATCTGGGTAGTTTCCAGTTTCTGGCTATTATGAATAAAGCTACTTATGAACACAGCTGAACAAGTGTCTTTGTGGTATAGTTGAGTATCTTTTGAGTTTGTGTCCAGGAATGGTATATCTGGGTATTGATTTAGAACTACTCCCAATTTTCCGAGAAACCACCATTTTGGTATCCAAAGTGGTTGTTCAAATTTACACTCCCACCAGCAATGGAGGAATGTTCCCCTTACTCCACATCCTCTCCAGCATGTGCTATCACTTGAGTTTTCTTAGCCATTCTAATGGAATCTCAGACTCATTTTGATTTGTATTTCTCTGATGACTAAGGATGTTGAACAATTCTTTATACCTGTCTTGGCCATTAGAGACTCCTCTGCCAAGAATTCTCTGTTTAGATTTTTCCTCTATTTTTATTTATTTATTTATTTACTTTTTGATTTTTTGAGGCAGGGTTTCCCTGAGTACCCTTTGCTGTCCTGGACTTACTTTGTAGACCAGGCTGGCCTTGAGGTCACAGAGATCCACCTGCCTCCCAGAGTGCTAGGATTACTGGCATGTGACACCACATCCAGCTTGTACTCCATTTTTTAATTGGGTTATTTAGTTTGTTGTTGTCTAGTTTTTTGAGCTCTTTATATATTTTGAATGTCAGCCCTCTGTCAGATGTGGAGTTGGTGAAAACCTTTTCCCATTCTGTAGGCCACTGTTTTCTTCCTATTGATGGCATCCTGTGCCTTACAGAAGCTTTTCAGTTTCATTTATTAATTTATTAATTGTTAATCTTAGTGCCTGAACTGAAGGTGTTCTGTTCAGAAAGTTGTCTCCTGAAATACTGGGGTATTTTTAACTAAATATCTCTTAACCAAATCTAGTTGATGAAAATTAACCACCAGAAATCATCACCAGAATAACTGAGTAGGTTGTATTTTCATTTTTATGTTTTTTCCCATTTGCTTATTTTTTTCCTAGTATTGCATACTTCTCTTATTTATAAGTTTAAGTTCTCAATTAAATTTTTAAGCAAAAAGTAATGTTCTGTTGATTACTGAATTGAGAAATTCAGCTCATTCTCTGTTCTAAGAATCTGTGTTTGTTGTTAAGAGAATGAAAAACAAACAAACAAACAAAACTAAGTAGTAGTAAACAAATTCAAGACATATCAAAGATATCGGAAGGCTAATGTACAAATTAGAGAAACCCATTATTCCATGTAAGAATGGCAGATGGCTGGGAGGGTAGGATCGGGAGGGGAGGAGGGGAGGCTTGTGGGGGGATACAAAGTGAATAAAGTGTAATTAATAAAAATAAAAAAATAAATGCACATAAAAAAAGAATGGCAGATGGTATACATAAAAACCATTTAAAACAAGTACACTTGGCGTTTTGGAGCCTGGAGAGATGTGACCTAGGACTGTTGATGCTGCTTCCGAGTGGTTTCCTGGAAGAACTGGCACCGCATGGTAACTTGAGTGTTAGTGTAGGTTGTGACATGACTACAGAAGAAAAGGTAGCAGCTGAAGCAGGAACAGCAAATGGAGAATGAAAGAAGTTTGCTCAGGCAGAGAAGAGAAGAGCCTGCATCCTGGAGCAAACGTGTGTAAAGGACAACACAGAGTAGAAAGTGTAGCAAGCACTGTGGAGAGTCTGGAGGGTTGAAGGGCCTTCCTTGTTTATATAAGTGACGGAGAGATATCAGGGCTTCTAGGGCAAAGGAATTGTGCATTACTGCTCAGAAACAGCTCTGAAGAACAGATGTGAAGGGAAAGCAAAGAATCCCTGGGATACTTACATTTCCAGGAAGCAATGAACAGAGGGTTATGTGTGGCATTTCATTACAAATCTGGCAGATGCACACAATTTGGCCATTGCAGTACCAATTATCTGGTGCTATTAATTATTTCCATCAATCAGCAGGAAAGAGATCAAGGAGGGATTGCATTGAGCAACAGAGCCTTGGCATGTTTTGAAATTGCCTGCTGTGTATTATCACTCACCCTCAGAAGAAATCATGGAGAAAGCAAGCTTTAGTGTGTCCACAGTCTAAACAGCACTCACTTAAATGACTAACAAACAGAACTTCATGACATGGTTCCACAGATTATCACTATTTGCAAAGCCCATAAAAATGAAGTCGCTTCCTGTTACAAAAACTTTTTGCATGAATTATTATCCTAGTTATTTTTTTCTGATGCTGTGACAAAACAGTGGACAAAAGAAGCAACTTAAAGAAGGAACAGTTTATTTGTGCTCACAGTTTGCTAGCACAGTTCATGACAGGGAGGGAGTTATGGTAGGAAGGAGGAGTGCCAGATGTTCACAGACTATCTGTATTTAGGGAGCAGAGAGATGAATGCTGGTGTTCACTCTGATCTCTCTCTCTCTCTCTTAGGTTTTCAGTCTGAGACTCCAGCTCATTGAATCATGCCAACTACAATTAAATATAGCTTCACATCTCAATTAATCCAATATATAAATTTCTTCAACAGATATTTCTAGACAAAATGGTTAAAAATCAACATTAACCACTGGGAGCCTACCCTGTCAACTTGACCATCACACATATAATTTTTAAGCCTCAACTTTCTACGCTATTACCTCATAGGTTCACAGTTACTACATAATTAAAAATGTGTTCACTTCAACTTCCAAAGTCCTCAAAGTTAACTAAGGTTCAAACATTGTTTCACAGGCAAAAGTCCATTTCTTTTCCCAGACTCAAGCCAATCTCCTAGGAAATTGTATAGTTCCAGTATTTAATGGCTCATAATAAACAGTGTCATTCCAAGATTAAGAACTATGGGCACAGCAAAGAAAGATTAGAGCAAATAAGACCGACCACAGCCTATTAGAAGACTCACCAAATTCTAAAGCTCCATACCTTTACCTCATGCAGCATGGTTATGGAACCTTGGCTAGAAATGGCAAGGGAATGAAGACTAGACAGGCATACAGACACACGTGTAAAAAGACTGTGAGCACTCTTATGGAGTGACACCTGCTACCATAAGCAACTAGGAACATTGGTGTGCTTAGGTACAGAACAGGGAGGAGTTAGCTAGTCTTCATAGACTGTCTCAGAAGACAGACAATCTTAGTGTGTAAGCATCCAGTGTGAGGAAACTGCAGTTGATAGTTTTCCACACATTGATTAATCACCCTCAAATACTCATACTTGGATTAGAGGAAGGGAGCTTTGCCAATTTCAAGACAGTCCTATATAGAGAAACATTTTGCTAATTTCCCATGGATCCCAGGTCTTGATTCTTGTCATAGTTTTACCCAGGTTGACAATACACATTCATTCAGGACTTCATTCACATATCACACAAGGCTTCACCTCCTCCCTACTATTCATATGTAGCATGTTGGGCTCATGACAGAATCATCTAGGCTCCAAAGGCAGCCATGACCTTCCATTTCTACTTTTTTTTCTCTGTACAAATAGCTTTCCTATTGTGCCAGTCTCTACAACTTTCCTTAGCATATCACCCAAGGCCTTGGCACTTCCAGAATCCCTGAGAGCTCCATTACAAACTAGGCTTCACCTGTTGGCTTCATACAGTGACCTTTCAAAGCCTCCTTGCAGGAATGATGATTTTGCCATGCCTTGGCTGTCTTGATTGGCTTTTAGAATCCTTTGTGACAGACTCCATGACACTTCTGATTCTTGTTTCTTTTGTGCTTGAGAAACCTTGTTCTGGATAGTTTCATGTCAACTTGACACAAGCTAAAGTTTTCTGAAAATAGGGTACTTCAATTTTAAAAATGTTTCCATAAGATCAGTCAAGCCTGTAGGACATTTTTTAATTAGTGATTGATGGGGAAAGTCCCAGCCCATCATGGGTGATGCCATCTCTGGGTCGGTGTTCCTGCATTCTATGAGAAAGCAGGCTGGGGAAGCCACATGAAGCAGCACTCCTCTGCAATCTATGTATCAGCTCCTGTCTCCAGGTTCCTGCCCTGTTTGAGCTCCACTTCTGATTTCCTCTGATAATCAACAGTGATGTGGAAGTGTAAGCCACATAAACCCTAGTTTATCTTGATTTAAAGGCAACAGAAGGAGACTGTGTGCCACATTAGGCATAGCTTGAGCATAGAAGACATCAACACCCACTTTAACAGTGACACACTTTCTCCAACAAGACCACACCTCCTAGTAGTGCCACTTCTTGTGGGCCAAGCATTCAAAAATCCAAGCCTATAAAACACACCAGTCTATGAGTGCCAAACCTATTAAAACCACCATACAAAGCAAATCTGTCAATAAATTATTAATTCAGCCTCAGTCAAGTTCTGGGACAAGGCCCCAAAGATGCCATATTCTTCACTGTAAAATAACTGAAGTTGCCAATAACTTAGTTACAATAGGTTTCCAGTTTCCTCCTGAAACTCCATGAGCCAGGGATACATTTTGTATTGCCCTTGGCATTCAGGTCTTCCAGCTTCCACACGAATGGCCCACTAAGACATATTTACAGCTTTCTGGAGTCCCCGCCCCCTTGATTATAAACTGTTTTAAATTCTTCCAACAAACTAGCTCTAAAAGATTGTGTACAAATACTTAGGATCAACACAAGGAAGTCCCAATCATTGATATTAGTTTTTTGTTGTTATTGTTGTTGTTACTCTCTTTTCAGTAGAAAAAATGCTGGACAAACACAATTTAAAAATAAAAGGTTTATTTTGCTTCACAGTTTGGTGTAGTAGAGGTATCATGGTAAGGAAGTCATAGCAGTAGGAGAATAGGTAGGCAGCCACATTGCATCTCCATTCAGGAAGTAAAGAGAGAGGGGTGCTGGTGCTCAGTCTTCTTTCTTTCTTTCTTTCTTTCTTTCTTTCTTTCTTTCTTTCTTTCTTTCTTTCTTTCTTTCTTTTTCTTTCTTTCTATTACACAGCTCATGGGATGCTGCTGTCCCTATTTAGGGTAGGTCTCCTCATATCAGTCAACTCAGTCTAGAAACTTTGTAATCTGAATGCTTACAGATCTGTTTCCTAGGAAATTCTAGACCTTGTCATGTTAACTATCAAAAGCGATCCCATTCGCATCTTTGTGCATGTATGTATATGCACATATGTGCAGGAGCTTCTGGAAGTCCAAAGACATTGGATCTCCTGCGGCTACAGGTATAGGAAGTTGTGCACATTTATGGAGGTGCTGGGAAATGAGCTGGAGAGTGCTCTTAACTCATGAACCACCATTCTAGATTCATTAGCCATGAGTGGTAACTATCACAATTATCAAGTTCATTTTAAGAGGCATGATCTTAACCATAAAATCACTGCCCTGTCCAAATTATTGGAACAAAAGGGAAACAACAGAGTGTGTAAGGATACTTTTGGCCTAAGATAAACATCAGGGAATGGTAGATGCCTAAGTAACTGTTAAAACAGATGGCCATACGTAGGGGCCAGAATATTGGATTTTTATTCCTTCCTTTATACCTATAATTTTGATCTTATCAAAGCTGTAAACAGGAAGTTATTCTACATACTTACTTGTAGACTTTATTTCAACTAATTATTTCTGGTGACAGTAAACTAAACTCTTTTGGAAAAGTGTTAATTTATGAAGATGGAACAAGGTTTCATGGGATATTTTTAATCTGTAATGCTGTGTCTTATACTGATATTTACCATATCAATTATTAATCTCCCTTAATCTAATGAAGTATCAAAAACAGCAGAAAATCTTTAGTCCAGTTAGAAAAATAAATTCTAGCATCTCTAACAATAAAAAGATGTAGACAGGTTTTAAAAAAGGTATAAAGTAAGTCACTGTACAGAAGGATCATATGCAGAAATGAGCATATGAAAGCTGCAGTGAGGGTGCAAAATGGTAAATATTTACTGTGTACATATTATCATTTGTGATTATTGCTCCCATGTCAACTTGGCAAGGCTACAATAACTAGTTTTCAGCAGATTCTGTAAAGATACTTCGCTGAGCAGTGAACATTGACAATCAACTGGCTTCAAGCAAACATGACTGCCATCCTCAGTATAGGTAAATGGACCTCTTCCTGCTGGTTGAAGCTCCTGAGAATAAAATTGTTCCTGAGATTTAGAAAAGAAGAAAATTCTGCCTTAATACTATAACACCAAACCGGGTTGTGTTTCCAATTTGCTATCCTGACCTGTGGGATCCAGACTTGCCAAGTTTGACTAGTTGAACTAGTCATCTCCTTCTATGATTCTATGATTTCTTTCTATGAGTAATCTGGCTGGAACCTATCTTTATATCAGAGTTGGATGTAAAGATATATCTTATGATTTCATCTCAGATATCCGATAGATCTAGAAATGACAGGAAAGTTACTACATCAATTGTTCCTCAATAATATGGCTAACAAAAGACGACCTGAATAATGGCAACATAAAGAGACGTGCTAATGTGGAAAGAGAAAATCTCACAAGGCTTCATCCCTAGGCAAAAAACCTACAGGCAATTAATGACTGCTGCGAGAGAAACAATAAATTTTTCCAGGGATGAGTCTATAATTGATTATCTAATACCAAGTGATTATATATATATATATATCACTAAACACTAAACATATATTATATATATATCATATATAAACAGATTGTATTTGTATCATGCATATCTATGCAAAAATCAAAAGAAAATAGGCTATCAATCTGAGAGGGAGTAGGGAGAATCATGGAAGCAGTTGGAAAGAAGAAATGGAAGGGGTTAATGATGTATCTATATTTTAATTAAAGTTTTAAAAGTTAGAAATATTTTTCCATCTCAATTATGAGTATAAATATTGAAATATTTCACATCGTTTTAGAAAACTCAGTTATTTAGTAGTTGTCATAATATCCTAAATCATATTTTACCGTGGCATGTAAATTCACTTCTGGATATCAGCCAGATTGAAAGCGGCCTTGGATGTCACATGCCAGCTCAGATTCTGGAGAACAGTGAGTGCATCTGTCCATGTCTAAACCCCTGGCCTGCACACTGTTCATCTTAGGGCTCTTCTCTTGCAAGCATATTTCATGTTGTCACTGGTCCACAGAGTAAAGAGAAGCCCACTGTGTTGTAATCATGGCAGGGCACAATGTGGACATGCAGAACTCTGGCTGTGTCTCTGCCGCCAAGGTACCCACCACAGAGCTGGAAGGGAGCCAGGTGTGGTAGTCCACTGGCTTGCACCCTTCTTGGGTCCAAGCCAAACACAAACTCTTTGACTTATCACATGTATCAGGTTTCACTTCTTCTGCTTGGCTTTTTCTTGTGGAATGTACCCATTACTGTGCTTCACAAAAATTCATGAGGATCTGTTCTGGTCCTCCCTGGCATCATACATGGAGTTGGGAATGGGAAGAAGCTGGGATCTGTCCAGTATTCTCCCTCTGGCTAGGAGCATGGATGCATCCACAGTCTAAACGTGCGTTAGGGACACAGTGTATCTAAGGAGAAGGTGTGGGCAGGTAGTGTGACTTTCACAATGTCATTGCACTGAGGAAAGAGCACTGTGCTTATGAGGCTGGGAACTGAATCCCAGCCAAGAAGAGAGCAGGCCGAGCACATGTTTCTTTAAGTATTCAGAATATGTGTCTAGCTTAGGATGCTGAGCTATGCCCAGCCACCATATCTAAGAAGTTTTTTTTATCTCGATATTCAGTGGTTCTGTGGTTTAATTCAAATGATCTGGGCTGTGATTGTAGCTCATCTGTTTAGTGCAGACAAAGTGCTAATTCCAGCTGAGCTCAAATAAAGAAACGAAATGCAGGTGTAATAATCACTTAACACCAAGGGCCATCATCGTTCAGGAGAATGATTTATATATATATTGGCCAAAGAAATGTGGAAGAATTACTCCTGTACTACTAACTTGAGAGTTGAAACTATAGGAACCGTTATGTTATTTTTGAGTTATTACTATTGAAAAAAATTTTATCTTAACAAGTCAAGGGAAATGTGGTAAAAAATAAAGTAACACAAGAAATAATTACATAATAATTGCAATAAATGGTTTATGCAGAAGAAACACAAATCAAACACTTAATCTCTTTTTACATTTTAATCATTGGCTTAATTGGTGCTCTCTTAGAGAGCTTTAAAAACCTTGCAAATATGTATCGGTCCCATTAACAGGGACTGGAATCATAATGCTAATGACGGTGGGAAGGGAAGACAAAGGAGTCTGAATGAGCCGTATTGGAACAAACATTGTTCTTGGGGCTTTGTGAGGACGCGAAATAAATTAGAATAATTACGTGATCAAATGGAGCACTTGGCTGAAGTAGGCGGATAGCAAGTGCCAAAGTTAATTCACTGGGCAAGACTTATAAACTATGCAGCCAAAAACTCTCGGTGAAGAAACCGGTGGGTCCAAAACCAACAACAACAACAACAACAACAAAGTAATATCATGTAAGGGGTTGTATTTGTGCTCCACCACACAGAACAAACTGGAAAGAACAAAACTGGGTGTTTAGGATCAAATCCCCATGTAGAAGATGGTTGAAAATCACAATATTGAGCACATGTTCTGGGTTCTGCAAGTCTCAGTTTGTGTATCAGTTGTTGGTTTAAAAGGTATGGTCCTGGGCCTTCCACTCTCTGTATTGTAATGCTTATCTGACCTTGGAAAGACTGGCCATTGCTAACTTCTAGACTGTGGTTTCTCAGGAAAGTATTTTTCAAACAAGTTAATCAATTTTTCACTCACATCCCTTGAAAGAGTCTGTAACTCAGCCCACAGTCTACCTGCCCTAATCACGCCAGTGTCCGGAAGCAGGTGGCCAGAGGAAAGCACTCAACCCCAGCCCTGAAATCATTCTATGTAGCTAAACCTGCTTTGCTCCTCACCTGTTCCTTCCCACAAAAACAACAGTGAAGATGTATGCCATCTGTCACTTGAGCCACTCAGCTTGCCCAAACAGGTTCTATCTGGAGTGGATGGCCCTCATATTGGGAACTACGAATAACACAATCTCTTCAGTGGAGGTCATCTCATGCTCTACAGTCATCACTATACTTCACATGTTATCTAAATACGTTATAGTTTAACGAAATGGCAAATGAGTAACTGATAGGCCATTTGAACCCAGGACGATGAACTCAGTCCCACAATTGACACATTTGTGTCTCCAGATCAACCTACTTTTGGAAAAGAGGAGGAAAAACAGAGCATCACCAAAGAGAGGAAACTCCTGACAGTTCGATGTAGAAGACTGTTGAAAATACCCAGTCTAATGCTTGTTGTTCCTGATTAGTCTGTCTCCACTTAAAATCACCATGGAAACACAGCTCTGGCTGTTTCTAGAAATGTTTAACAAAGGAAGGAAAGTCCACCCTGAATGTCTTAGTTAGGATTTCCATCAATGTGATTAAAGCACTGTGGCCAAAAGCAACTTGGGAAGGAAAGGGTTTATTCCGCTTATACTTTCCACATCACCGTTTATCACTGAAGGGAGCCAGGACATGTGCTTAAACAGTGCAGGAACATGGAGGCAGGAACCGATGCAGAGGCCATGGAGGAGAGCTGCTTACTGGCCTATGATTCATGGCTTGCTCAGCTTACATTCTTATGGAACCCAGGATACCAGACCAGGAGTGGCACTAGCTACAGTGGGCTAGACACCTCCCCATCAGTTGTAAGAAAATGTACTACAGCTGGATTACTTTTCAATATTTTAAATTGATTCTTTGTGAATTTAACATCACTAACCCCAATCCCATTCATTTCCCATTTCTTCCATATCTGCCCTCTACCCTTGTAATTTCTCCCAAAAGAAAACTAAAACAAACAAACATTTCACTGTGGAAGCTGTGGTGTGTCACTGTGTGTCACACAGATACCCTTTTGTCCAAATAGCCTCACTTGCAAATGTTCCTTGCAATGAGTCATTGGTCTGGCTTGAGGTGTCTGGCTTCTGCTATACCATCAATGCTGGACCTTCACCAAGATCTCCTATCAGAAATCCTGCTTTTTTCCTGAGACGTGAAGATCTTGCAGCTTTGGTTCTGTAGGACTGGATCCTTCATGTGCTCCAACTGCTCATAGGTTGGGGTAGGCCAACTCAAAGCTCTGGATCTGGGCCTGGGTGTTACTTGGGCTGGTCAGCCTGCCAGCTCTCCCAAGCTTATGCCACCAGGGCCAGTATTCCTTTGCCGCCCAGTTGAGGGACAGGACCAACTGCAACTGGATCTTATGGAGATCTTATGAGAAAAGAAAGTGATCCTTTCAGATGACTTTTTTTAGTCAATTGAAAGAAGAAAATAATCCTTTCAGATGACTCTAGCTTATGTCAAGTTGACATAAAACTAGACAGCACACTGAATATAAGCAGCAGCATCCCACTGGCTGCCATCTCAGCCTGAATAAAAAGTAGAAAACAAATGGAGGGCCAGCATCTGTTTTTCTACTTCTTGGCTCAGGAAGAAATACAACCAATGGTCCCACACTTCTGCAGATATGAATGTGACGTCTTGCATCTCCAAACTGTGAGCCAAAATGAATTCTTTTTATTCTTAGGTTGCATAACTTTCTTAAAATATAAAACAGAGAGAGAGAGAGAAAGAGAGAGAATTTTTCTCATGTATGAGGATGCCATAGTGGAAGTGTGGAGATTACAGGATAATTTTGGTTGTTGGTACTCACATTTGACCATGCTTATGAGGTGGTCTCTCTTTTGTTGCTCACTGCTTAATACTCCAGGCTAGATGCCTATGAGCTTCTAGGAGTTCTCCTGTTTCTGTCTTCCATTGTCTTTTATCTCTCCTTAGAAGTTCTGGGATTAGATATGCTTCTCCTACTGGTCTAAGGTTTTTATTTGGTTTTGTGTTTTACACAGCTTCTGAAAATTCAATTTCAGGTCCTCATGTCTACACAATAAGTACATTTACCCATTGATTAATGTTTTAATTTGTGTTTGTCATAGCAAATAAAACATACTGTAGGCTAGACTCTGTATTTGATGGAGAACATAAGAAGAGGGTTTCGTTTCTTTTTTTGTCCTGTTTTGTCCTTTTGAATTTAGTCAACTGGCTTAATATCAGCTTTCTAAATCCATTCCTTTACTTGCAAATTTCATGACTTTAGTTTTCCTTTACAGCTTTTTTTTTTCTTTACAGTTTTTTTGTACCTATAGAAATTAAGCCCTTACCTAAGGTTCACAACTAGGTAAGATCAGTTAGTATTTATCTCCTCTAGCATAGCACCTTCCAGCACTATGAAAGCCAGACGGCAGATATGAATCTCCTAGGTCAATACCAGCTTAATTTTTATGTTTTATGACACAAGTATATGATTTTTTCCATAAATAGAGTATTACTGGGTTTAGAGGTGAATAAGGGGCATTAGCAATAGCCTGCAATTGTTTGGTATCTATGGGATCTCACTGGCTAATAACTCCAAAAACAGCAAAGATTCTTGGCACTGCAATTTTCATTTGCTATCCTGTAGTGCCTAATAGGGTCATTATTGCCTCAATATAAGGTAACTCCATTTAAATTATTTATATGTGTGTATGAATATATTGTAGGAAACTTTGACAGTAGCAGGTTTTCATATGAATTTTTAAAAATGTTAGTATTAGTTATCCTTCTGTGTCTTAGCTAGGGTTTCTATTGCTGTGATGAAACATCTTGACCAAAAAGTAAATTGGAAAGCCAAGGGTTTATTTCACTCACAGTTCCATTTCACCATCAAAAGCAGTGAGGACAGGAACTCATGCAGGGCAGGAAATGCGGCACTAAAGGCAAGTGCTGATGCAGAGGCTGGAAAGGGGTGCTGCACACTGGCTTGCTCCTAATGGTTTGGTCAGCCTGCTTTCTTATACAATGCAGGGCCACCTCCTCAGTGATGGCATTACGTATAAAAGGCTGGGTCCTCTCCAGTTAATCACCAATTAAGAAGATATTCTACAGTCTTATCTATAGCCCAATCTTATGGAAGCATTTTCCCAATTGAGGCTCTCTCCTCTGTAATGACTCTAGCACATATCAAGCTGGGACAAAATTAGCCAGTACAACTGACCGCTAGTCAAGTTGACACACAAATACATCACTTCTCAACTAAAGCCTTTCCTCTTTAATTTATTCCCAAGATGGCATGTTAATATTAATATCACAATATAAAACATAAAAGCTTAAAAGTTCCAAAGTCCTTACAAACGCAAACAGATTAAAAGTTCAGTTTTGTTAAAAAACCCAATCTCTTTAAAAGTCCAAAATCTCTTTTCGAAGTTAAAAGTCTCCCAGTTGTGGGCTCCTATAAAAAAAACAAAATTAAGTTAAATACTTTATTCAAGGGGGAAGAACCAGGGCACAGTCGCCATCTGAACCAAGCAAAACCAAACTCATTGTCCTGTTCTCTAGGATTTACTAGTGATCTTCTGAGCGCCTCCAAGGAGCTTAGCTCCCTTCTCTGGCTCCGCCCTCTGCAGCACGCAGAGCTGGCCTTCTCCACTCTGGCTGGCTCCACTCCCAGCCTCTTGCTGTTCTTGGTGGTCTTTTCATGGTACTGGCATCTCTAAAACGCTGGGGCCTTCTGCTGTATCTGGGCTGTACTCTTATCAACAGCCTCTCCTGTGTTCTCTTCAAGATGTCAGTCCTCAACTTCTTTGCATGATCCCTTCAATCCTGGTCCTTCAGCTGCTGCTGAGGCTGCACCTTCACCAGCCGCCCCTCCTGGCCTCTCACAGGGCCAAGTGTTAGCTGCTCTCCATGAACCCCTCCACACCTTCAACACTGAGGTGGCTCTTAATAATACCAAATGTGGCTGCCAGGGTGAGGTAAAACCATGGCTGCCTCTGAAACACAGCTTTCTGTGTGCTGATTCTGACAAAAACACTTGACAGAAGAAAACACTTCAAGGATGCTGGTCTCTTTTTAATAACTGCTAATTTCTCAGCTCCAGCTAACCCGCCTCGAGTATCCTAGCAAAGCAAAGATTTCACATTAGTAGTTTTATATCTTGTTAAACACAGCTGAATCGTCAGCCCCAGCTAACTGGAACCATAGAATCTTAATTCCTTAATAACAAATGTTCCCGAGAGAGTGTTTTAACTTCCCTCTGAAACTTCCCAGTACATTTCCATATTCCTTCCTCTAGTTGCCCTGCTATATTGCAACTCATTTAATAACTCCCTTTTTTGTTATTCTTTTCTAACTATTTATACCATTCTATCCTATCCCTTGTCCTTTGAAATCAGCTCCCCGACATGGTCCCTTAGCAATTCTGTGACCTGTACACCCATATTCTAAATGAAACACACACTTATCCGTTAGGACTGAGGGGGATGCAATTTCAAATATTTTTAATTTGTATTTCCCTGATGACCAGAGATGTCGAGCACTCTTAAAGTGCTTAGTGTGCTTTTTTTTTTTTTTTTTTTGCTATGATAAAGACTATAAGAAAGAACAACCTGGGGAGGCAAAGGGTGGTTTCAGTTTACATATCCTGATCTCAGTCTATCATAAAGGTAAGTAAGAGAAAGAGCTCAAGGCAGAAATCTTGGGACAAAAACTGAAGCAGAGGTGATGGATTAAAACTATTCATTGACTTGTTCCCCATGGCTCGCTCAGCAAAGACAGAAAGAGAAGGAGGGAAGGAGGGAGAGAGGAGAAAATGGAGGGGAAAGGAAATAAGGGAGGAAGGTAGGAAAGAGCAGGAAGAGAGAGAGAGAGAGAGAGAGAGAGAGAGAGAGAGAGAGAGAGATTAGGCTTGGCATAGATCTTTGACCTGCTCCATGTCTGGACCTGGGCTGGTTCACCTGTCTTAGGCTACCTGATGATCCCCTGCTTTCAGGAGGTCATCATATTAGTGCCAAACTTTGTGCAGATACTCAATAGACATGGCACACTAGAGCCCAGAACTCTTTGACTTAACCACCCTACTGCCTTAGCCTCTGGGACTACAACTGTGTGTCACCACACTGGCCTGGCATGAACTTTTGAGACCTCAAAGCCTTCTCCCCGTGCTACATCTCTTAATCTTTTTGTTTATTTGTTTGTTTCTTTTTAAATTTTTTATTAATTACACTTTATTCACTTTGCATCCCCCCTGTAGCTCCTTTCCTTCCCCCTATTCCTCCCTCCCTCCTCCTTCTCCACAAATGCCTCTCCCCAACTCCACTGATAGGGCAGGACTTCCTTTCATTCCTTCTGATCCTAGTCTATTATGTCTCATCAAGAGTGCCTGCATTGTCTTCCTCTGTGTCCTGGTAAGGCTACTCCCCCTTCAGGAGGAGGTGATCAAAGAGCAGGCCAATCAGTTCATGTCAGAGACAGTCCCTCTTCCCATTACTATGGAACCCACTTGGACACTGAACTGCTATGGGCTACATCTGTGCAGGGGTTCTAGGTTATCTCCATGAATGGTTCTTGGTTGGAGTATCAGTCTCAGAAAAGACCCTTGTGCCCAGATTTTTGGTTCTGTTGCTCTCTTTGTGGAGCCCCAATCCTCTCCAGGTCATACTATTTCCCACTTCTTTCATAAGATTCCCTGCACCTTGCCCAAAGGCTGGCCATGAGTCTCAGCATCTGCTTTGATACCCTGCAGAGTAGAGCTTCTCAGAGGCCCTCTGTGGCTTAAACAGTTCCACTTCCTGGTGACTAAGTGAGCCTATGGGGGCCATTCTCATTCAAATCACCACACCAAGAAGGCCCACACTGTGATGTGACCATCAGTTCTAATGAGTCTTATATTCTAGAGGGTGAAGCACTGACTTTAGAGAAAACTGTGCATGATACATGATAACAGGCAAACAACAGATGAACTTCAGAAAAGGTGCTGCTCTGAGACCCTAACTGAGAAGTAGTTTTTTGGAGCTTATAACTGTCAAGCTAGGGAAAAATACCCTGGAAACTGAGACATGATGGGCTAGTAATAATAATGGCAAGACTTGCTGTGGGCCATCCAGAAAGAACATTTTGTTTACATGTAATTATTTTTGTCATTTCTGTGAAAAAAAAAAGTTATGGAGACATACGTCTTTGGGGATGGTTTCAAACTTCCTTCTGCTATTAGGCATTGTTGCTGAGGGGAAAAGCCATGAAACCTTCATATATTACATGTGAAATAAATAAATCATGTTTTGTACTTGTTCTAATTTCTTCTGAGAACCACCATAGCAGGTCAGGGTGAACTTTTCAACCAAGAGATGTGATGGGTTTTATTTCCATGTTGAAGTCTCAGGGCCCAAATGGGACAAAATTTGGAAAAACAATAAATTTTCTTTTTTTTTTTTTTGGTGCAAAAGAAATTTTAGGGCCTAGAATAAAGTAGGTATCTGGCAAACATATTTACTCTTTGTGTATTAAACCTATCTTGTCATTAGTCCAAAGGGGGAAAAATATACTCATCTCTCATTTCATGTAAATGTTTCATTTCTGTTTATCTCTTCCCCGCACCATGTAACCCACTCACTTATTCAATAATCACTTTTTGAAAATCATGGTCCCAGAAAGGGACCATGAGCTGCTTTGATAGGTGGTCTGTTAATGATGCCAGGGTGTGCACAAAGATACGAAGGCACAGGAATAATCATCTTGATTAGAAGGAATACATTGATCATTGGAATTCCTTAGAAACAGACTGACACAGCATAAAGGGTCACACAGGAAGGCTCAGGGCAGTGAAGAACAAGGCAGAGTGAAGGGGTTGTGACAAAGGCTCTTGTTCTGCTTTTCAAAGGAAGGATTAGGGAGTGACTGGCTGCAGATGGATCCTTTGGGTCAATACGGTAGGTGGTGGGGTGTAAGGACTGTCATGGTTAAGGATGGGGATCAGTGGACCAGTATGAGTCCCAACAACATCTGAATAATTTCACATAATTGTATGTTTTGAGAAAGTCTATTTATTGCGTCAAACATGGTTTCCTTTAAAGTCAGTGCTTCCCAAATTTTTACTGTGAGACTCAGCATCTGCTTTGATCCCCTGGGTGGAGCCTTTCAGAGGACCTCTATGGTAGACTCCCTTCCTGTTCCCTGTCTTTTACTGCTTCTGGCGTCTATCCTGTTTGTCATTCTGAATGAGATTTAAGCATCCTCCCTAGGGTCTCTTTGCAGTTTAGCTTCTTTAGGTTTACAGATTTTAGTATGGTTATCCTATATTATATGGCTAATATTGGTTGTTGAGAGCCTTTAGGATGCTCTCACTTATGACAGTTTGCCCAGCTGTTGGTCACCTTGGAAGCTATTGAGGATACATTGTGGTTTTCCTCATAAGTAGATGAATGTTACAGATATGGAAAAGAAAGATCATGGAGCTCAGTGACCATTTACAGCAGGACTTAAAAGCTCACTTTGTCCTCACTAGCTGAGGAGCCATTTCTCAACTAAATCATTACTTTTCCTCCCCTTTCAGTGCTGTGGTCTTCAAAAGGAAGGCCCTCTGCTCAGCTCACACTTAAGTAAGAAGAGACAGAACGTACTTTCAAAAGAAAGTAGATCAGGAAAAAAAATTGATATTAGATTTAGAAAGATCTATGCAAAACCTGCTGTCATCATTTGGAAGAAAGAAATCTTTCCTACTACCATTATCACCATCATCATCATCATTATTATTGGTCTTATTATTAATTTGGCATCAAAGAAAGAAGCTCACTCCAACTGAGAGAGATGAGGTACAATGTCAACTTTATTCATAAGGTATCAGAGCCCATTTGGTGCTTACTTTACTAGAACACAAATGCAGTTATTACCATTGTGGAATTCATTCTATGTTCTTCCAGCAAATAAGCCGTATGGCTGCTTACCTTTATCAGATCCCTCAGCTGCCCATCCAGGGTGGTGGATGGCGTGGGACATGCTGCACATTGTCTTGGCAGGACAAGCATATTGATACTGTCTTGAATGCCCTCACGTGCTCCACACCCTAAAGTGTTGCATTCATTGCAGTACTGATCCATATCTATTATTGCATATTAAAGGTTTGGTGTACTTGGTTCTTGGAAGGATCTGAGTGTTCAGCTAGTGGGGTAGATAGTTGCTAAGAGTGTGTCTATTCTAGGCAATCTTATGCTATCTCAACAATTCCTTATAATCAATTAAAAAAAAAGCTTGGAATTCTAGAAACTGTTAGTTAAGAGGAAATCACAGAAGGGCAAGTACTGAATCTGTTAAGAAGTGTGTCTTTTCTTTCTCCGAAGCACCAGCAACCTCCACATGTTTGAATGTTCACTAGTCTGGCAATCCAAGTAAGGATTCACTTGTCCTCCATTGTCTTAGCATGTGTGCTGTATGACTTATCACACACCTATTGGGAGGCACTGTTGATGCAGAGAATGATGGACAAAAATTACTGGGCTCAAAGCTGGGCACTGTGGCACATGCCTTTAATCCCAGCACTCAAAAGGCAGAGGCAGGTGGATTTCTATGAGTTCAAGCCCAGCCTGGTCTATAAAGCAAGCCCAGAACAGCCAAGGATACACACAGAAATCTGGATTATCTCTTCCTGTCTACCATTTCTGGGTATTGTTTGTTCTTGTGTTCCCTTGGCCTTCTGTTGCAGGATAATTGATCCCATTGTGAACCCTAAGTTTGTGAACTGTAGAAACCTGTTTTTGTTTGTGTTCAGCCCTGACACACACCTTTAATCCTGCTTATTATAAGCAGGTGATTATGCTGTGGCTCAGCCCTAGCACACACACATTTAATCCAAGAGCTTTCTGTACATAAAATTTAATAACCTAGGTCAAGAGGTAGAGCAAGAAACCAGCTGGCAGGAATTAAATAGAAAGGAGGGGCATTGAGTTGGAAGGTATCTAAGACAGCTTGGTCTTTAGCTCTTTAGTTCTTTAGCTTTTTTGCTGTTGGCCTTTTCCTCCTGAGCTGTTTGGTGAGCTAGCAGGCCTTTTTTTTTTTTTTTTTTTTTTTTTTTTCTGGCCTGTCAGCTGAGTTAGCAAGCTCTTAGCTTTCAGGCATTTTTCTTCTGGGATGTGATCTGAGTAAGAGGGTCAGCTGGTGCTTTCTCTGCCTCTCTGATCTATCAAGTTTCCATCCCAGCATCTGGTTCCTGAGTCTTCATTGGTGAAACTGAACAAACATTTTGGAGTTTTTCTTTGTTTTTTTTTTTTTTAACAACAGCCTTCAGATTTATCATTGCTAAAAATCTGTAATCTCTCAAAAAATTTGATGTAGGCATTTGTCCTATGATCTTTCTTTTTAGTACTGCCTTCACTGTTGCATAAAGATTTAGTGTGATGTGGCTTCATTTTCATTCAATTTTAGGAATTAAAAAAAAAGTCTTGGTTTCTTCATTGACTCAGTAATCATTCAGTAATGTGATGTTTAATATTCATGAGCTTGTACAAGTTTACATTCCCACCAGCAGTGGAGAAGGGTTCTCCTTTCTCCACAGCCTCTCCAGCATGTGTTCTCAATTGAGTTTTTCATCTTGGCCATTCTGATTGATGTAAGGTGAAATCTCAGGGTTGTTTTCATTTGCATTTCCCTGATGGCCAGTGATGTTGAGCATTTCTTTAAGTGTTTCTCTGCCATTCTATATTCTTCTACGGAGAGTTCTCTGTTTAGCTCTATTTCCCCATTTTTAAATTGGATTACTTGGTTTGCTGCTTTTCAGCTTCTTTAGTTCTTTATATATACTGGATATTAGCCCTCTGTTAGAAAAAGGGTTGGTGAAGATTCTTTCCCAATCTATAGGCAGTCAGTTTGTTTTGATGACAGTGTCCTTTGCTTTACAGAAGCTTTTCAGTTTCATGAAGTCCCATTTATTGATTATTGCTCTTAGAGCCTGTGCTGTTTGTATTCTGTTCAGGAAGTTGTCTCCTGTACCAATGAGTTCTAGGGTCTTCCCCACTTTTTCTTCTAGCTGATTTAATGTGTCTGGTTTTATGTTGAGGTCTTTGATCCACTTGGACTTTAGTTTTGTGAAGGGTGATAAGTATGGATCTATTTGCATTTTTCTACATGTAGATATCCAGTTGGACCAGCACCATTTGTTGAAGATGCTGTCTTTTTTCCATTGTATGATTTTGGCATCTTTTTCAAAGATCAGGTGTCCATAAGTGTGTGGGTTTATTTCTGGGTCTTCTGTTCGGTTCCATTGATCCACCATTCTGTTTCTATGCCAGTACCATGCTGTTTTTACTACTGTTGCTCTATAATATAGCTTAAGATCAGGGATGGAGATACCTGCAGAAGATCTTTTATTGTAGAGGATTGTTTTAGCTATTCTGGGTTTCTTGTTATTCCATATGAAGTTGAGAGTTTTTCTTTCCAGGTCTGTAAAGAATTATGTTGATAATTTGATGGGAATTGCAATGAATCTCTAGGTTGCTTTTGGTAAGATGGCCATTTTTGCTACTAAAATTTGTACATCTAAAGAAACTAATTAAGAAAGAGGACCCTGACTAAAATGCTCAACCCCCATCTTGAAAGGCAAAGAGGAAGTACATCAGAAGAAGAAAACAGGAAACAAGCTAGAAACCTGCCACAGAGGGCCTCTGAAAGGCTCTGCCCTGCAGACTATCAAAGCCGATGCTGAGACTTATGGCCAACTGTTGGGCAATGTGCATGGAATCTTATGTAAGAAGTGGGAAATAGTAAGATCTGGAGAGAACAGGAACTCCACAAAGATAGCAACAGAACCAGAAACTTGAACACAGGGGTCTTTCCAGAGACTCATACTCCAGCCAAGTACCATGCATGGAGACAGCCTAGAACCCCTGCACAGATGTAGCCCATGGCCATTTAGTGTCCAAGTGGGTTACATAGTAATAGGAAGAGGGACTGCCTCTGACATAATCTGATTGGCCTGCTCTTTGATCACTTCCTCCTGAGGGGGAAGCAGCCTTACCAGGCCACAGAAAATGACAGTGCAGCCACTCCTGATGAGATCTGATAGACTAAGATCAGAAGGAAGAAGAGGACCTCCCCTATAAGTGGACTTGGGGAGGGGTATGTGTGAAGAAGGGGGAGGGAGGGTGGTATTGGGAGGGGAGGAGGGAGGGGCTTATGGGGGATACAAAGTGAATAAAGTGTAATTAATAAAAATAAAAATATTCATGAGCTTGTGTACTTAGAAATCAAGATATTATTTAATTTTTTCTATTTATTGAGACTTGCTTTGTGTCCTGGATGTAAGCAGTTTTGGAGAAAGTTGGAAAGGTTGCTGAGACCTATGTGTATTTGTTAGTGTTTCTGTGGAACGTTATGTAGGTGTGGTTTAGGTCTGTTTGATTTATAATGTCATTTACCTTCATTATTTTAGATGAGCCTGCTAGTGAGTAGAGTAGATTTCTGATGTCACCCACTATCACTCTGTTAAGGTTAATCTGTAGTTTTAGGTCTGGCAGTATTTGTTATATGCAATAGTGCCCACCTGTTTTAGATTCGTGTATGTCTAGAATTGTGACGTTTGGGGGTAAATTGCTCCTCTAATGAGTATGAAGTGACCTTCCTCATCTCTTCTGACTAGTTTTTGTTTGAAGTCTATTTTGTCAGATATTAGAATAATTACATCTGTTTGCTTTATAATTGCATTCACTTGATGTAACTTGGTCCATCCTTTTATCCAAAAGCCACCTCTACCATTGATGGTGAGGTATGTATCTTAGAGACTCCATTGTTGTCTTTGATGGGTCTTGTTTCTAATTCAATCTACTAGTCTCTGTCCCTTTGTTGGAGACACTGAGACATGTATATTAATTTCTGTCATTTTGATTATTTTGTGATGTTTTCATGTCTATCGGTTAGCTGTCCTAGCATTAAGTATTTATTCTCTGTGACATTTTAGGTATGTTTATACCTGCATTCAGACTAAAGTATTCCCTCCAGTGTTTTCTGCAGATCTGGCTTAACTGTTATAAATACTTTGAATCTATTTGATCATGGAAACATTTAATTTGTCGTTCAGTCTTAATAGATAGTATTACTGAATATAATATTCAGGGTAAACAGTTGTCATCTTTCAGGGGCTGGAATACATCTTTCCAAGCTCTTCTGGTTTTAAAAAGTTTCTTTAAAATGCTAAGGTGTTTTCAGATGGATCTTTCTTTATAACATCACATTGTGGTTATGAGCCCAGCCTTTAACAGCTGAACTGTTGCCTCAGCCTGACCTTTTTTTTTTCAACTTTCTTTGTTTTATGATATTAATGTTTGAAGTATTTAGTGAAAAGGCTACTTTCGTGTTCTATATATTCAGTGTTCTGTAGGCCTGTTGTGCTAAGATGGGCAGATATTTCTCTAGGTTTGGTATGGTATTCTTCTCCTTCTCCTATCCCTGTTATCTGAAGGTTATATCTTTGATGGTGTGCCCAAACTCTCACATGTTCTATTTATGTATTTTTCTAAATTTACCATTGACTTTTATGCAATGATTTAGCTCAAATCACAATGTTTTGTTTTCCACATGATCCCTTCTACTGGTGAGAATTTCCACATAGGTGACCCCCCTCAACTTCTAGCTTACTGACATTTTCATTGCCAATATTATTTCATTTTGGAGTTTTTCAGCAATTGTAACTGTGTTGGATTCCATTTTCATAACTCAGACTGACTCAATTTGTTCCATAACTTCATTTGTCTTTTTGTTTTTGTTCTATGAGACTATATTCATGTTTTCTTTGAACTAATTTAAATTCTTTGTCTGGAAGTCCTTCCAGGTCATTTTTATTAGGGGCCATTATGATGGGATGATTAACTTCAGGAGAAGACATGCTGTCTTGGTTTTTCCTGTTGCGTCTATTTCTGTACTGAGATTACTGAATCTGGAGTTAGTGTGTTAGATATTTAATTTTTTCTTTCATTCTTTTTGCTCAAGTCACCTTCTGTTTTTCAATGGAGATGCTCACAGTATTCAGGAGGGGACTAAGTCATAGTGGGGTTGAGCTGCCATTTTGCTCCATTGGTCTAGTATCGAATGATGCAGGCTCTATTCAAATTTTTCTCTGTGTGTTACCTACTGTCTGGTACCTGAAACCTCTTTGGCTAGATGCCCAGTGTAAGTTTTCCCTAACTGTTGACTAGTCCTGGGGCCATAAAGACAACTGGAGGTTTCAAAGTATGCAGCTAGCAGGATTTTAAGTCATCTTGGTTGAAGGGTCCTGAAAACAGCTTTGGCTATTAAACATGTTATTGGATAGCTTGTTATTTAGGTTTTATAATTTTCATTGATGTGAAAAATCAGCCACATTTCTGTGCCTGTATACCTGGATTCTCTTTTGTTCTATTGATATCTATCTTTTACCAAGCAATAGCTCAATATTGAATATCCTGTCTATATAATAAGTCTTGATTTTCAGGAATTGTCTTTTATTCCAATTTGTTTAAGGCTGTTCCCCATTGTCACTTCTATCAGGTTCATTATATCTGGTTTTATGTTGAGGTCTTTGATCCAGCTGGACTTTAGTTTTGTACAGGGTGATAGAAATGGATCTATTTGTATTCTTCTACATGCAGGCATCCAGTTAGACCAGCATCATTTGTTGAAGTTGCTTTATTTTTGTATTGTATAATTTGGGCTTCTTTATTTAAAAAAAATAGGTGACAATAGCTTTGTTAGTTTATATCTGCAAGAATAATTAATTACACATCTCTTCTCCAGGGCTTGCTTTCATGTATTTGGACCTGGCATTCATATATTGAATTATTGTATATCCTATGAGACATGGAAATAGTATTGACCAATGATAAATAAAGAAATACTGTCTCAAATACATTTATTGTACAGTCCTAGGGCTACTAGTTCTTAGTACCTAGAAAAATTTGCAAGACACATGCTGTGCAGAGTTAAGCACTCAGAAGCTGCCCAAAGATATTAGCCAACTATCTGAGCAGATGTCACCTATTTGGTAATATTTTCCTAGGTCAGGGGCAGATTTTCTTTCCCAGGAGCTCCCTGGGCTGATGTTGCCTCTACCTACTAAGAACCCTTTAAAGACCTTACCTACTTACTATTTCTCTCTGGAGAACTAACCTCTCATTATTTGTCTGAGTATGGGCAACATAATGCGTCTACATCTCTATATTGAAAATTAAAGTCTCTCAATCTCTCTCTCACATTCTTTTTCTGCTCCCTCTCCTTCCTTTACCTTCTCGTAGCTGCACCTTTCTCCCTTCCAGCATTTCCCATTCAATTATTCCCACAGGGTTCTAGCCTTTTTGCCATATCTGCTTTCTTACCAACTCTCTCATCACTCTGCCATGTTCTATCAAAGTTCTCATTTGTGTCCTTTTGGGTTTGTCCTGTTCCAGTTTATTCTGTGTAAACACTTGTTGCTACATCTATGATTACAGCTCAATTTTTCTGAATGAATCTGTTCCTCCCAGTTGTTTTTCTCCAACCCAGTGTTGTCTAATAACCTAGCCATTGGCCACATTTGGCTACCAAGTCCTAGAAATGTGATAAGTGCAGCCAAGGAGCTCAAATTTCATTTTTATTGGTGTTTTTATTTCTTCAGTTTAAAACAATACTAAAATCTAATCTTACTGCTAGAAAGTGACTGGTGAGCGTGTATATCTACCTTTTCATCTATCACATTTTATATATATTTTTATGGCAGGCAATTCAAATATATGTCTGATGCAGAGTCACCATAAAATTCAAATATACCCCATCTATAATCAACTAACTGTGTTTTGAAGACTTGGTGAAGGAAAGTAACATGATTCTCAACAATAGCTTTCACAGGTTGTACATGGTGGTGGGCACAAGTCATTTTGGTCCTTGTGGGATTGAGCTAGATGCATTCCTAAATTTGATGCTTGCCTGGGCTACACGGTGAGGTCCTGTCTCAAAAGCAAATATCACATAAATAAAACAAAAACTTTTATATGAATTAATTTTACACATATTAAATATGTGAGTTCAATAAAATACATCATATATTTATTCCATCTGTCTCGTGTGACTTCTATTAAGTTTTAAGCAGCATATAAGGATCACTGAGTATTTCTGTAGACTATTGTTTACTTTCCAGCCCTTCATGACATGCTGCCTCTTTCCCTCTTTCAGTGGAGTAAGGTGCTATAACCAAGAGTTTTACAACACAAGTCCCTAATGCAAGTCAGTTTTCTTTTTAATTTAATTTTTATTTTTATTAATTACAGTTCATTCAATTTTATCCCACCTGTAGCTCCCTCTCTCTTCCCTCCCAATCTCACCTTCCCTCCCTCTTCTTCACCCATGCCCCTCCCCCAGTCCACTGATAGGGGAGGTTTTCCTCCCCTTCCATCTGACCCTAGCCTATCAGGTCTCATCAGGACTGGCTGCATTGTCTTCCTCTGTGTGCTGGTAAGGCTGTAACCTCCTGAGGGGGAGGTGATCAAAGAGCAGGCCAATCAGTTTATGTCAGAGACAGTCCCTGTTCTCCTTACCAGGGAACCCACTTGGACACTGAGCTGCCAAGGGCTACATCTGTGCAGGGGTTCCAGGCCATCTCCATGAATGGTCCTTGGTTGGAGTATCAGTCCCAAAAAACAACCCTTTGCCAGATTTTTGGTTCTGTTGCTCTTCTTGTGGAGCTCCTGTCCCCTCCAGGTCTTTCTCTCTTCCCCTTCTTTTATACGATTCCCTGCACTCTGCCCAAAGTTTGTCTATAAGTCTCAGTATCTGCTTTGATTCCCTGCTGGGTAGAGTATTTCAGAGAACCTCTGTGGTAGGATCCTGTCCTGTTCCCTGTTTTCTCCCTCTTTTGATGTTCATACTCTTTGCCTTTCTGAATGAGGATTGAGCATCTTACCCAGTGTCCTCCTTGATTAGCTTCTTTAGGTGTACAGATTTTAGTATGTTTATCCTATATGATATGTCTAATATTCATGTATGAGTGAGTATATACCTTGTGTGTCTTTCTGCTTCTGGGATACCTCACTCAGGATGATCTTACTGAAAGCTTCTGTAAAGCAAAGGACACTGTTGTCAGAACAAAATGACAGCCTACAGATTGGGAAAGAATCTTAATCAACCCTGTATCTGACAGAGGGCTAATATTCAGAATACATAAAGAAGTCAAGAAGTTAAAAAGCAAAAAATCAAGTAATCCAATTAAAAAATGGAATACAGAGCTAAACAGAGAATTATCAATAGAGGAATATCAAATGGCAGAGAAACACTTAAAGAAATGCTGCATTGAGAAGAACAAAAAAAAAAAGATCAGAAAGAAGGAGGACCTCCCCTATCAGTGGACTTGGGGAGAGGCATGCATGCAGAAAGGGGGGGAGGGTGGGACCGGGAGGGGAGGAGGGAGGGGCTTATGGGGGGATACAAAAGGAATAAAGTGTAATTAATAAAAGTTAAATAAAAAATTAAAAAAAAAGAAGTGCTCAACATCGTTAGTCATCAGAAAAATGCAAATTAAAACAACCCTGAGATTTCACCTGACACCCATCAGAATGGCTAAGATCAAACCTCAAGTGACAACACATGCTGGAGAAGATGTGAAGAAAGGGGAACCTTCCTCCATTGCAGGTGGGAATGTAAACTTGTAAAACCACTGTGGAAATCAATATGGCACTTTCTCAGACAATTAGGAAAAGCGCTTCCTCAAGATCCAGCTATACCACTCCTAGGCATATATCCAAAAAAGGCTCAAGTACACAATAAGGACATTTGCTCAACCATGTTTGTAGCAGCTTTATTTGTAATAGCCAGAAGATGGAAATAGCCCAGATGCCCCTCAGTTGAGGAATGGATACAGAAATTGTGGTAGATTTACAGAATGGAATACTACTCAGCAATTAAAAACAAGGAAACCTAATGCAAGTCTTAACTCTCATCCCATACCCCAAAATGACTCTACCTTGGCAGACTATTTTTATATTTTCTTTACCTCCCAAGCCTTTCTTGAATTGCCCTCAAAACAAACAAGAAAGAAATTTAAAAACAGGCCAAGTGATACTTATTATTTAAGAGTCTCCCCAAGAATAATCCCAGAAATGCAGATGGTGTCAAGGTGGTTTTCTTTCTTAGCCAGGTATATTTTTGCCCTGTGTTGTATTTCTATCATCTAAGACATCTAGTTTACTTCTTCCTCAGGAAATGCTTTGAATAATAAATAAATAAATAAATGTTAATTGTATTAAAAGTACTACTAGAGTTTTCATAAAGGAACAAAAAAAAAAAGAAAAAGAAAAAGTCAAGCAATAAACTCAATATTAACCCATTCCTGTGCATTGAAATACAGAGTTGGTCCACAAGCACTTGTCTCCATGTTTGAAAAACCAGTAGAGCAAGCCCCTGTGAAATCCAATCAGAAAACAGAAGAATGAAGCAGCCTAAGAGGATACTTCTAGTGTGGCAATTGCAATCACAGACCATCAGTCTTTTGTAATATACTTGAGTTGGCCCCAGTGCATCCTGCGTTCTGTTCTCCTGGCTATTACCTATTTAGCCAGCACCTCCTTCCTAAAGACATATACATATACTCAAACAAACCCAAGCCTTGAGAACCTTAAAGCCATTCTGCCTTTTCTAAGGAGTTGTAATACTGTATCTGATTTATATTCCCTGTGGATTGTAAGTTTATAAGGTCTCATTTCTGCATTTGACTGGTTGACAAACTAATGATACATTTATGAGTCTCGTTATAATTGTTAATGCTTCAGCTAGTCAAAAATGCCTGAAAGTCATATTTTCTAAATAGCATAACATGTTACAATTCAAATAAAACTCTAGTTTCTTATGAAGTGTCTTTGATACTGACATTATTATTAGAGGCTCAAAATCTGTGCTGAATAGCACCAGGAATCTTTTTGCCTCATAGCACTATCAAACACAGAGCTTTAAAAGCAGCCATTGTGGTAAACAAGAGAGAAAGCAGTTCTTATCTGAGTGCAGGACACTGGACATCTTTATCCTGTGGGCATTGTGTCCATAGAAGGTGAAACCTGCACCAATATAGTATTAACCTGTTTGTATGTTCTCTTTTCTAATTGCCCTAGTGACCTCTTGCATGGTTAAAAAAAATAATAACACATTGGAGGAAAGACAAATCTCAGCTGTGCTGTCTATAATTTATTAACTCCCCAAACTCATCTGGAGGAGTAGTAAAGTGTATCTTATTTGCAAGAGCTATGTCATTATTCAGTTAAAGAAGCTTGGGATCCCAGTTAAAGTGCTGGGATCTAGAATAAGGCATGACAGAGCATCTCCTGTCTATCCTTTTCAGCTACGTAGCATTTTGAAGATCTCTGTTCTAATATTTTTTGCTGTACTTTGCATCTGTACCACCAGGAGCCATTCTGGATATCTTTTCTAAGTCAGAGTAGTTTGAATGCCTAATAGTCTCTGTGCTCCTCCACAAATGAAATCTTTCTGGATGTTGGTTGAACCCTATGTTTCATGAGAACTGAGCTGTACAATAAAGCCTGCTTCTCTTTCATGGGTATTCTGTCTTCTCTCCTTCTTCCATATATTATCTCTCTCTCTCTGTCACATTGTCTGCTTCAATAATATGACAGTGACTCTCTACTTGTTTATGTATCAGGAAGCTACAAATTATGCTTAAGAAGAAGTGACTTCAAGGATCGGTTTTTTCACCTGTGGGTAGTTGGAATGACAATGGCTCTCCTATGTTTGGATATTCAGCCCCGACTTGGTGGAAATGATTAAGCACGATTAGATCACCTGGAACAGGCCTTGAGGTTTCAAAAGACTGGTGCCATTCCCAATATGACCCCTCTCTGCCTCCTGCTTGCTTGAGATGTGAGCTCTCAGCTGCCACAATGCCTTCACTAAACCATCTTGGATTCTAGCCCTCTTAAATCATAAGTCCAATTAAATGCTTTCTTTTATAAGTTGTCTTAATCATGGCATCTTAATCACAGCAATAGAAAAGTAACGAACAAACCAGGCTTGGCATAAGCCCTGAAAATTCGCATTCATAACTAGCACCCAGTGATACAGATGATGTGGGTCAACTTGTCACAGCCTTCTCACAGAGGTAGCATGCAGATCTTCTCAAAGATGCAGGAAGAATGGCTTCAGAGATAAAGGACATCTGTCTTCCACCTTCCACCTTAGTTCTTTCCAGAATGTCTGTCCCAGCCGTGTGATCATATTTAGAAGGATTTTTAAACTGTAAAAAGCTAGGATATGTGTAAAAGGGAACACGCTATTAGGAGACTTTGCTTGGATTCTGATTTACAGGAATTTTTTTTCAAGCCAAGTACACCCCTCCTTTCCATCCTGGTTTGTTTCTCTTCTCTTGTAACTTATAGAGGGAAGCACGTCTTTCAGCTGGGTGGTGCCCGTGCTGGCTCTGATGCGTGTAATCTATGCCTGAAGATGTGTGTGTATAATCTCAGTTGGTTCCTGAAGAAGCCTGGCCTGGGATTCTGCAGGTCTTTGCTGTAGGCTCCCAGCCAGTCATTTAGATAGAAGTTTTACTTTTAAACACTAAATTGATGTAAGGGAAATTCTTTTCTACACAGAATGCAAAGCATGCATTTTTCTACTCATCTAGGTGTACTTACATACTAACTTCTCGAGAAGAGCTATTTGCCACCATGGAGCATAATCAAGATGACCTGGGTAGTTTTTATAGTTAACTTGACACAATCAAGTCACTCGGGGAAAGGGAACCACAATGGAAGAACTACTTCAGTTAGATCTGTGGTCATGTCTATGAGGAATTGCACTGAAAAAGGAGATTTCTGAATTAATTATAAAAGGTAGAATAAGAGTACATCACAGAAAGTCCCAGCCCTCTATGGACAGAGCTGTGTCTGGGCAGGTGGAGCTGGACTGCATGAGAAGACAAGGTTCTTCATGGTCTCTGCTTAGTTCCTGCCACAGGTTCCTGCCCTGACTTTCCTCGGGGATGGATTATGACCTGGAAGAGTAAGCTGAAACAATCCCTTTCCTTTTCAAGTTGCCTTTTGTCAGAATGTTTTCATCATAGCCACAGAACAGCAAACTAGAAAAAAAAAATGTTGCTGTTTTTTTTCAAAATATATAAAACTAGGATTTTCAAAGTTAGCTCAAATTGTGTTTTTGCTGTCTTTACAATCTCTTGATCTTAATGGACTGGGCCTGTGAAACAGATATTCTCTCTTTCTCTCTCGCCCTCTCTCTCCTTCTGCCTCCCTGTTTCTTTCTATTCAGATACTTCATGTAACAATTTAAATTTCATTTAAATATTTAGAAATATGGTCTTTTCTGAACTAGCAACCTGCCAATCTACCTCAGTGATGCTCCCCAAATCATTAATTGAAAACCTCTGCAATGAGAAATTCAGCGTTTGCAGCATCCCTTGGCTTGCCAGTTTAGGAAACACAGCTGCACTGTCTTGTCCCACCCAGAGCTCATTTGTGCAACTTTCTGGTTCTCATTACCATACATACTTTTCTATCTATTCAATACTCCTTCCTGGAAAATTCTACACGATTAGTCAGAGAAGCATAATGGTGTTTTTACTGTATAATGTTGGTGAGGGTGGGAAAAAATATTTCTAAAACTCTTAACTTACTATGATCTTCTCCAAAGGATGAAGATTTGGACTTTTTCTCTGATTTTCCCTCTGAGAAGTGTCTTAGCAATAACCCTGAGGAAGGAAGAAGCCAAGATGTAAATGGGCCTTCCCTTCCTCATGCTGTTCCAACCATCGAAAGTGCACGCCAAGGTCAGATCATTCTGGTTTTCATATCAGTTTTAAGCAAAAGTGGTGGAATAAACTCCTGCTTCATGGAATTGGACATTACCAACTTGTTTTTGGTTTTGTTTTCAAATCACAGATGTTTATTGCTTATTTTACCATGTTGCCAAAACCAAGTTTTCCTAGAACCAAGTTCTATTTGGTTAAATATAAAAGTGAAACAAGTGCTTGAGACAAGGATGAACCTGGAAATCCTAAGGTGGGAATTGTTGCCAGAACCATAAACCACTGGTAGAAATAATGGCCCTTTTATTGGTTTAAACATTAAACTACCTGCTAGGCTGTTTGAATATTAATAAAAAGTGATTTTGGAAGGATTGTGACTTAGTTCAGATAAACATCTAAAATTTTTAGAGATTTTGATCCAAAAAATGTTCAGCTCCAGAATTAGGCTCCGACCTGACAAGCTCTGGATTTCCTGTGCAGCCTCACTTCCTGTTTACACTCCACATGGATTCCACAAGGGATGCTCAGCAGCTGTCTTGCGTGTCTCTCCTCCTGTCACTCTCAGTTCCTAAGAGAAAATGAAATGGCCCCAAATGCTCTCAATCTCAGTTTATTCAAATCCAAGATGTGAGATTTATATATATATATATATATATATATATATATATATATATATATATGTCTATATGTCTATATGTCTATATGTCTATATGTGTGGGTTCATGTATGTATGTATGTGAGTGTGCATATGTGTGTAACATATGCATCACCTTTGAGAAACATGTATATTCTTATACTAATATATCCCCCTAAGCTTACATTTATTACTAATAGACATATAGCTATGGAATATTTATAAAATCATACATATGTAATTCACTTGTAATATTTAAATGTAACTATGGATTATTACTGATATGTATTAGTGAGTTTATAAAGGTATTTAAATGAAACATATATATATATATATATAGTATGAAGCCTGATATATATATTAAATGTATCTATTTTACATAGAAAACATCACATTTCTGATAAAGAATGGGAAGATTCCTGTCAGGCTACTTTTATAGTTTTGTAAATAATACATTTCATGCAGGCTTTTGTAGTTCTCTGGCCTGGATATATTACATTAGTTATGTTAGAACTAGCTCTCAGGGCTCTCTAACTTAGGAAACGTTCTGAATGTTGCCCCTCACACTGTTTCTTCATTGTGGAAACCAGATTTCATAGCTGAAACAAGTGCTAGCTATGAAAGAGAGAGATAACACATGATCTTGATAACCAGCTAAAGAGACATAAAGGCATCATCATTCTCAAACTTAGTGAGACAACTAGCAAATACGTCTTGAGAGGTGATGGATTTAGTTTTAATAGTGCTCTGAATCACCAAAAACAAAGTGCTTAGATCTTCAATAGATCTCCAATATGCTGGGGTAATACTTCTATATAGCTCTTGCATCTATTTAGCTCATGTTTCACACTGCTATGTAACAGGTGGCAACAAAAAGGCTGGGGCTTGCTTCGTTTTTGCTCTGGATTTTTGTTGTATTTTCTGCTTTCCGTTTTGTTCTTTTTTCTAGAAGCAAGTATTCCCGATTGCTGGAGCAAGTATGCCTGAAACATTGCTGGGGAAGTAGCACTTGAGCCCTGGCTTATTTGCCCTTCACTGGTCATCACTGAGAGAAACTCTGGGCCTAAGAATCCCTTGGTTGGAACACCGATTTACCCCCAAAGGGACGTATTATTACAGCTAGGAAAGGGGGCACTTGTCTCTGCAGATCTCTTGGGCAGCACTAAGAAAGCTCCAGGTTGAATGAATAAAAGAAATTAAAAGGAAAGGAAAGGACACGACTGGTCCTAGGTTTGATGGAGGAGAATATTGAGTACAGATACGTAGGGGAGCATAGGTAGAGGCAGACACATTTGGGAGAGTCTAGAGTGATCATGACCCGGAACCATTAGGGGGGGAGGGGAAGGAAGAAGGGGAACCAAGTACAACAGCCAGGAGGCCAAAGGTATAAAAGGTGCAAAAGAGGGATGGGTATCCAAAATGTCTGAGTTATATATGGACAAAGCTTCTGTGGAAAGGGCAGCTCAGCCCCCAGGCTGGAGAGTTCAGGGAGTGGGTGGCATGTATGCCAGCCATGCCATAGGCTGTAACGGGCAGGGACTGAAGAATGCGGGGAGAACCTAGAAGCCGGGTCTGCTTTCCTCTGTTAAACAGGCACCAGAGCAGCTTGTCTCAAGGTTTCAAACTTAACACAGGTGAGAGAGTCAAAGCACAGGTCATTTAGGACAACACTGCCCAAGGTCACTAGCTTCGTTCACTGCAGAGACGGCAGTTTTCTCATCAGTACCAGTGTTCATTTAAATGTTCCACCCACAGGACTACTCACCCTTAAAGATTTTTATGTCCATAGCAACATCAAACAGTAACAAAATCCTGGACTCCAAAGTTGACTATTTTCTTTATCTTATTCTTTTTTGTTGTTGTTGTTGTTGTTGTTATTTTTTTTTTTTTTTAAGATATCAGAAGATGGAAAGATCTCCCATGCTCATGGCTTGGCAGGATTAACATAGTAAAAATGGCCATCTTACCATTCTCTTATTCTTATTTGGACAGCTTTGAATTTTAAATGACAAGATCTCTGATGAAATCATGTGTGTGTGTGTGTGTGTGTGTGTGTGTGTGTGTGTATCTTCCATGGTTTCAACAATTTCAATTAGTCAAAGATCAAGTAATTATTTGCACTTTTAGCTAGGGAGTTTCCTTTGCTAATTCCCTCCCCCTCCATTGGAGAAAAATAACCTTTCCTTAATCTTTTGAAAAGAAGTTTAAGGTTTTTTATTAGGAGTTTTATGCATGCATATAATACTGAAAGACCAAAAGATAAATTAACAGCTATTATTAAGACCTGAACTAGGTGGGTGGAGAAGTCCAGTAATGCCCTGAGGGGAAGGACTGCCTTACTGCATTCTTTCCCCACCCACTAGAGATAACAGTTGCTAGGAAACTGGCCCATCCCCCTAGGGAGAGACACCAGGTCAAGGTCGGGGGACCTTCCTATAGCCAATCAATTAAAAATGTAGCATTTTGGCCAATAGATGCTTGCCAGGCAGGAATTGCCCCTGCCTTGGGCATGCTGGGAGGGACCAAAATCTTTATATCACCCAACTAACCTGGGCAAGGCGCGCTCGGCTCCCACTGCTTCTGCGGTGGGTGTATGTGGGCCCAAGCTGCAGCTTGTAATTTACAATAAAAAGAACCTCATGTATTTACAGCAGAGTCTAGTAATTCCTGGTCTTTTGGGGTTCATGAACTGGGCACAACAATACTTTTTATTAAATCCCTCCCTTTTAATTCTTTTCCTATTCTATCCACCACTTTCCATGCCAAATTCACATGCTCACTTTTTAAAAACCCACTGAGTTCTTGGTGCAGCTTATCTGTGTGACCTTCTGAGTTTCCCCGTTTTAAATGAGCTGTCACTCATCCTTTCAGCACTCCATCAGTTCTTCAGCTCGACATACTCCTATTATACACCTGACACATGTGTGAGCTGCCCATGGGTATTCTCCTGTGCTTCTACTCACACTACAGTGGGTCCTGCCTCACCGAGACAGGAAGAGCAGCTGCCTGAGATAAAACTGCTGTTCACAGACAATCCCTCAAGGAGAGATTCTGAAGTCATTTTACTTAGGCGGAAGGACGAACATTCCAGCACAAATCACCAATGATGTGGCCAAAGTCCAGATCAAGACTTCTGGAAAAAGAATTTGGGAGAGTAAGGCTGAATGGTTAGGCAAAAACCAGGCAATGGGACTTAGTGGAAGAGGATAAAGAGCTGAGCTTAAGTCAAAATGGAAATGTAACTGCTGTTGTTCTTTTATATGTGAGGCAGCAGACTGTGGCTTCATCATTTCCAATTGTAACTCCTGTGCCTATGGATGCAATATCCTCCTTTGGCCTCAGTGGACATCAGGGACACATACACATACACATTGCATATAAATTTATGCAATCAAATGTCAACACAAAATAAAGGAAAGACTGGCAGAGAAAGAGCATAAGATTCAAACCGTTCATTTAGTAAGTGTAGAAAAATGACATAAAGAATACATTTTCAATAATACTTAAAAAAAAAGAAGTTTGCAAACTAGACACCATACACAGATTTCCCAGAGCCCAGGCACACTCTGGGTCTCTCCTTGCGGTAAGGGCTAAAGACAGGGTGCATTCCTAACAACCTATAACACTGGCAGCAAGGTGAACAGCTTTGAAGTGTATATACAGACAGCACATGATAAGTTAAAAGGAATATAAACATTGAGGCTCATCCTTAGGGATATGATATAGGGAGCTGACAGATCTTAATGTCACATTGATTAGTACAGACCTAAACCTATACTAAAAACTGCAGGTTTTCCAGTCAGTGTGTCAAAATTGCACACACCATCCCAGGTTTCTGTGTGTCTAGCATGCTTTGAATCAGATGACAAAATGCCATACAATCATTTTTGTAGAGGAAAATATTTACTTGATAGAATCAGCACCCATGCTATTATTTTTAGTTTACTCAAAAGCAGTGGCTAGCAAACTGTGTTGCGAATAAAGTTTTATTGGCTTGCAAGTGTGCTTTGCATTGTCCATTGTTGTTTTTCTACCACACTCAACATCAGTTTGACCACAAATCCTAAAATATTTACGACAACGCTTGTCAATTCCTGCTTAAAGTGATTGATGAGATAAATTGCAGCTGCATTCTCCAAGTACATTTCCAAAAGAAAGTGTGTATTCTTGAGCAAAACAGTATAGATTTGATTCTCTAAGTTGATTTGTGAGGCCGTATTAGTTAGAGGGTGCACTTATCCATGGGAATTCTAGTAGAAGGAAAATTGTCATAGACACTATTTACAAGACAAATATTGTCATTGATGCCAATTATCAGCTCATTTCAGGGCAACAGACATGGGGAAAGTACAATGTCAGGAAGCCCAGCATCAGCTTTAGCATTCACTCTTTGGCTATGAAGGAGAATAACATTTCTCTTGACTTCAGTAGACAGATAGTATAGTCTATAGGTTCAAATTCTTGTGTCTCAAATCATCCCTCAACCGGTCAGTGAATGTGAAATTCCTTAACTCAGTGATTTTAGTTGGAGGTTTATCTAGGCATTCTAATCCCTACTTCCATATGTATAAAACCTGCTGTGAAGAATGAAGAATTAGAATATATTTGCAAGAATCTTAACCATGTCATGTGTAACAGGCATTCAAGAAGCCTCTGTATGAAGATATGGTGATTAAAGATTTGGACATCTTTTCTGTTCTGGATGCTGTGTAAACTGCCAACAGTCCATACAGGACAGGAAAAGAGAGAAAGATTTGGAATCCAGTCCCATGCCTATTTTACAGAGCAGTGTGAATCCTAATGTGTCTTTTGAAGCAGAGGGCTGGTTCCCCTTGTTGCTTCTCTCTTTCACTATGGCGGTTTTCTGTTTTGCTTCAGGATGTAACTGAAGGGTGAAGTGGGGAAATGCACTATGTTTCTAACTTACTAATAATCTCTGAATTTTCAAAGCAGTTTATTTTGTTGTAGTGTGTTTAAGTTTATTGGCATGCACCGATTCTAGGTTTGTTTTTTCACGGCAGGGTTTCTTTGTGTAACAAGAACCTTGGCTGTCCTGGAGACCCTTGCAGACCAGGTTGGCTTCGAACCCACAAACATCTATGTGCCTCTGCCTCCCTGAGTGGCTAACAGGCATGCCTAGAGATTCTGGTCTTTATCTACTCTATCATCAATCTCTCAACGCAAAATAATCAGCTCTATTTCCACATTTTTATCAAATGAAACAGGTTTCCCTTAAGTATGACTATGGCCCTAAAGACATAAATCTGTATCTATCTATCTATCTATCTATCTATCTATCTATCTATCTATCTATTTTGTTGTTGAATATTAATATTCATTATTTGACTTATCTTTTAGTTAAACAGTGGTTATTCCTAAAACAGCTGTATACCCAAATCACCGCACAGAGACAAGGATTTATTTACTTAACCTAGTAAATAAATAAACCTATTATACAATCCTGGGCAATGATTACTCCATCCTAAACCTCCAAGCCCTCATAGTTTCCTGCCATTCAGATTTCACCAATTATACTTGCTTCTAGTCATATCTTAGGTCCAGTTAATCTCTCCTTTTGGTTCCAAGTCCTGTCCTGCTGATCTCTCCGAATCCTCCCATTTCCTTCTTTCTCCAGCCCTCCAGACCAGGATGTCCCACCGTAGTCTCTCCATTGCACATCACTGGCTGCTTGTTTAATCGAAAATACAGAAGACAAATGGTGGCATGTTTACACATACTTGAGACAGGTGATGCTTAGAATAAACATCATAATTCAATGTCTGGATTGAAACCAGATAGTAGGGTAGATAAATCAGCATTTGAATGAACAAGGATAAATTGTATTCATTCCACAAGAACATAATAAAAGCATTATTTATTTATTTATTTATTTGTGTGTGCAATGTATTTGATGTGTGATGTGTGATCTGTGTGGTGATGTGTGTGATGTGTATGACATGTAACATATGATGTCTGTGTGTGATGTATGTCTCTTCTTGTGTGTGTGTGTATGTGTGTGTGTGCATGTGTGTGTGTTTGTGTGTGAGATGTGTGTGTATGAGTTGCAGGTATGCATGTGCCACAGTGTTCAGACAGAGGACAACATTCAAGAGTTAATTTTCTATTTCCACTATGGGTTCTAGAAATTGATTTTGGCTCATTAGGCTTTTCTGAGATCACCTTTACCTACTTGGGCATTTGCTGGTTCCAATCCTAATTGAGACATAAAGGAATAACTCTGCCCAGGCAATTGGAAAGTGTGGAGGTCCATCTGTATATATGAAGTAAACCACCTCGAGACTATTTTGGGACTTTAAAAAATGTTATTTGCAAAATTTTCAGGGTAAAATAATTTTTTTTAAATATAACTGAAGTAAAAGAGCTTACAGAGAAAGCATGCTTCTTACTGTTATAGAATATTTTCATAGAAACAAACATGGTAATATTTCCATAGCAAGACAACTTTCATTTTAAAAAAAGAAATATTTACACTACAAACGAAAACATCTAGGTAGAAATGCAACAGTAGTTTCCACTTATGCATTGTCTTGACTCCTGTGGTTTTGTTATCCATAGTCAATTGCAATTCAAAAGTATATTAAACAGAAAACTCAAGAAACAATTTATAAGTTTTAACTTTGTGCTCTTTTGAGTACCATGGTATAATGTGAGGCAACATGTTTGGCTAGGAAAGAGAGTACTTTTTAAAAGCAGGGTGCCCGTGCTATATATGCCACTTCTTGCTAGTTACCTACTAGACATTGGTTCTTAGGTTGCCTTACACTGCACTGTGATGGCCCTCCTCAACTCTTATTTGGGTACCAAAAGCCCCAAGATACAAAAATAATGAGTCCAGTGGTTCAGATCTGCTAAAGCAACAGTACTCAACCCCCTCTGAGGGTTGAATGAGCCTTTCACAGGAGTCACATATTAGATATCCTGCTATCAGATACTTACATTATAATTCACAACAACAGCAAAGCTATAGTTATGAAGCATCAATGCAAATAGTTTTATGATTGGGAGTCACCACAACATGAGAAACTGTATTAAAGGGTCACAGACTTAGGAAGGATGAGAACCACTGTGCTAAAGAGAAGCCAAAGAGTGTTTTATTTAAATGAAAAGGAGGGAAACTTTTTCTTGACTTCATAAAGAAAAGCAACTGTTTGTGAGGGTGAAAATATCTACAGGAAGAATTAATATTCTTTCTGGGAAACTATGAAATGGAAAAAAGAAAGTGTCTGGTGCTCTTGCTGGGCTCCCTCAAAATGACCTGGATGTCCACAGGGTGCAGCAAGTTCTTAGTTCTGGTGAGAAAGGTGTTGACTTTCTGTACATATGTGTAGAAAACAGCTGTGGTGCCGTATGTGGTTTCCAGGATCCAGTGGTTCTCAACCTTCCTAATGCTAGGGCATTTAATACAGTTCTTTATATTGTGGTGACCCCCACAACCATCAAATTATTTTCACTGCTGATTCATAATTATAACTTTGCTACTGTTATGAATCATAGTGTATATCTGTTATTTCTGATGGTCTTGAGTGACTTCTGTGAAAGGGGTCACAACTCACAAAATAAAAACCACTGCTCTACTGGGTCTTGGAATATGACCACTCTAAACCAAAGAAGGACTAATGTATCCATTAGGATATATTAAGATGCTTAGGTTTTCAAAACAGGCAAGGGGGTAAAAGGGGGTAAAAAGCACTTAAGACAAGACTATCAGTTAATGACCTTTATTTAGCTTGTGCAGTGGCTGGAAAGACTATTCATAAGCCAGGTTTGGATTTTGTGGAGAGAGATGTTGACACTGAGCAAGTGTTATGTGGAAAATTTGGAGTGGTGCTTTTAATAAGACAGAAACTTTAAATGACAAACTGTATCCTGTGATAATGCCATTGGTAGCATAGACTAGAAGCTAGAAAATAAAATGTCAGTTTCCTCTGATGTTATACAAGGGGGTTAGTTTATAATATATCAAGAAACACAGTTGCATTATTGAGGTTTAAAACATTTATGCATACATAGAGAACTGCCCCACCTGGGATATAAAGTGAATAAATTGTAATAAAAATTTTAAAAAATAAATACAAAAAAAGTAAAGTTCCTTCTGATAAAAATGAATTAAAAATTATAAAGGAGTTACAGACACAATAAAAGACCTTTCCATTCAAATATCAAAAAGGGCTAGAGAGATGCCTCAGCAGCTAAGAACACTGTCTACTCATCCAGAGAACCCAGGATTTCCTGGAACTAGCTGCAGTCCCAGGGGAACTAATGCCTTCCTCTGGCCACTAGGCGTACCGTCATTCATGTGGCACATAGAAATATGTGCAGGAAAAAAAAAATCTATAAACAAACAAACAATTTTCAAACATCAAATTTTGTCACCATTTCTACCAAACTCTTAATGGATTTATTAAAAAAAAATTGACTGGCTAATCTTACTGTTCATATGTAAAAAGAAGAGGCCCAGAATAGAGCTAAAGAACAACTGTTGCGAGCTCAGAATTTCTAATTTCACAGTTGGCAGAAAGCCACTGTAATTAAGAAAATCTTGCTGGCATAAAAATAAACTCATAGATTAGTGGAATAGAGCTTAGTTCAGAAAAAAAAAATTTTAAACGCTTCTAAATTTGTGGTGAATTGATTTTTAACTAATTTGGCATGAAAATTAAATGAGGAAAGACTGGCCTTTTCAGCAATTAGTTCTGAAAAAACTGGATATACGTGTGCAAAGGAATATAATTTAAGTTTTACTCAAGATGTACAAAATTGCAAAGTAAAGAGACAAAGCTTTAAACTTCTTGGAATGAGAGGAGTAAATGTTCCTGGCCTGGGAACAGACAGATTTTTGTGATATGTGATGGCAGATCATGGAGGGAAAGCCACATTGAACTTCAAATTGGAAATCTCTTCGCTTCAGACAATGCTGCTGTACTAATGACATTTTAGAATGAAGAGGGAGAACTAGAGAAGCAGAAAAAAACAAAAAGGGGTATCAGGAAAGAGAAGCAGAAAGAGTTGGCAGAAACAAGGATAAACAACACAAATCTGTTTCCTAATATGGCTTCTACATTGCCTGAAGGAAAAATGTGATTTGTGAGAAAAATGAAAAACAGCACACACCTGTGACACCTACACCTGAGGATTGCTGTCCAGTTATTCTAGTTGAATCATGAAGTCTCGTTTTAGGAAGAAAGACTGCTTCAAAAAGACATGGTAAAATAAACCAAAGTTGACCTCTGACCTACACATCCCAGTGCACAAATCAATGCACGGAAACACCCATCCCCATCCCCACATACACATGTAACACAGACCTCTGAACCATACTGCAAAACCAGACTGAATTGTTTGAGTATAGTAATCATGCAATGATTAAGAAAGAATCTCTGAATGTGAAGGCGTTTATATAGATAGCTAAATCATCTCTTTTCAGGAAGAATTAACTCATGGATCACTTCTTTCATCAAATACAAACTTCTATCAATACTAAAACTACGCAGATCTATGTGTACATTATTTTGTGTATATTCCCACAGGAAGGGGAGTTATTCAAGGCATGACAGTCTGTCCATTCTTCTTTTTAAAGACACAGTCTCAGTGAGGGTAACCTCCATAGACTTCCTGGGGCCTCCCCTATCCCAGGTTTCTGGCATATCTAAGAGATGCCCCTCACCTCACATTTTCATCCTCTCACCTGGCCCTTTCTTCCCTCCTCTCCCTACTTAATCTCCACCCTTGGTCCCCTCCCCATCCCTACTCTTACCCAGTTTCCTCCATCCATCTATCTCCAGTGTCTATTTTGTTTCCCTTTCTGAATGATATTCAAGCATCCTCCCTTGGGTCTTTGTTACTTGGCTTCTTCAGGTCTCTGGATTGTGGTATGGTTATCCTGAATATTGTAGCTAATATACGCTTATAAGTGAATACATTCCATGAGTGTCTTTCTGGGTCTGGGTTACCTCACTTGGAATTTTTTTTTTCTAGTTCTATCCATTTACCTGAAAATGTCAAGATGTCCTTATTTTTCATAGCTAAGTAGTATTCCATTGTGGAAATGTAGCACAGTTTCTTTATCCATTCTTAGGTTGAGGAACATCTAGGTTGTTTCCAGTCTCTGGCTATTATGAAGAAAGCTGCTATGCACAAAGTCGAGCAAGTGTTCTTACGGTATGGTGGAGTATATTTTGGGTATATTTCCGGGAGTGGCGTAGCTGGGTCTGGAGGCAGAATAATTCACAATTTTCTGAAAACCCGCTAGATTGATTTCCAAAGTAGTTGTACAAGTTAGCTGGGCCTCCTAGCAGTGGGGGATATGGAACCTGAAGTGGTGACCTCCTGTAGCCATGCAGGACTTCCAGTGGAGGGGTAAGGACAACAACACACCAACAAAAACCTTTGACCCAGAATTTGTCCTGCCTACAAGATGTACAGGGACAAAGATGGAGCGAATGGCCAAAGAGTGGCCCTACTTGAGATCCATCCCACGGGGGAGAGCCAAGCCCTGACACTGTTAACATTACTCTGCTATGCTTACAGATAAGGAGCCTAGCATAACTCTTCTGAGAGGCTTCACATAGCAGCTGTTGGAAAGAAATGCAGAGACCCACATCCAAACATCCCACAGAGTTCGGGAGTCACATGGAAGAGTTGGGGGCGGGATTGAGAAAGCTGGAAGGGTCAAGGACTTCACAAGAAGACCTACAGAGCCAATTAACCTGGGCCCATGGGGGCTCACAGAGAGTGAACCATTAATTAAACAACATAAATGAACTGGTCCTAGGCCCCCGGCATATACGTAGCAGAAGCACAGCTTGTTCTTTTTGTGGATCCCCCTCCCCCTGCCTCCCTGCAACTGGAGCAGGGGCCTTCTCTGCCACTGTGGCCTGCCTTTGGATCCCCTTTCCTTAACTGAGCTGCCTTGTCCCAGCCTCAGTGGGAGAGGGTTCACCTAGTCCTTGAGCGACTTAATGTGCCAGGGTTGGTTGGTACTCATGGGAGACCACCCCCTTCTCTTAGGAGGAGAGGGGAAAATGGAAGAGAAGGATGTGTGAATGGGGGGACTGAGGGAAGAGGGATGCGATCAGGATGTAAAATGAATAAATAATTTTTTTTAAAGACACAGGGTATGGACTCCAGGTTGGCCTGAAATTTGGGCCTGCCTTCCAAATTCTGAGGATGCACCGCTCTGCCCAACTCCACTCTGTGTTCACAAGAGACTGCAGATAATCTGATGACCAGCCTGGCAAGTGAGGCTGAGGAAAGGTTGCCTTGAATTCTTGTTCTGATTTTAGGACAAGCAGAATTGGAAAAAAAAAATGGACAAAGATTTTTTTTAAGAGGTCCAGTATTTAAGTACAAAACAAAACCTATTGTAATGTTTTCTAAAAATAAATGTGAAAATTTATATCCAAAAGAGAAGTTGGCTTAGATTACACAACTCAGGACAGTTGTAATGTTTTTTTCTTGTTCTAAGATTTTCTGTGTAAAATACACTCTCCAGCTGGACAACACAATTTCACTCTATTATGAGCTAATTGAATTTCTATGACTTTCTTTTTTCTCTGGTAAGTGAATGAACCAAAGAAGGCACACTTCACAAGAAACTTTAATGATCACTTCCTCAGAACATAGTGTAACTTCCCTGTAACCGGCAGTCCTCCCATGATACATGTCAAGTTAGTCTCTCTTGCCTAGGGAGATGGACTCCAAAGGAACAAATAATGGTCTTGTTACATGTGCAGCACCCTAAGAAAATGGTGATCATACTGAGTGTCTTGACAAAGATAAATGACTTTGTGTTTGGAACACGGGGGTCTAAATACTTTTGGATTAACTGTCCTTCCTCATTCAGTAGTAATAATAGACTATAAAGGAAAGCAGTGTCGAGTACTTTTTATTGGTCACGAATATCTTGCCAGTGTGGTGATCCTAATTTGTATTATAATGGACATCAATTTCCATAAATTCTATAATAACCTCTATTGAAACTGTCAGTAAGTGGGTGGAGCTGTGTAGATTTCAGGACCTTGGCAGGCTGTCCCTTAGTTTAAAAAAGTGTTGTGTGTGGCTGGAGAACTAGTTCAGCGCTCACTGATCTTCCTGATGACCAAAGGTTGGTTCCTAACACCCACATGGTGACTCCAGCTCCATGAGACCCAAAGCCCTCTCTGGTCTCCACAAACACAAAGGACAGGTGTGTTTCACCTATGTGTAGGAAGACACTATTTTTTAAATGAATATTTTAAAAATAGTGCATGTCAGATCCTCAGTTTCACTTGGTGAAAAGTAATATCTTCACAGATTTACAAATGGATTCTCTCAATATGCACATGCTAGTGTCAGGGAGAATGTAGGCTGGTTTTAATGTGCTGTGTGTGTGTGTGTGTGTGTGTGTGTGTGTGTTGTACTCCATTAATAAAAGTAATGGAATAAAGGGAATGCAAATAACTGTGCAACTTTGTTGTGGCCATAGGAGTCTAAGGGGGCCAATTCTTCTTCATCCCAGTGCTGTTGGGCATGACCTTATGCCTTGCTTTGTATAGTAAGGTGCTTCTCAGGAAGGGCCTTGCCGCATGTTCTCCCAGACACCAGAAAAGCAGCTCTACAACATCTATGTCTCTCTTTTCCATTCTGCTCCAAAAAGTGGCCTGTCCTGGAGGCTTGGAGTCCACAGGGAGGCAGAGAGCTACAGCAGAGGACTGGACACTTTAGAAAACAATAAGGACAAACCTTCGCTGTTTTAAGTTTCTATCAGAATGGATCTAGGTAATGGATATGAGGTGAGGATGCCCTTTTTTAAAATTATTGGTTTTTTGAGACAGGGTTTCTCTGTATAGCCTGGGCTATCTTGGCCTCGCGTTGTAGAACAGGCTAGCCTTGAACTCACAGATATCTACCTGCTTCCCTGAGTGCTAAGATTACAGATGTGTGCAACCATGCCTGGCCAAGGTGAGGATGTCTTTAAATAAATGTCTAAAAAATTATATTAAAAGAAAATATTACATCATATATGATAAATATATAATATATGATTTATATATCATAAAACTATATATAGATAACAACTCAGCAAGCACTGAGCACACATTTGGATAGTACAGTTCATATTATCCAAGCAGAATAAAGATTCTATGTAGGACAAGGTAGAAAAGCAACAATGATTTGTGAGAGTAAACATGCCATAGTTAGTGTATAGGATGCACATATTTTTAAGATCAGCTAGAGAGAAGAGGTACTCCAAGAAAATTGAGCAACAGTATGGATCAGCAACTATAAATGTAAAAAGCACGCAGGTCACATGTTCATTTCTACTCTTGCATATCCATCTTCTGTAAAAGCAATGTCTGCAAACAACCTTCATTTATTAGCTGAAGACACTGAATAGCAGGGAACTAGGCATGGCATGGTTGGAGTCTCGAAGAAGGTCTTTGTGAGGTTAAAACCAAGGTGTTGGCCATCTGTACTTCCTTCAAAGAGTCCTCTCTCCAGTTCATTCAGATTTTTGTTCAGTCAGCTCATTCGGGATTGAGCAAGCACGAGCCTCTTCCTGAGCCTCTCCTGGATGTGAGCAGTTCTCAGATGCCCATGTTCCTTGCCCCGGAACGCTCCCAAGGAAGGAGAAACCTTCCATGCTTGATCCTCTCATGTTTTGCATTCCTGTTTCACTCAGTCACTTTTGAAGCCTAAGTCAGGCCAATTTTAAATTCAACACATTTGGGACTTTAATTAAGAACACAAAATCTCTTTATCACAACACCCATGGCAATGCTTACAAAGCTGGATGAGGCATGCATATAACAGCGAGCATAAACTCTGAGAGCCACTTGGCATTTGAAATTCAAGTGATAATCTGCCTCGTTAGTAACCAAATAATGCAAATTAAAGTCAAAACAAATACTACTACTATTAATAATAATAATTAGTATGAATACTAATTTGTACTCGACCTACAAATGCACATTTGTGTTTGTGTATAAATACCTAAGTGTATATGAGTCCGTGTTTGATCTAAGTCATTTGTCACCATCATCAAGTAAGTGTTAAATTAATCTAGAATTCAAATGTGCATATAGTGTGTGGTAGGTTGGTATCTTTCTTTCTGCATACTTGGCATACATTGTATACTGCTGTCTTTGTGATTTATTCCTTGATAAATAGTCTGTGATGCCAATGCTGTCCCTTTGAGTTCATGGATATGTGCCCATGTCCTCTTCATACGTTAACCTGTCTGCTCCTACGAGAATTCAGTGCTGCTCATTTAGATGGTTTCATAGTTTTTATTAATGATGAATGTTGCTTATTGTTTTTCTTAAAAATTTGGCTTTATGAATTTAGATCTTCAAATTTACAAGTAAATTTCAGAACCAGTTGAGAAAGTTCACAAATAACAAATATTCCTCTCATTTGTAAATTGCTTTCATTAGATTGTGGAATTACATGTGGGTAGCTGATGTGTATGGAGCTATTGCCTCATCTGTGACTCTGTTTATTGATCTTTAATTATTGTTGACTACAATAATTAAGCATTACCCACTGCACATTCTTAAACAATTTGTTTCATTTCTATGCATAATGATAGTATCACATTATTGAAATACTTTGTAATGTTCCACTTATTTATTTATTCATTTATTTATTCACATTACAGCCTGATCCCAGCCCTCTCCCTCATCTCCTTCCAGTCTCACGCTCACACCCTCCTCCTCCCATTCCCCTTCTCCTTCTTCTCAGAGAAAGGCAGGCCCACAATGGGTATCAACCCGCCCTAGTACCTCCAGTTACAGCAGGACTAAGCTCATCCTCTCCTACTCGGGCCTGTTAAGGAAGATCAGGCAGGGGAAAGGAATCCAGGGAAGGCAACAGAGTCAAAGACAACCCCATTTCCATTGTTAGGAGACCCACATGCTGATCATGCTGCACATCTGCTACATGTGTGTAGGGAGCCTAGGCCCAGTCCAGGCATGCTCTTTGGTTGTTGGTTCAGTTTCTGTGTGCCACCAAGGGCCCAAGTTAGTTGACTCTGTAGGTCTTCTTGTGGTATCCTTGACCCCTCTGGCTTCCTCTACCATTCATCCCACTCCTTCACAGAACTCAGCCTATTGCTTGCCTGTGGGTCTCTATATCTGTCTCCACCAGCTGCTGGATGAAGACTCTCAGAAGACAGTTATGCTCAGCTCCTGTCCCCAAGCAGAGTATCATTAAAGGTTGCAGGGGTTGTCTCTCTCCCATAGGGTGAGTCTCAAGTTGGGCCAGTCAATGATTTGCCATTCCCTCAATATATGCTCCATCTTTAACCCTACACTTTTGTAGACAAGACATATTTTGAGTCCAAAGTTTTACGGGTGCCACCCTCCCTCTGCTGGGTGTCCCATCTTGCTACTGGAGGTATCAACCTCATACTCCTCAGATTACTCCACTCTGGATGACCTTTTTCAGTTCCATCAATTTGCTTAAACTGCATGATGTCTTTGTTTTTAGTAGCAGAGTAGTATTTCATGGTATAAATGTATCACACTTTCTTTATGCATTCTTTGCTTGAGGAACATCTAGCTATTTCTGGCTATTACAAATAAAGCTGCTATGGACATAGTTGAACAAGTGTCCTTGGGGTATGATGGAGCATCTTTTAGGCATATGCTCAGGAGAGATAGAGCTAAGTCTTGAGGTAGAACTATTCCCTATTTTTTAAGACAACTCCAGATTGATTTCCAAAGTGGTTGTACAAGTTTGCACTTTGACCAGCAATGGAGGAATGTTTTTCTTGCATGCTCACCATCATGTGCTGTCACTTGAGCTTTGATCTTAGGTATGCTGATGTGTTTAAGATGGAATCTGAGTCATTGATTTGCCTTTCCCCCTGATAAGTAAGGATGTTGAACATTTAAGTGAACCACCGCCATTAGAGATTCATCTGTTGAGAATTATCTGTTTAGCTCTGTCCTCATTTTTTTATTTTAAATTAACCAATTGAATTATTTATTTATTTGTTAAAAATTATTTACTTTATAACCCAGCTGTAGTCCCCTCCCTCATTCCCTTCTACCCTTTCTCTCTTCTCCTCCCATTCCCTTCCCCTAGTCCACTTATAGGGGAGGTCTTCCTCCCCTTCCATCTGACCCTAGCCTATCAGGTCTCATCAGGACTGGCTGCATTGTCTTTCTCAATGGCCTGTTAAGGCTGCCAATACCTCACCACCCCAAAGGGGAAAGTGATGAAAGAGCTAGCCACTGATTTCATGTCAGAGACAGCCGCTTTTCCCCTTACTAGGGTTCCCACTTAGAGACAGAGCTGCCCTGGGCTATATCTTGGATTATTTGTGGTTTTAGTGTTTAATTTCTTGAGTTCTTTAAAAATTTTGAATATTAGCCCTCTCTTAGATGTAGGATTGTTGAAGATCTTTTCCAAGTCTGTTTTATTGACAATGTCCTTTGTCTTACAGAAGCTTTCGGTTTCATGTTTTCATGTAGCTCCATTTATTAATTGTTGCTCTTAGGGCCTGAGCTGTTGGTGTTCTGTTCTAAAAGTCAATAGTTCAAGGCTATTTCCCATTTTCTCTTCTATTAGATTTAGAGTTCCTGGTTTAATGTTGAGGTAATTGATGCACTTGGACATGAATTTTATGCAGGTTGATAAATATTTGTATTCTTCTACATGTGGACATCCAGTTATACCAGCACCATTTTTCTGAAGATGCTTCTTTTTTTTCCCCATTGTATGGTTTTGGATTCTTTGTCAAAAATCAAAGGCCCATAGTTGTGTGGGTTTATTTCTGGTGCTTATATTGTATAGGATTGCTTTTGCTATCCTAGATTTTTCATTTTTCCATATGAAATTGATACATTCTTTCTAGGTCTGTAAGAATTACGCTTTTTTTATGGGAATTGCATTGACTGTAGATTGCTTTTGGTAAGATGGCCATTATTACTATGAGTATGAGCTACCTTTCCAACTTCTGATATATTTGTCAATTTCTTTCTTCAGAGGCTTGAAGTTTTTGTTGTACATACCTTTCACTTTCCAGGTGAGAGTTACACCAAGGTATTTTATACTTGTGACTATTGTAAATTCTCAATTATTTTTCCTCAGCCAATTTGCCATTAGTATACAGGAGGGCTATTGTTTTTTGTTTTGTTTTGTTTAGTTAAGTTTGTATCCAGCCACAACTGAAGGAGTTGATTAGTTGTAGGAGGTCTTTTGTAGAATGGGGGGGAGTAATTTATGCATACAATCATATCATCTGTGAATAGTGATACTTTGATGTCTTCATTTTCAGTTTGTATCCTCTTGATCTTTAGTTGTCCTATTGCTCTAGCTAGAACATCAAGTACTATATTGAAGAGATGTGGAGAGAGTGGGCAGCCTTGTCTTAGCCATGATTTTAGTGGAATGGCTTTAACTATCTCTCCATTTATGTTGATGTTGACTATTAGCTGGCTATATATTGCTTTTGTTGTCTTTAGTTATGTGCCTTGTATCTCGTATCTCTCTAGTACTTTCTTTTTTTTTTTTCAATGCAGTTTGTTCAGGAACCTTGAACAATCCTCGGACCCTGGGGAAAGCCAGCCCACAGCTTAAATAGCCTCTGGGTAGCCAACCCAGGTGTGCCACGTGGGGAATGCAGATAGGTCCACATACATGGAAGCAAGCCAGATCCTCAGCCTTAGCCAAATGTGGAGTTGTTCGTGACAGAGAGCACTCACCATCGGGAAGGTGGAAGGCAGAAACCAGATCCATCTTTAAGGCATAGCATTCTGCAGCTCTCTACAGTTCCCCCTTTTTGTTTTAGATGTATCAGGCAAGAGTAGAGGTCTGATCTCTGATATTAGAAATAAATTGGGACTTTGTACTGATGTTCATTTAGGTGTCATCCACCCAAAGAGCATCAGACCCGTCCTATACCTTTTTCTCAGAGGCAGGACCTGGGGCATCAACCCGCATGCAATCAGACTTGCTCTTCTCTGGGTCCAAAGCGGCTGACCCTGAGTGCAGTGCTTAGCCTCGCATCCTGAGCGTAACATTTTAGCTTTTTATGGTATCCAACCATGCTTGGGGAGAATGTCCTGCTTCAATGGCTGTAAAGGCCTGAATGATCATGGCTGCATCACACTGTTGTGAGACTCTTATCTTGCATATATACCACAGGCAAACCAAGGAGACCAACACCAGAAGGCCTGCTAACGCTCCCATGCCCGCCCATTCCTTCAGATGATTCATGGCTGCAGCAATCCATGGTGATAATCCTGTGGCTAGTCCTGCGTCCACTCTGGTAGAATTTACCGTGACAATGGCCACTCTCAGCTGCTCCATCGTAGTATCGAATTCTCCAGTCCAATTACCTAAAATATAGCTCGACAATTGTTTAGACAGATTTGCAGCACAGGAAAAATTCTCATGTTATATGCTAGTAACTCAAAGTCCAGCATATTTTCATTGACAGCCAAGTTGAGCGATTTGCCTTAGGGTATCAATTTGCTCCTGCACGAGGTCAATCCTCTGATTGAACACCATCAAGCTTCCTTTTAGTTGAGCATTAATTCCTTTATGTACAACTAAGGCATGAGCTACATAGGCTAAATGATTATTCAGGGTCTGAGCAGTCTGCCCAGTATGACTCATAGCTAATGCCGCGGTGGTAGCTCCAACAGCCGCCAATGAGATGGTAGTAAAAATGGTGGCTGTAGTTCCAAGATCCCTTTTCTGTCTGAAGAGAGTCATAGCGTGAGGGGCATCAATGGGCAGAGGCACCCAGTGAGGCATGCGAGTAACCAGGGCATACCTAAATTTACTAGCATTCCAGCATTGGGCAAAAAAGCAAGTATCATTACCACAATTACTTGGCTCTATCTGGCTAATAATGAATAAAAATGGGGGATATAGACAAACAGGTATGGGCTTATAGGAAATATTATGAGAAGCCTTAACCCCCTCGTTGGAACATCCTGCTTCAGTTCTAGAACTAGCAGTGGTGGTGTCCGAGGTCTGAGTAGGTTCAGGAGACCATTGCCCCCAGGGGCAAGACGTGCTCCATGCCAATTGACTAACTCCATGTTTTCCTCCACTTTTGAAAGTCATTTAAGGTTCTTAAATTATTTTTTTCCCTTTATTTTTAAAATTTTTCATCAATTACACTTTATTCATTCTGCATCCCCCCATAAGCCCCTCTCTCCTCCCCTCCCAATCCCACCCTCCCTCCTCCCTCTGCTTGCATGCCACTCCCCAAGTCCACTAATAGGGGAGGTTCTCCTCTCCTTTCTGATCTTAGTCTCTCAGTTCACATCAAAAGTGGCTGCATTGTCCTCTACTATGGCCTGGTAAGGCTGCTCCCCCCCAGAGGGAGGTGATCAAAGAGCAGGCCAATCAGATTATGTCAGAGGCAGTCCCTCTTCACATTACTATGTAACCCAATTGGACTCTGAACTGCCCTGGGCTACATCTGTGCAGGGGTTCTGGGTTATCTCCACGAATAGTCCTTGGTTGGAGTATGAGTCTCTGGGAAGTTCCCTGTGTTCAAATTTTCTTTTTCTGTTGCTCTCCTTGTGGAGACCCTGTCCTCTCCAGCTCTTACTATTTCCCAGTTCTTACCTAAAATTCCATTCACTCTGCCCAACAGTTGCCCATCAGGCTCAGCATCTGCTTTGATAGTCTGAAGGGCAGAGGCTAGTACTTTCAACAACGATGGATGTTGGATTTTATCAAGCAGCTAGTGGGATGATCATGTGTTTGTTTTCATGGTGATTACATTGATGGAATGATTTTCATATGTTGAAATACCCCTACATTCCTGGGATAAAGCCTACTTGATCATATATCTTTGATGTGTACTTGGCTTTGGTTTGCAACTATTGTACCGAATGTTTTTGCATCATGCTCACACGGGAGATTGTTCTGAAATTCTCTTTCTTTGTTGAGTCTTTGTGTGGTTTAGGCAGCAGGGTAACAATGGCCTCATAGAATGAGTTTGACAATGTTCCTTCTGCTTCTATTTTGTAATATACTTTGAAGAGTATTGGTATTGCTCTTCTTTGAAAGTCTGGTAAAATTCTGCACTAAAATAGTCTGGCCCTGGGCTTTTTGTTGTTGTTGGGAGACTTTTAATAACTGCTTCTATTTCTTTAGGAGTATAGGACTATTTAAATAGTTCACCTGATCTTGATTTAACTTTGGTAAGTGGTATCTATCTACAAATTTGTTCACTTTGTTTAGATTATCCAATTTGGTGGAGTATACAGTTTTTTAACAAGACTTAATGATTCTTTGGATTTCCTCTGTGTCTGTTGTTATGTCACCTTTTCATTTCAGCTTTTGTTAATTTGGATAGTCTCTCTGCCTTTTAGTTAGTTTGGCTAAGGTTTTGTCTATCTTGTTGATTTTCTCAAAGAACAAGTTCTTAGGTTTGTTGATCTTTATATTGTCCTCTTTGTTTCTATCTTATTTATTTCAGCCCTGAGTTCAATTATCTCCTGCCATCTACTTCTTTTGGATGTGTTTGTTTCTTTTTCTTCTAGATCTTTCAGGTGTGTTAATAAGTTACAAGTGTGAGAGCTCTCTAGTTTTTTATGAAGGCACTTTTGCGCTGTTTTCATTGTGTCCCATAATTTGGGGTATGCTGTGCCTTCATTTTCATTGAATTCTAGAAAGTCTTTAATTTCTTTCTTTATTTCTTTCTTGATCCAGTAATCATTGAGAAAGTGCCAGATTGATTTCCAAAGTGGTTGTACAAGTTTACAGCAATGGAGGAGGGTTCCCCTTTCTCTATATCCTTTCCAGTATGTAATTTTTTTTTTAAGAATTTGTGTGCCCTTAGTTTGGGGAATATATGTTCAGAATTGTGATGTCATCTTGGTATATTTTCCCTTTGGTGAGTATGAAGTGTCTTTCTTTAAATCGTTTGATTAATTTTGGTTGAAAGTCTATTTCTTTAGATTTAGAGTTGGTTTTCTGGTCTGATTGCTTGGAAAACATTTTCCCATCTCTTTACTCTGAGGTAATGTCCATCTATGTTACTGAGGTGTGTTTCTTGTAAGCAACAGAATGATGGATCCTGTTTTCTTATCCATGCTATTAATCTGTGTCTTCTTATTGGAAAATTGAGTCTATTTATATTGAGAGATATCAATGATAATGGTCAATGATCAAGAATCCCTATGCGTTGCCCAATGTTTTGCTGAGTCTCAGCATCTGTGTTGAGGCCTTGCTGTAAGGACAACACTGAGAAGCTCCTGTCTGTAAGCTTAGCAGCGAATTGTTCATAGTTTCAGGTGTTGGCATTCTCCCATAGGGTGGCTCTTTGGTTGGGAGAGGCAATGTTTGGGCATTTCCTCAATTTTTGCTCTATCTGCACTATCTTACTTCATTCCTTGACCTTCTCCAAATGTTGTCAGTTGTTCTCTGTGTCAAGTCATCAGTGGTTGTCTGTGGATGCCCACCTCTTCAAGAACCTGGAAAATCACTTTGGATCTCTCCTGAATTAAACACTGGATGTCTTCATTTTTACTTCTATTAATTTAAAGTATCACTTTGGTGAAAGAATCTTCTAGATATTGTGTAAGAATAGTTTTGAGCTGGTCGACAAGATGGTGGCGCCAGGAGAACACTGTGTTTGAGGAGCAGGACAACATTTTCCTTACAGTGACCTAGAGACTGAACTCTGAGCCCTAAAACAACAGTGATGGTGTTTCTGAGGTGAGAGGAAACCCCCACAGCATGGGAATCAGTCGGGTCCACTCTCAGGCCACCTAGCCAGAACCTGGAAGAGATCCTCACATAGGTACTAGGTTGCGGTACCAGAGCCACACGCCTGCGTGTCCCGATCACCTTCCCAGGCTGAACAGTGGGAACAAAAACACCAGAAACTGGGAGTCCCAGTCATGAGAAAAAACCATGGGGAAGGAAGGCAGTGGGACTGGCCACAGGTCACCCAGTCTTTCCCTGGAAAAAGTCTCACAGACCAGCGGGTACGAACCGCCATCACTGAACTGGGCTCAAGCTGCTAGCACAGAGAGTGGCTGCATGCCCAGCTCTCCAGCACAGACAGAGCTGTGTGCCCCAGTGCAACAGAGACTGGGAGTCCCTGTCAGGAGAGAGCCCCACAGGGAAGGAAGGAAACAGTGCTGACTTGGGCCACTCAGGCTTTGCCTGGGGAAGGGCTCGCAGACCTGCGGGTACAAGCCGCCATCACTGAACTGGGCCCAAGCCGTGAGCAGAGAGTTATTGGGCACCCAGCTATCCAGCACAGACAGAGCTGTGCACCCCAGGGCAACAGAGATTGGGAGTCCCTGTTGGGTGTAAACCCCACAGGGAAGGAAGGAAACTGGGACTCAAATTAGGTCATCCAGTATATATCTGGAAAAGGTCCCGCAGAACTAGTGGACAGTTGCGCATGCTGCCAGCCCAGAGACCTGCTTTGTACCAACTATTCCTCATAGACAGAACTGTGCACCCCAAGACACCAGAGACTTGGGGTCACTGTCGGGAGAAATCCTCATAGGGAACAAAGCAAAGGGGACAGACTTAGGCCACCCAGTATATCTCCAGAAAAGGTTCCACAGACTGGCCCAACCCAGGGACCAGATGTGCACCAGATAGCCTGCTGTTACCAGGAGAGCAGTACTCACCCGCCACAGATTACCATTTGGGTACTGGGGCACAGAGCCCCAACCTCAGACCTACAAAAGTCCAGGATCCACAAGATCAACCCCCAGATACTGCTCCAAGGGGCAACCAGTTATCCCTAACAAAACTAACCAAACCAAGGGACACACAGGATACAGCAGCAGCTCACTAAATTTGCAGCAAGAAACCCAGAAGCAGGACAGCTGTCTCCAGAACTTCTCCAGGTGAGAGGAGAGCCCTCTTGACTAACAAGGACCACAGTTACCATTCAGGTCTCTATGTCTGAGGTGAGCAGCGGCAACTCCTGAAAAACACTGGTCATCCAGTGACTATACCCAAAAAGCTGAGAAGGACTCCTTCAGGAAAAAACCTTCTTCCTGCCAAGGGGATTCTCTCTACCACAGGATTCCAGGAACCACAAGAAACTAACTTCAAACACCTAAGATAGCCCAATGGGTAGAGGCCAGCATAAAAGCTCAACCAACAAAAGACTGAGCAATATGGCATCTCCAGAACCCAGTTATCCAGAGGCAAATAGCCCTGGAAACCCCAGCATAATTGAAATTCAAGAAGATGACCTAACATCTATGTTCATGAAGAGGATAACGGAAGAAACAAATAAAATATGTAAAGACCTAGAGGAAGATAAAAACAAACAGATTATGGCCATCTGTAAAGAAATACAGGAAGTTGTAGCCAAACAGTTTGTGGCCTTTAGAGAGGAAATGCTTAAGTCACTAAAAGAAATAAAAGAAACAGAGGGTTGTTCAAACAAACAGCTGAAGGAAATGAAGGAAAAACAGGAAAATATGGTCAGACAGGTGAAGGAAATCAATAAAACGGCTCAAGATCTGAATATAGAATTGGAAAAATTGAAGAAAGCACAAATGGAGGAAATTGTGGAGAGAAAGAACTTAGGGAAGAAAACAGGAACTACAGAGGTTAGCATAACCAATAGACTACAAGAGATGGTAAAAAGAATCTCAGGTGTGGAAGATACAATGGAAGAAATAGATGTATCTGTCAAAGAAAATGTTAAATCTAAAAAAATTCCTGACAAAGACCATCCAAAAAATTCAAGACAACATAAAAACACAAAACCCAAGAATAACAAGAATAGAGGAAAAAGAAGATTCCCTGCTCCAAACCCAGAAAATATTTTCAACAAAATCATTGAAGAAAATTTCTCCAACTTAAAGGAGAGGCCAATAAGAATACAAGAGGCCTAAAGAACACCCAATAAATTAGACCAGAAAAGAAAATCCTCCCACCCCATAATAATCAAAACAGTAAGTATACAGAACAAAGAAAAAATACTAAAAGCTGCAAGGGGAAAAGGCCAAGTAACATATAATGTCAAACCCATTAGAAACACACCTGACTTTTCAACAGAGACTATGAAAGCCAGAAGGGCCTGGACTGATACCATGCAGACCCTAAGGGAAAACAGATGTCAGCCCAGGCTACTATACTCTGCAAAACTCTCAGTACTCATAGATGGAAAAAACAAGATATTCTATGACAAAAACAAATTTCAACAATACCTACACACAAATCCAGTGTTACAGAAGACACTAGAAGGGAAAATACAACCTAAGAAAACTAGCTACTTTCAAGAAAACACAGAAAATAATTAACCTCACTACAGTAAAAAAAAAAAAAAAAAAAAAAAAAGCACACAACCTTATGACCACAGCCAACATAAAAATCAAAGGATCTAACAGCCACTGGTCATTAATCTCCCTCAACATCAATGCACTCAATTCTCCAATAAAAACACACAGACTAACAGAATGGATGTGTAAACAAGAACCAGCAATCTGTTGCATACAAGAAACACACCTCAGTCACAAAGATAGACATTACCTTAGGATAAAGGGTTGGAAGACAGGTTCCCAAGCAAATGGGCCCAAGAAACAAAAAGAGTAGCCATTCTAATATCTGATAAAATAGACTTTCAACCAAAATTAATAAAAAGAGATGGGGAAGGACACTTCATACTCATCAAGGGAAAATTCCACCAGGAAGACATCACAATCTTGAACACTGATACCTCAAATACAAGGGAACCCACATTTGTAAAAGAAACATTGATAAAACTTAAACCACATATAAATCTACACACATTAATAGTGGGAGACTTCAACACCCCACTCTCAACAAAAGGCAGGTCAACTAAACAGAAATTAAACAAAGAAACAATGTCTCTAACAGAGGTCATGGATCAAATGGACCTAACAGATATTTACAGAACCTTACACCCAAACACAAAAGAATTTACCTTCTTCTCAGCACCTCATGGAATCTTCTTCAAAATAGACCATTTATTGAGTCATAAAGCAGTCCTCAAGAGATACAAGAAGACTGAAATAATCCCTTATATCATGTCTGATCACCATGGAATTAAGTTGGACCTCAACAACAATAGAAATAGCAAAAACCCTACACACACATGGAAACTGAACAACTTCTTACTAAATGACAGCTGGATCAGGGAAGAAATAAAGAAAGAAATTAATGTCTTCCTTGAACTGAATGAAAATGAAGGCACAACATACCCAAACTTGTGGGACACAATGAAAGCAGGGCTAAGAGGAAAGTTCATAGTACTAAGTGCCTTCAAGAAGAAATTAGAGACAGTACATTCAAGCAACTTATTGGCTCACTTGAAACCCCTAGAAAAGAAGAAGCAGACACAGCAAAGAGGAGTAGACGGCTGGAAATAATCAAAATCAGGGCTGAAATCAATGAATTAGAAACAAATAAAACAATTCAAAGAATCAATGAAACCAAGAGCTGTTTCTTGGAGAAAATCAACAAGATAGACAAACCCTTAGCCAAGCTAATTAAAAGGCAGAGAGACACCATTCAAATCAACAAAATCAGAAATGAAAAGGGGCATCTGGATGCCCCTCAACTGAAGAATGGATGCAGAAATTGTGGTACATCTATACAATGGAGTATTACTCAGCAATGAAAAATAAGGAAATCATGAAATTTACAGGTAAATGGTGGGACCCGGAAAGGATCATCCTGAGTGAGTTGTCCCAGAAGCAAAAAGACACACATGGTATATACTACTCATATAGACATACAACATAGGACAAACTCACTAATATCTGTGCGTCTAAAGAAACTAAGCAAGAGAGAGGACCCTAACTAAAACGCTCAATCCCCATCCTGAAAGGCAAAGAGGATGGACATCAGAAGAAGAAAACAGGAAACAACCTAGGAACCTACCACAGAGGGCCTCTGAAAGCCAGAAGAAGAAAACAGGAAACAAACTAGGAAACTGCCACAGAGGGCCTCTGAAAGCCTCTGCCATGCAGACTATCAAAGCACATGCTGAGCCTGATGGCCAACTGTTGGGCAGAGTGAATGGAATTTTATCTAAGAACTGGGAAATAGTAAGACCTGGAGAGGACAGGGTCTCCACAAGGAGAACAACAGAACAAGAAAATTTGAACACAGGTTACTTCGCAGAGACTCATACTTCAACCAAGGACTATTCATGGAGATAACCTAGAACCCCCGCACAGATGTAGCCCAGGGCAGTTCAGTGTCCAAGTGGGTTACATAGTAATGGGAAGAGGGACTGCCTCTGACACAATCTGATTGGCCTGCTCTTTGATAACCTCCCCCTGAGGGGGGAGCAGCTTTACCAGGCCACACTATAGGACAATGTAGCCACTTTTGATGAGAACTAATAGACTAAGATCAGAAAGGAGAGGAGAACCTCCCCTATCAGTGGACATGGGGAGGGGCATGCAGGCAGAAAAAGGAGGGAGGGTGGGATCAGGAGGTTAGGAGGGAAGGATTTATGGGGGGATACAAAATGAATAAAGTTTAATTAATAAAAAAATAAAAAAGAAATGAAAAGGGGGACATAACTACACACACTGAGGAAATACAAACAAATCATTAGGACTTACTTCAAAAGTCTATATGCCACAAAATTTGAAAATCTAAATGACAGGGAAAATTTTGTTGACCAATTCCACTTACCAAAACTGAATCAAGACCAGGTAAATCAAATAAATAGTCCTATATCCCCCAAGGAAATAGAAGCAGTCATCGAAAGTCTCCCATCCAAAAAAAGCCCAGGACCAGATGGTTTCAGCGCAGAATTCTACCAGACCTTCAAAGAAGATCTAACTCCAGTTCTCTTCAAACTATATCACAAAATAGAAACAGAAGGAACACTACCAAACTCATTCTATGAAGCCACAGTCACCCTAGTACCTAAACCTCACAAAGACCCAACAAAGAAAGAAAATTTCAGGCCAATCTCCCTTATGAACATTGATGCAAAAATACTCAGTAAAATACTTGCAAAATGGATACGAGATCACATCAAAGATATCATCCACTATGACCAAGTTTGCTTCATTGCAGGTATGCAGGTGTGTTTCAATATACGTAAATCCATCAATGTGATCCACCATATTAACAAACTGAAAGAACAAAGAATGATAATCTCCTTAGATGCTGAAAAAGCATTTGACAAAATCCAACATCCACTCATGTTTAACGTCTTGGAGAGATCAGGGATACAAGGCACATATCTAAACATAGTAAAGGCAATATACAGCAAGCCTATAGCCATCATCAAACTAAATGATGAGAAACTTAAAGCAATCCCACTGAAATCAAGGACAAGAAAAGGCTGCCCACTCTCTTCATATCTCTTCAACACAGTTCTGGAAGTCCTTGCTAGAGCAATAAGACAGTTGAAGGAAATCAAAGGGATACAAATTGGAAAGGAAGAAGTCAAATTATCACTATTTGCAGATGATATGATAGTATACCTGAGTGACCCCAAAAATTCTACGAGGGAACTCCTACAGCTGATAAACACCTTCAGCAAAGTGGCTGGATACAAAATTAACTCAAAAAAATAGTAGCCCTCCAGTATACAAAAGACAAAAAGGCTGAGAAAGAAATTAGGGAAACAACACCCTTCACTATAGCCACAAATGACATAAGGTACCTTGGTGTAACCCTAACCAAGCAAGTCAAAGACTTGTATGAAAAAATTTTCAATACTTTGAAAAAAGAATTAGAAGAAGATATCAGAAGATGGAAATATCTCCCATACTCATGGCTTGGCAGAATTAACATAGTAAAAATGGCAATCTTACCAAAAGCAATCTACAGATTCAATGCAAGTCCCATCAAATTACCAACACAGTTCTTCACAGACCTGGAAAGAAAAATTCTCAAGTTCATATGGAATAACAAGAAACCCAGAATTGCTAAAACAATCCTCTACAATAAAAGATCTTCTGGAGGTATCTCCATCCCTGATCTTAAGCTGTACTATAGAGCAACAGTAATAAAAACTGCATGGTGCTGTCATAGAAACAGAATGGTGGATCAATGGAACCGAATAGAAGATCCAGAAATAAACCCACACACTTATGAACACCTGATCTTTGACAAAGATGCCAAAACCATACAATGGAAAAAGATAGCATCTTCAACAAATGGTCCTGTTCTAACTGGATATCTACATGTAGAAAAATGCAAATAGATCCATACTTATCACCTTGCACAAAACTAATGTCCAAGTATATCAAAGACCTCAACATAAAACCAGACACATTAAATCACTTTGAAGAAAAAGTGGTACTCATTGGTACAGGAGACAACTTCCTGAACAGAACACCAACAGCACAGGCACTAAGAGCAACGATCAATAAATGGGACCTCATGGAACTGAAAATCTTCTGTAAAGGACAACGTCATCAAGACAAAATGACTGCCTACAGATTGGGAAAGAATGTTCACAAACCCTTTTTTTGAGAACTAAAGAAGCTGAAATGCAACAAACCAAATAATCCAATTAAAAAAAATGGGGAACTGAGCTAAACAGAATTCTCTATAGAGGAATATCGAATGGCAGAGAAACACTTAAAGAAATGTTCAACAATGTCATTAGCCATCAGGGAAATGCAAATAAAAACCACCCTGAGATTTCACCTTACACCCATTAGAATGGCCAAGATGAAAAACTCGAGTGACAACACATGCTGGAGAGACTGTGGAGAAAGGGCAACCTTCCTCCACTGCTGGTGGGAATGTAAACTTGTACAACCACTCTGGAAATCAATCTTGTGCTTCCTCAGACAACTAGGAATAGCATTTCCTCAATATCCAGCCATATCACTCCTAGGCATATATTTAAAAGAGGCTCAAGTACACAATAAGGATCTTTGCTCAACCATGTTTTTAGCAGCTTTATTTGTAATAGCCAGAAGCTGGAAACAGCCCAGATGCTCCTCAACTGAAGAATGGATGCAGAAATTGTAGTACATCTACACAATGGAATATTACTCAGCAATGAAAAATAAGAAAATCATGAACCTTTCAGGTAAATGGTGGGACCTGGAAAGGATCATCCTGAGTGAGCTGTTCCAGAAGCAGAAAGACACACATGGTATATACTCACTCATACAGACACATAATATAGGATAAACCTACTAAAATCTAAAAATCTGTACATCTAAAGAAAGTAATCAAGATAGAGGAGTCTGACTAAAATACTCAATCCCCATCCCGAAAGGCAAAGAGGAAGGACATCAGAAGAATAAGAAAAGAGGAAACAAGCTAGAAACCCACCATGGAGGGCCTCTGAAAGGCTCTGCCCTGGAGACTATCAAAGCAAATGCTGAGACTTATGGTGAACTGTTGGGCAATGTGCATGGAATCTTATATAAGAAGTGGGAAATAGTAAGATCTGGAGAGGACAGAAACTCCACAAGGAGAGCAACAGAACCAGATTTGAGCACAGGGGTCTTCCTAGAGACTCATACTCCAACCAAGTACCATGCATTGAGATAAACTAGAACCCCTGCACAGATGTAGCCCATGGCAATTTAGTGTCCAAGTGGGTTCCATAGTAATAGGAAGAGAGACTGCCTCTGACATAATCTGATTGGCCTGGTCTTTGATCACCTCCCCCTAAGGGGGAGCAGCCTTACCAGGCCACAGAGGAAGACAATGCAGACACTCCTGATGAGATCTGATAGACTAAGACCAGAAGGAAGGAGAGGAGGACCTCCCCTATCAGTGGACTTAGGGAGGGGCATGCGTGAAGAAGGGGGTGGGACGATGGGATCGGGAGGGGAGGAGGGAGGGTGTTATGGGGAATACAAAGTGAATAAAGTGTAATTAATAAAAATAAATAAATAAATAAGAACAGTTTTGAAAAATGTTATTTGAAGCCTCTATGCCTTCAAATAATTATTTTCTTCTTTATAGTTGTTGGTTTTATTATATTTTGGTCATATATCAAAGGCTATCTTATCTTAGAGCATTAAAAATTTCCTATAATTTTCTAGATTTTAACAATGAATTCAAAAGTCTAAGTCTTCCAGATCCTTCAATAAGCTTTCAATTCATCACATCTTTATCACTCAAATTTAGTCTTGAACATGAAAGAGATTTATTCCATGATTCTCCTGTAGTGTGAGGTTTAAATTTAAAGCCTACACCATTATTATATGCTTTGACACATGATGAGAGTATAGGGCCTTAATGAGCTAATTCTAGCTTATTCTCCTCAGGCTTCTTCCTTAGAAGTCAAGTAACCACTCACTGTTGTTACTGAAATTCTGATAAATCTTTCACTCTGTTCCCGAGGGCCAGTTTGTGGGGCTGACTAACATAAAGTACACTTCTTCAAGCTGTGGCTATACATGACATTGTATCCTTTCAATGCAGGCCATTGTCTTCAGTCAACCACATAGCTCTAGGTCAAAATCCTTGTCTTATCAACAAAGTGGATAAAATTTGCTTAAATTTATGGGCTTCTATATTCATTTCTTTTTGTTACTATAATGCAATAGCTGGTGGTGAGTACTTATGAAGAAGAATGTTTATTTATCTCACAATTTGGGAAGACAAGAGGCACCTAGCATATCTCTAGTGCTGTTAAGATCCTCTGTGGGCACAGGACCTTGTGTCCCATGGCACCACAATGATGGCATTATTTGAGATGGAGAGATCTTTGCAACAGAAAGCTACAGAACATTTAAGGGTCAGACACTGTGCATCTTTATAAGAGGGCCAATTGTAGGATTGGCAGAAACTACAGAGGCTTCCATGCCAAGGACAATATCTTGGTCTGACAGGAACTGTAGCCACTCATGTGAGGACAGTGACTATTACATCTTGACAGCATTAGGATGTTGAAATTTAATCCCCAAATCGATGGTATTTGTTGATGCAACCTTTGGGAAATGATTAGATTGTAAGAGTGGAGGTGTCTCAAATGAAATTAGTTTTCCTATAAAATGAGCCCCAGAAAGCTCCCTTTCCCCTCCGCTATAAAATAACATGGTGAAAACACATCTCTTCATGAAGTAGACTACTCCAAATATACCCATTAAACCTAAATTTTTGCTTAGAAGACTGTGAGAAGAATATTTATGTTTGTAAGCCATCTGGTTATGTAATGGTTATATATATATGGTTATATATATATATGAGTGAAAGCATGTGATATTTTATCTTTCTCCCTACCTAGGCCCTCCCCCACCATATTTTTTAATGTATTTAAAATCACCTTTTCAATAAATACTAGCTCAAATGTGATGGGGAATTCATAGTGATTGGGGTGGTGGTATGACTGAGATGTCTTCTGTAATCTTGAGCATTGAACAGATGATTTCCTGTTATTGATACTGTTTGGGAGAAATATCATGGCTTGAATATATGCATCATTGGGGACAGACTTTGAGGTTTCCAGTTCAATCTTGATACTTCTTGATTGCAAGATGCAAGGCCTCAGCTTCTGCTCCAGCTGCCACATATACTGTTTGCTGACACACTTCTCAGCATGACAGACTCATATCCCTTTGAAACTGTTAGCCCTAGTAAATTCTTACTTCTATAGGTTGTCTTGATCATGGTGTTTTTTCACAGCAATAATAAAGTTTCTAATGAAGTTGCTGAGCCCTATGTGTGGTCTTTTCTATACAGTGTCTGGGATGATCCATTTCACTGATGGTTCTCCGAAGTATCTTTGCATCCTGTTCCTCCTAGATTGATTGGATTTTACCCAGAGGTTACTTCTTATTGACTACCTTAGAAGTTACTGGAAAATTAGCAGATACCAGAAAGCAATTTTCTCTGAATAAAATTGAAGAAAATATCAGAAGATGGAAAGATGCCCCATGCTCCTGGATCAGTAGGATTGACAGAGTAAAAATGGCCATCTTACTAAAAACGATCTGCAGATTCAATGCACTTCCCATCAAAATACCAACAAAGCTCTTTACAGACCTGGAAAGAACAATTCTCAATTTCATATGGAAAAACAATAACAACAAAACCAGAATAGCTAAAACAGTCCTATACAGTAAAGGAACTTCTGGAGTTATCTCCATCCATGACTTCAAGCTACATTACAGAGGAATAGTAATAAAAACTGCATGGTACTGGTATAAAAATAGACTGGATGATCAATGGAATCAAACAGGAGACCCAGAAATAAATCCACATATTTAGAGACACTTGATTTTTGGCAAAGAAGCTGAAACCATACAATGGGAAAAAATGGTGCTGGTCTAGCTGGAAGTCTACACATAGAAAAATACAAATAGATCCATATTTATCATCCTGCACAAAACTCAAATCCAAGTGAATCAAAGACTTCAGTGTAACACAGATAAACTAAATCTATTAGAGGAAAAAGGTGGGAAGAGTCTGGAACTCATTGGCAAAGGAGACAACTTCCTGAATAGAACACCAACAGGTCATGCTCTAAGATCAACAATTAATAAATGGGACCTCTTGAAACTAAAAAGCTTTTGTAATGTAATGAACATTGTCAACAGAATGAAATGACAGTCTACAGACTGGGAAAAGAGCTTTACTAATCCTATATCAACAAAGGGCTAATATCCAAAATATATAATGAACTCAAGAAATGAACCACCAGTAAACAAAATAACCCAATTAAAAAATGGGACACAGAACTAAACAGAGAATTTTCAACAGAGGAATCTCAAATGGCAGAGAAAGACTTATAAAAATTCTCAACTTTCTTAGTCATCAGGAAAATGCAAATCAAAACAACTCTGAGATTCCATCTACACAGGTCAGAATGGCTAAGTTCAACATCTTAAGTGACAGCTCATGCTGGGAGGGTTTGGAGAAAGGTGAACATTGCTCCATTGCTGGTGGGAGTGCAAACTTATACAACCATTTTGGAAATCATTCTGATGCTTTCTCGGGAAATTGGGAATAGCTTTACCTCAGGACACAGCTATATGAGTCCTGGGCATATACCCCAAATATGTTCCACCATATAACAAGGACACTTGCTCAACTATGTTCATAGTAACTTTATTTGTAATAAACAGAATATGGAAACAACCCAGATGCCCCTCAACTGAAGAATGGGAAAACAAAACAAAACAAAACAAAACAAAACAAAAATATGGTACATTTACACAATGGAGCACTACTTAGCAATTAAAAACAAAGAAATCATAAAATTTTCAGGCAAAATGTATGTAACTAGAAAAGATCATCGTGAGTGAGGTAACTGAGACCCAGGAAGACACACATGATATGCACTCACTTTTAAGGAGATTTTTAGCAATAGAGTAAATGATAAGCATACTGTGAGGCATAGACCATACTATGAGGCATAGACCCAAAGAAGATAAATAACAAAGAGGATCCAAGGGAGGATACATAAATCTCACTAGGAAGAAGAGGTAGTATAGACAGATGTAGGACCTGAAGAGGGGGAACAATGTAGGATAAAGGGTGCAGAGAGCTAAGAGGGTGGAGAGCAGACCCAGGGAGAGCTAGGGCAAGAGGCCTGTGGAGAAAAGAGAAGTGAAGGGCGGAGGTATTTCTGTGACAAGCTGGAGACTATGTCAGGGTAGAGCCCTGCAAGGATATGAGGCAAATTCAAGCAATGGTTCCTAGTAGCAGAGGCCAGAGAGTCTGAAGAGGATACCTTCTAAGTAGCCTCTGAGTAGAGGAAGGGGAACTCCAACCCACCTACAAAAACTTCAGTTCCTAATCTACCCTGCCTATAAGACGTACAGGAATAAAGATTAATTAGATAGAGCAAAGATTGAGAGAATGCCCAACCAATGCTTGGCCCAACCAAAGACCCACCCTAAGGGAGAGTGCCAAACCCTGACAGTATGAATGATAACTCTCCAAACTTGCAGAGATGAGCATGACAGAGCTGTTCTTTTCGAGACTCTAACCCTGCAGTTCCTCAAAACAGATGCTGAGACTCACAGCCAAACACTGGGCAATGCATAGGGAATCTTAAGAAAAAGTGGGAAGAAAGAGAAAAGGACCTGGAGGTGACAAGAATGCCACAAGAAGATTAAAAGGGCCAACTAACCAGGGTGCAGAGGGGCTTGCTGAGACTGAAACATCAACCAAGGCCCATGCAGGAATTGGACGTAGGCCCCTACAAACATGTAACAGATGAACAACCTGGGCTTCATGTGAGTATTCTAGTAAGGGAAGTGGAGACTGCATTGGACATAGACTCACTTGCCAGCTCTTTGACCACTCCCCCCCTGGTGGGACTGCCTTATCAGACCACAGGGGAAGAGGACATTCTCAGTCCTGATGGAATTTGATGAGTTGGGGTGGAGGGGAAAGGGAGCTCCCTTTTCTGAGAAAGTCAAGGAGGGAAGAGGGTGAGAGAAAGAGTAGGACTGGGAAGGGAAGATGGAGGGGTCTACCACCAGGATGTAAAGTGAATAAAAATATAATTAATTAGTTAATTAATTAAAGTAAATTATGTAGTCCACACACTGTCCTGTTCTCTCATGAAATGTCAGCTTCCTTGTAGCCAGTACTATACATGTTCCATTGTCAAGACTTTAAAGACTTGTTTTTATTATTTTAATCTATGTGTGTGTGTGTGTGTGTGTGAGAGAGAGAGAGAGAGAGAGGGAGGGACAGAGTCTCTGTGTATGTGTTTGTGTCTTTGACTGTACTTGTGCAGAAGTGAGCATCAGAGTCCCAGTAGCTGGAGTTATGTGCAGCTTGGAACTGAACTTGTGTCCTCTGGAGGAGCAACAAGTGCCATTAAATGCTGAGCCATCTTGAAACCCCCATTATCAAAGTTTACACATGCACTTATCATGCTCTTGTAGAATATTACTATCATAAATTCAGCTTCCTACATATCACTTGTGGGCATGTTCACATATTTTTCTTCATTTGTAAGTGAGTATGTATTTGCACAAAAGAATTATCTTAAGGTCTATAAACTTACTGTCAAATGATAAAACACTATTTTTTTCAAAAATTTCATTTTTAAGTAATGCAAATTTTACAATAGAGTTGAAATTCTTCCTTATTGATCACTAATGCTGTGTCCTCTTTATTTATCCAGAAGATTGTTTAGCATAGGAATTACGGTGGTGGCACGGTGACTCTCCCAGAATCTCTTCATGAGAGAAACTGATTGGCACCCATTTGGCTGACTGCATTTACACAGTCATTTATCTCATACATTTAATCTTGATACACAGAGAACTTCACACTTGATTTTATTTTGTTTTTATGTATTAGCTGCTAGTTGAAACTTTATGTGCATTGTTGACATCAGGACCATTCTCCTGATCACTTTTGGATGTGGAGTCCATTTTGCTGTCCACATCCTGAAATCTCCTTTTGGAGGATGGGTGGCCCAGAATCAGAGGGACAAGCAGAGGCAGCACTGATTACCTACTGCATGTATAGGTGCCCAACTCTTTTTTTCCTCCCCTTGTCAGATGGGGGCTCTGTTGTCTATCCCTTGGGTGCTGAGCATGACTGTTAGTCTCTACATGGCCACTCCATTGAATGTCTGCTTTTCTGCCTTTGCTTTGAGCTGTGTCTGAGTTCTCAATATCTACTGCCCTAGCTTGTGGCCAGCACCTTATACATGCCCTTTGCCAGTCTTGACCAGACACTGACATACTTGTTTAAAACAGATTTACCTTGTCTCATCTTCTGAGTAATTAACACTTTGAGGCTCTTCCAATCAGACTTCAGTAGCCTGCCCCACCTGTAACATTCTGGCTTTGGTTCAAAGATTCTCTAGCTTTACCTGTAGAATACAAACAAACAAATAACAACAACAACAACAAAAAACCTTTTTTGCCACTCAGAATGTATGTGCTCCTCTCTCTATGACTCTACTATGTTTCTTAATCAAAGAAGTTCTGAGGGAAGAAACAGTGACCAGCTCTGCCTTTTCCAGAACTTTGAATACAGTGCACTCATCTCTTTTGAATTTCACCTAGCGTGTTGGGTTTCTTGCCCTAGTCATGTCTGGACTAGCTCTGGACGAGTGCTTCCATGCTCTAGAATGGCAGAATGTAGATACAGGCTCTCACCCAGTCTACCTGATTCCAGTGTCAGGGCATATTCACTGTGCTTCATTCTTCCACACATCATATAGGGTTTCAAACCTTTTTCTTCTCACAACCTTTAGAAAGACATTAAAGATAGAGATGTTATAAGAAAATAAAAATTTAAAAATGTGTCTTTCTAACTTTGGAGAGTTCACTTCATACCCTAAGTCTTAGTTTTCCTGCCTTCAAAATGGGTCTTGGCAATTGCAACTTTGAAAATACAAACAGAAGTGGTAAAGATAAAACACCCAGAAGAAAATAAAAACACACTACTCTCGGGAAGTCATTTGTACAGATAGATGTGTAGTCACCATGCCAGAATATCTAGGAAGACCACAGAAAATGCTGATAGTTCCCACACTCCTCCAAACTCTGATCCTGTGTGTTGAAAGTAGTCATACATACAAAGTAGCCATAGTTTGTTAGTTGTTTATTGATCCTATTAAACTGTACTACAGAACAACATTCTAAGCATGGATCCAAAGTTGTTCAACTTAATTCTTGAGTTTGCTTCTTCTCTTTTGAGTAGCTCCTCCCCGACCACTCTCCATTCATTTGTTACCTTCCTAAAGTTCTCTTTGTTCTGAGTTTGCAATTTCACATTGCAAATATATTCTCTTTCACAACACACACACACACACACAAAAAAAATGAGACACACACTGCTAAAAGAGTAAACGTTTGTGATTAACTTACTTGAGAAAACGAGCCTAAAGAATATGAGAACAGCATGAGATCACACATTTGCCTTAAAAAAAAGGAAGGGCAGGCCTGGGTCACTGAAAGGAAAATGGGAGGCAGCAGTTGAAACTTTTCCTCCCATGCAAGTTTACATGACCTTTGCACACTCAGTGGGGAGTGAAAGCTTGCTTATCTGGGATCCTTAACTAAATAAAGATGATATAACTGGAGTTGCACGGGATGACTGACTTCCACCCAAGCGCATTAGCTCATGTGACTTCAAAGGCTCTTCCGTCTGCTCTCACGTCCCACCCAGATGCCACCTTGTCCACATCCCAGGATCTGCCAGATTTATTTCCCTCATTCAATCTGTACTCCCTAGTGGAATCTCTCTGGGTGCTTCCTGATGCTTGGAGTTGAAGGAAAGGACACGCAGTAATTTATGACTGTTTACTCTAGAACTTTGGGGTTGCACATGGGCCATTGCAGCAAGTGTAGCCAGATTCTAATAGAGACAAAATAATGACTTCCACAGATTCCCACTAAGACCTCAGACCTATCACCACCCGCCTAGGTCTTCACACCTTATCCTGATTCTTTTGATACCTTGGTACTGTGACCACAGAGGGAATCAATACATTTCTCCATATCCAATCTGTGGCTGTGAAAACATCCAACAACATTTGTTCTCATGTTGCTTGATCCCTCTTAAGATCGTTTGGGCATTTCCAGTTATTGCCCTATGCCCAGTGAAGAACTCCCTAGCTCCAACCCCCATCAAGTTGTTTTTCTTCATGGACCTTAGCTCCCATTGTCTCAGCCATGGGTTGTAAGCAAGTTGGCCTTTCTACACTAACCCTATACCTTCCATCTGTGAGCCTTTTTTGATAGCTCTCCTTCCTACAGAGGCTGGCTCTTTCTTAAAGACTATCTCATCTCTTTCAGCTTCTTTACCTTTATGCTATTCATCTTCTCCTGATGCCCTCATAGAACTCATCTTCTCTCATTGAGTGTAATGGCTGTTTGAGTGTTGGGGTATCTGTTCAATTCCATATAGTGAAGATAAGGCAAGCTGAAAATGAGATCATTCATTTTATCTCATCAAGAAAGAAAATCTTTACAGGTGTGGCAGCCCAGAAGAACATCAAGGATTAGTGTAACATGTACAACCTTAATACCAGCTAAGGAACACAAGGCAGTGGGGTATCCACCATCGATACTGCTGTATAGACAGCAATCCATTGTGTGATAGGGGGGTTTGTCAGGAACACAGCTGGCTAGAGGTGCCATTTCACAGGATTTAAAAAACACAAACTTACCAGGTGTCATAGTTAATGCCTTTAATCTTAGTCTTTGGGAAGTAGAGGCAGGTGGATCATAGTGAATTAAAGGGCAGCCTGGTCTAGGTAGTGAACAGCCAGCCAGGGCTACATAGTGAGATCCTGTTTCAAAGGGGGAAAAACATTGAGCAAAATCACAAAACCACAAATCGGATTCCACTTCCCTTCAAGAGTACTGTGAAGATTGGCCCAGGTCACCTGAGGCAGAAAGGATGGAGGAGTAGAAGATAACTTGGAAGGGTTTGTTCCTGCCATCTTACATACAGTGGGCAGTGAAGCTGACCTCGTCTAGGCTGTGTCCAGCTGGTCTTCTTTGGAGTTCTAAAATTTGATGCACCACAATGCACATATATAATAGAGCAGAGAATAAAGGTCACAACTTAGAAAAAAAACACTGATGTAGAAAGACGCCCCTTCTATTTCTCTTTCTAGCTTGTTGTGGATATTATTCAATGTCAACTTGACAGGACTTAGAATCACCTATAAACACACTGAGTATATGAAAGCATTTATAGACAGGCTTAATTCGGAACCAAAGAGACACCATGAATGTTGGTGGCACCATCACATTGTCTAAGGTCTAAGACTCAGTACTAAGAAAGTGAGCAGAGCTCTGGAATTCAGTTCTCACTGCTTCCTAGCTGCAGATATAATGCGAGTATGCACCTCATGTTCTCGCCACTAATGTTCCCATTTTCTCAGTCTTCACCAGCAGCACTGACTGTGAGTATAAACTGTGAGTATAAACCAACCATTTCTCATTTAAGCTGTTTCTGTCAAGTATTTCTCACACCAATGAGAAAAGTAACTAACTGATACCAAGCAATGTTACTGTTACTGTTGGCATTATAAGCCTGGCCGTATGTTTTTTAGGAGTTCTGTGTATGAGCACTGTGGAAGAATTTGGAGTTACCAGCCAGAGAAGTCCTGGAGTAAGAAAGTTAGAAATACTGAGAAAAGTATAGACAGTGTAGGACAGAGTTATAAGGTTTTGGGAGTGAAAAAAGGACTCTACTGGAAATAGGAAAGAGGCAATTCATGGTACATTCTGGGAAAGAACCTAGCTGCATTCTGCCCATGTCCTTCGAAACTGAATGAGGTTGTTTTTGAAAGTAATTTACTAATTTGTTTGGTGGAAACCATTTCATGACAGCACAGCATTCAGTGCTGTGGCATAGTTAGTGCTCACTGTTTTCACTCGTGTTTACAGAGACAGAAAGCAGCAAGTAGAGGAGAAAATATGAAATGTTTGGTTTGGAACAGAGCATGAATAAGTTTAAAGCTGTGGACAAGGAGAGCACAGACAAAGCATTTATGTTTGTTAAAGAGATTAGTGCTATGAAAGACAAATTTTGTACTTTATACTAGGGTAATGGTAAAGGTAATAAATACATAAAATGTTTGCACTCTTAGAACTTATGTTCTTCCTGGTGTGGGAATGAAATGCAGTTGACACAGCTGCCCTAAGATTTTGCTTACCAACAATACAGTGCCATGGGATCAGCATCAATCTAAAAACACCTAGTGGAAAATTTCAGAAGCATTAAATTCTGAATCGCATGCTTCCTGAGGAGTACAAAAGAATTTCATGCGAACCTGCTATATTCCACCTGAGATGCGAATCACCTTTTTGTTCAGTATCTCAGTGCAGTGTGCCATGAATGCACAGGAGGAAGAATGGTGTATATGGTGCTTTCCATGACTTCACACATCTGCTCAGAGGGCTTGAGGCTCACCTACTGAGCAATGAGCTGTAACTAAATGATTTACATAGTCTGTTAAGGAAGGCTTTTACAAAATAGCAGTTAAAGGAAGAAAGTAAAACAGCAGATATTTTATAACTAATTTTAACAACTTAAAGGAGAATATAAAAGCAAGCTTTCCCAGTAAATTTGATATGAAAAGCTGAAAGAAGAATGGGGATTACATGAGAAAACATTCCTGGCTCAGGAATCAGGCTGTAGATTTTGGAGCAGAATAGCCTTGAGCCTATTCAGTCTGAGCAAGACTTAAGCAGATCAACTTTGAGACAGTGAGTTTGGTTAAATGCAAGGAGAAGGATGGTTCATCAAGAAGGATGGTTCATCAAGAAGGATGGAGGATTTGTCTATCTTGTTGACTTTCTCAAAGAACTAGCTCGTGGTTCCGTTGATTCATTGAATTGTTTTATTTGTTTCTAAATGATTGATTTCAGCCCTGAGTTTGATTATTTCCAGCCATCTACCCCTTTTTTGTGTGTCTGCTTCTTTTTTTTTTCTAGGGTTTTCAGGTGAGCCATTTAGTTACTTGAATGAGCTGTCTCTAATTTCTAGAAGGCACTTAGTGCTATCAACTTTCCTCTTAGCACTGCTTTCATTGTGTCCCACAAGTTTGGGTATGTTGTGCCTTCATTTTCATTGAATTCTAGGAAGACTTTAATTTCTTTCTTTATTTCTTCCCTGACCCAGCTGTCATTTAGTAGCAAGTAGTTCAAATACATGTGTGTGTAGGCTTTTTGCTATTTTTGTTGTTGTTAAGGTCCAGCTTTATTCCATGGTGACCAGATAGGATACAAGGGATTATTTCGATCTTCTTGTATCTGTTGAGGCCTGCTTTGTGACCCACTATATGGTCTATTTTGGAGAAGGTTCCATGAGGTACTGAGAAGGAGGTAAATTCTTTTGTGTTTGGGTGTAAGGTTCTGTAAATGTCTGTTAGGTCCATTTGATCCATGACCTCTGTTAGAGACACTGTTTCTTTCTTTAAATTTTCTTGACCGATGCCACTTACCAAAACTGAATCAAGACCAGGTAAATCAATTAAATAGTCCTCTGTCATCAAAAGTCTCCCATCCAAACAAACAAACAAACAAAAAAACCCAGATGGTTTCCGCACAGAATTCTACCAGTCTTTCAAAGAAGAGCTAACTCCAATTCTCTTCTAACTATTCCACAAAATAGAAACAGAAGGAGCACTACCAAACTCATTCTATGAAGCCACAGTCACCTTGGTACCTAAACCTCACAAAGACCCAACAAAGAAAGAGAATTTCAGGCCAATCTCCCTTATGAACATTGATGCAAAAATACTCAATAAAATACTTGCAAAATGAATACAAGATCACATCAAAGATATCATCTACTATTACCAAGTAAGCTTCATCACAGGTATGCAGGGGTGGTTCAATATACTTAAATCCATCAATGTGATCCACCATATTGAAAAGCTGAAAGAAAAAAAAAAAAAACCACATGAAAATCTCCTTAGATGCTGAAAAAGCATTTGACAGAAACCAACATTCATTCAGGTTTAAAGCGGTATAATGCCTTTACTATGTAAACATGTTTACTATGTAAACATAATAAAGGCAATATACAGAAAGCCTATAGCCAACATCAAAATAAACGGAGAGAAATTTGAAGAATCCCACTGAAAGCAGGGACAAGACAAGGCTGCCCACTCTCTTCATATCTCTTCAACATAGTCCTTGCTAGAGCAGTAAGACAGTTGAAGGAGATTAAGGGGACACAAATTGGAAAGGAAGAAGTCAAATTATCACTATTTGCAGATGATATGATACTAAACCTAAGTGACCCCAAAAATTCTACCAGGGAACTCCAACATATGATAAACACCTTCAGCAAAGTGGCTGGATATAAATTAACTCAAAAAAAAATCAGTAGCCCTCCTGTATACAAAAAACAAAGGGACTGAGAAAGAAATTAGGGAAACAATACCCTTCACAATAGCCACAAATGACATAAAGTACCTTGGAGTAACCCTAACCAAGCAAGTCAAAGACTTGTATGAAAAAATTTTCAAGTCTCTGAGAAAGAATTAGAAGATATCAGAAGATGGAAAAAGATATCCCATGCTCATGGCTTGGCAGGATTAACATAGTAAAAATGGCCATCTTACCAAAAGCAATCTACAGATTCAATGCAAGTCCCATCAAATTACCAACACAATACATTACAGACCTGGAAAGAAAAATTCTCAACTTCATATGGAATAACAACAAACCCAGACTTGCTAAAACAATCCTCTACAATAGAAGATCTTCTGGAGGTATCTCCATCCCTGATCTTAAGCTGTACTATAGAGCAACAGTAATAAAAACTGCATGGTACTGGCATAGAAACAGAATAGTGGATCAATGGAACTGAATAGACAACTCAGAAATAAATCCACACACTTATGGACACCTGATCTTCGACAAAGATGCCAAACCATACAATGGAAAAAGATAGCATCTTCAACAAATGGTGCTGGTCCAACTGGATGTCTACATGTAGAAAAATGAAAATAGATCCATACTTATTACCCTGCACAAAACTAAAGTCCAAGTGGACCAAAGACCTCAACATAAAACCGGAAACACTAAACTGCTTTGAAGAGAAAGTGGGGAAAAGCCTTGAACTCGTTGGTACAGGAGACAACTTCCTGAAAAGAATACCAACAGCACAGGCTCTAAGAGCAACAATCAATTAAAGGGACCTCATGAAACTGAAAAGCTTCTGCAAAGCCTATGGATGGGGAAAGAATTTTCACCAACCCTTTTTCTAACAGAGGGCTAATATCCAGTATATATAAAGAACTAAAGAAGCTGAAAAGCAGCAAACCAAGTAATCCACTTAGACAATGGGGAACAGAGCTAAACAGAGAATTCTCTGTAGAGGAATATAGAATGGCAGAGAAACACTTTAAGAAATGCTCATCGTCATTAACCATCATGGAAATTCAAATCAAAACGACCCTGAGATTTCACCTTACACACATCAGAATGGCCAAGATGACAAACTCGAGTAACAACACATGCTGGAGAGGCTGTGGAGAAAGGGGAACCCTCTTCCACTGCTGGTGGGAATGTAAACTTGTACAACCACTCTGGAAAACAATCTGGAGCTTTCTCAGACAACTAGGAATAGCGCTTCCTCAAGATCCACCTATATCACTCCTAGGCATATATCAAAAAGAGGCTCAAGTACACAATAAGGACGTTTGCTCATCCATGTTTGTAGCAGCATTATTTGTAATAGCCAGAAGCTGGAAACAGCCCAGATGCCCCCCAACTGAAGAATGAATGCAGAAATTGTGGTACATCTACACAATGGAATATTACTCAGCAATGAAAAATAAGGAAATCATGAAATTTGCAGGTAAATGGTGGGACCTGGAAAGGATCATCCTGAGTGAGCTGTCCCAGAAGCAGAAAGACACACAGGGTATATACTCACTCATATAGACATGTAATATAGGATAAACCTACTAAAATCTGTACATCTAAAGAAACTAATCAAGAGAGAGGACCCTGAGTAAAATGCATAATCCCCATCCTGAAAGGCAAAGAGGAAGGACATCAGAAGAATAAGAAAACAGGAAACAAGCTAGAAACCCACCATGGAGGGCCTCTGAAATGCTCTGCCCTTCAGGCTATCAAAGCAGATGCTGAGACTTACGGCCAACTGGTGGGCAATGCACATGGAATCTTATGTAAGAAGTGGGAAATAGTAAGATCTGGAGAGGATAGGAACTCCACAAGGAGAGCAACAGAACCAGAAATTTGAACACAGGTGTCTTTCCAGAGACTCATACTCCAACCAAGTAGCATGCCTGGAGATAACCCTAGAACCCCTGCAGAGATGTAGCCCATGGCAGTTTAGTGTCCAAGTGGTTTACATAGTAATGGGAAGAGGAACTGCCTCTGACATAATCTGATTGGCCTGCTCTTTGATCACCTCCCCCTGAGGGGGGAGCAGCCTTACCAGGCCACAGAAGATGATAATGCAGCCACTCCTGATGAGATTTGTTAGACTAAGTTCAGAAGGAAGGAGAGGAGGACCTCCCCTATCAGTGGACTTGGGGAGGGGCATGCATGAAGAAGGAGGTGGGAGGGTGGGATCGGGAGGGGAGGAGGGAGGAGCTCATGGGGGATACAAAGTGAATAAAGTGTAATTAATAAAAATAAATAAAGATAGATGGAGAAATTCTCACTCTTTTGAGTCTTGAGGAGTCCTTAAGGCAAGGGCGCAGAAGTTTCCTTTGTATTATAAGAGTAACCTGAATTCTGTGATTATAATAAACTTTCCTCTATGGGTCCAGACAAACCAGATAGACTCTTAGGAAGTGCCTCTCTAATCTTTATGGTGACATGCCCTTGGGATGAATGGGGGTATGAGAATCAGTCTTGAGCATCCTCTGAATGACTGTCAGTGCAATTTCTACTGGATAAGAAATGAAATTTGAGAGAAATGGCTCATGCACTGAAGTGGGGATGACAGTCCCACCATCTCCAAGTACAGCAGCAATAGAATTGTTTTGTAAAGAGTAGTTTGTGTTTTGGGATGTTATGAATAAGATACTAGTAACACATGGCAAGGTAGCCACCAAGGGCAATTAGGTGTCAGAAAATGTAGTCCATGGAGAGAGATTTGGAACTGACCTATAAACATGGAATTAGATAGCTAATACTGTTGGCCTTCACCCTCTATAGATGACTCCAGGACCCCTCCAATAAATCAAATCCATATATCCCAGAGACGCTTGTACAAAATGATACAATGTTTTCCTATTATATAACACATGAAGCAGAGAGATCAACTGAAAGATAGGAGAGGCTTGCTATCTCAATTCCCACCCTGTAGTGACATATTTCCTCCAGCAAGGCTGTACCACCTAAACCTCTCCAAATAGCACCACCAACTTGAAAACAAGTGTTCAAGTACCTGAGCCTATGAAGGACAGTTCTCAATTAAACCACTACACAAAGGAATTGCTAATGGGAAGGCAGAAGGTGACCAGCCCTGACTGTTCTTTCTAGTTTCTAGGGCAGAATACAGGAGGTGCTATCCACAGGACCCCACGGCCAAGCTTCAAACCAAGAAGCACAGGAATCTGGAATGTGCAGGAAGAGGCTTTCACGGAGCAGTAGCCACTCTGTCCTCTTGTCTCTGGTGTCCTCTGGAGGTGATGTGACATGATGTGCTTATTAGAATCCACTACATTTGCCTTGAACTTTAGCTCTTTCCTGTCTCTGATTGTCCTCATTGCTTTTATTGAAGTTGAATAGCTGCCTTTAAAGTTTGCTAATTGGTTGTCTAGACTGTTCCTTCATCTGGATACTGGGTTTTCCCCAGTGAACAAGTTTTCTTTTGATTTTCTCAGAATTTTGTTTGCTTGCTTGCTTTTATATTTTGTTACAAAAGTCCGTCTCCTGTAGGAGTATACATTTAGGTTTTCAAATTTTATTTTGTTTAAAAACCTTAGTAACTGAGAAGGAGAAAGGGACTGTTTACCGCTATTCCAGAGGACTTGACTTTGGATCCCAGTACCCATGCTGGGCACCTCACAAGTGTCTATAACACCCAGTGCCCTCTGTTGACCTACTGACCTCCATCGGCGCTTGCACATGCACACACACACACACACACACACAATTAAAATCTTGAAAACTGAGAACTACTGAAAATCCTTCTTGCATGGATTTCAGCAATCACCGGTTTTATGCCAGCTGTTGCAGTGATTGCCATTACCTCCCTCTTCATCAGAGATCCTGAGTGTGTTCTAAGAAACTGTGTCGTGATGATAAGTTGCAGTACTCACTTGAGAAGGATAACAAGGATTTTCAGTTGCCTCTGTTACCACCCCTGACTTCCCCACGTCTGAGATCAGACGTGTTGATGGCTGCTTTAGGTTGGCCCCTTTACTCTTTGGGGAATATAAATTTAGACCCCTTCCTACTTTCCAATCAGAGCTTTAAAAAAGAATCATGAAGAGTTAAGTTTTCTCTCTATTTATTCAGTTTGAGTTTGTTTGTTCTGGTTCTTGGTGGAGGGGTAGGGGAAAGAGAAGAACAGTCATTGGGAGCTCAGCTCTCATTGGCCAAGTAGGTGGAAATGTGACAGCAAGTTTGTCCTTGGCATTACTCAATTCCTTTGTGGGTTAGCTAGGGTTAACCTGGATTTTTACGTTTATTGTAATTTCTGTCAGTTGGGGAATTGCCATCTTTCTTTTGGGCCTGATTATCCACCGGTTCATCTTTTAGCACGGTTAGTGTGCAGGCAGGGGTCTGTTTAGGAATGACACCTCTTCGGTGTCAATGTTCCTTTGTAGACAGAGAGAGTGAAAGAATTGCCACAGTCCTGGTGGAAATCCTATTCGAAGCCTCTCATTTGCTTTAAGCTGATCCTTCAGAGTCTGAGGGTCCTGACTGTCATCTTGGGCAGAACACAATAGTATAACCCAAATGAATCCTGGGAATTGACCCACTGTGGACAGAAGGGTCTCACCTGACCACACAGAATGATCCTATCCCAATCTGCCTGTCCAGAGAGGCAGGTGCATTCATTCATTACCTGGTGCTGTAATGAAACATCATGGCTGAGGCAACCTGTAAAAAGAAGGGTTTGTTCGGGAGTCTGATGGCAGGAAGATAAGAATTCACCACTATCACAGTAGGAATTCATGACGGGAGGCAGGCTTGCTGCCTGGAGCAGCAGGCTGAGAGCTCTCATTGTGAACTGGAAGCACTAAGCAAATTACTGGAAATGACATGGGATGCATCTTTAAACTCTTAAATCCTGCCTCTAACAACACACTTCCTCCAATAAGGCTGCACCTCCTAACCCTTCCCCAAACAGCACCACCAAACAAGGATGGAGTATTCAAATGCATGAGCCTATAGGGAGTACTCTCACTTGAAACACTACAACACTGTAGAGCGTGCTGACAGCCACAGTAAAGAAGGGCAAGGTAGACCAAACTGAGTAGAGGCATATGGGGTTGTAGATTAACTTCAGGGCAAAACCCACCTAGAGAGGACAGAGAGGGCAAAGATAATCCAGGACATAAGTCCTAAGGTCAGCCAATACCTCAGCTTCAAGACCACAACAACTTCAGTTACCACACAGATGCATAAGAAAACTTAGATCACCAAACAGGTAAGACACAGGAGCAGTGGATCCATGAGATGAGAGTTCAATTGACTGGGCCTGAGCAAAGCAGTGGCGAACCCATGATACTTACCACCTCCCCCAACATCTGGTCATCCAACAAGGAGAAGGACAGTGTTCCAGCACTCAGTGATGCAGGAAAGACTGGAGCTCAAGACCTTTGGTCTGATTTTGTCTTCCCGGTAACTAGAATTATCAGTATTATCTACACAGCATGAAGTTTTTCTAAACTTTTTTCCTTTTACCTAAAAACATCTGTTTGGGGGATTAACATTTTTTTAAAACTTTGTTGTCAACATGCCTTTAAATGATTTTAGATTGTTTGAATCTAGCCAAGGTGAGATTTTAAAAAACACTTTTGATTTGTAACCTTACACCTTGACTTTTTCAAAATAAAAACAGTTGAACAAATCACAAGTGCCTGCTAGGGAAGGAAGTGAATGCCTATACAAAAACATTACACAAGGCTGCCTGGCTACCCTGGGTGTGTATGGTATGGTGTGTTCAAACAATGGAGGACTGGATTCAGAAAGCAGAAGCAGGAAAAAAGTTTACCAAAAGGAGCCAACACTGGTGTCAGATAAAACTTGGTTAATGCTTACTTCCTGGAATATTTATTTTATTTTATTTTTATTAATTACAGTTTATTCACTTTTTATCCCAGCTGTAACCCCTCTCCCTATCCCCTCCCAATCCCACCCTCTCTCCCTCTTCTTCTCCTATGCCCCCCCAAGTCCATTGATAGGGGAAGCCTTCCTCTCCTTCCATCTAATCCTAGACTATCAGGTCTCATCAGGACTGGCTTCATTGACTTCCTCTGTGGACTGGTAAGGCTGCTCCCCAAGTCAGTGCCTGCTAGGGAGATGATGAAAGAGCCAGCCCCTGAGTTCATGTCACAGACAGTCACTGTTCCCATTAGTAGGAAACCCTCTTGGACATTGAGCTGCCATGGGTTACGTCAGTGTAGGGGTTCTAGGTTATCTCCATGAATAGTCCTTGGTTGGAGTATCAGTCTCACAAAAGACTTTTTGTGCCCAGATTTTTTGGTTTTGTTGCTCTCCTTGTGGAGCTCCTGTCCCCTCCAGGTCTTTCTATCTCCCCCTTCTTTCATAAGATTCCCTGCACTCTGCCCAAAGTTTGGCTATGAGTCTCAGCATATGTTTTGATACTCTATTGGGTAGAGTCTTTCAGAGACTTCCTGGGATCTTAAGAAGAACTATGTCAGTGAGTATCCCTGGGGATTTGTATGGCTTGAAGGTATGTTCAAGTTACTTGTTTGGGAAACAAGACAGATTTAACTGAAGACATGTGCATGTCATCACTTCTTCAGCTTAGTCTCATACTGATGTTTTCCAAGTTGTCCTCCAAACTTAACCCTCTGGAAAGATCTGACCATCTCTGAAATATATATTCAATTGTTACCATAATTTACTAAGTTTTCTTTAAAATGTCTATCACACATGTCCTGCCCATAAGAAAGGAATGGTTCTTTTAGTCAATAATAATACCACCATCATCTCCTGCTTATATATGTGTATTTTTCTCATTGGAGTTGAAGGAAAAATATATGACTGAACTGAAAATGAGCAGGGAGTAGCAGAAACAGTGTACCAGAGTCAACACCTGTGTCCTGTCTACTAACTCATGGTGACGTCTGAGCTCAGCTGAAATAATACAGCTTCAAGGGAGGAGTCTGGAGATGCGTATCCCTCCAGTGACCTTTATGAGGCAAATGTGTTTTGTAGCCCAATGGAGGAGATGAGTTTTGTGTACTTTAAAAAACTCCTGTGATCATTGTATTAATAGAGGAATGGACAAAAATGTCATCAAATTCCAATTGTTTTTTTTAGCTCACATTTCCTGATCATACTCAAAGATCAATAGCGAGAATGAAGAAAATAAGCATGCTTTGCCTGTCCAACCAAAAACTCAGCTTGAGTAGCAAAGACACAATAATGACGCATATGGTACCTACTAAGTGATGAATCAGGTCCACTTGGAACAAAAAAGAAAGAAAATATGACTCCTAGGATGGGCCCCAAAGGGCTTCAAGGGAAGGAGCCAGCCTAGGCTTGGATCTTGGAGATGAAGTGGAATTTTCCAGCGGACTATGAAAGGATGGGCACTACATGCACACACACACACAAAGGCTAAAGGTAGTAAAAGGCTGTAAAGAGAGCGATTGGCTCTTAACAGCTGCATGTATTGGCTAGTATTAGAACTGAGTACCTTGACCAACAGAAATTCCATCTCATGGGTTTGGAGATGACAATGTGATTCTATGTGCAAGCAAGGTCAATTCTTTCTTAGAGTCTGAAGGAGCTTGCCCTGGCCTCTTTCTTAGCTCCTGCTGACTTCTAACAAACTGGGCATTTATGAGTCTGTGAAAATGGCACTGTAATCTCTGCTCCTTGTCACCTGATGTTCCCTTAGCCTCTGTCCTCCTTTCCTGTTCCCAGCCTGCAGGCCTGTGTATCTGGCCAGTGCTGTGCTGCTTTTCAACCCTCCTGCACAGCTTTCTACTGTAAAGAGCCTTCCCTCCTGGAAGCCACGTGGGACCTGAGCAAGCTGGGTGAAGAAGGCCCAGCTTAAGGGACCAGAGATTAAAACACACTATTCTCATTAACATAATAATAATGATAATGATTCAGTGCCTGGCCCATTGCATGGTCTGCAACAAATGCTTAGTAAATGAGAAAATGAGAGTTAAGTCAGAATTTGAAACTCCAAAATGCTGATACTTGACTTCTGAGTGACCATGATAGGGCCCGTGAAACCCCAAGTGTATATGCGGGTGCAATGGATGGAAATACAAACGGCCTGTTTAGAACTTTCCTACTTCTGAATACTAACCATCACCAATCCACAGTGTTATTCCTTATCAATTGTCTGGGGGTGGGGGTTGCTATTTTGTCAATAGTGTGCACTTATTCCCCAGGATTACTGTGTTAGCAAGGAGGAACAGACACTGGCAAGTGCAGATTCCTACCACTATTTCATTAACAGAACCATTTGTTTTTCTTTTTCTTTTTTGTTTGCGATGGAAAAAATAATCCATATTTGGAGTACCTTGATGTGCATTTCTGGGGAATCACTCCGTACATAATAAGCATGTTTCCTTACTTGCCTTGGCCAGTATAATGTTCACTGAGATTTTGTACTTCATGGTGACTATTCACAGCTGTTTTTAAATGTCATATCAAAAGAGTGGCCTGCAGTGGAAGAAGCTGGAATACTGATGTGTAACATTTGGACACAGAACATGCAGGACTCTGTGCAAGCATTTGTCTGGGGTGTAAATTGGAAATGAAATATTCTCTTTGCGTAATTCTTTTAAAACATGAAGCTATGAAAACAATGGCATACATGCAATGCCGTTTCTTAGTTACATCTCATCTTACTTTATTTTAATTTTGTCCTTTTATCTGTATAATTAGCATAACAATTTTTATGCTATTTTTTTATGTTATGCTCTGAAAGCATAACATTTTTTTTTCTACTACAGCTAGTTCTAGAACTGATGCAAGATGTTCCAACGAGGGGGTTAAGGCTTCTCATAATTCCTATAAGCCCACACCTGTTTGTTTATATCCCCCATCTTTATTCATTATTAGCCAGATAGAGCCAAGTAATTGTGGTGATGATACTTGCTTTTTTTGCCCAATGCTGGAATGTTAGTGAATTTAGGTATGCCCTGGTTAATCGCATGCCCCCCTGGGTGCCTGTGCCTGTTGATGCCCCTCACGCTATGACTCTCTTCAGACAGAAAAAGGATCTCGGAACTACAGCCACCATTGTTACTGCCATCTCATTGGCGGCTGTTGGAGCTACCACCGTGGCATTAGCCAGGAGTCATACTGTGCAGACTGCGCAGACCCTGAATAACCTTTTAGCCAATGTAGCTCATGCCTTAGATGTACAAAAAGGAATTAATGCTCAACTAAAAGGAGGCTTGATGGTGTTCAATCAGAGGATTGACCTCGTGCAGGAGCAAATTGATACCCTATGGCAAATCGCTCAACTTGGCTGTCAATGAAAGTATGCTGGACTTAGTGTCACTAGCATACAACATGAGAATTTTTCCTGTGCTGCAAATCTGTCTAAACAATTGTCTAGCTATATTTTAGGTAATTGGACTGGAGAATTCAATACTACGATGGAGCAGCTGAGAGTGGCCATTGTCACGGTAAATTCTACCAGAGTGGATGCAGGACTAGCCACAGGACTATCATCATGGATTGCTGCAGCCATGAATCATCTGAAGGAATGGGCAGGCATGGGAGCGTTAGCAGGCCTTCTGGTGTTGGTCTCCTTGGTTTGCCTGTGGTGTATATGCAAGATTAGAGTCTCACAACAGCGCAATGCAGCCATGACCATTCAGGCCTTTACAGCCATTGAAGCAGGACAGTCTCCCCAAGCATGGTTGGCTACCATAAAAAGCTAAAATGTTATGCTCAGGATGCGAGGCTAAGCACTGCACTCAGGGTCAGCCGCTTTGGACCCAGAGAAGAGCAAGTCTGATTGCATGCGGGTTGATGCCCCAGGTCCCGCCTCTGAGAAAAAGGTATCAGACGGGTCTGATGCTCTTTGGGTGGATGACACCTAAATGAACATCGGTACAAAGTCCCAATTTATTTCTAATATCAGAGATCAGACCTCTACTCTTACCTGATGCTTCTAAAACAAAAAGGGGGAACTGTAGAGAGCTGCGTAATGCCGTGCCTTAAAGATGGAGCTGGTTTTCGCCTTCCACCTTCCCGATGGTGAGTGCTCTCTGTCACAAACAATTCCACATTTGGCTAAGGCTGAGGATCTGGCTTGCTTCCATGTATGTAGACCTATCTGCATTGCCCATGTGGCATGCTGGGGTTGGCTACCCAGAGGCTATTTAAGCTGTGGGCTGGCTTTCCCCAGGGTCAGATGATTGTTCAAGGTTCCTGAATAAACTGCATTGAAAAAATAAATAAATAAATAAATAAAGCTGGGGGAAAGGCATGGGAGGAGAGGGGGCTACAGCTGGGATACAAAGTGAATAAATTGTAATTAATAAAAAATTAATTAAAAAATAATGATCATCCTGGAATAACAATAAAATTTGGTTTTTAGTTAAAAAAAAAAAGACATTCCAAATCTGCATTAGGAACCATTCAGCTATGAGTAAATAAATCATTAAAATATAAAACATTAACAATGATTTTTAAAAAGGAAATGATGATGGTATTCTTTTTCCAGTAGGGTTTTTGGCCATTCCTTTTTCCAGGAGGCAGTTTGTTTTGATTTGTTTTTACTTAAAAAGTATTCTTTGAGAATTTCATAAGTGTATACAGTGAAATATAAAAATATTCACTCCCCATTTCTTCCCTCCTCCTCCCATCTCTCCCAAAATAGCCCCCTTTCAACAAACTTTATTACTTTACAAAGAGTTGAAATAATTAAAAACATCACACACTTGAAATCACTCATATCTGAAGCTATACAGCTCAACGAGCCATACAGCCAGAATAGGCCTTCAGACCCCATCCTGGAGCTTTACGGCAACTCAAAACTTTCAATAGTGAATATAGCCCATGCACACCTCATCACCAAAATCAAAGACTGCTGTGCTCTGGAGCTATGTAGATTTCTGCAGTGGCATACTTAGCCACATGCAAGCATATCTTTGTCATATTTCTTCACAATAAGGAACTAGGCTCAGTGTATAAATATGTTCCTAGAAAACGATTAAACGTAAATGTGTTATCTATGTATTTACGTTCTGGAAATGCTGGGGAATTCCAAAGCTCTCTGGTTGGCACAAAGAGAGGGCATACATAACATAGGACTAGGCAAAGTTCCATGGATAATTGCATTCACTCCCTCATTGGTTCACTCCTTCATGATTTCTTCATTCAATAATAGTTTGTGATCTAGCTCTCATTCTTCACATTGTCAGTTCAAATGAGAACCTGTGTATCTTCATCTCTGCCTATGCTTCCCTCCAATGCTATTCATGTTGGTGCCTTCACACCATTTTCTCTGGTTATCTTCCTGGGACCTACCACAGACAGCTGCTTTGCAAATAGCACTCCTGGCTTGTCAGTTGCCCCAGTTTGGAGCCATCACTTGATCCGGCATTCTCGCCAAGCTTTAACCCTGCCTCTGAGCCCACCTTTCTTAGGCTGAAGTAAAACTGCCTCTCAACACCTCTCCACCCTGTGGTCTCAGGATCCCAGAGCATTCTTCCTTGTTTCAGTTTCCTCTGAAAAGAACAGAGAACCTCATGCTTGCTGGGCACTCTGTAAATGTTTCTTGGCCTGAGTTCATTTCTTGCAGCAGGTGTGGAGCTAGACATCGCCTTACATGTGAGCGACAGACCACATTCACAACTCAAGCAGTGGGGCTTAGGGAAGCTCCAATCTGAGTCCACCTTAGAGGATCATTGGTTCCAGAGAGGAGTTGTCATCAGCTGCGCAGAATTAAAGCTGAGGGGGACAGTGCATCTGAGAAGATGAAGATGAAGAGGAGTGAGAGGGGGCAGGACAGGCAGAATGGGAAAGAATGCAGATGCCCACCCTTTTCTATTGCATGGCCTGGACCTCCTGATTGCTTTTGCTGGGGGTTCTGGGAACAGGCAACATGGGAAGAGTGCTTTTCTGGGGAACCGTGGAAGGAACGGGCAGCTTCTACAGAAAAATTCTAATCCTGAATGAAGGTGACTTTCTTGGCTACCTTTCTCAGCAAGGGTCAAGGAGGTGCTGCCAGAGGCATCTAGAGACCCCTAGACTAGCACTGACAGTGAGCAGAAATGTCCCACTCCACCACAGTAGTCTGGTTAGTCTTCGGTTCTTTTTTTTTTATACATCAACTGGGGCAGCCAGAACTGCCCACACTGAGATTCAAGGGATGTTAAAAAGAAAAGAAAAGGAAAAAAAAAAAAAAAAAAAAAAAAAGGCTGACATGACACCAGCACTAGGATTCTAACAAGTAATTATTTTACTCTATTATATACGTATTTCAGAATGCCTTACACATAGTCTCACGGAAGGCAACTCTGAACTTGAGACACATGTACATTCTTCAGGCATTTCATTACAGTCTCTGTTCTCGAAGTTGTCAGGGTCATCACTTTACCCATTCTCTAAAATAAAGCTCTATTATAAACAGTTTTTTTTTCTTGGTCAATCTGCATATCCTCCTGGAATTCCTCACCCTCTTCTTGATGTTTTGTGTTATTTTAATGTATATGCATGAAGTTTCAGTCAGTGTTAAACTGCTCTGGACTGGGAGAAATGCCATGTCAAATATTCATGACTGTAGTTTTATATGTGAGAACTTCACTGTTTGCCTCAGTTCGACTCTATTTCACCTATGCAGCTAGCCTCCTACACCCACCAGTGTACCAGCAACCACTGATCTGTCCATCATTTAAATATACTTGTAGAAAGCCAGACAAAGAATGTCTTGACTTTTGTGACCTTTTTTTCTGTCACTTAGAGTATGCAATTGAGATTCATTCATATTTTGACGTGGAAAATAGCTCATTCCTTTTTAGCCATGAATGGTATTTCTTTGGTCAATACTCCATTGTTTATACAGCCTTTTTCTTTTTTTTAACTAAGAATAAGGTTCACTAGAAATGAATATTTCCTCTACAACTGAATTCCCATTTAATCATCACCTTTCCTCATTGTGAAAGGAATGTTATTTGCACCAGAACCATTAGTTTAGAGGTTAATGTGCGGCTCTGAGACTGTCCTAATCCAAGTCGCAACACATGTGGGTTGTTCTAGACTCTGTTTATTCTGGTTCTTCTTTATTCTTTCCATAACACCACAAATTAAATAAAACCACCAAATAATCCATGTTAGTGGGTACACAGCTGGTCCCACTTTCTCCGCCTTACCTTAGGTATTATGTGCCCCAGGCAATGCAATCCTTTATCAAATATAGACTTACCTCACTACTATAGGATCTAATTCTTACACCTCACCAACGCACTGCAGACGCAATTACAGTAACTGCACTGACTCTTTGCAGAAATTTGAGAAAGAACGCCAGCTATAAAATCTGGGGTGGTCCTCATAATGGTGGTATTTATATAGCATTTAGCTCATTTCAAACATTTCTCCTTATTTTTCAGTTTTTGGATTTATTATTCAGTTCCTAGTGCACCTAGTGAAGTTGTAAACAGATTTCATAGTTTTAGTGTTTAACACCGAAATTAACATGTATTCTTTTAAACAACATTTCAGGTCCATTCCACAGACACCCACCGGTCCTCTGTAAGTATTCATGAGAGTCTGACCTCTGAGGCCACTTTCAGTTATCAGCCAGAATGTGCTGATGTCATATTCACCTTGAACGTTTTCTAATCATGATTAAATAAGAAACCACCCGAAGCCATGTTTGCTTGTTGGTATTTGCTTAACTTTTTAATACTAGCTATCACCATGGTGTCTATGACAAAGCTCTCTTGAGCAGTTTTTTTTTTTTTTTAACCAAATAAATGAGTCACCAGAGAACCTGACAAATGAGTGCTGAATTAGGGCACTTATTCTAACTGTGGAAATTAGAAATCAGAGAAGTTGATCCCGGACTTAAGGCTTAAAAGTTCATGAAGATGAAAATATTTCAATCTGTGCTATATATTTACCAGTTTTTTCAGAGCTTAATTATAAAATGGATTGCTAAGCACTTGAACAAGAAAATTGTCTGGGTATTTGTGCTTCTCTGTTCTTTTTTCAAATTTTCTTGTGACCTCACACTCTCTTTTGTAATATTGAGAATATATGTTTGTCTTTCTGTCTATGTTTGTCTTTCTCTTTGCATGCATGTATGTATGTGTGTGTGTGTGTGTGATTTATTTATTGACACACTTCATCTGCCTTCTTAAGTTTGCTTGATCTCCTCTCAGCTTTCTCAGACTATTTTACCAATGATTCACTCTCAATGTCCATGGCATTCTGTTTAGTTAACAGTGAAAATTAATTTTATAATCATGCAAATTTTAAATTGATTGAATGGCTAGTTACAGTATAAAATCACCTGACACTGAACCACGTGGAGATAGTTTTCATAAATGTGATGATTATTTCTTGATGCCTGTCTTTATTTGCTCATATTGCACTTTGTGATACCTTATTTCATGTTTGCACATAATTAAGTGTTTTATGGCAATATCCTTCTCTGTTCTGTCATCTAATTTGTCAATATTTTCAAACCCCATGTAAACAGTGTCATCAGCAAGATGGGTAGACTTCCAAAGTATTGTTCATCACAGAGTGTGTACCTTACATTCATTTCTTTTATTAAAAAATCAGAGTACATCAAGAGTTCTCTAGACCCAGTAATCAATTTTAAAATGGCAAAATTTGAAAAACCAACTCAGCAAAGGAGCTTAGATGAGAAATGTGATGATGAGCGTTAATTGCCAAGTGGCAAGCTCTGGAATCATCTGGGAGACAGGCCTCTGGGAATTGTCTTGATTCTGTCAATTGGCTGAGAAGACCCATCTTAATTGTGGGTGTAGCTATTTCCTAGGCTGGGGAATCCAGGATGCAGAGAGGTAGAAAGTTAGCTTAGTGTGCATGCGTGACTCTATGGTTCCTACGACATGGCTATGATTCCAACAGCTGCTCCAAACTCTTGCTGCCTTGACATCCTTGACCTGTGAGCCAGAATAAAGCCTTTATCAAATAAGTTTTTTTTAGTGAAGTATCATATCTCAGTGACAGGGGACTAGGAGAGGAAAGCAGTACAGAAAAAAAGGTGTACAACATGAAGGCTCTTCTGAGACGCTTAAAAACGTTCACCAAGGTCCAGGCAGGGATCTTACATTTCTAATCATAGCTTGGGAGGCTGAGGCTGGGGCATTATGAGTTTGAGGCAGGTTTGGGCTTTACAATAAGACCTTATATTTATTTAAGAGAGAGGGGGTTGAAGGAAGGAAGGGGAGAGAAAAATGGGTGTTCCTAATCATGTACCTTAAAATTGCTAAAATCTAAAGTTGTCCTCATACAGCTTATTATGGATAGTTGGTATGTATCAAATGATTATGAATATAACAATAAGTTTTGACTCCTTCTAAAGATTTAATTATTTTTACATTGTTCTTAGAATTATTTAATCCAATTTTCAGAGCTGAGTGAAACTTTAAAATGCCATAAAAACAGTGCCGAGTGATTTTCACAGATGGTTAAGTGAACCTGCTTTTTCTGCAGAGGACCCGGGTTTCGTTCCTATAACCCACCCGGAGTGGGTGATGGGAACTTCCTTCTAGTAGAGCAACTCCTTCATCTAAGTTCTGCAGACATCGCATGCATGCGGTGCACAGAGACAATCAGGAACATGCACATAAATTAAACAATTAATTCATTGTCCAAATGTTTAATAATAACTTTCACTGGAAAAAAAGGTTAAAAGTAATTAAAATTATGTTCATTTTCAGTTGAGGATAAAAGATGAGAAGTGACTACAGGAAAAGAACTGTGATTTTTTTTTTTTATGAAAGACGATTTAAATTTTTTATTTCAAGAATATTGTATGAACTAAAATTTCTTATAAATCAAAAATAGAGTCAAATTTTTACCTATAAATTTTTTGAATTGAGCATAAAGATTTTATTCTAGACAAGAAAGACAAATGGTCAAAGAAAATAAAAATAAATCATTAGAAGGAATGGAATCTCTTGACTTCCTAGCTGTCAAGATATAAGAGTCTGTTAGTCTTTAAACATGAAACAAAAAAATATAAATATAAAATGTACATAAAAGTGTATTAAATGACAAAATTTATTTTCATGTTAAGCTATTCCAAATATTCAGTGGGCCATCCATTAGGAAGTTTATTCCAGGTTCTCTTTCTTCACACCCAATATAAGCCAGCACATCTGATAGCACCTCTTTCCTAACCTTTGTTACTTCTAAGCCTCGTGTTACCAGAGAACTACATGTGTATACCCAAGAACAAACATGTATATATTCCTTTACACAGATATTTATACATATGTGTATGTATGTATTTACTGCCTGTGTACAAGTGTATTTTTATATGTGTGTGCACGTATGTAAGTAACTATTGATTAAGTGGGATATTGAAGAGTTCCAGACCTAGTACGTTACTTGTAAAAAGCAAGGCATCTCCACTGTTAAATAGTTTTGCTTCACTGTAAAGAAAGACAGTGCTTACAGCACGTGGCATTTGGCAAATAGCTACTGTACATGAGTTGTAATAGATTCTGGCATGGGGTTGCAATTACAAAAATCTCTTCACCTTGCCAAGTCCTCATGACAGTTGGATCCATTTCTAAACTGCCTACTGGTTTTGTCCCTTCTAGGTGTTTTATTAGAATTTTGTCTATAAGAAAGTTTCTGCTTAGCGGTAGACACTGTTCAATGCCACACTAGCCGCCAGACCACGCAACCTCACACTGGATTTCCCTAGGTTTCTCTCCCGTGACCCTGCGCCTTAGAGCTTTGCTATTGTGGACAAGGAAGACTGCCTTCTCTGAGTCCTAACATGCCAAAATGAACAAGAGAAGCCCCATTCTTTTCTCGCTGGCCTGAAATTACACAACTCGAGAAAATGGGGTGGATGCTGAGGTTTCTGATACAAAATTCCATCAAGCGAAGGTCAGGACTGTACCCACCTTACGGCTCATGTAGTTGCCAAAAGTATTATTCACCTCATTTTCGGTTCCAAAGGCATTCAAACGCGGGGTGGAAGGAGTTTCAACAAGTTTGAACTGCACAGCTTGGGCGTTGTCAAAGCATGTTCTTTCTGAAAAGCTAAGTTAATATTTTCTTGCCCAGAAGGGGGGAAAAAAACCATCCCCTCATCCAAAATGTTAACATGGACTTGGCTTTCTCATTATCATAATCAGGCTGAATTGGCACGGGAACACGGTGTGGCCAGGCACGTCCTCCTTACCTTCGTTTGAGACGCTGAAGTTTCTGGGGTCAGAGTGTTACTCACATTCACGCCGCACACAGTTCCTTAAGCGTGTTACAAGCCTATGAAGAATGAAGGGGGTTGCAGCTGAGACATTCAACGCTAGTTACACAGTCTGACTGGTTACCACTGCTGAGATTAAATCACGGGTTTGGCCTGCTAACTGTGTTTTAGGAATGCTTTGCAAAATTACGGCAGGCTTTCTGAAGAGCATTGGAGGCCCTTTGATTCAGAGGAGAGATGTCTGCAGCCGCGGGCTCGGGGGATTTCTCAGCTGGTCAGACAGAACAAAATGAAACATTCTAGAGACAAGAACAGCAAACTGGGATCGTTCCCAGGACTTGCTGGGAAGGCGTTTTCTTCTGTATGTTCCACTTTACCCAGAGATCACTGCTGTCCACTGCCACATCCAAAAGGAGGTTTTAGGGACTGTGGTGCAGTGTGGAGCCTCTTCTTGTCCTGGAACATAAAAAAAGAGAAAACACACCTTAGCCCAAACAATGAGTGTGTCTAGCATGGAGCAGAAATCTTCTTTACAAACCTACAGAAAGCAAAAGACAACAAATCAAGCTTTATTTTACAGCCCATTGAGAATGCATTGGCATAAAACACCTTCATCTAACCCTTACTGATATTGCTACTTACTCATGACAGTCCCTTACATACTTTATAAATCGGAGTCTTGATTGAAGTGGATCCCATAAATGTCCTGGATTTAAAAGTGAAAAGTATGAAAGCAACGGCTGTCGACTAACATATATCATCATATGTCCAAAAATGTTGTAAAATGGGTGTGTATATTTATATAAATTATGCCTTAATAAGGTTGGAGAATTTTGTTGCATTTAGGCCAAAGAAGTTACAGAAAATATTCTGAAATATAAGATATATATCCTGAAATTCTTACTGGTATACTTAGCAATGCTGTGCTGGTTTATTTCAATTAACATTCCAATATGATTTTTTCTCATTGCTTTGTGCAGCTATAAATGACTTTATGTCTTATTTTGTGGGTAAATTGATTTATTTGGAAGTTGTATGCAAGGATGTGTGCCTGTATATTTTTCCTCACTACAATTTGTTCTGTAATGATAATAAAACAATACTACTTCTCACTACAGTTTGGTGCCTAAAATCACACTGCTGATACTGTGAATCATACACTTTGTATTATGGACCATACATTGTATGTAGTTTGAGAAAGACAATGGATAAAATGTGGAACTATTAAAAAGACATTTGATGTCCACAGGAAAGTGCTGGAAACTGCTATTAGTTAAATTCCCCATATTTGTTCCTGTCATTTTTCTCCAATTCTCGGTCTTCAAATAGCACCATACCCAGACGACATTATAAGTCAGGTCAAGGAGTCACAACCCTCCTGTTCTCTTACGGTGAACAGCACCAAGAGATTGAGTTCCAACCCTTAGAAGCGTGAACAAAGTAGATATTGTGGGGAAATAGAATGAGCTGGCAACCCTCTCTTCCTCTAGTGAAAAACAGAGACCAGCAAGGTGTGGGGTGCCTACCCTGAGTCAAAGAAGCAGAACTGGTACTGGTCAGTGTCACACTGGTGAACTGAGTGAAACTGATTGTCTTCCACATGCATCTGCATTGGGGTATGACTATTCAGAGTCCTGCTTTTCTGCTTTTCTGACGTGGTACTTCGAGCCCTCAGTGGAAACTACACACACAAACACACACACATTCAGACACACACACATGCAACCACTCACTTATACACACATTCACACACTCATACACATGAACACAGAGGTAAGCATATGCAAATTAATGCATATACTAGTCAGGAGGTATACTTTCTGTTAAAAGTTTGAAAAACATTCACTAAATGGATACTAGTCTGGTGTAATACAAATCATAATATTCATTCATGCAAAGGTTGGAAATATACTGTGTATATGCTGTATATGATCTGAGACTGACCACTAACAAACTCTTCAAAATGCTGTACTAAGCATACAATAAATAAGTTTAAATAGAATCCTGATATATGGACAAAACTCCAAGAAGAAAAGAAGAAAGAAATGAAAAACTAAAAAAGGAATGAGAAGCAAATGATTTAGTAACAATTTATACTCCTGTTTATTATTAAATGTACTGAAAATTTGACATGTGTTTGTGATTCCACCTGAATGACACAAGGTACAAAGTTAATGTTGCGGTTCTCTTTTCATTTTCCACCCATTGGGAGTTTATGTGAAAACTAAAATGCTGTTTATCTATTTTCTGGTGCTGTATTTCACATGATCTACTGCCCTGTCTTAGGGTGAGATACATCCTCTTCAGAAAGGAGGTAAGTGGGAGTTAATCATATGAGACCTGGCTGTTTTGAACAACATTATCAGTGAACCTTCCCTCTTTGGCACAGTCGCAGGAGAAATGCATTCTTTCAAATGTTTAAAGGACACTCACTCATCTGATCTAATACAAACAACAATATTCATATAAAGGTTGAAATAAGCTATGTATATGAGTTTATCCTACTAGAACTCATGAGACATAACAGAAAGAGCTTTAGACAGGCAATTAACATTTAAAGGTAATATTGGCCAAAGATAGAAATCACAGTCAAAGAACCAAGATAAATTTTTAAATGAACAAAGATTTAGAAATGAAGTCACAGCTTTATACTTTTCAAAATAAATAGCTTTAAGTGATATGAGAAAATAAGGTTAAAATTTGTGATCTAAATTTCTACCTTAAAATGAAAAACTGAAGAAACAATTCTCAAAATAAGTAGAAAAAATATTCATAAGAATCAGAAACAGTTCTTACCTAAAATTCCATTCACTCTGCCCAACAGTTGCCCATCAGGCTCAGCATCTGCTTTGATAGTCTGAAGGGCAGAGGCTTTCAGAGGCCCTCTGTGGTAGGTTCCTAGGTTGTTTCCTGTTTTCTTCTTCTTCTGATGTCCATCCTCTTTGCCTTTCCGGATGGGGATTGGACATTTTAGTTAGGGTCCTCTCTCTTGCTTAGTTTCTTTAGATGCACAGGTTTTAGTGGGTTTGTCCTATGTTGTATGTCTATATGAGTGAGTATATACCATGTGTGTCTTTTTGCTTCTGGGACAACTCACTCAGGATGATCCTTTCCAGATCCCACCATTTACCTGCAAATTTCATGATTTCCTTATTTTTCATTGCTGAGTAATATTCCATTGTGTAGATGTACAACAATTTCTGCATCCATTCTTCAGTTGAGGGGCATCTGGGTTGTTTCCAGCTTCTGGCTATTACAAATAAAGCTGCTACAAACATGGTTGAGCAAATGTCCTTTTTGTGTACTTGAGCCTCTTTTGGATATATGCCCAGTAGTGGTATGGCTGGATCTTGAGGAAGCGCTATTCCTAGTTGTCTGAGAAAGCGCCAGATTGATTTCTAGAGTGGTGGGTCTCCACAAGGAGAGCAACAGAACAACAAAATTTGAACACAGGGAACTTCCAAGAGACTCATACTCCAACCAAGGACTATTCATGGAGATAACCCAGAACCCCTGCACAGATGTAGCCCAGGGCAGTTCAGAGTCCAATTGGGTTACATAGTAATGTGAAGAGGGACTGCCTCTGACATAATCTGATTGGCCTGCTCTTTGATCACCTCCCTCTGGGGGGGAGCAGCCTTACCAGGCCATAGTAGAGGACAATGCAGCCACTTTTGATGTGAACTGACAGACTAAGATCAGAAAGGAGAGGAGAACCTCCCCTATTAGTGGACTTGGGGAGTGGCATGCAAGCAGAGGGAGGAGGGAGGGTGGGATTGGGAGGGGAGGAGGGAGGGGCTTATGGGGGGAATGAATAAAGTGTAATTGATGGAAAAAAATATATAAAAAAATAAAAAAAGAATCAGAAACAGAATACAAGGAAAAAATTCCTATGTTAATCAGGTTTCTCTGAATTTGTTATTTATATCCTATTCAATAGAAGAAAAGTAATATAATGCAACAATAAAACTGAAATTTTTATTTGATGAAAACAGTAAAATAGACAAAATGGATGTAATTGTAGAAAGGTGGATGAAGATAAAAAATAAAAATCATCCTGTGTAGGATGAAAGAGGAGACATACCAGCAGACCATGTAACCTTGAAATTATATTACTACAAATAATCTTGTGAGAATTATTATATTGTTGTAGAAGGCAACGCATGTAACAACTTAAATGAAATAAACAAGATTTGAAAGATTCCATTTTCTAAGAAAAAACAAAAAACATGAAATCTGAGTACCCCAGTATCTGCTAATGAAATAGAATATCTACCACAGCGCTGTTTCACAGATTTTGATTTGGTCTTAGTGGTCTCAGCCAAGAATTCTACCAAACGTTTAAGAAAGAATGAACGCTGTCACACAAATCTTTGAAAACAGAAGAGGAACACTTTGCAACTAAATTTCAAATGGCTAGTATAAATTAATAGCAAAGCCACATATGACCCAATGATTTTTTAAATTTAATTTTATTTTATTAATTACACTTTATTCACTTTGTATCCCCCCATAAGCCCCTCCCTACTCCCCTCCCAGTCCCACACTCCCTCCTCCTTCTTCATGCATGCCCTTCCCCAAGTCCACTGATAAGGGAGATCCTCCTCTCCTTCCTTCTGAACTTAGTCTATCAGATCTCATCAGGAGTGTCTGCATTGTCATCTTCGGTAGCCTGGTAAGGCTGCTCCCCCCTCAGGGGGAGGTGATCAAAGAGCAGGCCAATCAGATTATGTCAGAGGCAGTCCCTCTTCCCATTACTATGTAACCCACTTGGACACTAAACTGACCCAATGATTTTAATGTATATTTCTACCTATATTCTCATATAGTTGGACATAAAACCCTCCAAGATATAATCAAAAGAATCCAGCATTCCATAAAACTATAACACACTGTGATCAGAAAGGATCAGTTCAGAAATATAGGGATGGTTGTCTTGAGAATTTAAAACAGTTAACAGGCCTTTCCTATGGGAGCTACGGGGATATAAAGAAAGACTCAGACACTCTTTCCCCGTTCCCCACAGCTTACATACATCAGTGCAATGTCACAGTCAGGAATATGGCGTTGGTGAAATTCCTATGATTCTTAACGTAATTTTTGGTAAAAAAAAAAAAAAAAAAAAAAGTTCTGTCTTAAAGCTTAGTAATTAGCAGTAGGGTTAGATCAATTGTTTCTTCCCCTTTTTAGTTTATTTGGGTAAAGATCAGCTGGTGTCATATCCTAAGACATTCAAAAAGTTTCTAGAAATTTCACATTGCATCTCTTCATAATTTTCACAGTTGAGCACTTGTTTCCACAATAACAAATACAGTCATTTGCTAAACAGATATATTTGCATTCATGGCTTATCTGTTAAATTTCTAGTATGGAAAATGCCATTTTTAAATGTACATTGCTCACTTGTAGGGTAACATGTTCTTACTCATCCAGATATACAGAAATTATTATTATTTTTCTTTAATTTTTAACTTTTTAAAATTAAGTTATTTTTATTAATTGCAGTTTATTCATTTTGTATCCCATCTGTAGCCACTTCCATCATCCTCTCCCAATCTCACTCTTCCTTCTTCTTCTTCTTCCATGTCCCTCCCCCAGTCCACTGATACAGGAGTTCCTCCTCCCCTTCCATCTGACCCTAGCCTATAAGGTCTCATCAGGACTGGCTGCATTGTCTTCCTCTGTGGCCTGGTAAAGCTGCCTCCCCATCAGGTGGAGGTGATCAAAGAGCCAGCCACTGAGTTCATGTCAGAGACAGTTCCTGTTCTCCTTACTAGTGAACCCACTTGGAGACTGAGCTCCCATGGGCTACATCTGTGCAGGAGTTCTAGGTTATCTCCATGCATGGTCCTTGGTTGAATTATCTGTCTCAGAAAAGACTCTTGAACCCAGATTATTTTGGTTTTGTTGTTCTCCTTGTGAAGCTCCTGTCCTTTCCAGGTCTTTCATCTCTCCCTTCTTTCATAAGATTCCCTGCACTCTGCCCAAAGTTTGAGTATGAGTCTCAGCATCTGCTTCTATACTCTCCTGGGTAGAGTCTTTCAGAGGCTCTCTGTGATAGGCTCTTGTCCTGTTCCCTGTTTTCTTCCTCTTTCGATGTCTATCCCATTTGCCTTTCTGAAGGAATATTGATCATCTTACCCAGGGTCCTCCTTCTTGCTTAGCTTCTTTAGGTATAAATATTTTAATATGTCTATCCTATATTATATTTCTAATATCCACTTATAAGTGAGTATATACCATATGTGTCTTTCTGAATCTGGTATACCTCACTCAAGATGATCTTTTCTAGTTCCCACCATTTGCCTACTAATTTATGATTTCCTTATTTTTAATTGCTGAGTACCTAATGAAACTGAAAAGCTTCTGAAAAGGAAGGAACACTGGCATCAGAACAAAATGACAGCCTACATACTGGGAAAGGATCTTCACGAATCCTATATATGACAGAGGGCTAATACCCAGAATATATAAAGAATGTAAGAAGCTAAAAAGCAACAAAACAAGTAATCCAATTAAAAAAATGGGGTACAGAGCTTAACAGAGAATTCTCGATAGAGGAATATAGAATGGCAGAGAAACACTTAAGGAAATGCTCAATGTCCTTAGTCATCAGGGAAATGCAAATCAAAATGACCCTGAGATTTCACTTTACACCCATCAGAATGGCTAAGACAAAAAACTCAAGCGACAACACATGCTGGAAAGGATATGGAGAAAGGGGAACACTCCTCCATTCCTGGTGGGCATGTAAACTTGTACAACCACTTTGGAAATCAATCTGGCACTTTCTCACAAAATTAGGAATATCGCTTCCTCAAGATCCAACTATACCACTCCTAGGCATATATCTAAAATATGCTCCAGTACACAACATAGACATCTGCTCAACGATGTTTATAGCAGTTTTATTCATAACAGGCAAATCTGGAAACAACCCAGATGTCCCTCAATTGAGGAAGGGATACAGAAATTGGAGTACATTTACACAATGGAATACTACTCAGAAATTAGTTTTTAGTGTTTTGTCCCCCTCAACAACAACAACAAAAAAAAAAACTTAAGATAATTTTGGAGACGGAGATAGGAACTTATTTATGGGCTTTGTAATAAGTTCTCCTGGGAATGCTGAGAGTTAAAAGCAAGATCATAAAAATGAGCTCCTCACTCTTAAGAAGCAGATAACTTGGTCAGATAAGGTCTTCAATATCTGTGCCTTCACTTTAAACTCAAGTTGAACTGTGCCTGACCCCTGGGAGGCTTAGTCCCCACCCTCCAAGGTTATCCATTTTCTATCCTTTTACTTCCTGATATGAACCAAGTATAAACATGCCAGCATCTCTCTATCTTAAAACTGTACCCTTCGCTGTCTCTTAAGCCTGATACAAACAAAAACAGTCCTAAAGTACAGATGATTCCCGCTATTTTCTGAGGTTTTTCCTCATACACCATTCACTGTGTTTAAAACTTCTTGCACCAAATATCCTTGAATGTTTGTAGAAAATGTCACCTTGCTGTCAGTGAACAAGTTTCTGAAGACAATTGATATGCCTTCATATGGCATGTGAGGTTTCAGTAACGCAGTGCAAACCTGGCCTCCTGCCATATCCTGAGCAGGCCCTCCACCTCCCTGTAGTATTATCAACCACATAAGTTCCTAAATATTAACATTTTCTTTCAGAAACTGTCCTTTTCCAGTTTCAACTACTCTAGACGTGCCAGGGGAGAAATAGGGGAGGGGCTGTCTACTTGTGTCCAAGACAAAACACAATTGTGTAAGCCAGATCTGATGAGTGTGGAAGAGTCAACTCAGATTTCAAATTTTTTCACTCTCATGTCAAAAATCTCCACAGAGCAGGCTGACCTCCTGACTTATCCATGGTGAGTCCTTCCCAGAAAAAAGTTGTTAGCACGGTATGGAATTTCCTTCAAGAACTCCAAAATTGCAGTTTCCTAGCAGAGCTTGGGGTACATGGAGTCAAGGGTCAATGCATGTAAGCAAAGACAGCATGATAAAGATATCCAAAATGAAGACAAGTATTCTGGGAAGAATGACAAGCCGGGGGGAAAACGCTCCTTGGACTCTTTCTCTGGCCAATGAGTACTCCATATTTGTTATTTAGGCACAATGGGGAATATACTTCAGATTGCCAGTTAGGCTTACCTGTGCATTATCTATGTCTTCTGGCCATGTTTGCTAAGGGTTAAACATCCACAGTATGTGTCTTCCATCCCATAATGTGAATTCCGCTAAAATTGTGCTGAAGTCAAATTTTCCCTTCCATTTGTAGATACATTTTAGGGAACCAAACTGAAAACAATGAACAACTCTGAACATGACCTCTGACTGAGGATGTCTATCCTAGGTAGTAGTATAAGGAAATGAGCATGAGTAGAGAGGATGGGGAGAAAGAAAGAGTGATATTACCCTGGCATGTATACCCAATGTCATCATTTCTCCTTTCATTTTCCAGTAAAAGTTAGACAGTATCTGTAGTTTTCCTAGCTCTGGCTCTGAAAAGCAGTCTCCAGGCCATATGCCGTTGGTCATCCAATAACTAACTCAGACCTCAGCACAAACATCAATATAAACCGCTCTACCAAGATTGACAAATCTCATGTTAAGGGATCCTAATGCAGACAGCCTTGAAGAACATACAGACACCAAAATCAAAAGGACATCAGAAGGAGAAAAGAGGGAACAAGTCAGGAGCCTGACACAGAGGACCTCTGAAAACCTCTGCCCTGCAGACTATCAATGTAGATGCTGGGACTTATGGGCAACCTTTGGGCAGAGTGCAGGGAATCTTAGGAAAGAAGTGGGAAACAGTAAGATCTGGAGAGGACAGGGACTCCACAAGGAGAGCAACAGAACCAAAAATTCTGAGCACAGGGGTCTTTCCTGAGACTGATATTCCAACCAAGGACTATGCATGGAGATAACCTAAGACCCCTGCACAGATGTAGCCCATGGCAGTTCAATATCCCAGTGGGTTCCATTGTAATAGGAACAGGGACTGTCTCTGACATGAACTGATTGGTCTGCTCTTTAATTACCTCCCCCTGAGGGGGAAGCAGCATTACCAACCACAGAAGAAGACAATGCAGCCAGTCCTGATGAGACCTAATTGACTAGGATCAGAAGGAAGGAAAAGAAGTCCTCCCCTATCAGTGGACTTGGGGAGGGGCATGCATGCAGAGGATGGAGGAAGGAAGGTATTGGGATGGGAGGAGGGAGAGAACCACAGGGGGGATACAAAGTAAATAAAGTGTAATTAATAAAAAAAAGAATGATTACAACTACATTCAAACAACTTAAATGAGACACAAATGCACTCCAAGAGAATAAAAACAAGATAAATAAGTAAGGCCAATAAAAGATACAAAAGTAGAGTTCAATAAAAAGAATTATTAAAGAAATACCGAAGTGAAATTTTAGTGGAACTGAAAAAAAAAATCAAGATACCAAATCTTGAGTCTGGGATGAAAGATAAAGGGACCCTTCACTTACTGCTGGCAGCATTGCAAACTAGTGTAGCCACTCTGGAAATCAGGGTAGAGAATCCTCAAAAACTTTTAATATGACGCTATTCTCATCATTTGCATATTTCCAAAGAATTTGACATCATTTTTCACAGATACTTGCTTAGCCATGTTCATTGCTGCTCTATTCACAATCACTAGGAAATGGAAACAGCCTAAGGTTCCTAAAAGAGATGAATGGATAACAAGAAATATGATACATATGCATTATAGAATACTATTCAACTAAAAGGAAAAATTAAATTACAAACTTCACAAGTAAATGAATGGAACTAGAAAAACAAATGCATTGGGTAAGGTAAATTAGACCCAGAAAGACAAGTGTCACTTGTTCTCTCTCATCTAAGTTTCCTAGCTCCAAATCTTCAGATGTGAGTATGTAGCCTGGACAACTCTAGACACCAATAGAATAGCAGGGTACAAGTGATATGATGGAGTAAATGAAAAATTGGGGCAGGGACTATAATTAAGAGAGGGAAGGGGGAAATAAATACAGAAGGTGAGAGAGGAGGATAAAAAAACACTAAAATTTTCTGGAAAAGTCATAAGCAATTATCCTATTATTTAAAATATCTAAAGTACATGTAAAGTCAGTGTATAAATGCACATTATATAGTTTAAATGACAGCTTTCCATCTGGGCTGACAATGTTCCCTCAAAAAAGTCAAATACCTGTGGTAGGCGTCAGTCCTAGATCTCTCTTCTACTGCTTCCAGTGTTTATTCCGTTTTCCCTTCTGAATGAGAATTAAGCATCTTCCTTCATTTAGATTCTGTAGGTCTGTAGATCTTAGTATGATTATCCTATATCAAATGTATAATATCCACTTACAAGTGAGTATAAACCATGTGTGTCTCTCCGCTTCTGGGATATCTCATTCAGGATGATCTTTTCTAGGTCCTACCATTTGCCTGAAGATTTCATGATTTCCTTGTTTCTAATTGTTGAGTAGTATTCCCTTATGTAAATGTACTACAATTTCTGTATGTATTCCTCAACTGAGGGACATCTGGGTTGTTTAAAGATCCTGGCTATTATGACTAAAGCTGCTATGAACATAGTTGAGTAGATGTCCTTGTTCTGTGGTTGAGCATCTTTCAGATATATGCCCAGGAGTGGTATAGCTGGGTCTTGAGGTAGCACTCTTCACAGTTTTCTGAGAAAGTGCCAGATTAATTTCTAAAGTACAATGTACAAGTGTACAAGTTTACATTCCCCACCAGAAATGGAGGAGGATTCTCTTTTTTTCACATCCTCTCCAGCATGTGTTGTCATTTGCGTTTTTAATCTTATTCATTCTGATGGGTGTGAGATGGAATCTCAGGGTCATTTTGATTTGCAATTCCCTGATGACTAAGGGCATTGAGCATTTTTTAAGTGTTTCTCTGCCATTAAAATATTCCTCTGTTCCGCCATTGTTACTGCCATCTCATTGGCGGCTGTTGGAGCTACCACCGTGGCATTAGCCAGGAGTCATACTGTGCAGACTGCTCAGACCCTGAATAACCTTTTAGCCAATGTAGCTCATGCCTTAGATGTACAAAAAGGAATTAATGCTCAACTTAAGAGGAGGCTTGATGGTGTTCAATCAGAGGATTGACCTCGTGCAGGAGCAAATTGATACCCTATGGCAAATCGCTCAACTTGGCTGTCAATGAAAGTATGCTGGACTTTGTGTCACTAGCATACAACATGAGAATTTTTCCTGTGCTGCAAATCTGTCTAAACAATTGTCTAGCTATATTTTAGGTAATTGGACTGGAGAATTCGATACTACGATGGAGCAGCTGAGAGTGGCCATTGTCACGGTAAATTCTACCAGAGTGGATGCAGGACTAGCCACAGGACTATCATCATGGATTGCTGCAGCCATGAATCATCTGAAGGAATGGGCGGGCATGGGAGCGTTAGCAGGCTTTCTGGTGTTGGTCACCTTGGTTTGCCTGTGGTATATATGCAAGATTAGAGTCTCACAACAGCGTAATGCAGCCATGACCATTCAGGCCTTTACAGCCATTGAAGCAGGACAGTCTCCCCAAGCATGGTTGGCTACCATAAAAAGCTAAAATGTTATGCTCAGGATGCGAGGCTAAGCACTGCACTCAGGGTCAGCCACTTTGGACCCAGAGAAGAGCACGTCTGATTGCATGCAGGTTGATGCCCCAGGTCCCGCCTCTGAGAAAAAGGTATTGGACGGGTCTGATGCTCTTTGGGTGGATGACACCTAAATGAACATCAGTACAAAGTCCCAATTTATTTCTAATATCAGAGATCAGACCTCTACTCTTGCCTGATGCTTCTAAAACAAAAAGGGAGAACTGTAGAGAGCTGCGTAAAGCCGCACCTTAAAGATGGAGCTGGTTTTCGCCTTCCACCTTCCCGATGGTGAGTGCTCTCTATCACGAACAACTCCACATTTAGCTAAGGCTGAGGATCTGGCTTGCTTCCATGTATGTGGACCTATCTGCATTGCCCATGTGGCATGCTGAGGTTGGCTACCCAGAGGCTATTTAAACTGTGGGCTGGCTTTCCCCAGGTTCAGATGATTGTTCAAGGTTCCTGAATAAACTGCATTGAGAAAAAAAATATTCCTCTTTTGAGAATTCTCTGTTTAGTTCTGTATCCCATTTTTACATTAGATTATTTGGTTTGTTGGTGTTTAATTTCTTGAGTTCTTTATATATTCTGGATATTAGCCCTCTGTCAGACATAGGGTTGGCGAAGATGTTTTTCCAGTCTGTAGGGATTGAAACAATGCAGAGACTCACAGTCACACTTTGGACAGAGTTCAGAGAGTCTTATGCAAGAAGGGGGATATAAAAGGACCCAGAGGGGACAGGAGGACTTCCCTTATCAGTGGGCTAGGGAAGAAGAATACAGAAGGGAGAGGGAGGCAGGTGGGACCAGGAGGAGATGAGAGAGGGGCTACAATTGAGATACAAAGTGAATAAATTGCAAAGAAGAAGAAGAAGAAGGAGGAGAACAAGAAAAGCCAAATACCATCTAATAAAACCCCAATACCAGTTATGAGAAACTCTCTTTTAAATTGTTGGTTAGAGCTGTTCAAGAGATTCCCCAAACCTTTCAGAGTACTGCTATTACCCTTGGTTGCTCCTCGAAGATGGAAAATAAGTCCCTATTGCTGAAAACACCGTGAGCTCAAGACTCAGGGCCCAGAGGTCCCTGAACTGGAAACACCCTGAAACTGAAACCTCCTTCCTGAGGACTAGCTCTCCTGTACCAGAAGACTCCATGTAAGCTTTCAAACAAGGGAAGCAACCAACAGCCTCCCCCGCAGCAATGATGCCTATGAACCACAACAACAACCAGCATGGCACAATAACCCAAAGTAGTGGCAGGAATATATTGTTGGTAACCAATAGCTCTCTTATTAGATTTAATATCTTTTCAACAAGAGGAAAATCAAGTCTGGTACTGAATATCTGAACAACTCTACTAGTGGAGTAATGGTTCTTAAAGGAGAGTCTCCAAGTGCCACTTTACTAACCAGCATAATCTCTAAATACACTCTGAATATTTATATGTATACCCATAGCTAACTAGTTATCACCTCTCATCAAGGAAACTTTTCTTTTTGACAAGAGAAATCATTATCAAAAACTATAACCAATCAAAATACAGAGTTTGGAGTCCAATCTTTACTGATATATCTACAAAACAAATCATGCACCTAAGGCTCAGAGATCATTGCAGAAGAAGGGGAGGAAAGAGTGTAAAGAGTTTTCTGTAAGATTAGGTCTCCTAGAAAAGTCAAAAGATGCACCACAAAGTTTCACCAATATGCCTGCTTAAACATGACCTGAACAAAGAAGACACCAATAGACATACCAAAATGGATGAAGAAAAATTTGCTTTAATACTAGATAAAAAACTACAAGCAACCAAGCAATGCTTACAGCCAGAGAAATTGTCATCCCCATAAAGAGCATGAATGGTTATCATCATTTTCCATTACCAAATATCAGCCCTTAAAACATATATACAAGTAACATTTCACAGACTAAGCAGGGCATATTTATATATTTAGTAATGTATATGTACATACATATACTATGTAACAATAATCAATGAACAAAGAGGGCAAGAATTTGAAAGAGAGCAAGGAACATAATATGAAAGGATTCGAAGTGAGAAAAAGGAAAGGCAAAATTATTTAATTATATTTTAATGATAAAAATTAAAAAAATTAAAATAAATTGAAGTGACTACAGAAGTTGCAGATCTAGTAATGGGTGACTTAAGAAGATAACCTAGAACCCCTGCACATGGCACCTCAGTGTCCAAGTGGGTTCCCTAGTAAGGGGAACAGGGGTTGTCCCTGATATGAACTCAGTGGCTGCCTCTTTGATCACCTCCCTCTGGGGTTGGGGGACAGCCTTACCAGGCCACAGAGGAAGACAATGTATTCAGTCCTGATGAGACATGATAGGCTAGGGTGAGATGAAAGGGGAGGAGGACCTCCCCTATTAGTGGACTTGGGGAGGGGCATGGGAGGAGAAGTGGGAGGGAGGATGGGATTGGGAGGGGACAAGGGAGGGGGTTACAGCTGGGATACAAAGTGAATAAATTGTAATGAATAAAAAAGAAATTAAAAAAACATAAAGGATTTTTTCAAGGGAAGAAAGGTAGAACACAGGATATATGAAGATAAAACAGAAAATTGGAATGGAAAGAGTTAAATGGGACAGGGCATGGGAGAGCAGAGTAAAGGAACAGGTAAGTGAGCCACACTGAACATTGAAGACTTTTGAAAAAGCCATATGGAAACTTACTAGTTTAGAACCTTCCTAAGATGTATGATATGTAAGAGTTTAAATGGAGCTTCTTTATAGTTGGACATAGGAATGCACTCCAAGTCTATCAAATAAAAAGCTTAGTGTCAAGAATGAGTTGCCTTTTTTGACTTGCTTTTCCCATAGATGCCCTCCAAAACTTTACACGTTACTACTATTATTCTAGATTACCTTGCTGAACATTATGGTAAGACGTTATTGCTGAACACACCACATACTTAGGTCATAAAACACAGAAAGATAAATTTAGCAGCTGCCTGGAAGCTTCACTAGTCATGGCTCCCTTTCATGCTGTTTGAAGGTGATAAGAATGCTACTAGAGAGAAAAATAATCAATGTCTTATCCAAATGTGAACCCTAAAACAGCAACTGGCCTGACAAGATATGTCCCATTGGTTTAATAAGGGCATGAATGTTGGAAGTAACCAACTACTTTCTGATTGTATTTAAGGCCCACTCCATGAGATAGAATCCACCTGTTCTGTGACCTAGACCAAAACCCCAGGTCTGACTACATCATAGGCTCTAGGAAAGAACTTCATGACATTATTATACTACATGAACATAGTAATAAACCACACACTAGGTAAATACTTTTATACCCATAGTTTGGTGCACCCCTCAACCTTCATCAGATAAACTTTTTTTTACAGTAGAGGGTGAGAATACAGAAACATATATCTGGTTAATGCATACAGAATAAGACAGTGGTGTGCTCGGCTCTAATAAAATACCTGATTGTTAAGGGGATCCCACTAGGGATGACAACTCAAACACAGTTTATAGCTAACTGGAAGTCTTTTTTCCAGCGAACTGTGACTATATCCAAATATTCAGGACTCAAGTATAGAACAGAGTAGGGGTGTGTTTTTTTTTTTAAGCAACAAAACAAAACAAAACAAAACAAAAAAACACATCTTGGCAGCTGCAGGTGTAAATTTTGCACAAGTAAATAGTTTAACAGAAGCTAAGATAAGTGGTTAGTTGTATCAGAAGGTTATGTACAAGCAGATAGTTTAACAGAAGCTAAGATAAGCTAGCTGAGGCATGTTAATCTCAGAACAGAGTGGAGTAATTTTCCATAGAACTTTACATGAGGAAGATCAAAATTAAACCTAAAATGACCTCAGCAGAATGTAAGATGAAACCTCCTGCACTGTCTTGCCCTGCCACTGGTTCTATGAACATGAGTCAAATTGCTGACTCATCCAGTTCTAAGGGATTATAGTTGGTCCTAAGGACCAGTTTGAGATAGTTAACTCCTCAGTTGAGGATGCAGTGTCCCATCACTAGCCCCATCAGTACAAGAACCGATGGTCTCTTTAATGCTGAGAGTAAGATGGTCAGCCATGGGTATCAAGTAAACAGAGACTGATACCAACCATCTAATCTTTGTTTCTTTTCCTTCCTTTCATTGAGGTTTTCTTGACAATGCAAGTTTTTCCCTAAATACCCCTGATTGGTTGGCATAGAAACAGCAGATTTCTTACAAAAAACTATTCAGAATCTTTATTTCTCCAAGAGAAGAACTAAGCCTCATTGGTTTTACAGAACTGCTTCTGCTAAAGAGTCCACTTGTTTTTCTAGTTTGGATATGGAATCTTCTAATATCCTTAAGTTCCGGTCCACTTGTTTACTTAATTATCTAGTTTGACCACTTACTATGAGAGCCAATGTTCCTTTGACTATTGCCTCAACAATTCAAGCTCTAACCAGGAGCAGAATGAGGATGGACGTAGGTTGCTTTTCATGTTGCAGCCTGGTGTCCATGTTAAAGTGTGTTCTCACTTCTTCTCTGTCATGTAAGTGTACCTGGGGCAGGATTGCATTAGGACACATAAGAGGAACTTACTGTTTTGGAATGCCTTCGAGGAGGCACATCTAGTTAAACCATTTATACATACCCAGATTTCGAAGGCATAAATAAAGTATTGTTGCTGATAAGAAGAACTGACCTAGAGAGTCGAATAGCAAACTCCAGAGTAAAGTAAGAGTTCTAGTCTTGAACACCAGGTAGGATGCAGCTTCCTGTCAATCCCCTCCAGGGTTGTTTTAGATTGCTCCCAGTTACAGTTGTTTTTACCTGCTGGTGGAGTAATGGTCTGGTTGTAAAATTGGGTCTATATAGTACAGGTACACTCAGAAATCCTGGTAGCATACTAGAGTCATTTCCCATGTTTTTCCATTATCCTATGCAACATAGACATCCCTATGTTGTCTTTAATCTCTTAGTCTTGTGGTATTGGATTACAGTTTCCCATCATGCACTATTTGGGAAGGATCCTTCTTTTATGTACATAAAGTTGTTGCCATGCTTCCAGGAGGCCTCAGTTTCACAATTTCATTTGGCACAATAGAAATACCCCTAATTAGCTGGCCACTGACATATAGGGCCCATTCACAGATCATGTATAGTACCAGATTTCTTGTATTTCTTTCTCAAAATATAGGTCTCCATCACTGTCTCTTATATAGTTTAATCAAATTCCAAAAGTGAGCATAAAAGAAGAGAGATCTATATAGAACCCCATTTGCTCATCCATAATCAAACTGACTAGCACCTTCTCAGTGTCTATTAAACTTATTTCCCAAAGTACAAAGAGGAAAACACAGATGGTTGTAGGTACACATGCCTATACGGAAAGGAAAGGGACAAGCATAATATTCTGGGTTCATGATTTCGGGTCAGTCTTATTGTAAAGAGTCTAAAGTCTGAACAACAGTCCATCTGCCATTTTCCTCAGTGGCCATCTTTAATTGGATGTGATTCATCTAGGGAATGACAATACCTACTTTCACCATAGTTGCAGTGGTGGAAATAACTGTATATGGTACCTTTTTAAGCATGTTCCTGGGGCCTGGTAGGGATGTTCTTTACCCAAACCAAGTATCATGGCTGGAACTGGGTGGGCAAGTTCAGAGCAGGGAGGTGGAAGGGTTTTCTTCATTGTCTGGTCAGTAGCCTGGTGAGCACCTGGAAAGGCCTGCAAAGACTTGAGAGGGGAGGGACTAGATTTTTCTGCCTGTGAATCTCTTGGAGTTTGGTTTGAACATAACTTCAAAAAGTGTAATCCCCTTCCAGTAAGGAGTACACCCATCAGTAAGCAGGAAAAAGGGTGGGGGGAGAAGTCACTCCAATGTTTGGCAATTTCCAGGACCAATTTCACCAGAGTCACTTTATGAGTTCTATTCACCTTTTTACCTACCTGAGATCTGTGACCTCTAAGCACAATGTAATTTCAATTTAATATTTAATTCCTTTGGCATATTTTAGCCATGAAGGGTGGGTCATTGTCAGAACCCAAAGTTGGGGACAGTCCAAAGCTAGGAATTATTTGCTGAAGAAGTTTCTTAGTAACAGTTGAAGCATCCCTAGGTGGGGTAGGGTTGCACACATTCTGAGAAGGTGTCTACAAACATTACTAAATATCTATAACCAAAAACAATAGGCCCGATTTCAGCAATTCTAACTCCAAATATTACTCAGAACCATTTCCTTAATCCTGGATCCTTTGTGGGATCTTCCTTCCCCTTTGGAGCTTACCTGTGTACAAGATGTGGCATTATAATCACGTCTTCCAAATTTGGAATATAATACCTGGGTCTGAGGAGTTCAGCAGTTTTGTGGCTCCTAGGTGGGTGGCTTGGTGGAGATCCATAACCAGTCACTTTCCCAGACTTGAGGAAAAGATTGGTCTATCATCCAGCAGTATCTTTCATCCCTCTTTATCCTGTGTAGCCAGTTCTTGTTTGTCCCAGTCAGCCTCACCTGGATTGTATTCTGGGTGGTCTAGTAAGCTGTGTCCCAGCAGGGCTTACAAGATTTGTAGAGGCCCCACTGGTTCTAGGATGATTTCTTGGGTGTCCAAGTCAACTGCTCCTTTGCCTTTGGCTTCTGGGGAAACACCCTTTTGGTGTCCTTCAGAATGGATAATGGTTGCTCTCAACCAGATAACTACCAATAGGGCTAAAATTTCTACTCTTTATTTATTTATTTATTTTCCTGCTGTGGTTAGCAAGACTCTTTCCCTGTATAATGTTCAATGGCAAAATCATATTTTGACAAAAGTGTAATAAAGAATAGAGGTCTATATGAGCCTTGTCTTTCCACCAACCAAGTTTTTGAGTAAAAGCTAAAATCTCAGGTCAGTGAGCTGAGGTTCCCCTGTTCAAATATTGTGCCTAAATCATCCTATCTTAGGTTACCACTTCTGTTGCTGAATACCTCTTGCCCTCTTGGATGAAACTGCTCCCATCTCTGAACAATATCTTGTTTGGTGTTCCCAACAGGACATCATCATATCAAACCTATTAGACTGGGTCAAGCCAGTTATCTCTAGACAGTCATGTAGGGGTTTCATAGGTTTGTCATTGGGCAGGAGACTAACAAGGTTGAGGGCTGACAGGGCATGAGGTCTTCCTTAGCATTACCTCTTGTCTCATCTGCATACATGTAGAATGGGTTAGAAAAGCCAGAGCCAGGATAGTCACCAGGGCATTTGTCTAGGCATTGGAGGCCTTTTGCCCATTCTCATTCCATTCTAAAGGCTGTCTGCCACTGGTGCTGGCTTCAAGGGTTATATCAGTACATCTCATTATCTATAGCCACCAATATTCAACCACCCTCAGCAATTTTCTTGTCTTTTCTATGTGGATGTGCGAGTTCGCAGAATAGCTGAAATATGATGGTGGGAAATCATCTGCTTCCCTTCCTCTAAGATGTAGCCTAAGTATGTGATCTGAGGAATGTACAACTGAGCCTTTTTAGCTGAGACTCTGTACTCTAGGCCTTGGATGGTTTCTAAAAGGTATGTTTTGCTTGTCTCCATTCCTCCTCAATGGTAGAAGCTATGAGGAGAACATAATCTAAATTCTGGATCAGGGCTCTTGGTGGATACTTAGGTCTAAATTCCAATAGTTCTACGCTCAGGTAAAAAACTTTTAAAAAACTGTTGGTGAGTTTTTGTACCATTGCAGCAACCAAGTACTTGTTAGTTGGCTGGTATATCCACCCTCTGGATAATTCCATTCAAAAAAAAATAATGGGTTGTATGACCAGGGCCATCAGTAAGAATCTTTTAGATCCATAACTATGTAGAACTTCTTCCGGGTGTGGGTGGAAGGCAACAAGCTTAGAAGTATGTAAGCGTTTGGTATTGAGGGATGGATTATTTTTAGCTGCTGGTTGACTTTCCTTTAAATCCTGTACTGGTTGTCGGTCTTGAGTGTCAGGCTTCAAAACGGGATCAAGGGAGTGGTCCATGGGAGTGGCAAAGGACAAGAATTCTTGCCTCCCTCAACTGCTTGATGCTTGGACTCCTGGGTCATGGGGCATTGTTTGACTCATAGCAGTATTGCAGAACTTAATAACTGAACTGATGTCTGGCCAGTATTATGCTAACCTTTGTGGGTTCCTCTAGGCCCAACATCAGGGTACCTTGCTTTGAGTTACTACCAGTAGCCTGGCATTGTTCTTTCTTCCTTGTGGCCTAGTCCTAGTGTCAGTCCTCAGATAGAGGACAGGTGACCAGAATATTGGTAGAAGTTTGGCTCTGGAAAGGTGTTATGATATTGTACTAGATCAAGATAGTTCAGGGGTTACTCCATTTTGTATTCTTGCTGAGGCCATGTTGGTTAAACTAGAATTTGAACTCCTTGATGGAAACCCCATGGAAAATTACCCAGCTTTATTTAGGAACCAGAGGTCAAGATAACCCAGCTAATTGCTTATTTTAACTTATATAGAATTGCCTGCTTGTGCAGAATCTCCCTCTCTAGCTAGCTTATTTTAACTTCTGTTAAACTACCTGCCTGTATAGAACCTCCCTTTCCAGATAATTGCTTATCTCAGCATCTGTTAAACTGCCTGCTTATGTAGAATCTCCACCTCCAGATAACTGCTTCTCTCAGCTTCTGTTAAACTGCTTGACTTCACAAAATCTCCCCCTGCAGCTATGAAGTGAGATATCATGATGTGGTTTTTGCTTTTAAAATTTCCTTGTTCTAAAAGTATTATGCAACACTTGGATCCAGAATACCTGTAGTCCCAGCCACTGGAATAAAGACTTTGAATAGACTATAAATTGTGTCTGAGTGGTTATCTATGGTGGGCTCCCTGTAACACTTGGAAGTCCATTTTCCAGGTACTAGATCCCTTATACTTAGAAGCCTTGGGATTCTTAGTAATGGAGAATAGTAGCTCAACTGGAGAGAACTTCTAGAAGGTGCATACCCTGTGATGTTCCAGGTCTTAGAGATCATTATGAGCATGTGGGTGTAAGATTATTAAATATAGAAGTGGGTGTCTGGAATAAAATAGTATCTGCAAGACATGATAGCACACTTGCACACATGAATGGTAGTACCATGGACTAAATGCATAGGATATGGAAAATATCACACCAGCCAACCCCCAGCATGGATGGCTGACTAAGCTCCACTTCTATCTGAGAAGTTCTTGGCAATTTGAAGCTGCTGGAGGGAGGAGACTGTTTTCTACCAGCACTGGGGTCCAGAGAGCCTACCAGTAGATTAGTCTACATTGGTGCACACTAAAGTATAGTTAGTATGTTTAAAAACAGAGCACATGAAGTTGGGAAGATTTAATGGTGGGGGATATGAGGAAAAGAGACAAAGGGAATGAATTTGATCAAAAATCATTATATGCATATATAAAATTCTCAAACAATGAAAAAAAAGAATTACACACTATAAACAAAACTGTCTGGATTAAGAAAAATGTAAAACTAAAGTTCAACTAAAGAAAAGAAGGAAACATACAAGAATACCTTAAGAAAAAATATTAATTCATTTTCCTTGACCTCTTATGTCCTGATTCCCAAACCACTGTGGGACATGAGTGGTTTGCTTTATAGTCCTAATACCTCAAATCTTTCCTTTTACCACCTTTGTTTCCATAATACAGCACAAGGCCATTACCAGAACTTCATTAAAGATTAACTTAGTTTAAAAGCAATAACTAAATTAGAGCACCAAACTTCACAACAGAATCTCTGTGTCCACCAAGAGAAGAAGAGTTACTTCGTTGCTTCTGTAACTGGCTCCCAAATTATCCCATCACATTTGCTCGCCTAGATTATTCTCAAACCCTTCTTTCCAATGTAAGAGTCATATGTTTACTTAGCTCTTCTTTAACCTATAACTTTTTATTTCTTTTCTTTCTCTACATCAGCTTAATTCTCTAAAAAGGAATCGATGTTCAAATGTATTTCAGGAATCCCTCAGCTAAACACAATCCCTCACCTTCTAATCTTGACTTGCCTTGGACTTTTTCTGAGGCTGATTATTTGATCCATCATAGATAAACAACTATATATCTGTTGAAAACAACTTGAGAAGAACAGTAAGAATTTGTTTTCTCTTGATTTCCAACATCTTTTATCATAATGAATATACGAAGTGGTTCAGATGTGGAAAATGCAAATATTTTGAGTATGAAGAGAAGAAAACATGCAGGGAAGCCTGTAAGAACTTTGCAGAGGGTGTGGCAGTAAGAGGTTAAGAATCTGAATGTGGTTAGTTGGGTGGAGGGAGGTTATGTACTTGTTGGCCAAACCCTACTTTTCTTGGTTGTCTAATGAGACAAGAATGTAAAGCCCTATAATGTGGCAAGCACAAGTCTCAGTTCCAAATCATTTCCCTATCAATGATTAACCATTTGTCACAGCCTCCTTTTGTTTAATAAAGACTGTCATATTCATCACCATGTATCTAGGGAAAGGACACAAAGGTGGTTAGAACTGGATTCTTAACTACTAACTATGTGAATTACTTCCTTTTATCATCGTGTGTTTATTTTTTCCTCTAGATGAATAATGAGATCACTGACTGTGCATCATCTTGTCAGATGTAGCTGTGTTTTCTGTAGTCTCTTTAAAAATATTTTGATCTATTTTATTTATAGAATACACGTAGTACCCATTGGTATTGTGCAAGAGAGAAAAGAATGTCTCTAACTAAGTCTCTATTTGTGGTTTGTGAGTAAAGTCACCTATAGAAGGCAATTAAAATAAGCTATATGTTTATATAGGAGATTTGAGTAAGAGGTGGCTCTTCAGTCATAAGATGGTTGCAGGCTGCTTCATCATTGGCATACATTGTGTCTCATTACAGAATGTCTACAACTTCATTAAAGAATATTTTTTTTTATCTAGGCTTCACATGATTTAAAATTTTCTTCAGATGTGGAGGAATTTGCTTACATATTTATTTGCTTAAATACACTTACCGACATTTGATTTTTACCACCACACTTAGCAACAATCATGTCCTTTCCTTTTCTTTGCTTTGCTTACTTTCTTTTTTCTTTTTCATTAGGACAAGAAGTACAGATCAGTGTGAGCACAGCAAAAGCCTTATAGGTCCTGAAACTCTTTCTTGCTCTCTCCCAGTTCCTACTGATGACATTTATTTCTGCTTTAACATTTAATCTAATGAAAATTAACACATTCATCATATATTCAGTCAGTGTTTACTGAGGTTGCAAACTGAAGAAAATAAAGAGAAAATACTCAGCTCTGCTAACTATTCAAAAGAAAGAAAAAAGTGAAGTGAGAACATTACTTCATCTAAATTATGCTTAACTAGAAGAAAAGCAATATTACTTACATAGTATATAATGAACTATACACAAAGAACTGTGCTCATTGAAGCATGATCAGTAGCTGCCACTGTTTATGCGTTGTTGTAGCGAGTGAAGAGCTGTCAAAGGCATGGCAGCAACATTCAGACATGAATTTAACTGTAGCCAAGGATCCATAGAGCAAGTTTTCCATCTGTGGAGCAGCAATTCCCTTAGAAGTACCTAACCACAGAAACTGTAACTGAGACACACTGAGAACAGCAATTTGCACTCTTACTCTCTGCCTTGTTGTGCTGGTCAGTTTTATTTTATTTTTTTTTCAGCTTGACACAAATTGAGTCACCTAGGATGAAGAAACATGAAGTGAGGAATTTTCTCCTTCAGAGTGGCCAGTAGGACATGTTTGTGATTAATGTTTGCTGCAGGAGGACCTAGCTCACTGTGGGTATTGCCACCTCTGGGCTTGTAGTCCCGTACGGTATAATAAGCAGGATGAGCAAGCCATGAGGAGCAAACTGGCAGGAAGTACTCTTCCATGGCCTCTGCTTCAGTTCCTGCCTCCGGGTTTCTGCCATGAGTTCCGGCTCTGGCCTCCCACAGTGACGAGTCTGGAAGTGTGAGACAAAAAATAAAAATAATAAAAAAAGACTTTTTGCACTCCCAAGTTGCTTTTGGTTGGTGTTTTACATTTTATCACAGCTCAGCAACAGAGAAACCAAACTAAAGCACAGGCCTAGGAACCACACTGAGCATTTCCTGTAATTTTGCATGATCTCTCAGAACTCATGTCAATACTACTAGAAACAACAGCCAGCTTGGATCACTTCTACCACCCCTGGAGTGGCTATTTGGACAGTGTTGCTTAACTTATTACCAGAGAAATGATTGTTGGAAGTGGAGACAATTCAGTTGAGTTGAGAAGGAAGCAACTCGGGGATAAACAGAAGTAATTGTTCTCTATGGAACACTTAAACAACTATTTTTTTTTCACTACTGATGCATTTATGAGGACTGCCATCAGTGCCCTATGAATGTTGAGAGTTTGCTTCCATGCTGGAGGAAATTGATGTAGCCCCCTTTAGTCTGGGCTCCAGAAATGCTTCCTTGTCGTTCTTTAGATTACTCTTTCCTGGTCTAGTCAATACTTAGGTTGACAGTTTGTGTGGGAGCTATTGAATTCCTTCTCTACACACCTTTTTTCCTCTGTGTATTCCAGCTCCGGTTTCTTCTTTGAAAGACACAATTACACCAAGGTTCTTTCTTCATGAATGATAGCCTGGAAACTATCTGAAGGGAATTTCACTCAGAAGCAAGTACCTGTTGTCATTCAAATTCTTGAATCAATATCGCATATATTTCAACTGAGTTTTGTTGTTGTCTTGGAAACAAATCTGGTACCTGTTATTTCTCCTTGACTGGAATGAACATCTTATCTAAAGAATTGCAAGTTTACTTTCCTCAATGCCAGTTACACTTATTCTCACTCTGACCTTATATGCCATTATCAAAATCTTCATACGTGCCTAGATTGTCTTAATGATCTATAGTATAATCAGAATGTATCTCTGGGCTAGATATATTGATAAAATCACTTTTTACTCAACTTGCTCATTTTTGACATACTGGTTTCTGGGCTGGATGGGAAAAGTTGAGGGGGTCATTTAGAATTACATAGAAGTAATTGCCTTCTGTGGTAGTGTTGACTGCTTATAATAAGCAAATACAATACTTAAATGCATATTCATAAATTAAATGGATTTCTTTGAGATGTCACCGGAGAAAGGATGATCAAGATGGTTACCCAAAACTGTTTCTTTGATGGTTGTCCTAAATATAAGCCTCCAGGAATAGGGAAATGAAAACAGAAAAGGTAAGTTGTGTGTATGTGTGTGTGTCTGTGTGTCTGTGTGTGTGTTCTGGGATGGGCTAAAGCAGATAATCATTGAGATTCTTTGAGGACCAGCTAATACACAAGTACAAATGTCCTTAAAAGGACAGAAGGGAAGCTGCTTTGCATGGGGTAAGTGGCTAGAAATCCAGGCTGGAAATTAGGCAATCAATGGGTTAAGTCTTGTTTATTTATGTGGCAAGTGGAGGATTTTGATGATAAAGCCTGTCTAAATTTTTGAAGAACAAGGCATGAAAACAAAAGTATCAGGGCAGAAGCCAGTTTAGTGGAGCAGGATTTCATTTTTATTAATGAGGGAAGTTACTGCCATGCAGTAGCTTTTGAGATGGAAAAAAAATGACATTTATGGCATTTCAGAGGTCCTTATTTGTTCCTTGTATTTTCTTCAAATATTGTAACAGAGCCATCATTTCTTATTGTCTTAGTTAGGGTTTCTATTGTTGTGAAGAGACACCATGACCACAGCAAATCTTACAAAGGACAATAGTTAATTGGGGCTGGCTTACAGTTCAGAGGTTTAACCCATTATCCTCATGGCTGAAAAGATGGTGGCATGCAGCAAGAAATGGTGCTGGAGAATGAGCTGAGAGTTTTGCATCCAGATCATTAGGCAGAAGGAAGAGAGCTGGCTTTACCTTTTGAAGCCCAGCTCTACAGTAACATACTTCCTCCAGCAAAGCCACACCTACTCCAACAAGGCCACCCCTCCTAATAGTACCACTATCTATGGGCCAAAGCACTCAAAACACATGAGTCTATAGGCCCCATCCCTATTCGATCCACCACACTTACCAAATGAACCATGGAAAGTAAAATCCTTATAATGGCTATTACCCAGAGGACTCTAGCCATGTGTAGATGGGGTTATTCTGTGACACAACATTCTGGCTTCATAGAATTTGATAACTCATCAATTATTTACAGGAGACCTAACTTAAGGTTTTTGTTTGTTTTTGTTTTTTTAAAGCTCAATATAACAAGTCTTAAATCATTGGTAAAGGTCACATGGAGGAGGGGTTGTCATTTATTACTAACTGTAGAGAGAATGATATTATGCTCATTACCTTAAGAATGCTAGAGCTACAAGCATAGTCTGGAGAAAGAAGTTAAGACAGTGTTACCAAAAGTTCCAAGATGGAGGCAACCAGTGTGTACCATAATGAAGGGACATAAGACCAGAGACAGTGAAACTGATGAGTAAACAGGTGGCTGGATCAAAAACACTACTGACTCTGGTACTTTTCAGACTGGAGGAGACATCTGGAGAGTCGGGGACTGTCAGATCCAGGACCCTGGTGATTGTCTTCTGAGTCCAGCAGTCATGAACCATGAGCCCTCTAACTTTCTGCATATTCGAGCAAGTGCAGGCCTGCAGGTCTAGACACCCTCCACTCCAGCAGCCAGACATTTGATCCTTCCTGTTCCCCTGAGGGTAGAGTCTGAATTGCTGGGGCAGCATCCCAACCTCCAAATCGCAATTCTACCGGTCCTCTCTGGAGACCAGGTGGACAATAAAATCATAAGGATCCCGGATCCAAGGTGGTAGAACCCAGATGAATCTGAGGCCCAAGAGCAAAGTGTCTTACAGGCCTGTAAGTCACAGCCCAGCTGCCTTCTGAGGTGCCCAATCTTCCACGGTTTTCACCTGAGGTACCTGTGTCCCCTTACCTACCACACGAGATGCCCATAACCCACTATTCAAGGCACCTGCACCAATGCCCTGCCTTTAGAAATACCCACCACAGTGTTTCTGCATCCAAAACACTAAAACCTATGCATGTTCCCCTGGACCTCTCTCCTCATCCTGAAGACTACTCCAGACTCCAGAGATAGACAGATCCACTATTCGGTGAAGGTTCAAGGAACAAAAAGCCAAGGCTAAAAACATCCAGATGGCTAAAGGCCACCATAGAAACACAATCAATGAAACTAGGACAACATGTCTCCACCAGATACCCCAAAACTCAATGGATATTCTAATGCAGCTGAAACATAGGAAAATAACCTTAAATCTACGTTTACATGGTTATTAGAGGCATACTAAGAGGAAATAGACAAATATTTCTCAAAAAATACAGACAAATACAACTAAACAAATAGAAGTGATCAAGGACAGACACTACTTCAGAATAAAGGATCCAAGAATCAAGCTGGAGTAACAGTCCTCATATCTGATAAAATAGACTTTCAACCAAAATTAATCAAAAAAGGTGGTGAAGGACACTTCATTCTCATCAAGGGAAGAATCCAAGGGGACATCACAATCCTGAATATCTATGCCCCAAATACAAGGGCATCTGAATTCATAAAAGAAACATTATTAAAGTTTAAATCACACATTGATCCCAACACATTAATAGTGGGAGATTTTAACTATGCCTCTCTCACCAATGTACAGATCATCAAGACAGAAGCTAAACAGCGAAATAATAAAGCTAACAGAGGTCATGAATCAAATCACCTAGTAGATGTCTACAGAACTTTCAACCAGATACAAAAGAATAAATTATTTTTCTCAGCATCACACAGAACCTTCTCCAAAATTGACCATATAGCTGGCATAAAGCAAACCTCAACCAATACATGAAAATTGAATTAAACTATTGCTTCTTATCAGATCACCTATGATTAATGCTAGACCTCAACAACAACAGAAACAACAAAAGGTCTACACACTCATGACAACAACTCCTGCTCAATGATCACTGGTTGAGGGTAGAAATAAAGAAACAAATAAGACTTCCTAGAATTCAATGAAAATGGGGGCATACCTTACTCCAAGATAAGGGACACCATGAAAGCAGTGTTAAAGGAAAGTTTATAGCACTAAGTGCTTTCATAAAGAAATTGGAGAGATCCCATAGTAGCACTTAACAGATCACCTGAAAGCTCTAGGAAAAAAAAAAAAAGGAAATACAACCAAGCAGAATTAATAAATTAGAAACAAAGAGAGAAATTTAAATAATCAATGAAACCAAGATTTGGTTCTTTGAGAAAAATCAACAAGATAGAAAAAAAAAAAAAAAAACCTAGCCAAACTAACTAAAAGAAAGAGAGGCAATACCCAAATTAACAAAACCAGAAATAAAAAGAAAGAAATAACAACAGACCTTGAGGAAATCCAAAGAATCACTAGGTCTTATTTCAAAATCCTGTATTCCTCAAAATTGAAAAATCTAAAGGAAATGGATATTTTTCTAGATAGATTTTACCTATCAAAGTTAAATCAAGGGCAGGTACACAGTTTAAACATCTCTATAACCTCTAAGGAAATAGACGTAGTCATCAAATGTCTCCCAACCAAAAAAAGCCCAGGGCCAGTTGGTTTTGGCACAGAATTCTACCAGAGTTTCAAAGAAGAGCTAACACTGATACTCCTCAAACTATTTCACAAAATAAAAGCAGAAGAAATGTTATCAAAATCATACTATGAAGATACAGTCACCTTGATACCTAAACCACACAAAGACACAACAAAAAAAGAAAAATTCAGACACATCTCCCATATGAGCATTGATGCAATAATACTCAATAAGATACTTGCAAAACAAATTCAAGAACACATCATCCAACCTTGATCAAGTAGGCTCCATACAGAGATGGTTCAACATAAGAAAATCCATCAAAGTAATCCACCATATAAAGAAACTTAAAAAATATTACATGATCACCTCATTAGATGCAGAAAAAGCCTATGACAAAATTCAACATTTCTTCATGATAAAAGTTTTGGGAAGATCAAGGATACAAGGCCCATACTTCAACATAAATTAGATGTATATACATAGCAAGCTGATAGCCAACATAAAACTAAATAGAAAGAAACTGAAGCAATCCCACTAAAATCAGAGACAAGTTGGGCACTCTCTCCACATCTCTTTGATATAGTACTAGACATTCTAGCTAGAGCAATAAGACAACCAAAGGAGATAAAAAAAAATCAGAAAGCAAGAAGTTAAAGTATCACTATTCACAGATGTATGATATTATACATAAGTGACCCCAAAAATTCTGCCAGAGAACTCCTGCAGCTGATAAACTCCTTCAGCAAAGTGGCTGAATACAGGAATAATTCAAAGAAATCAATAGCCCTCCTGTGTAAAAATGACAAACAGGCTGAGAAAGAAATTAGGGTAATCACACACCTGTCACAATAGCCACAAATAATACAAAATATCTAGGGGTAACTCTAGCCAAGGAAGTTAAAGAGCTGTATGGCAAGAACTTCAAGTCTCTGAAAATACAAATTGAAGAAGATACCAGAAGATGGAAATATCTCCTATGCACATGGATTGGTAGGATTAACAGAGTAAAAATGGCCATCTTACCAAAGGCAATCTACAGATTCAATGTCAATCCCCATCAAAATACCAACCCAAATTTTCACAGACCTTGAAAGAACAATTCTAAACTTTATATGAAAAAACAAATAAACAAAAAACCCAGAATAGTTAAAACGATCCTATACAATAACAGAACTTACAAAACTACTTCCACACTTGACCTCAAACTATACCACAGAGCAATAGTAATAAAAACTTCATGGTACTAGCATAGAAATAGGCTGACTGATCAATGAAATTGAACCGAAGACCCAGAAATAAACCTGCATACCTGACTTTTGACAGATGAGCTAAAACCATACAATGGGAAAAAAAAAAGATGGCATCTTCAACAAATGGTTCTGGTCTAACTGGATACTGACATGTAGAAAAATGCAAATAAATCCATACTTATCTCCCTGCACCAAACTCAAGTCCAAGTGGATCAAAGACCTCAACATTAAATACACTAAATCTTTTAGAAGAGAAAAGGGAGAAAGAACCTTGAATTCATTGGCACAGGAGACTACTTCCTGAACAGAAAAACACCAACAGCTCAGGATCTAAGATCTACAATTAATAAATGGGACCTGTTGAAACTGAAAAGCTTCTGTAAAGCAAAGGACACTATCAACAGAAAGAAATAGCAGTCTACGGACTGGGAAAAGGTCCTCACCAATCCTACATCTGACAAAGAGCTAATATCCAGAATATATATAAACACCAAGAAACCAAATAATACAAATTAAAAAGGGATACAGAGCTAAACAGAGAATTTTCAACAGAGAAATCTCAAATGGTGGAGAAGCACTTAAAGAAATATTCAACGTCCTTAGTCATCAGGGAAATGCAAATCAAAAGGATTCTGAGATCCTATCTTACACCTGTCAGAATGGCTAAGATCAGAAAATCAAGTGACAACACCTGCTGGAGAAATGTAGAGAAAGGGGAACACACTTCCATTGCTGGGAGGAGTGCAAACTTGTTCAACCACTTTGGAAATCTGTCTGGAGCTTTCTCAGAAAACTAGTAATATCCATACCTCAAGACCTAGCTATACCACTCTTGAGCATACACCCAAAAGATGCTCCACCATACAACAACATTTGCTCAGCTTTATTCGAAAATAGCCAAAAACTGGAAATGACCTAGATGTCCCTCAACCAAAGAATGGATAAAGAAACTGTGGTACATTTACACAGTGGAATACTACTCAGCCATTAAAAGCAAGGAAATCTTAAAATTTGCAGAGAAATGGATGGAACTAGAAAAGATCACCCTGAGTGTGGTAACACAGACCCAGAAAGACACACATGGTATATACTTATATACTTTTAAGTATATTTTAGTCATATGGTAAAAGATAGACATACTGTAACACACAGACCCTAAGAAGATGAGTCCAATGGGCATCTTAGGCTTCATGTGGGCCCACTAGTTAGGAAAGTGAGAGATATCTCTGACATGGACTACTGAAGTGGAAGTTCCTCTTTGAAGACTCAGTTTTATCATATGATGTTTTTCTGGAGGTTGACTTTGAAGAGGGCACATGAGGTTTTGCTGTGAGCTCTATTATGTGAGGGATATGACTTTGTCCAGCTGAGAACATCTGTGGGTAGATCCTGAGAAGAGGAGATGTATAGAGGTCCACATAGAGTGAGATGTCACTTTTTGTTATTAATATTACAGAGCTAATTTTTGTGCTTTGATATTTGACTTCTCAAAAAAAAAAATGTTCCAGAGAGCTTCTTGGGGCAATTCAACTAAATCTTTTTTTAATTCTTTATTAATTACACTTTATTCACTTTGTATCCCCCCTGTGGTTCCCTCCTTCCTCCAGTCCCAATCCCTCCTTTCATCGACCCTGTGCATTTATGCCCCTCCCCAAGCCCACTGATAGGGGAGGTCTTCTTTTCCTTCCTTCTGATCCTAGGCAATTAGGTCTAATCAGGAGTGGCTGCATTGTCTTCTTCTATGGCCTGGTAATGCTGCTTCCCCCTCATGGGGAGTAATTAAAGAGCAGGCCAATCAGTTCATGTCAGAGACAGTCCCTCTTCTTATTACAATGGAACCCATTTGAATACTGAACTGCCATGGGCTACATCTGTGCAGGGGTCTTAGGATATCTCCATGCATAGTCCTTGGTTGGAGTATCAGTCTCAGGAAAGACCCCTGTGCTCAGATATTTTGGTTATGTTACTCTCCTTGTGGAGTTCCTGTCTTCTCCAGATCTTCCTGTTTCCCACTTTTTTCCTAAGATTCCCTGCACTCTGCCCAAAGGTTTCCCATAAGTCTCAGCACCTGCATTGATAGTCTGCAGGGCAGAGCCTTTCATAGGTTCTCTGTGTCAGGCTTCTGACTTGTTCCCTCTTTTCTCTTTCTTCTGATGTCCATCCTCTTTACCTTTCTAGATAGGAATTGAGCATTTTAGCAAGAGTCCTCCCTCTTGAATAGTTTCTTTAGGTATACAGATATTTGTAGGTTTATCCTATGTTACATGTCTATAAGAGTGAGTATATACCATGTGCATTTTTCTGCTTCTGGGATAGCTCACTCAGGATGATCTTTTCCATATCCCACCACTTACCTGCAAGTTTCATGATATCCTTATTTTTTATTGCTGAGTAATATTCCATTGTGTAGATAAACCACAATTTTTGCATCCATTCCTCCAGTGAGGGGCATCTGGGCTGTTTCCAGCTCCTGACTATTACAAATAAGGCTGCTAAAAACATGGTTGAGCAAATGTCCTCATTGTGTACTTGAGAATCTTTTGGATATTTGCCTAGGAGTGGTATAGCTGGATCTTGAGGAAGTGCTATTCCTAGTTGTCTGAGAAAGTGCCAGATTGCTTTCCAGAGTGGTTGTACAAGTTTACATTCCCACCAGCAGTGGAGGAGGGTTCCCCTTTCTCCACAACCTCTCCAGCATATGTTCTCTTGAGTTTTTGTTCTTAGCCATTCTGAGGATTGTAAGGCAAAATTTTAGGGTCGTTTTGATTTGCATTTCCCTGATGGCTAAAGAGGTTGTGCATTTATTTAAGTGTTTCTCTGCCATTCTATATTCCTCTATTAAGAATTCTGTTTAGCTCTGTACTCCATTTTTTAATTGGACTACTTGATTTTTGGCTGTTTAACTTCTTTAGTTCTTTATATATTCTGGATATTAGTCCTCTGTCAGATGTAGGGTTGGTGAAGATCCTTTCCCAATGTGTAGGCTGTCATTTTGTTCTGACAACAGTGTCCTTTGCTTTACAGAAGCTTTTCAGTTTCATGAGGTCTCATCTATTGATTTTTGCTCTTAGAGCCTGTGCTGTTGGTGTTCTGTTCAGGAAGTTGTCTCCTGTGCCAATGAGTTCAAGGCTCTTCCCTACTTTTTCTTCTAAGTGGTTTAGTGTGTCTGGTTTTATGTTGAGGTCTTTGATCCACTTGGACTTTAGTTTTGTGAAGGGTGATAAGTATGGATCTATTTGCATTTTTCAACATGTAGACATCCAGTTAGACCAGCACTATTTTTTGAAGATGCTGTCTTTTTTCCATTGAATGGATTTGGCTTCTTTGTAAAAAATCAGGTGTCCATAAGTGTGGATTCATGTCAGGATCTTCTGTTTGATTCCATTGATCCACCAGTCTGTTTCTATGCCAGTACCATACAGTTTTTATTGCTGTTGCTCCATAGTACAGCTTGAGATCAGGGATGGAGATACCTCCTGAAGATCTTTTACTGTAGAGAATTGTTTTAGCAATTCTGGGTTTCTTGTTGTTCCATTTGAAGGTGAGAATTTTTCTTTCCATGTCTGTAAGAATTGTATTGGTAATTTGATGGGAATTGCATTGAATCTGTAGATTGCTTTTGGTAAGATGGCCATTTTTACTATATTAATCCTGCCAAGCCATGAGCATGGGAGATCTTTCCATCTTCTGATATCTTCTTCTAATTCTGTCTTGAGACTTGAATTTTTTTTCATATAAGTCTTTGACTTGCTTGGTTAGGTTCACACCAAGCTAATTTATGTCTTTGTGGATATTGTGAAGGGTGTTGTTTCCCTAATTTCTTTCTCAGCCCTTTTGTCTTTTGTATACAGGAGGGCTACTGATTTTTTTTAGTTAATTTTGTATCCAGCCACTTTGCTGAAGGTGTTAATCAGCTGTAGGAGTTCCCTGGTAGAATTTTTGGGGTCACTCAGGTATACTATCCTATCATCTGCAAACAGTGATACTTTGACTTATTCCTTTCCAATTTGTATCCCTTTAATCTACTTCAATTGTATAATTGCTCTAGCAAAAACTTCAAAAACAATGTTGAAGAGCTATGGAGAGAGTGGACAGCCTTGCCTTGTCCCTTTTTTCAATGGGAATGATTTAAGTTTCTCTCCATTGCGTTTGATATTGGCTATAGGCTTGCTGTATATTACCTTTACTATGTTCAGGTATGTGCCATGTATCCCTGATCTCTCCAAGACTTTAATACTGAATGGATGTTGAATTTTGTCAAATGCTTTTTCAGCATCTAGGGAGATGATCATGTGGTTTTTTCTTCCTTCAGTTTGTTAATATGGTGGATCATATTGATGGATTTCTGTATATTGAACCACCCCTGCATGCGTGGGATGAAGCCTACTTGGTCATAGTGGATGATATCTTTTATGTGTTCTTGGATTCAGTTTGTAAATATTTTTTTAAGTATTTTGCATTGATATTCATGAGGGAGATTGGCCTGAAATTCTCTTTCTTTGTTGGGTCTTTGTTAGTTTTAGGTACCAAAGTGACTGTGGCTTCATAGAATGGTTTGGTAGTGTTCCTTTAATTTCTATTTTGTGGAATAGTTTGAAGAGTATTGGTGTTAGCTCTTCTTTGAAGGTCTGGTAGAATTCTGCACTGAAACCATATGGCCCTGGGCTTTTTTTGCATGGTAGACTTTTGATGACAGCTTCAAGCTCCTTAGTGGATTCAGTTTTGGCATGAAGAATCAGTCAAGAAAATTGTCCATTTCATTTACATTTTCAAATTTTGTGGCATATAGACTTTGGAAGAAAGACCTAATTATTGTTTGGATTTCTTTAGTTTCTGTGGTTTCATTTCTAGTTTTGTTGATTTGGATAGTTTCTCTCTGCCTTTTAGTTAGTTTGGCTAAAGGCTTTTCTTTCTTCTTGATTTTCTCAAAGAACCAGATCTTGGTTTCATTGATTCTTTGAATTGTTTTATTTGTTTCTAATTTATTGATTTCAGCTCTGAGTTTGATTATTTCCAGCCATCTACTCCTCTTTGGTGTGTCTGCATCCTTTTTTTTCTAGGTCTTTTAAGTGAGCCATTAAGTTGCTTGCATGAGATGTTTTGAATTTCTTCTTGAAGGCATTTAGTGTTATGTACTTTCCTCTTAGCACTGTTTTCATTATGTCCCACAAGTTTGGGTATGTTGTGCCTTCATTTTCATTGAATTCTAGGAAGACTTTATTTCTTTCTTTATTTCTTCTCTGACCAATCTCTCATTTAGTAGCAAGTTGTTCATTTTCCATGTGTGTGTAGGCTTTTTGCTATTTTTGTCATTGAGGTCCAGCTTTATTCCTTGGTGATCAGATAGGGTACAAGGGATTATTTCAATCTTCTTGTATCTGTTGAGTCTTGCTTTGTGATCAACTATATGGTCTGTTTTGGAGAAGGTTCCATGAGGTGCTGAGAAGAATAAATTCTTTTGTGTTTGGGTGAAAGGTTCTGTAGATGTCTGTGAGGTCCATTTGATTCATGACCTCTGTCGGAGTTATTGTTTCTTTGTTTAATTTCTGTTTTGTTGATCTGTCCTTTGTTGAGAGTGTGGTGTTGAAGTCTCCCACTATTAATGTGTGTGTAGGGGGTCTATGTGTGGTTTTAATTTTATTAAGTAAAAGTTTCTTTTACAAATGTGGGTGCCCTTGCATTTGGGGCATAGATGTTCAGGACTGTGATATCTTCCTGGTGGATTTTTTGCTTGATGAGTATGAAGTGTCCTTTCCTCTCTCTTTTGATTGATTTTGGTTGAAAATCTATTTTATTAGATATTAGATATTAGAATGGCTACTCCTGCTTGCTTCTTGGGTCCATTTGCTTGGAAAACCCTCTTCCAGCCCTTCACTCTCAGGTAATGTCTATCTTTGTGATTTAGGTGTGTTTCTTGTATGCAACACATTATTGGGTCTTGTTTACACATCCATTCTGTTAGTCTGTGTCTTTTTATTGGAGAATTGTGTACATTGATGTTGAGGGAGATTAATGTCCAGTGGCTGTTAGATCCTTTGATATTGATGTTGGCTATGGTAGTGTGTTTGTGTGTTTGGCTACTTTTTGTTTTGCTGTAGTGAAGTTATTTATTTCCTGTGTTTTCTTGAAAGTAGTTACTTTTCTTGGGTTGTATTTTTTCTTCTAGTATCTTCTGTAACACTGGATTTGTGTGTAGGTATTGTTGAAATTTGTTTTTGTCGTTAAATATCTTGTTTTTTTCCATCTATGAGGACTGAGAGTTTTGCTGGGTACAGTAGCCTCGGCTGACATCTGTGTTCTCTTAGGGTCTGCATGATATCTGTCCAGGCCCTTCTGGCTTTCATAGTCTGTTGAAAAGTCAGGTGTGATTCTGATGGGTTTGCCATTATATGTTACTTGGCCTTTTTCCCTTGCAGCTTTTAGTATTTTGTTGTTGTTGTTCTGTATACTTACTGTTTTGATTATTATGTGACAGGAGGATTTTCTTTTCTGGTCTAATTTATTAGGTGTTCTGTAGGCCTCTTGTATTCTTATAGGCATCCCCTTTAAGTTGGGGAAATTTTCTTCAATGATTTTGTTGAAAATATTTTCTGGGCCTTGGAGGAGAGAATCTTCTTTTTCCTCTATTCCTATTATTTTTAGGTTTTGTCTTTTTACCAATAAATCTTGTGGCTTTTCACTGACTTGTTGTGCTGATTCATGTTGCTGCTTGATGTTGGCCTCTGTACTGTACTGCTGGTATCCTGATGACTAAATTTAGTAATCCCCTTAGATCTCTTGAACCCAATCAGCAGCAAGTATTATAAAAGAGATATATATCCCTTTTCCCTACTAATCTCCTATATAAACTCAGGGGTTGAACAGGAGGTAGAGATGTTTAAGATCCGTAAATTAAGTAGATTTAGTGAAAATTCTAAGTATACAGACTGTGTTTCCTGATATTTGATCACTTCCACCTGATGGGACTTCACTACTAGGCCATAGGAGAAAGAGATGTACTCATTCCTCATGTGAATATTTGAGCTGGGGGGTGTCTGGGTAAGGAGACTAACTTATCTGAAGAGTGGGGAGGCTGGGACCGAGAGGAGGAAGGGGCCTATGACCAAGCTGTAAATTTAATTAATAATAATAATAATAATAATAATTATAATAATACAGCATTACTATAGTGTCAAGGACCCAGAGCCAGAATTCCAGGCTCTGAAAATCAGGAGTGGAGTTCTTTGGATGCATGCCTCAGGCAGGTAGACTTCAAAAACTTCCTCACTATTAAAACACATTGTATTTAAGAAACAGTGAGAGCTGCTGAAGAGAACTTTCCTGAGAGCTTAACCAGAAGAAACAGAGAAAGCATTTGCCTACAGGAGTAATAACTAACCACCACAGACACTTGTGTAGACCTTTATAGTGTTTTGTGAAAGCTCATCTGTTAGTTTATTTGATGCCCAAGTGAGTGCCTTTCTTAGGGATGATTCTTCTTAGTTTCCAGTGAGAAGTTGTGGGAAAGCTCATGCTGCTTTTTTTTTCTGACTGAATCAGCAGAGCCAACTACATAGTGCTTGTAAACATGGAGGTTCTTGTTCACTGGTTAATAAGAATTGCAAGAAGATGTCAGCAGACAGTGACCTGAGATGGGTTATGGGTAATGGCAAGCCTCACATCTAAGGAGTCAATCCCAGGCCTTGACCTCAGTCTATGAAGAGCAGCCCTCTGGTTCTTCTTATTACTAGTCAAGTCTGGGTACAATGGTGACATCAAAATGACCCTGAGATTTCACCTTACACTCATCAAAATGGTTAAAATAAAAAACTCAAATGACAACACATGCTGGAGAGGTTGTGGAGAAAGGAGAACCCTCCTCCATTACTGGTGGGAATGTAAACTGGTACAACCACTTTGGAAGTCAATCCAGTGCTTTCTCAGAAAATTAGGAATAGTGCTTCCTCAAGACCCAGCTATACCACTGCTAGGTATATTCCTAAATTTTCTCAAGTACACAACAAGGACATTTGCTCAACCATGTTTGTAGCAGCTTTATTTGTAATAGCCAGAACCTGGAAACAACCCAGATGTCCATCAATGGAGGAATGGATATAGAAATTGTGGTATTTTTGCACAATGGAATAGAACTCACTAATCAAAAATGAGGAAATCATGAAATTTGTAGGCAAATGGTGGGATCTAGAAAAGATCATTCTGAGTGAAGTATCCCAGAAGGATAAAGACAAACATAGTATATACTCACTTATATAGACCTATAAGATATGATAAACATAATGAAATCTACACACCTAAAGAAGATAAACAAGAAAGCAGACACGGGGTAAGATGATCAATCCTCACTTAGAAAGACAGATGGGATGTGCATTGGACGTAGGTCAGGAGTCTACAGCAGAAGGCATTTGAAAGACTCTAACTAGCAGTGTATCAAAGCAGATACTAAGACTCATAATCAAACCTGAGGCAGAGTGCGGGGAATCATATTAAAGAAGGGGAGTTAGTATGACATGGAAAAGATAGGAGCTCCACAGGGACCAAATTCATCTGGGCACAGGGTCTTTTCTGAGATTGACACTCAACCAAGGACCATGTATGGATATAACCTAGAACCTCTGCTTAGGTGTAGCTTGTGGTAGCTCAGTAACCAATTGGTTTCCTATAGTAAATGGAACAGGAACTATTTTTGACAGGAACTCAATGGAAGGCTCATTGACCTCCCTACCCCCCAAGGGAGGAGCAGTCCTTCTAGGCCACAGAGGAGGACTTTGCAGCCAGTCCTGATGATACCTGATAAAACAGAGTCAGATGAAAGGGGAGGAGGTCCTCACCAAGTGGTGGACTTGGAAAGGGGCAGGGCGGAGATGTGGGAGGGAGGGTGAGATTGGAAGGGAATGAAGGAGAGGGATACAGCTGGGATACAAAGTTAATAAAATGTAACTAATAATAAAAAAAATTAAATTAATTTTAAAAAATCTAAGAACAAAAGATTGAAAAAAAAGTTCTATGTAATAGAGAAACTACAAATAAACCAAGGGGGGTTTCCACAGACAGCTTCTCATCAGTGTAACTGGATACTTTACACAGCAGAATTCAAAGGATTCCCCTGGGTATATGAATCATTATGACTTGTATGTTTGTTACTCAAAAGGTTGTGTTTACAAGTCAACTTAATGCCATTGTTTAAGTAAAGCATAGTTCTCTTTTAGTAGACTCCTTCCACTTTCCTCACTTGCTTCCTTACAGGGTCCATACACATTTTCTAACTGCTTATCGAATGGAGGATTTACAAAGTATGGCTTTTCAAGGTCAAGCGTGTCTTTATCACACTGCAAATAAAATATAATTAGAAAGGACTTAAATGCTTCAATATCCTGCAACTTGCTGGCTGAGGTCACAAGGCTAGCAATCCATCCAAATTCCATCCAAAATAGCTTAGATAGAGAAAGAGGGCTCAAACTCAGCAGTTCCTCGGTTTGATGGGAGCTTTGTTCAGTTCTGAGTTTCGCAGAGAATTGGTTTCAAAATAGAATCTTCCCTGGACAGTGACTCAATGACTCAGCTTGGTGGACTTTTGCCTCACTTGTTCAGACACTTGTGATTCAAACAGAGATGAGTGATGTTAACTCAACATTGCAACTTGTCACTAGCTCTGAACCCACACGAGAATTGATTCTGACTCCTACATCACAGTGTCCCTAGTCATGTGTTCTGCAGTCCTGCCCTACCTATAACTCCCCCACTGGATATGCATACCCTGCTTCAGGAATGGTAACTTTTACTAGTATTCTTTTGTGAGCCCAAAATAATGTCAATTTCATGTGGTTTAACTGGAACTCTGCCCCTATGTGAATGGGCTCATGCCTATCTCCACACTTTTCCTTTCTTTCATTTGTCCATCTGTCTGCCAATTCATAAGCTACGTCTGTCTGCCTTTTATACATTAATGTCTAAAAATAAGAAGTGTCCTACAGTACAATGCAAAGGACCACTGAATTAGCATGAAGAGTAGACCTACTAGATCTGCATGAGCCTGAAGACAAAAGCCATGTTTGAGCACAGGCCGGCAGTGAGGGAGAAACTCACTTGGACAAAGATGGATGGAGTCAGGAGGGGTCCTAGGAAACCCATGCTTACCTTGAGAATTCAAGGACAAGTGGAGTGTAACTATGTACTAAAGTGGAGAGTGATGGAGAAGTGACAGGAGCACGCATTCTCTCTCTCTCTCTCTCTCTCTCTCTCTCACACACACACACACACACACACACACACACATACACACACACACACAGGCCACCCCAAGCTAGGCAATCTGTGGCTGCTGAATGAAAAGAGGCAAGGGGGCAGAGGCAGACAGCACACAGGCCTGTGTGTTCCCTTGAGGCTGTTAGACTTGACACTTAGCATCCTCAATGTGATTACAGAATATGAAAAAGAAGGTCAGCTATGACCTCTGCAAGGAGTCTTTTGCAGTCAGAAAAAAAAATGAGTTTTTCAAATAAGGTCAGTCACCAAGGGAAGAGAGAGATGTTAAGTGTTTGAATACAGCACTGGTGTGAGTGGGTGGGACTAGGAGCGATCTACATAATGAAAGAAGAAAAAGATCTGCAGAACCTGGTTTCTGTTAGGAGATAGTGAGTAGAAGTGCCAAGATGCCCTCTGAGTTCCTGTCTTGGTCCATGGGGTTAAACAAATTTGTTTTACCAAAGTGAGGAGATAGGGAAAATGATGAATGTTTTATACTTGTTGGTTGTTAGGAGTCCTTAGGAGTCTGCTGATCTGTACTTGCAAATATCAATAAGCAATGGAAAATATGAGGCCAGAAGTCAAGGGAAGAGATGCCATCTACCTTGAGATAATCTAAAATGCACACGTTACCCCTAAGCATTTAGATGGCTGATAAAATATTGAGCATAAAATGAGATGCTCAACACATACGAAGTTTTCACGAAGTACCTAGCCCCATTCTGACTATTAGATGTATTTGCTCATCTCCTCATTATGGAACAAGTAGGGATCTTTTTTTTTTTTCTTTAATTGGGACAACATCAGCACATGAAGGCTGAGTCACCTGCCCAGTTCCTCAGCCTGTGATGTCATGAATAAGACTGGCAACCTACCCTGGGCTTTGTACTGCCAATCCCTCAAGGAAGTACAAGTATACTTGCCTTATGAAGACAGCTCAACTAATATTCATGGAATGAGTGACGAAATGAATGAGCTTAAACAGGACATGAGATTCCCTCTCCTCAAGCCCACCTCTGCAATATCCAAAGTAAAAATCAAGATGAAAGTCTCTGTTCAGAGTAACACAGACTTAACTCCTGGACACTTCATCTTTCTTATTTTTTTTTCTCTCGATTTAGCGTGGTTTATTTTTCTTTTTCTTTCCCATTTTATATTTTTATTTTTTTATTAATTACACTTTATTTGTATACCCCATAAGCCCCTCCCTCCTCCCCTCCCGATCACACCCTCCCACCCCCTTCTGCACACATGCCCCTTCCCAAGTCCACTTATAGGGGAGGTCCTCCTCTCCTTCCTTCTGATCTTAGTCTATCAGATCTCATCAGGAGTGGCTGCATTGTCATCTTCTGTGGCCTGGTAAGGCTGGTCCCCCCTCAGGGGGAGGCGATCAAAGAGCAGGCCAATCAGATTATGTCAGAGGCAGTTCCTCTTCCCATTACTATGGAACCCACTTGGATACTGAACTGCTATGGGCTACCTCTGTGCAGGGGTTCTAGGTTATCTCCATGCATGGTACTTGGTTGGAGTATGAGTTTCTGGAAAGACCCCAATGTTCAAATTTTCTGGTTCTGTTGCTCTCCTTGTGGAGTTCCTGTCCTCTCCAGATCTTACTATTTCTCACTTCTTACATAAGATTCCATGCACACTGCCCAACAGTTGGCCATAAGTCTTCAAATATGCTTTGATAGTCTGCAGGGCAGAGCTTTTCAGAGGCCCTCCGTGGCGTGTTTCTAGCTTGTTTCCTGTTTTCTTCTTCTTCTGATGTCCGTCCTCTTTGCCTTTCAGAATGGGGATTGAGCATTTTAGTCAGGGTCCTCTCTCTTGATTAGTTTCTTTAGATGAACAGATTTTAGTAGGTTTATCCTATATTACATGTCTATATAAGTGAGTATATACCCTGTGTGTCTTTCTGCATCTGGGACAGCTCACTCAGGATGATCCTTTCCAGGTCCCATAATTTAACAACAAATTTCATGATTTCCTTATTTTTCATTGCTGAGTAATTTTCCATTGTGTGGATGTACCACAATTTCTGCATTCATTCTTCAGTTGGGGGGCATCTGGGCTGTTTCCAGCTTCTGGCTATTACAAATAATGCTGCTACAAACATGGTTGAGCAAATCCTTATTGTGTACTTAAGCCTCTTTTGGATATATGCCTAGGAGTGGTATGGCTGGATCTTGAGGAAGTGCTATTCCTAGTTGTCTGAGAAAGCTCCAGATTGCTTTCCAGAGTGGTTGTACGAGTATACATTCCCACCAGCAGTGGAGGAGGGCTCCAATTTCTCCAGAGCCTCTCCAGCATGTGTTGTCACTTAAGTTTTTCATCTTGGCCATTCTGATGTGTGTAAGGTGAAATCTCAGGGTCATTTTGATTTGCATTTCCTTGATGGCTAAAGACATTGAGCATTTCTTTAAGTATTTCTCTACCATTATATATTCCTCTACAGAGAGTTCTCTGTTTAGCTCTGTTCCCCATTTTTTAATTAGATTACTTGGTTTGCTGCTTTTCAGCTTCTTTAGTTCTTTATATATACTGGATATTAGCCCTCAGTCAGATAAAGAGCTGGTAAAGATTCTTTTCCAATCTGTAGGCAGTCCCTTTGTTTTGATGATGCTGTCATTTGCTTTACAGAAGCTTTTCAGTTTCATGAGGTCCCATCTATTGATTGTTGCTCTTAGAGCTTGTGCTGTTGGTGTTCTGTTCAGGAAGTAGTCTCCTGTACCAATGAGTTCTAGGATCTTCCCCACTTTTTCTTCTAAGCAATTTAATGTGTCTGGTTTTATGTTCAGATCTTTGATCCACTTGGACTTTAGTTTTGTGTAGAGTGATAAGTATGCATCTATTTGCATTTTTCTACATGTAGACATCCAGTTAGACCAGCACCATTTGCTATCTTTTTCTATATTTTTTTAATTTGCTATCTTTCTTTCATTGTATGGTTTTTGCATCTTTGTCAAAGATCAGGTGTCCATAAGAGTGTGAGTTTATTTCTTGGTCTTCTGTTCAATTCCATTGATCCACCATTCTGTTTCTATGCCAGCACCATGCAGTTTTTATTACTGTTCCTCTATAGTACAGCTTAAGATCATGGATCGAGATACCTCCAGAATATCTTTTATTGTAGAGGATTGTTTTAGCAATTCTGGATTTCTTGTTATTCCATATGAACTTGAGAATTTTTTGTTCCAGGTCTGTAAAGAATTGTGTTAGTAATTTGATAGGAATTTCATTGAATCTGTAGATTGCTTTTGGTAAGATGGCAATTTTTACTATATTAATCCTGCCAAGCCATGAGCATGGGAGATCTTTCTATCTTCTGACATCTTCTTCTAATTCTTTCTTCACGGACTTGAAACTTTTTTCATATAAGTCTTTGACTTGCTTCGTTAGGGTTCTACCAAGATACTTTATGTAATTTGTGGTTGTTGTAAAGAGTGTTGTTTCCTTAATTTCTTTCTCAGCCCTTTTGTCTTTGGTATACAGGAGGGCTACTGATTTTTTTTTTGTAGTTAATTTTGTATCTGGCCAGTTTGCTGAAGGTGTTTATCAGGTCTAGGACTTCCCTGGTAGAATTTTTGGGGTCACTCAGGTATACTATCATATCATCTGCAAATAGTGATAATTTGACTTCTTCCTTTCCAATTTGTGTCCACTTGTTCTCCTTCAACTGTCTTATTGCTCTAGCAAGGACTTCCAGGACTATGTTGAAGAGCTATGGAGTGAGTGGGCAGCCTTGCCTTGTTCCTGATTTCAGTGGGATTTCTTTAAGTTTCTCTCCATTCAGTTTGATGTTGGCTATAGGCTTGCTGTATATTGCCTTTACTATGTTTAGATATGTGCCTTGTATCCCTGATCTCTCCAAGACTTTAAATATGAGTGGATGTTGGATTTTGTCAAATGCTTTTTCAGCATCTAAGGAGATGATCATGTGGTTTTTTCTTCCTTCAGTTTGTTAATATGGTGGATCACATTGATGGATTTCTGTATATTGAACCACTCCAGCATACCTGGGATGAAGCTTACTTGGTCATAGTGGATGATATCTTTGATATGATCTTGTATTCATTTTGCAAGTATTTTGTTGAGTATTTTTGCATCAATGTTCATAAGTGAGATTGGCCTGAAATTCTCTTTGTTGGGTCTTTGTGAGGTTTAGGTACCAAGGTGACTGTGGCTTTATAGAATGAGTTTGGTAGTGTTCCTTCTGTTTCTATTTCGTGGAATAATTTGAAAAGAACTGGAGTTAGCTCTTCTTTGAAGGTCTGGTAGAATTCTGCGCTGAAACCCTCTAGTCCAGGGCTTTTTTTAGATGGGAGACTTTCAATGCCCGCTTCTATTTCCTTGGGTGATATAGGACTATTTAATTGATTTACCTGGTCTTGATTCAGCTTTGGTAAGTGGAATCAACCAAGAAAATTGTCCATTTCATTTAGATTTTCAAATTTTGTGGCGTACTTACTTTTGAAGTAAGTCTTAATGATTGTTTGGATTTCCTCAGTGTCTGTAGTTATGTTTTCGACTGCTTCCAGTGTCCATCCTCTTTGTCCTCTGAATGAGAATTAAGCATCCTCCCTAGAGTTGTCCTTGTTTAGTTTCTTTAGGTCTATAAATTTTAGTATGTTTATCTTATATTATATGGCTAAAATCTGCTTATAACTGAGTATGTACCATGTGTGTCTTTCTGTTCCTGCATTAGCTCATTCAGAACACTCCTTTCTAGTTCCATCCCATTTGCCTTCAAATTTCATGATTTTCTTGTTTTTAATAGCTGAGTACTATTCCATTGTGTAAATATACTACAATTTCTGTAACCATTCTTCAGTTGAGGAACATTTAGATTATGACAATGTCCTTAGTCATCAGGGAAATACAAATCAAATTAATTCTGAGATTCCATCTTACAGCCACCAGAATGTCTAAGATAAAAAACCCAAGTGACAACACATGCTAGAGAGGATGTGGAAAAAAGGAAACCCTCCTCAGTTGTTGGTGGGAGTGTAAACTTGTACAACCACTTTGGAAATCAATGAGTCACTTTCTCAGAAAACTGGGAATAACCCTACCTCAAAACCCAGTTATACCACTTCTGGCCATATACCTGAAAGATGCTCCACCATACCAAAAGAGCATTAGCTCAACTATATTCATAGCAGCTTTATTAGTAATAGACAACCCATGTTTCAATAGATTTATACAGAAGTATCTCTGCTATGATTAAAACAGTATGCCATGGTCAGGTGAAGCCAACAATTTCTGTATCCAATCCTCAATTGAGGGACACCCGGGCTGTTTCCAGATTCTGGCTATTTCAAATAAAGCTGCTATGAACATGGTTGATCAAATGTCCTTGTTGTATACTTGAGCATATTTTGGATATATGCCTATGAGTGGTATAGCTGGATCTTGAGGTAGCACTATTATAATTGTCTGAGAAAGCACCATCTAATTTCCAAATGGATCAAAGACCTCAACATAAAACCAGACACACTGTTAAAAGAAAAAGTGAGAAAGAGACTTGAACTCATTGGCATAGGAGACAACTTCCTGAACAGAACACCAACAGCAAAGGTTCTAAGAGCAACAATCAATAAATGGGACCTTATGAAACTAAAAACTTCTGTAAAGGAAAGAACACTCTTGCCAGAACAAAACGACAGCCTACAGATTGGGAAAGGATCTTCACCAACCCTATATCTGACAGGGGCCTAATATCCAGAATATAGAAAGAATTTAAGAAATTAACACCAACAAGCCAAGTAATTCAATTAAAAAATGGGATACAGAGCTAAGCAGAGAATAGCTGCCATCAGAGGAATATCTAATTGGGAGAAACACTTATAGAAATCAAAACAACCCAAGCTATTTTAGTAACCATGCTGTGGGTGGTTTCAGGATCTGCCTTCTCAGGGCATTATCTAAGGTCTAGTAATAGTCACAGATATATCCCAAGTAAAATCTCGGGTTTAGGAGACTGAGATGACAGGCCCCAGGCATACTTACAAAGATGAAGTAGGAGATGAGTCTGGGATGTGAGAACCAAGCACACAGAGTCTCATAGTAGAAAGCTGATTCTCAAATCAAGACCCAATGGCACATATAGCTTTGTTATTCTAGGCTCTTATTTTTATATTCTCTACAATGGAGCCAACTATTTCTATATTATGGGCTGAGATAGGATCTCAGACTTTTCCGTGTCCTGAACACTGTGTTTGTGTCCGGAGACTGTTTGCTGTTATTTCCCAATGCGTCAGTAGAAGAAACTGGGATCATTATGGTGCATTTCCAAAGGTCCTTGCCACTGTAAACATTACACACATGGAGAAAGATGTAGATTAATTTTAAATCACAAGACATGTGCTGACTAGCTACATGAGCAACGTGAGCAGTGGCTAAGGCCATGTTTGAAATCAGTTTTTCACAAAGCACCATAACTGCGGCCTAACAATGGGGAGAAGGCGGGAGACATTTTCAGTGGGTATGTGTTTTAGGTAACTTAGAACTTCATGTGACTCATTCTGTGCTTCCAAAATTATTGGGTTTTGGTGCTACAGAAACTTTTTCCTACATGGCTTGAGTCCTAGAACCTTGACTAGAGATTAGCTAAAGTGGCTTACAGGCTGTGGTCCATTTTGTGCAACAGTGGCTGTCTACCAATGGAAGGTCCAAGAATTCAGTAGTTTTTAGTCCCTGAAGCTGGATATCTCAGCTAGTCTTCATTAACACTGGAAAAAGTATATTCTAGTGCCAGTGAAGCAAGGAAGGAATGAAAGGAGGGAGAGAAGGAGGGAGGAAGGAAAGCAAATGAAGAGACATTTTTCTTTGGTGCCAAATGAACCATTCTTTAATTTAAGATCAAATAATGTCTGAGCTACAAAAGACTAAGAGTGAGAGGAATACAAACTGATATTTGCTGAAGAAACTGGGAGAGCATGCTTCAATTCACCAGCCAGTACCCGCACCTGGGCCATTTTCTGGGCACAGCCCCCTCCATGCTCTGTAATTCTCCCACTGCCTTGTATGTTCATCCAGCTGTCACTAATTCAACTTGTTCTTTTCTAATTTGGCATTAATCTGGCTATTTTCCACACTCTCACAGGTCTTATTGGTTATTTTAAATGTGTTCATTAATCAGTGCCATAAGTCTACCAAGATTCCTTGGTCAATATCTTGATAGAGCTTGTTCTGAAAATGAGACCATGAGTAAGGAAGACACAGAGTGAAACAAGACTGCAGGACTTCAGCATGGCTTGCGAAGGCAATGATGTTACACATGACCCCAAGGAGGAAGGCTAAGGAAAACAAGAGGAAGAACACCAGACTGTCCTAAGCAGGGAACTCAGAGCACCTCCCTGAATAAGTAGTGCCCATCTGGAAGCACACCACTGCTACAGGAAAGTATCTTAAGCATTCTGAGAATGTAGTTGATGTTACAAGCTTTGGCTCCAGCAGACAACATGATGGATATAAGGACAAGAAAGTTGGCTGATCCACAAGGGCAGGAAAAAAAAAATGTTCATAATTACCAGCAACTGTTAACTAGCTCTGATTCCATTTTATTTTCCCTTGGTAGAAGAAATATGTTTACTCTAAACCAAGGGGAAAGAACAGGGAATCACAGGAAAAGAGGGATTGAGTGAGAGTCTAGTTAAGCCCTGGAGGCTGTTGAAGTGACACTCCCACTGTAAGCTTGGTCTGCACGCACCACGTCCCTGTTCCCAGCCAAGCAGCAGAGGCTCAGGGCTGAGGATGGTGAATTTACAAAGCCATTCAGAAGTTCTCAGAAGCCCACAACCAGGAAGTTCTAGCAGGAGGAGTTATCCACTGCCTCTGACTGTCCAACAAGCATTATTTTCTGACTGTTTCCTGGAAAAATTATTACCATTTCTTAGGAAGGGGCTGTAGGAATCCAGCATTTGCTTGCCTTTAGCTCTGCCCATGTGGGTCACAATGAGAAAAGTTGCACACCTATCAAGGAGCACTGTCAAGGGATGTAATTAAAAAGGAGGCTTGCAGAAGCTCAGAGCCCTCTGACATCGGCCCAGATCTTGGGGACTGCAGCTGGTCGGCAGCAGATTGTTCTGGGAGTTTAAAAGGCTTCAGCCCTACAAAACAACGTTTGTGTCAATTTCCAAGTACACTCAACTGAATTCAAGTCATGCTTCAGGGTTAAGTATCCCATTGGTCCTACAACACCAATACCAACAACTCAGGAAGGGGAAGATTGTGTGAGAGTCTAGATAAATGCTAAAAGTTGTCAAAGTTCAACAGTTAAAAGCACTTGCTATTTGGTTCCCAGCATCTGCAAGGCAGCCCATAACTGCCCATATCTTCAGCTCCAAGGATATGACACCTTCTTCTGACCTCCAACAAAAGCAAGAAACCCTCTAGTCCCCAAAAGTAGCCAGCACAGATCAAAGCTGTGAAACTGTTCACTTAGGCACATCTTTCTTTCTTTTTATGCCCAAATTTCCCTTGCCAGCCTCTCTTTCCTTCTCCACCTTAAAGGAATTAAGGTCCCTATATCCTCTGTCCATATTAAGATTAGCTATGCTGGGCTGCTCAGACCTTAGGGCTACTTTCTGTCACTTTATGTCAGAAGTGCAGGAGGTTTGTTTGTCACAGCTGGAAGATGAAAGCAGAAAATTAATCATAAGTGAGATTCATATGAGATTGGAATATATATTAACAACATTTTGCCCTTTTTTAAATACCAGAGGAGTATTTTAAGCCTAATTTTAGATCACTGTAGTAATGTTCAATTGGTGGAAATAGAAGCCTTTGAATTAGTGAAGCATTATCCCAGGAATGTGCATTTTATTGACCTGTGGAGTATCTGTGACTGCCAGCACAGCTAAAGAGTTCGAAACAGCTGATTGCACAATGCAGCCGGGTCTATGCCACCCAAACAGTCTGACTCCAACAGAATTTCCACAGTGGACACAACTCAGGAAGCCGCGCATCTGGTGTGGCTGATTGCTACACAGAGTGTGAAAAAAAATAAAATGAATGACAGAACATGTGTCTAAGACCCATGTGTCTTCACCCTGTGAAGACTTCCTGGCTCAGTGATTACTGTGGGAGCCAGAGGACCTGGGATCTCACACACTTTCAGCCACATTAGAGGGATGGTTCCTTTGTTTCCTCAACTATTTAAACACTGGCCTAATTATGAAATGAAAAATCAATTCCATTAATATCCAACAGATGCCATGTGTAGTTTACATCTCTTTATCAAAGTCCTCTCGAACATCAGCTGTTATTTTATTTCTTCTGGATTTGTTTTTTAACACTGGGATTCATGAGATAAGAAAGAGAGGAACACAAATCATTTCTAACGGACAGGGCTTCTCTATCTACTTCAGCATGCTCACAATGTGACTTCAGCTATTGTATTCACCCATAGACTAGTAGGGATTAAATAAATAAGATAAGAAGTCAGCAATGGCAATGCAGGGGCACTTGTGACACATGCTTCAGGAAGCACTGAGGTGAAACCTCATCACAGCATCCCCTGTTTGATAACCTTTCAAAGTCATGTGGTGGTTTAAGTTAAAATGTCCAACCCTAGGACCTCACTATCTGTATGTTCCAGGAAGGACCCACTATCCCATTTAGACTTCTGAATGTCAGCTGACCTCTTTCCTGCTGTGAGAAGCTACTCAACATTGTTAACTGATGATCAGTCCATGTATCTTCCTGTAATCCTGTAGATGATAGTTTAATACTATGGAATTTTCTACTATGCAAGCATGTACACAAAATGAGATTCAGAAAAGCACAATATACAGCAAGCTGATAGCCAACATCAAATTAAATGGAGAGAAACTTAAAACAATTACACTAAAATTAAGAACAAGACAACACTGTCCACTCTCTCTGTATCTATTTAACATTGTACTGGAAGTCCTAGCTAGTGCAAAAGACAGCTAACAGAAGTCAAAAGGATACATTGGACAGGAAAAAGTCAAAGTATCACTATTTACAGGTGATGTGATAGTATACATAAGTGACAACAAAAATTCTAACAGAGAACTCCTACGACTGATAAATGCCTTCAGCGAAGTGGCTGACTACAAAATTAACTCAAAAAGTCAGTAGCCCTCCTTTATATAAATGATAAATGGGCTGAGAAAGAAATTAGGAAAACAACACCCTTCTCGATAGCTACAAATACTATAAAATATCTTAGTGGAACCCTAACCACACAAGTGAAAGAAGTGTACGACAAGAACTTCAAGTCTCTGAAAAAAAAAAAAAGGAAATGAGAACAATATCAGAAGATGTAAATATCTCCCATGCTCATAGATCAGTAGTATTAAAATAATAAAAAATCATGATCTTACCAGAAGCAATCTACATATTCAATGCAAATCCCACCAAAATTCCAACACCGTTTTTACAGACCTCGAAAGAGCAATTCTCAGCTTCATATAGAAAAATAAAAAACCCAGGATAGTTTCTTTGGGGTTGTTCTAATGCTAGCCCTTAAAATCTGGTTAAAACTATCCTTGCTGTGTAAACCTGACTAAATCATTATATCTGATTGGCTGATTAAACAGTCTATTCCTGGGAAAGACAGAATGAGGCAGGCATGGCTAAGGTTCCCAGGTTTTGGGTTCAGTAGAATCACAGGAGACAGAAGGATGAGAGGAAAGGAGGAAGAAGGATTCCAAGATGGGTTAGGTGGAGAAGGAACCACGTGGGTGAGGAGGTAGGACTCCAATAATGGTGTGAAAAGGCCCAAATGAAGAATTCAATCAAGTATCATGAGATTATAAATGGAAGGTAGACCAGATGAGGAGGGTCGGGCTGTAAGATTAGCACTTAATAAATGGGACCTCATGAAACTGAAAAGCCTCTGAAAGCAAAGGACACTGTCAATAGAATAAAATAACAGCCTACAGAATGGGAAAAGATCATCTCCAATCTTTCATCTGACAGAAGTCTAATATTTAAAGAACTCAAATTAAACACTAATAAACCAAATAATCCAATTTAAAAATGGCATACATACAGAGGTATACTGAGAATTCTCAACAGAGGAATCTTGTATGTCCCAGAAGCACTTAAAGAAATGCTCAACGATCTTAATCATGAGGAAAATGTAAATCAAAATGAATCTGGAATTCTGATTCTATTTTACGCTTGTAAGATGACTAAGATCAAAAACTCAAGTGACAGCACATGTTTGTGAGGTTGTGGAGAAAGGGGGTCAGGCACTCCTGCATTGCTAGTAGGAGTGCAAAACCACTTTGGAAGTCTATTTGGCTCTTCCTTAGAAATTTGGGAATAGCCCTACTTCAGGATCCAACTATACCATGCCTGGGCACATAGCCAAAAAGGCTCAACCATACAACACTTGCTCAACCATGTTCATAGCAGCTTTATTCGTAATAGGCAGAAGCTGGAAACAATTCAGATGTCCTTCAGTCAAGGAACGCATAAAGAAATTGTGGTACATTTACACAATAGATTACTATTCAGCTATTAAAAACATAAAAATCATGACATTTGCAGGCAAATGGATAGAACTGGAAAAGGATCTTCCTGAATAAGTTATCTCAGACCCAGAAAGACACACATGCTATGTCCTTACTTTAAGTGGATATTAGCCATTTAGTACAGGATAACCATGCTATAAACTACAGACCCAAAGAAGCTAAATAACAAGAAGGACCCAGGGTGGGGGGATTATTGAATCTCACTCAGAAGGGGAAATAAAATACACATAGGAAGTGGATGGAGAAGGAAATGAGTGGGAAAGGAGGTGGGAAGGGGAAAGAGGCCAGGGATGAGGTATGAGGGCTGTGGGTAATAGAAGGGAAACCTGTATGGGCGATCTCTGTGGCAAGCTGGAGACCTGAGACAGGGTAGGCTTGTGGGAGGATATGAGGGTGACTCTAGTTGAGACTCCTAGCAACAGAGGATACGGGCGCTGAAATGGCCACCTATAGCCAGGAAGGACTTCCAGGGGAGGGAGGCGACACCAACCCACCCACCAAACCTGAGACCCCAAATTTAACCTGCCTGCAATATGTGTAGCGATAAAGTAGGAGCAGAGATTGAGGGAATGACCAACCAATGACTGGCCCGACTTGAGACCTACTCCATGGGAGACAGCCAATCCCTGACAATATTAACGATACTCTGCTATGCTCGAGATATCAGCCTAGCATAGCTGTACCCTGAGAGGCTCCATCTAGCAGTAGATGGAAACAAATGCTGAGACCCACAGCCAAACATTAGGCAGAGCTCAGGGAGTCCTGAAGAAGAGTTGGGGAGATGATAGAGAGACTGGAGGGGACAAGAACTCCATACGAATGCCTATAGAATCAATGAACCGAAGACCAGGGGGACTCACAGAGACTAAACTATCAACCAAAGACCATGAATGGACCTAGGTCCTCTACACATTTGTAGAATGGCTAAGATCAAAAACTCAAGAGACAACACATGCTGGAGAGGTTGTGGAGAAAGGGGAACCCTCCTCCACTGCTGGTGGGAATGTAAACTTGTACAACCACTCTGGAAAGCAATCTGGCACTTTCTCAGACAACTAGGAATAGCACTTCCTCAAGATCCAGCTATACCACTCGTAGGCAAATATCCAAAAGATTCTCAAGTACACAATGAGGACATTTGCTCAACCATGTTTATAGCAGCCTTATTTGTAATATCCAGAAGCTGGAAACAGCCCAGATGTCCCTCAGTGGAGGAATGGATACAAAAATTGTGGTTTATCTGCACAATGGAATATTACTCAGCAATAAAAAATAAGGATATCATGAAATTTGCAGGTAAGTGGTGGGATCTGGAAAAGATCATCCTGAGTGAGCTATCCCAGTAGCAGAAAAATGTACATGGTATATACTCACTCATATAGAAATATAACATAGGATAAACCTACAAAAATCTGTATACCTAAAATGCTCAATTCCTATCCAGAAAGGCAAAGAGGATGGACATCAGAAGGAGAAAAGAGGGAACAAGTCAGGAGCCTGACACAGAGGACCTCTGAAAAGCTCTGCCCTGCAGACTATCAATGTAGATGCTGAGACTTATGGGCAACGTTTGGGCAGAGTGCAGGGAATCTTAGGAAAGAAGTGGGAAACAATAAGATCTGGAGAGGACAGAAACTCCACAAGGAGAGCAACATAACCAAAAAAATCTGAGCATAGGGGTCTTTCCTAAGATTGATATTCCAACCAAGGACTATGCATAGACATAACCTAAGACTACTGCACAGATGTAGCCCATGGCAGTTCAGTATCCAAGTGGGTTCCATTGTAGTAGGAACAGGGACTGTCTCTGACATGAACTGATTGGCCTACTCTTTAATTACCTCCCCCTGAGGGGGAAGCAGCATTACCAGGTCACAGAAGAAGACAATGCAGCCTCTCTTGATGAGACCTAATTGCCTAGGATCAGAAGGAGGGAAAAAAAGTCCTTCCCTATCAGTGGACTTGGGGAGGGGCATGCATGCAGAGGGTGGAGGAAGGGAGGGATTGGGACAGGAGGAGGGAGAGAACCACAGGGGGGATACAAAGTGAATAAAGTGTAATTAATAAAGAAAAACAAGCGAAAAAAGAGTTGAGAAAACAAATATTCCAAAAGAAGCAGAAAGACCATACATTTAGATACTCAGAAGAGATAAAGAGGGTGATAGATTACCTGAAGGCCACTAGTGATGTGGAGAAATGTTTTCTAAATGCATTTCAGTCTTAGCATTTTAGCTAGAATCAAATGAATACTATGTCTATTATACCCAGTGTGGAAAAACTCTGAATGGATAGATGTCCAGAAGGAAAATGTAATTTAAAATGTGGCATCTAATAATGCATTATTTTGATTTTTTGCAAACAGTTAAGAAAAGGGCTCCAAGTGCAGTCTTTTTCTTAAGTCTAATAATTTAGTTTAAGTTGTTAGAGAGATGAGAGAAAAGTAAGACATTTAGGAACTTTGAAGGCCATGTCTTAAAAAGAACTGGGTATAGCTTTAGCATATAAAAACTGGCAACGATAAGGGAAATATGAATTATTTGGTATTAATCTATTGCCAGAACCACAACACTTAAAGGAACCTTATATGTAGACATGAAATGATAACCCCACTCTATATGAAGAGGCAAAGTAGGGGAGGGAATGCTCTCAGATTTCTGGGGTCCAGGAACCTGCCCTGAAGGCTGGAGTCACTATGGGTAATGTAAGTAAAACAACAACAACAAAAATTCTCTACATAGAAGGGCCAACAGCCAGGAAGAAAAATGAACATAGGAGCTCTGAAAAGGCATAAGAACTAGAGGTTCTCCCAGTTACTTTTCTACTGCTGTAAAGAAAAGTGGTCAGGGCAATTTATAAAAGAAAGGGTTTATTGGCACTTACAGTTTCAGAGAGTTAGAGTCCATCGTGGTGAGGGGCAAGGCAGCAGGCAGTCAGGGAGTTAGGCATGGTGCTGGAGTAACATCAGACAAAGAGAGCTGACTGGGATTGGTGTGGGCTTTTAAAGCCTCAAATGCCAGTGACACACTCCTCCAACAAGGATATGCTTCCCAGTTCTTCCTGAATAGTTCCACCCGCTGGGGACCAAGTATTCAAGAGTATGAACTACCACAGAGGATATGTAAGGAACATTCCTTGGCTACTAGGTAACAGGCTCTCAAAACATATACCCAAGGGAATTCCGACCGCTCCATACCAGAGCATGAATGTATTTTTATAGAAAAATGATATGTATCACGGGGGGGTGGTAATATGTAAATGATGTGTGTGTGAGTGTGTGTGTGACTGCGTGTGTTGTGTGTATAAATTCAGAGTTATTTCTCCTGGTAGCCAGCTACAAGCCAAATAGTAAAAGCTTTGCTGCTATAGTTCTCAGATATACAGGTCATGGAACAGCAATGCTAAACTAACTTGCAAAAAATGTGCAGTATATGGGAAAACAAAACTGAACTTCATTGTTCCAATCCTGGGGGACTCAGGCCTGTTTGTTTCTGTAGCAAAACTCACTCCTTCCGAATTAGTGAAGTCCCTCTGAGGGTTCAGGAAACCTTGTAGTCGTTGAAGGAAAATAGTTGCACTTGTATTATTTAGACACAAGCAGAGTGCCAGGATTCAGGGAGGGCTTTCAGATTAACTCTCAACAAAATCTGTGCAGCCTGGAGACGACACACAGAACACACCTTTCACCAGCATACTCATCTTCATATGGATGAACAAAGGTCTTTAAAGCCAGCAGTGAAGACATGGAAATGAGGTAAGAGAAATTTGAAGGTGTCCACCTTCCTGGAGAAAGCAGAAAGCAAGCCCTGTGCTGCCATTTGGTGCTGTTTACAAGACTTAAAAAAAAATCCCAGTTGCTCCCTGTATTAACACACCTGTAACCTGACTTTTGCTTAGTTTATTGGGCTCTTTTCCCTATTACCTTGCTCACCTTTCCAAGCCTCTGACACTAAATAGGAGGGAAAGAAGGTTAGAGGGGAAAAGGGGATTTCAATCTCATTAGATTGCTTTCTATTGATTAATGGTATCAATTTCCTTTGGACAAGTTTTATCTTCATAGTCTGATATCTCCAACCAGCAACCAGCAATCTAGCAATCCAGTAACCAGCAAACAGCAAACAGAAACAAAGGACAGAAGAAACCAGCAACAGCAGCAGCAACAGGAAAGTAGCAAGGGGGCCAGTATCACCACTTCCTTTGGGGCTCTGGCATTTATACCCTCTGAAGAGTCCCCAGAATTTCAAATTTAAACTATCTTCAGATAGCAAAATCACTTCCCTGCCAGAGCATGAGACAAATCATAGCTGCTGTGGACAATCTGAAGCAGCCCCATGTCCCACACCTGGGATTAAAACAAAACATCCCCATAACATATCTGTATTTAAAAAAAAAATTCTCACTGAACATATCCATTGGAAGAAGCCTTCTGCCTGTCTTCCTGGTCTCCTTCATACCATATTTCCATCTGATCATCTCTCTGTTGGATTCACGTATCAACAAGAGGAAGCTATAGTGAAAATGGCAGCAGCAGTCATAGCAATGGTGGTAATGTATTGGTAGGTATTGTCCTCAGTCCAGATAGGAACAGCATTGCAGGAGCTGCAACAGCAGAGCACATGGAATTGGGGAAGGGGGGAAGAGTAGGGATTGTAACAGTGATTGCAGCACCAGACAGAGACCAGACAGAGGGCAGCAAGTGCTCCTGCTAGTAGCACCAGAAGTGACTATCTCAGCCAAATAGTGTAAAATAGCCAAAATAGTGTAAAAACCACTGCAATGGTGGCAGCAACAGCAGCAGCGTGGCTGTCTTCCTGTACTAATGAGACCTTCTGTCGCTATGACAAATGCCTCACCGAAACACTTTAGGGATAAAGTATCACTGTCAGTTTGTGTTTCAGGGGGCTTTTTCCATGATTCACCATTCCCATGGTCTTGGGCAGGACCTCCTGACAGTGGAATATATGATAAAGAGAGGTCTTCACCACATGGTGAACAGGAAGCAGGAAGCAAAGATTAGATAGAACCTTCAAAACTACGCCCTAGAGACACATTTCCCTCAGCAACCTCAAATTTCTAAAGTACCTTCTATCTCAAAAAGTTGTATCACAAACGAAGAGCAGGCATTCACTGCGGGAGCCTGTAGAGAATATCTCATATTGCAGATAGAGCAGGAAGTAATGATAGCAATAGTAGTTGCTGCAGCAACTGTTGTAGCAGCAGCATCTATGCTTACGGCACTGCTCAGCAGTGGTGGTGTGGTTATTAATAGCCCTTTGATGTATCTGAGCCATGTGGTCAACAACTATATCACATGATGGACTGATACTGGCAAGTGTGACATTTATGAGCATTTTAGTCTTCTCCACAAATGAAGTCATTTTATTTCCTACTGATATTATACATTGTTTAAACACACTAACGTGATTTTTATGTGTTTTTTTTTTTTGAGATTTCTGTTCAGGGAAAATGCAATATAAAATTTGTACACAAATGTATCATTATGCCAGTTTGACTATATTTTAAATAAATATTTTGATGGATCTTGATTCTGTCCTATCAAGTTACTAAAAGAGTGGGCCTAGTATCCCGCAACTAGGACCATGTTACAGAAGAGAAACCACAGAGATTCCAAAGATAAAGCCACTGGCCCAGAGTTCCAATGCTTAGTCATGGCCACCTCAAATCCAAGACTCAAATACAGGAGGCCCTCAAAGTACCCTGCCTCTGAAAAGCAACTGTGGGAAAAAGCAACAGGCTATTTCCAGGACCTTCCTGGACAAAGCCTCAGGTCTGAAGGCAGGGCTTACCAGAATGGGAACACATGCATAGCCAGCCCAAGGTTACACTGATGTAGCTGTTTTATATCCAAGGATTCTGTGGTCCACATGATGTACAGTATTATGGAATCTGGGCTAGCGGGGTTCCAAAAGTTGGGCATGATAGCATCCCCTAGAGGCCTTGATGGAGACAGGACATCAGGATGCCTCCTGGATTTGTGACTCAGGGGGTGAGCAGGTCTGAGAAGGGGCATTTCTGACAGTCAGGGCATGCCAAGAGTGCTAATCAGAAACTCTGGGAAACACATTGTAACTCTCCACAGGCGAGTGTTACCACCTTTGGTTATAACGTTCATGTTTCTTTACAGAAGGTTGAAACAACAGGTTTGCCATGAAGTTGCTGTCCCTGGTTCAGACACTCCTTGGCATGACACCATGGCATGACACCATGGCATGACACCATGGCATGTAATGGGCTTTGTGAAAATGTACCATGGACTCTCATGAGTTACTTTTGTTTTTTCTAAGTACCAGTAATGAAGACTTGGGTTCCCTGTGAGTCTCATGCATAAAATATATCCACCTGTCCCTTCCTGTGCACATGGACTGCACCAGATTATTAGAACATGGTTGAGAAACACTTCATTGAAAATAGGACTCATCACACAGTCTCATGACCTTGACCTACCTTCAACTGCACCCTCCCTCATCAGCCCCAGACATCCTTTGGCTCCATGACAGCACAGTAGTCAGCACTGATCAGCTTTTGCTCTGGAATGGCCTCCTCTTTACTGTCAGCACCATGTAGCCCTCCCAGTTTCTGGGTCTTGGTCAAAGGCCAGCAGCTCCAGAACATTTCGTTCACAATGCTCACTGAGTTCTTACCCCACTGGTGTCCTTGTTTGCATGGATGCATCCCTCGGGGGCTGTGTGTTCCTGGAAATAGGAACTGGGTCATATTCTTTGAATCTTTAGCACAAAAGGCAACACAAGCTGTCTTTCTATAAACAACTACTGGATTAATATTTTCCGTATTTCTAAGCTTTAAAAACAACAGGCTTGTGATCGATTGCTTTAAGCATGAAGGGTTTCTGTCCTCATGAATTGGCATGTGATTTCAGCAGTCAGTCGGGATTTGTAGAAGGCTCGTTTTGGTTTTGGTTGTATTGGCAAGTGAAGTGGCACAGTTTACATCTGATCTGAGGAATGCCTGTTTCTGAGTTGCTTGCTGAGTCTAATCATTTCCTTAGGTAGCTGTCACTCTTAGCTGTACTGACTCAAAGGTAGCACAACCAGCAAAGGATTGATTCTAATAACAGCTCATGCCACTCTGCTGGAAGAGTGACTTACATTCCACAAGATGTACTTGCATTAATTATTTTCTTTGTAGTAGTACAGTTACATACCAATTAGCAATGGTATTTCATATGTCAGAAAACTAAAATTAAACTAAGGCTAAGATGCCACCACAAAGAACTGGGACCCATTTCCCACTGAGGCCCTACAGTTCCACAGCCAAGGCTACTTTTTGTTTGTTTGTTTGTTTGTTTGTTTGTTTTATTTTTCTAGACAGGGTTTCTCTGTATAGTCTTGGTTGTCCTGGACTCAGTTTGTAGACCAGGTTGGCCTCAAATTCACAAAGATCCTCCTGCCTCTGTCTCCGTGAGTGCTGGGATTAAAGTTGTGCACCACCATGTCTAGCATCCTTTATTTTTAAGCTTGACTCTGTTATGAGCAAGTGACCAGCATTTTCTAAGATACACCAGAAGCCATAAAATAGTACAGCTTCTTTGAAGTGCTTTATCCAGCCATGGTGTTTAAATAATACCCACAGTAACAAGAGGGTCACAGGAGCCAGCTCAGGTCTGTGGTTCCGAATGATAAGAAGACAGTAAAGGAATCACAAATGTCAACACACTGTGGCCATGATCGTGATGACATTAAGTTAACCGTGCTCCTCAAAAGACCACACTTTCTAATACCACTCTACTGTGCACTCTATCCTTCTTTTGGGTTTGTGAACTGCTGTGGCAGAGTTATCTGGGGTCCCTGAGATTTTTAAGGCATTCTGAGTGTTGAAAGAATGAATGGCATGCATACTTCCTTTTGTATGAGTCTCCAATATCCTCTGTGGTCCCATTTCCTCTGCTTCAACAAGCAGTTCACACATTTCTATAGAATTTTGATCAATACAAGGCTGTTTCCACCAGCACTTAGGCGACTAGAGTATGTAGAAAGTGCAGATGAGATAGCTCTGTGGACACTTTAGTCAGTTCTGGCTGAGTCCACCTCTTTCTTTTATCTTCTGTACCCAACACTATCAGGATCTCTTTTTAAATAATGTTTTCTTCTTTGAAAGTTTCAAATATATATATATATATATGTAGTATGGTCAATATATAATTTACTGACCGCATACATCCACCATGACCTTCCTCCATTTCCCCTTCAAGGCCCTGATCCCTTCTTCCTTACAGCTTGGTGGTTTTTTTTTCCTTAATTTACTTTTGATTGTTAATAATCCACTGAGAACTCTGCTATTAAAAACAAGGAAATCATGAAATTTGCAGGCAAATAGTGGGAACTGGAAAAGATCATCTTGAGTGAGATGAAGCAGAAAGACACACATGGTATGTACTCACTCATAAGTGGATATTAGCCATATAATATATGATAAACATACTAAAATTTATACTCCTAAAGAAGCTAAACAACAAGGAAGACCCCAGGGAAGATGCTCAATCCTTATTCAAAAGGATAAATGCAATAGACAATGGAAGCAAGAGAAGACAGGGAACAGGATAGGAGATTACCAAAGAGGGCCTCTGAAAGACTCTACTGATTGAGAGAGCCTGAGACTCATGGCCAAACTTTGGGCTTACAAGGAATCTTATGAAAGAAGGAGGAGATAGAAAGATCTGGAGGGACAGGAGCTCCAAAAGGAGACCAACAGAGACATAAATACTGAGCCATGGGAGCCCTGAAGAGCATGATACCCCAACCAAGGACAATGCATGGAGAGGACCTAAACCCTGGCTCAGATGTAGCCCATGGCAGCTCAGTCTCCAAGTGAGTTCCCTAGTGATGTTCCCTAGTAATGGGAGTAGGGACTTTGTCTGGCATGAACTCAGTGGCAGGCTCTCTGCTCCTCACCCCTTGGGGGTGCAGCCTTGCTAAGTCTACAGAGGAAAACAATGAAACCAGTCCTGATGAGACCTGATAGGCTAGGGTCAAATAGAAGGGGAGGAGGACCTCCCCTACCAGTGGATTAGGGGAGGGGCATAGAGGGAGAAGAGGAAAGGAGGGTGGGTTTGGGAGGAGATGGCATAGGGGGCTACAGCTTGGATACAAATTGAATAAACTGTAATAAATGATACTAAAAAGTAACCCACAGAATCCAGTTAGAGCTACTCATATACATAAGCATGTGTGGCCTCACTTGCCAATAGCTCCATCCATGGGGGGTGGGGGAGGGACGGGACTCACACCTTTCCCCATTCATGCTATAGTTTTGAAGGGCTTGATCTTGTTCAGGTTTTGTGCCAGTATCCACAGCAGTTGTGAGTTGTGTGATATAACTGTGTCATGTCATGGTATCAGGCTTCTATGGCTGTTCTCCCCATTCACCCAGACTTTACTTTGCCTCCTTTTCTGAGGAGTTATCTGAGCCTTGAATGGGAGAGCGTGATAGAGGTGAGCACTCAGCATAATTTATGCTCAGGACATGAGAGTGCACACATGTGTGTGAACACATACATACACACAGAGACATATATACACATACAAACACATATATACTCTCATACACACACACACATACAGACACAGAAAGAGAGAGAGAGGAGAGGAAGGGATAGAGAGTGATACTTTGAGTTGGTCCAAATATTAAATAAGACGCAGGCCTCTGTGATTTGGAGGCCTTTAGCTTTCCTCTCACCCCTTTTTATCAGGACACGCACAGATCCCTCCACACGGTGTCTGACTGCTTATGGATTGACATCCCCACCAGATGGTGAGGGATTTATAGGCAGAATATATGTCTTACCTAATCTTTTCTCCCTGTACTCTTCAGGGGAGTGCTGTTACATACAGGCATCTGGTAAACTGGTCACCAAGTGTGGGAAGGAGGGTGACCCAGTTGTGGAGTGGTTCTGTAAATGCTGAGCTACTCTGTAATGCTTCCTCAGTTTTTCAGTCTTCCTGGCTTGGATTTGTTAGAAATCTGGACACGTAGGTTTCTTATACCTACGGATCAGAGGCCCTGACCTGCTGTCACTTAACTTTCATACTACAAAGTTTGGGGACATTTTTTTTCTTTATTATATTTATTATATGTAAGCTTTCCTGTCTGTTACATTAGAAAAAAAATGTTTGTTTGCTTGTTTGGAAACAGGAATTCACTATAAATTCCTAGCTAGTCTAGAACACACTATGTAGACCAGGCTGACCTCAAACTCAAAGAGATTCACCTACTTCTGTTTGCCAAGTGCAGGGATTAATGGATTGCGCCATCATTGTCTGGCACATTAGAGAATTCTTGAATGTTTGTGCTTCCTCTCACTCCTACCCGTCTACTTTCCAAGATGTTAACACTAAAAAGACTTCTTTCTAATGATCATATATGCTACATATAACTTTTCCATGCTCTCTATGCCCCCAGTGTTTTGTGTATACAAGATATTTAGTATCTAGAATGCCCTCAATTACCATTGTGCTGAGTGAAGGTTTTGTCTTCATGATGTTATTAGGAGGTAGTACAACCTTTAGAAGGTAGGACCCACTTAGAAGGTCCCCAGGGGTATTCTCCTGAAGGAACTACCAAAATCTCAGCGCTTTTCCATCTTCCTTTGCTTCTTTGCCACTGGGAGGTGAGCAGCTTCTGCTGTGCACCCTTAACATGACCCACTGTGCTGTAGCAGGCCCCGAAACAACAAGAACAAGTAACCATGAAACTGTGAGCCAAGTAGAGCTTTCAGTCTTTAAGAGGACTATTTCAGATGCTTTGGTGTAGCAATGGAAAGCTGACTAACACAATGTACAGAATTACATATTTAATATGTGCATCCTAGAGCTGTATAAAATAAAGATGTCATGTATAGAATGTATGTATACATTCTATAACAAAGCATATATACATATATTATTGTCCTTCATACAGTATAGTAATATTGATTATAATATTAAAATAAATAATATATGCACATGTGTGTTTAAATACGACTGTATTATATGTAATATAATTCTATATTCAGATATAGAATTTATATAGATTTTGGAACAGGCAATAAAAACAACTTCGGAACTTATAAACTTTCCTAAGAACTCCAGAGTGACAGCATGTCAACCTCTTGCCTCACTCTGAGAATGGAACTCATATAAAGATGTATGTGTTCTTACATGGGCCTTATTCACATCTTTCTTTTCTATTCAAAGGTGAATGCTTCACTAATCATGAAAAGTGACATTATAGAAATTAATAAAATGATCATATTCATCAAATTTAGTAAACAATTGAGGGGGACCCTGCAGGTGCCAATGCAGGCAATGATCCACAAAGAGGTGAGAAATGAACACTCAGATCAGCTTGACTTCATCAACGTGGGTCAGACTCTGAAGAGTCTAATGCCAGGAGGTTCACTGTCAGTGCATTTATAACACAGCGCAACTTTGCAAACGGTTTCTAGGTAACAATCATTACAAATTCAGATGCACAACAAAGTCACATAGACACTTCTTTATAAAGCACATGTGACCATGATGGTGGGTTCTATAAGCAAAGGGCCTAGAATCTAGTGTGGTCTCTAACCAATAGCATAGGGGTAATCAGGCTACAAAATACATGTGACATCTCCCCTAAGGATGCTCATAAATTGGGAGCTAAAGATAATGGTCAAGGAAGGGAGAGACAGGAATAAGCGTTCTGGGGAATTTGGGTGAGGTCTGTGTCCACAGACAGCAAAAGAGTCACCAGGTCTTAATTATATTCACTCCAAGCCAAATGGGCAGAAAACAGGTAATTCCTCCTCTGAGGGAAGTCCCCTGCATGTTTAACATTCCTGGTTCCTTAGTGCTCTGTGGACACAAGGACCTTTGTACTCCCAACAAATAATAACAATATTTTGTTATGCTAAGTCCATATTCATGTTATTCATACATGTGTTTGTTCCTATCTTTTCCTAGACTTCTTTTCCTCCGGGTCAGGCTTGGTATTATGTAATATCAGTGATATTTTTACACAATATCGGTTTCTTTGCTGTGACTGTCTTTCAGTGGCACTTTCCCCACCTGTGCAATAGGCCACTGACCCATGTCCCTGACCCATGTCCTGGAGATGTTGCAATTAGCCATTTGGTTTCTGCAAGGAATGAGAGTCTCTGCAATAAACAGGAATGCAGTGTTGAAATCCACTCTATTTCTGACAGAACACCCGATGTCAATGAATCTGTTAAGAAGTTGGCTCTGAGATGGCTACATACGCATGCTCCTTTTTATGCAACGTTTTCCAAAATGATGTGGCAAAGGTAGGACCCTGGCTGTTGGTGGCCAGGATTGGAGTACTGGATGAAACCTCTCCTCTGAAAGAATCAAGGTTGTAGTAGAGCAGTTTTGCATCTTAATTGTGGCAATAGCTTCCCAAAGGTATTGCTACAATAGAATGGCACAGATCTTCCCCCACGCATGCACATGTGCACAAATGAGTACAGGTGTAGCTGGTGAAGTCCACAGAATCTAGAGTGTGCCAGGACTAGTTTCACCATGAACCTGTAAGATCCATCTGAGGATGTACTTGTGTTGACTCCCATGCCTTTTTCCTGGAAAGTTTGTGTTCCTATAGCTATTTCAGATAACATTGTTACTCCATATTGGATGGGGATCAATAGCATGGAGGTTGTGCCATTGTGTGACTTTTACCATAATGGCCATGAGCAAAAACTTAGAAACCGAAAGAGGACAGTGAATCCAGATAGACACTCCTCCTTACACAGCAACCCTGCTCATCTGCATACCTAAAAAATAATAATATTTGGTTGGCCAAAGAGTCATTAAATATATGTAGAGTTGGCTCAGCTACCTCCTTGATATCCCCAGAGAGGAACTCAGAGGGTGGATACTTAGAATCCTATACTCAACAAGAAAGGGAAAACACAGTATTCCATTTCTTCCTGTTGCTCAACTGTTGAGCTTTAAGACCTTAATAAGTTAGAGCAACATCACTCTATGTTTTGAAGACTTTTGGAAGGGCAATTTATGGCCAATCTATCATTTCAGAAGCTAATCATAGCAGGACTGTGATCTGTAATACATGTCATCATTCTTCTTGCTCCTTTGAATCCAAAAGTGAACCAGCAGCAAGACTTAGATTTCTTAAACTCTGCATTCATCCAGTCAAAGCAGTAGACAGAAGCTCAACAGACCCAGGAAGAGGAAAGACTGTCATTTTAGAGTACATGGATTTCAGAGCTAGAGTTGGCAGAATGTTTTTAGATCTTGAAGTTAAAGAAACAGTTCTCAATGTCTTCTTCCTATTTCCTGCATAGACAATAATAGTGCCATGTTCTAAGAAGCAGGATACTTATTTAGGGGAGAAGTAAGATTAAGAGTTTCGTTGTGGAACTCTTTAAAAGCAGATGCTCCATAATTCAAAGACGCACACACATCAGTAATAACAGCATAGCCCTTCACACACTGAGCCTCATGTTTACAGTGATCACTCTATAACACACCAACCTTCATCCACTGGACCTCTTGACCAGCCACAGTATACAAAGAGGAAGCACAGGCGTGCTGCAGAGAGCTTGAAAGCAGTTCCCAGGGTGTGTTCACCAATGCAAGTCACTTTTCTTCCTCAGGATAGCCCTCGGATTTAGACATCACATTCTTCACTTTCCAAATGTGAAAACGGAGCTTCCAAAGGGGTTTGCTTGCTAATTTTTATGTAATTGCTAAGTTCTCAAACATCAAAGCTAAGTACCAATTCCATTGCCTCTGCCTCACAAGGGTAATTCCTATAGGAACTTGCCTGGTGGTTCCAAGCTTCTGCCCTTTCAGGAACCTCTGTGCTGGCTATTCAGATGCAGCTCACTGGGCCTGATGAGCCCAGGACAGATCAAGAGCACAGCCATACTAGGAAACCATTAGTGGGAACTCTGAGCTAAATAGTATTATCATGTGACAAAAATAGAAGGTGTTTATAAACTGTAAAGTGCCATAAAATGTAAGGGAATGATTATATCAAATTTCCAAAGGGGATGGAAACATTCTTTGAGAAAAAGACTTTTAATATTCTCAGATTGTCAACATGACCTTTCTTTCAAACAACAATAACAAAAAGTTTTTATTATTTCTTTTCTCTTCATAGGAAAACCACAGGACCTTTCCATAAGAGCTCTGAAATGTCTGAGTTGACAGCCATGAATCATACACAGGATGGCTTTGACCATGTTTTCTGCTAGTTCTGAGTGGATGCCAGAAAACCAGTTAGGAGAAATGAATGTGTCCACACCAGGCCCCTATACATAATCTTCTGGTTGCTCACAGCCTTCCTAAGAAGCCATTATAAAGCTTCCTTGAGAATATGGGGTCTTTTTTGAAAATATTTCCAAGAACAAATGAGCTTAGCCCACTGGAGTAAATGGGAGACTTAAGACTTGTTCCAGTAGGAGAACGGATAGGAAGGGGAAGTGAGGGGAATTAGGAGTAAGAGCGCAGGGGAGAGATGGCCGAAATGGAAATCTGAGGTGGGGGCCATCTCTGGCATTTGCCAGATACCTGAAATAGGGGAGGCCCCAGGAAGCCTATGGGGCAGGGTGTTGTCACAGCAGAGCATATGGGGCCTGAAGTGGCCACCTCCAGTAGCCAGGCAGGACTTTCACTGGAGGGATAAGGACACCAATACACCCGCAAAACCTCTGGCCCAAAACTTGTTCTGCCTTCAAAATGTGCAGGGACAAAGATGGAGAAAAGATTGAGGAAATGGCCAACCAAAGACTGGCTCTATTTGAGACCCACCCCATTAATGTTACTCTGCTATGATCATAGACAGGAGCCTAGCATAACTCCTCTGAAAGGATTCATCCAGCAGCAGATAGAGACAGATGCAAAGACCCACAGACAAACATTACACGGAGAGTCATATAGAAGAATTGGGGGAATGACTGAGAGAGCCAGAGGGGTCAAGGATCCCATAAGAAGACCTACAGAGTCAACTAACCTGGGCCCATGGGGGCTCACAGAGACTGAACCACTAACCAAAGAGCATGCATGGACTGTTCCTAGGCCTCCTGAACATATGTAACAGATATGCAGCTTGGTCTTCATGTGGATCCCCCGACAACTTGAGCAGGGACCCTCTCTGACTCTGATACCTCTCCTTAGATCCTCTCCTCCTAACCGGGGGGTGGGGGGCTGCCTTATTTTGCCTCAGTAAGAGAGGACATGCCTAGGCCTGTAGTGACTTAATGTGCCAGGGAAAGTTGGTACCCGTGGGGGACCTCCTGCCTCTCTGAGGAGAAGAAGAGGAGAAAATAAGGGAGGAGTGTGCAAGGCAGGGGAAACTGAGAAGAGGGGGCTGCAATCTGGATGTAAAGTGAATCAATAAATAATTTTAAAAGAGTAACATTTAATTGATTAAAAAACATCTGTTCAGGTTTCACTGTTTCTCTCTAAGGCCTCAAGTAGCTAGAGCTGAAGGTGGAATGGAGGCTTTATCCCATCTTCCATGGGTTCATTGAGAGCTGGAAGAGGCACACATCTCATCCCTTACCTGGATCTCAGCAAGCTGGGTGTAGGAGGAGCCCACACAGGTGGCAGGGGCTTGGTAAGCATGTGTTTTGCTTTATTTTGAAATGGAAGATAATGATACTTTGGATTTGAAGCTATTGGATAATATCTCCATTTTTCACTCTGGGGTCTCTTTTCATTTTACAACCCCTGGCACATCCAAATTTATCCACAGACCTGGTCATTCGTACTGAAAACCATAAGAAAAATGCTCACCAGTGGCATGGAGATTTTTAAGTTAAGCCTATACTGTGAGGGTCACAACAGACTGAGAATGTGATTCTTGCAAGCTGCCAGAAGCGTTGGGCGTGCAAGAAGCAGATGACCCTGTCTACATTAGTTTTCTGTGAAGATCAGAAGGCAAGAAATAAGAAGAGACCATCACACTTGACAGCAAAGAACGAACCAAGTAGAAATAGTGGATCTCATAGGAATAGCTATCCCTGCCATTCATAAAGCCTTTCCCCTCTCTCTACCCATTCTCAACTACACAAAACACTGCCTGTGAAATGAGTACTGTGCAGAGAAAAGCTACTTAGAACAAGAGCTTGGTCTCTATGAGGAGTACCTCATTCTAGTTCCATCATTATTTATGAACCACATTGCTTCTTGCTACACTGGCTCCACACAATTCTGTCTTGGAAATAGGTAGGCTTGTTGGAGGATTCTCAAGCTACAAGAACAGGCCTTGACTGTAAACAATCTGGGACCCTTGCCCTCCTCTTTGGTTTTTATAAAACAAAGCTCTAACCTGATTAAGCAGCAAAGTCTTTCCACAAAGAAGGCTAATTCAGTCATCTGAGAAAGCTTCACCTAGAGAGGAAGGGTATGCCTGCTCTTAATGACCCAGAGAAAGTGATGCCTCTTTTTCATTGCAAGACCATGGTTGAGTCAGATGAAATGGACAATTACCACGTGGTGTCTTCAAAACATAGAAATGTGGTCAGTACAGTCTATACTCACAAGTGTCTATGTTGAGTCATAATTAAGGAAACGACTTGCTTTCCCTTGTTTCCTGATAATTCCACTTTGTTTAAGCTACAAATGACCATGGACACTCTTGGAACTTCAGTCATATGAGGGATTTCTAGTGTTGTGTTTATTTATTTGTTTGCTGTGTTACAGTCATTTTTCTTGTGACCCAAATCCACTCATGTTTCAAAGAAACCCAGTCCATATGTTTCTAATTTATTTACACGTACCATAATCCATCAAAGTGCTATTTAATAAGCTATTTAATGTCCAAAGAGCCTTCGTCACAAGAGGCTGTGTGTGTGTGTGTGTGTGTGTGTGTGTGTGTATTTCTTTCATCTTGTGGTCCAGGAAGCTTTGCTTTCAAAAAAGGTTCTAAGTTTGGAAAAATGTGACTTTCCACTCTTATTCTACAATGTTACCAGGCCTGTAAACTGGCTAAGAGGAGAAAACTTGAGCAATAGCTTAGTGAATCTAGCCAGTCTTTCTAAAGGAGGGAGATGGGTCAACCCAGTACTCCCCTGCTCTGCAGTTAGAGTGAGGAGACGGACTTGTTTTGGGGAGAAAGGACAATGTCCTCTGCTTTTATTCAAGAATCTCTGAAAATTGTCAAGCAAATGTTGAGTGCCAGACATTTGTGCAAAAAGGCGACTTTTTGAATATAATCAAAAATGGATACTCTAGTTGCTCAGAAAATTGTTGAATGTGCCTCTGTGCACATAACTCATATGTTCACACCTGAGTTCATGTCTGTGTACCTAATAATGTATACACATGTGCGTTTGTGTACCCATGCATGTTTATTTGTATGTTTGTATGTTTAAGCATGTACGTCAGGGTATGCTTGTGGCTGTGTATATGTCTGTGCACCTGTGAGTGTGCATATGTATGAGTGCGTTTGTTGTGTCTTCGCTTTTGGCTAAGATCAGGTTTGTGTATAGTGTACACATATGTGTGTCAGTGTATATGTTGCTGTGTTACTCTTCATAGAGTATATGCTCTGGATAAAGTGAGCAATTGATTTCAGAATAAAACCAGAACACTGCTTTTGTCAGTGCTGTGGATACCTCCAGGCGATTTACCAAAGCCTGCCTCTTCGAGCCCTGCGTTGCAATCCACCACTTTTCTGGCCTATGCTCTCTGCTTTGCTTCTCAGGAAGCAGATACTCCTAGACACCATTCAATGAGTCCTCAGGGAGCGACTGCACACGATCACACAGAGATACATTTTTATTGAAACAAACAGCCAACATGTTAGGACATAAGGAAAGGCATTTTCACAAGGTGCCACACACAGTTCCACTGTGACTTTCTTGGGGCAAAAGCCATAACAAACAGGAAACTCCTGGCTTCTGAAGACACCAGCCTGCACAGTCCAGTCATATGATTTTATTCACGCAGTATTGTACTAATCCAATAAACATTTGTGGAAAGCCTGGATTATTGACTAGGTAGCAAAGTATATAAAAATAAAATGACCTCCTTTTTTTCCCTGCAGTTGAAGGGAGTTTCTTCCTATAAAAGGCATGGTTTTGAAAAAGAAATGTTCTTAACCAACCAATACAGAAAGTTCTGAACAATTTTAGACTCATTTTGTTTAGGTTTGATAAAAACTCTTTGAAGCAACGATGGGACCTGAAGTCCAGCCAGACTAAATAGCTTGCCCCAAATCATGCAGATGTTTCCAAGAAAAGCCAAAAATTAGTCCCAGATCCCTGTGATTGTAAAGCTTGCTCTGTGTTATCTCACTACTTGCAAATTCCATGAGATTACGGAGCAAAGGCGAATTAGAATGGCCCCAATTTGAGCTGTCAGCTCCAAAACCAAATGGTCCATAAAAGAGTTACTGTAGCACACGGAGTACCTTCTTGAGCCTGAGATACGGATCCCCTTGATGCTACTGACTTTATCCTGTGGACAATTAGGGTGACTTTAGGTGACCCAGGGACCAGCACCTGGGTCATAGCCTGGACACTCAGCCTCATCTGGATCAGCAGATTGTAGTGTTGAAGCCCAATTTGGTCAGGTATAGTAACAGGGAACTTGTTATTGCCAAAGCCAGGTTCCTGCATCAGTAGCAGATGTATCTTTATGTTTTTGTTTTTTTTTTGAGACACATTCTCACTCTTTTCTATGATGACAGCACCAGTTTGCCTTCCTAACAACAGCATTCTACATCTTCACATCTTAGAATAAAGAAAATAATAGGAACAGGACAAAACATGACCACACACTGGGCTTTTCTCTATACACAGGCAGGAGGGCATTCATATGTATGTAGCAGAAGCACAAGACTATATATGCATATATAAAGGCTCACTACATCATACATTTTTTTTCCATGGGAGAAGACATTTTTCTAGTACTAAAAGAGAACAAAATATTTTTCATATCAAAGTATCACTGAAATAATTGTATAGAGAAAAACATGATATTTTGGGTCATAGTCTCTCTCTCTCTCTCTCTCTCTCTCTCTCTCTCTCTCTCTTTTCCTTTACCATCCTTGGTTTTCTGTTCATTATCCAGAATCACATCCTTTTACTAAGTTATGTAGTAAAATGTAATTTTCATAATTTGTATTTCATATTTTTATATGCTATCATATTGTTTCTATCCTACTTTTTGTGTGGGATTTTATGTATTGGTGACTCTAAATCATCTGTTTTTAACTTCTTTTTTGTAATTTTTAATTTTTGTATTTTTCTTCACAATTTATTCATTATATATCCCAATTGGAAGCCCCCTTCCTCAATTCCCCCCAGCCCCACCCTCCCTCCCTCTTTCCCCTATTTCCTTTCCCCTAGTCCACTGAAAGGGGGAGTTCTAGACTATTGCCATCTGCCCATAGCTTGTTAAGTCTCATCAGGACCACCTGGATCCTCTTCTTCTCTGGCCTGGCAAGGCTGCATCACCAGAGCCAAGTGATCAAAGAGCAGTCAACTGAGTTCATGATAGAGGCAGCCCCTGCTCCTCTCACTCAGAGATCCGCATGGAGACTGAGCTGCCAATTGGCCACATCTGAGCAGGGGGTCTAGGTCTTTTCCATGCCTGGTCCTTGGTTGGTGCATCAGTCTCTGCAGGACCCGCTGGGCTCAGATCTTTCACTTTAAAATGCTGATGATGTATTTGAGGTATCCACTTTGAGGTCAAGCCAATAGAAAATCTTTATTAGTCACCCAACAACTATACTGGGCCTTCAGGACCCAAGTTGCAGTCCTCAGCCTTTCTCAGGGTGAGCTTTTAGCACAGAAACCACATCCTGGGCTGTTGACACACCTCAGTAAAAACAGCCAGAATCAGAACTACAGAAGCCAAAAAAAAAAAAAAGGGCAGTACATTTAGGGACTTTCTTAGAGATTTGGCCTTTGTTATTATTATTATTATTGGCAAGTGTTGGTACCTACATGTTGGGTTCTAAGGCTGAATGGTACTTCCATCATGGCATCAGTTATGCTAAGGTCTGCAGGTATATTACAGACATCTCTTCTAATGCTAATTTCATCTCAAGTAACGCCATCATTTGGATACCTGTGTCACGGTCCTATATGTGTGCACATTCACTGTGTAGGTATACACATGTGTACACGTATGCACATATAAGAGGAGTAAAGATAATTAGCTGAATGGCAATGAGAGAAGATGGTTTCCTTTAAGACAAAATGCTAACATTAAGTGTACTCATTTTCCACACAAACAGCTATTTATGAAATGGAAACAAATTCCAAAATTTTTAGTTAAGTGCTGTAAAGCAGGACACTTCAGGAGCATTTCCTATTCCTATTTTTTTGGACACATTAATACATGGGGCAGACTTTCTGTCTTTTAGCCTCGTGAGACCTAGGATCAGAATAAAAAAAGGGTTTCAAGTGACAAGTCCAAGTGAAGTTGTTTGGAGCAGAGACGTACAGGAGTTTGGAGGGGAGTTGTATTCCTGTTCTTTCTATTGCTATGGTAGGACATGTGGAGAAAACAATTTCTTATCTCTCCCAAGTCACTGTCCTTTACTGAGGGACATCAGAGAACAGTCAGGGAAGAAACCTGGAAGAGGCTTGCTCACTGCCTTGCTCCTCAAGACTTGCTCAGCCTGCTTTTTAATACAACCAAAGACCATTTGCCAAGAGTGATATCACCCGAAATGTGCTGGACTCTCCTGCATCAACCATCAATCAATCAAGAAAATACCCCCAGACTTGCCCATGGACCAACCAATGGAAGAATTTTCTCAGCTGAGATTCCCTTTTCCATCATGATCCCAGCCTGTGTCAGCAAAACAAACAAACAAACAAAACAACTAGAACAAAAGGCCAATCAGCCTTTCAGCCCATTCAGTTCTCCGGGAGCAAACACGCACGACTGGGCTCTGGGCTTTAAGATGAATTGTGTGGTAGTCCAGAGGTCATGAGCTATTACTGAGGGAAGCAGACATGTCTTTTGACTCTAGATTTCCTAGTGCTGTTTTCTTTTTAGCTTTCTCTGAAGGCTCAGTAGAGCTCTAATCACATGAAGTTTTATACTGAAGCACTTTTTGTCCTGGTATCTTGGAGGCTCATCCCACAGGAAGACCTTTGCTAATTAATTTTAAGGATATCTGAAAGGGTGTTCTCAGTCTACATCCCAATTGAAAGAATAAATAAATCACTTGCAACCCAGCAGAAATGAAAGAGAGACATGAGTATTCCATTTAACTCTTTTAGAGGTTGTAATGAGAAACTTAAAGATTGCTCCAAAATGGGCGGGAAGCTATCACGTGTCATTTATGATAATTTTCTAAGTGGGTCATCTTAGCTGACATTAAGCATTAGTTATTGATTTTTCTAATATAAATAAACAGTACTTTAGACCATCTATTGTAGATGTAAACCAGATGCATAAAGGGGCCAGAACTGCTCTGAATGAGTCAGCGCTTACTCTGGAAGAGGGTTTCTGCGGCTGGCTGCTTAGAAGTATGATGCTCTCTACCTCTCCCTGCAGCATTCTCATTTATGCAAAACCCCGAAATCTTACTACCTCATCCTCTCTCTTGGTGGAGTATCTACTCCCCAGTGTTAGCAGGAGGCATCAAGAGCGACTGAGGACAGGTTTTCCCGAGATTCCACTGGAGAAAGAGAGGCCATCGGCATAGAGGGCCACTTTTACAGTCATGAAAGAGTAACTGGGACAATCCTGTGCTCATTGAGGATGTGGGAACATAGTCTAGTTAAGCAGTTGCAGAGACATTCCTTTTTACATTTTTTCTTTTATTTTTCAAATTAGTGTATGATTACATAAATTCTGCCTTCCCTTTCCTCCCACCAAGCTCTCCATGTAGACCTCCTTCCTCTCTTTCAAGTCATGTTTTTTTGTTCCTTAATTGTTATTATATGCACACACACATAGATATGCACACTCCTATATATCACCTGTTCCAACTATATAATGTTACTTGTATTTATATGTTTTGATTACTGACCCTTTGTTGTTGTTGTTGTTGTTGTTATTGGATAATCAATTGGTGTGGTCTTCCCTTTCTCCCATTCTCAATATTTCTTAGTTGCCTCTAGTTCTTTGTGTTTGGCTGAGGCCTCGTGGTCTTCCCCTCAAGAGACATCTCTTTCATTTTGTCTTTTGTTTATCTTACACATGTACTTTCTGAGAACTTCCCTCAAAATGGCCCGGAGAATGCAGGCTGTAATAGATCTCCAAGATAATTAAGAGTAAGTGGTGACATGAGGTGGAGTCCTGAGTCCCCTCACACACAAATTCTGCCACTAGTTGTATTGTTTTCTGAAAGCTGCACATCCTCTTTTCTACGCTGTCAGTCATAATACCCTGTGCAGTGCGCTTGTGGAAAATTAAGGAATCTCGTATACCAGTGAAAGGTCAACCCCAACACCTGGACCATAAATAAGGATTCCATAAGTTACAAAACACACACACATTCATGCTTATTATGTATGCTATTCTAATAAGTTGGTCTTTTAACTCAGCAGTTAAAAGCCCTTGTTCTTGCAGAGGATCCATGTTGTTTCCAGTACTGACATGGTGACTCACAACTGTCCTGAAATCCAGTTCCACAGTATCTGGTGCCTTATTCTGACCTCTTCAGGCAATAAGCCTGTACGTGTGTACATACATATATGCAGGCGAAACGCTCATACACACGACATAAAATAAATCTAAAAATATAATCAAACAAATAAAAGACACAGAGCAAGATTTTTCCCTGGCATAAGCTTGAAGAAAGGCACCTGGGAAGCTCAATGTCTAGGAAGACTTTATTCTTACTCTAAAGAAGACACAAAGCTTTACAACATGCAAAGGGCAAACTGCCTAAGCGGGGCTGCACGGATGACATGGAAGAGTGAGAGCACCATCCACCAGTCCAGTCGTTCACAATGGAGATCAGTTTTCAGTTCCTAGTTCTGATGCTATGGCTGCTTCACTTTCCTCACAGAATGCTTTCCAAACCTCAGGCTCCCCACTCCAAGCAGCTTAAAATGAAGCAAGTTATGAAATAATGTTTTCTGTCATCAAAAAATAATATTTTCTGTATATTGTGCCTTTGTGGAGGTCTCTGTGTTTATGGAACTTGGGCAAAGCAGTTGGAATGACTTTCTGTCCTTTGGCATTTACTTTTTATGACTAAAGCCAATATCTTTCTATATGTCCATTACTAGATCAACAACCTGCCTCCTCTGGAGGATTATGAAAGTTTGCTCTTATGTTTCTAGCATGCGGTTTTGTTTAACACAGAATAGAGTGTGATATTTGGATTTGTAGAGACCGTTTTCTCTTTCTTTCTTTCTTTCTTTCTTTCTTTCTTTCTTTCTTTCTTTCTTTCTTCTTTCTTTCTTTTCTTCTTTCTTAGAGAAACCTCTCTTTGGTAGTGAAGTTGCTTCCTTCTCTTTATGTTCTCTTTTTGTGTTTCCCATATACTCACACGCCCCACTTTTGTCTACACTCGCTTAGCCTTCACTTCAGGTCTATGACTCTCTATTGTTTCACCAAGCTGGAAATAAAATGCAGGAACCCCAGCTGCCAGAAGTGTGGCAAAGCATCTCTTCTGTAGAGTTTGTAAACAGGTTCAACCCCCTTGATTATCTATTGACTCTTTTGAAGTAACAGACTTTTTTTTTTTTTTTTTTTTTTTAAGGCCAGGAAACATTGCTTCCTAAAATCCTGGAAGTCTGGCTGCTTTATATCATCTTCCTTGTTACATGACGTAAGGGAACAGCCTTGGTACCTAGCTCAGACCCTATATCTCAGTTAAGGGGCTCTGCACACAGCATTCCACTGTTATTTCTGTCTTTCATGTTCAGAAAGCAAAGCCAAGGTGTACATCACAGTACACGTATGACAGTGACTATTGCTCTTAGCTTTAAAACTTTTTATCAACCAAATCCACGCCTGCCCACCAATCCTGCCAGAATTCTGACTTTTTCATTTTTGCTGAGAAGTTGTTTCCCCCAAAGTGTGAAGTCTCTTGGGGCCATGCATGTGACCGGGTGATAAAGAAACCAGGTTTGACTGGATCAGTTTCCATGTTGGACTGGGACGCCCCTACGCATTCAGCTTCTTTTCCTCCTACTTACTCATCCTTTGATTTGATTTGCAGTCAGTCAGTGTTACTTTACTCTGTTTCATTATGAAACGTACACACAGAGAAACACATATCTCCATCTTACTCCATCCCATATTTCTCTAACATATATATCACAGACTGAATATCTATACAGGACAGATTGTTTTGTCACAGTTCTGGAGCCTGAAGTCTAAGGCCAAGGTTCCAGTGGACTCCATTGTCCAGTGAGGTCTGCAGCCTGTTGGACGATGGCACCTGATGCCACACACTCCAGAGGGAGGAAAGTTGATAGGGTACAAGGCAAGGAAGATAAATTCCATTTGGGAGCCCTTTAATAACGGGAACCTACTTCTATCATAGAGGATTCCTCATGGCCTAATAGCCCGGTAGGCCTTCACACCTTAGCAGCATCTTGACTCTGAGAGAGGTTTAAACTTAAACAATACACTAACTACACAGTTCATGTAAAGTATACACAAATCAGTACATACAAGGGTATAAGTATGTATATGCCATTGACTGTATATCTCTGTTTAAATACTGATGAAAGAGCCCCCCAATGTACTGCTGATTTAAACAATACTTTTAGTCTTGCTTGCTCTCTATATGCCCATGGGACTATAATCGGTTGAATAAGTACTGTTCTTTCACCAAGAAACAGCTGTTACCACATACTGCTTTTATGCTAGATAAAAAGTTTTTAAATAATTACATTTTAATTTCGAATTTGTGGGAAAAGAGGTTTCTCACATATTTCATTATTCTCTGTACTAGTCTTCTGAAATTTTATTTTTCAAAGGATATTTTGTTTTTATTTTACTGTATACCTAAATTCCATTCACTTTCATTGCGGTAGAGCATCCCGTATGAAGATCATGCTTGGTTTCTCCAGCAGAACAAGGATCAACACATCCATTGTTTCTCCTCTTTTTGATGGTGTGAATGGTTGTGAGCTTGTCTCCTGGAAGGACATGAGAACATGACCTGTGGTGTGATTTCTCTGCAGTGCTGAGAGCACTTTTACTAAGTAATATGGATATTTCTGTCACCTAGAACAGGCTGCCCAGGTGGTCTCAGAGCCTCACAGTCACTTGAGAGCCAACATCGAAGCCTCCCCTTAGGGCTGTGCTGCTCCTTTGATGTCTGAGCCTGGATATCATTTACTTTCCAATACTCTTTCATAGCGACATTTCTGACCACAGGAGTCTATCACTTTCAGTGCAGATTTGTGATAATTATTTATACACTGACATATTAATCTATATAAAGATATTCTCCCACTGTGTGTGGTCTTCTCCTTAATTTTCTTGTGGTACCGTTCTATGTATTTGGTTTCTAATTTGATATAACTGAGTCAGTGTTTTTCATTATGATAAGTTTTGAAGCCATGAAGAAATTTCCCTACATATTATTTGTGCATGAAATCTTTAAATGTGGAAGGAAAGACTTTAAAATATTTATGAGATGTGTGTTTTTTTCCTTTTTTTTTTTTTTTTTTTGAAGTAGAGCACTTTCTAGCAATGCTGTTCCTTGTCAAATCAGTAGTATAAAACCTCCCTCTCTCTGAATGTAACCTCTGCTTCTTATCAATTTTAAACACCCATGGATAATTCTGGACTCTGTTCGGTTTTGAGAGCCTTTCTTTTAATTTTTGTCATTATATTAGAGGAAATAACTCTACCTCTTGCTGTTATATTGAAATCCATAAAAACCCTAGAATCACTGTACCTACTACACAAAATACCTTTGGGATTTTGAGGAGAATCACAGTGAATTCAAGAATCTCACCTTATTTCCCCCATAATTGATTTTTCATAAGACTGTGCATCCCTCTTTTTATTAAGTTTACGTTACTTTCTTCCAAAATTTTATCATTTTATCTGCACAATTTGGACCATTGCTTATTGAGTATCCTTCTTTGGATTTTAGAATTTTATTGTAATTTTAAGTAAGACTAACATAGCTTTTACAGTTTCATTTCAAATGTATTCAATTAATCATTTTTCTTTAACAATTCGTTTCTCTAATACCCTTTCAAAAACACAAGAATCTTTGGACTTTTATAGGAAACTACTTTTCAATAACTCCAGCTTGCTCAAGACATAACACTTTTTTAATCTATTGCTGCATCTGGTATTTTAATGTTGTATTTAGAGTATTTTTTTTGCCTCCATGTTATACCTACTTAAGCTTTTTGTGAACTTTCTGCACCTTAAAACACTAAAAATTTGCACTAATGGTTAAGTAAAACAGACACCATGAAATAAACAAAGCAAGTGGATTCCAGACATTTCTATTCCGTGCACTTTGGTTTCACAGTTTGAAATGAAGGTAACTATAATGGCTGGTCAAGAGATTCTAGTTTGATTTGAAATATATGTTCCTGTGGACATGAAGTACAGTACATGCAGTGCTGTTTCCTCAATAACATAAGCAGCCTCCCAGATTATTTTAGGGTTTGTCTGTCTCATGATAGTGCTTTCTCTACAGACCATTCCTGAATGTCTTGTTTTGTTTGAGGTCCATTTAAAATAGAACATCCTTCCTCCCTCACCTTGTTTAAAAAAAAGGGGGGGCACAATAGAGTGAAATTGTTTTGACTTCAATTGGGAAGTTTGATGCCATTTTTGTTTTTCAGGAATATTTTTACAATTAAATTTTAATTCGTTGTTACCTTGTTTTATGATATTTTGGCTTTTTTTTCATGAGTTTTATATTTTTCCTCCTTTTATTCAGCTTTGGGAATGTTTTCATTTAATTTGATCTGTAGATACTAACTTTGGAAATTATGTGCTATTATTTTTTATTTGTGTACTGTGGAACTTTTGATATGCATCTTTAGCCTAGTATAGTATAGTTGAAGAACTTTTTTTTTTATCTTTCTTTATAAAACAGTACAAGAGGCTGGGTGTTTGAAATGCATCAACTTCTCTCCTCATTTACATTTTACATTTTCCCAGCATTTTGGCTTCAGGTTGTTTTCTAACCTTACAAGCCTATAGAAATTTTAGGATATGTGTTTAGTCTGATAAAATGTTGTACACAACTCTCTCATCTAAGGCTCAGAGATCATTGCATAAGGCAGAGTAGAATGATTGTAAGAGCCAGAGGAACAGAGAATTTGCTGTGAGATTGTGTTTCTTAAAATATCAGGGAAACTATACCCATGATGTTTAACCAACATGGTGGCCTAAAGATGACCAAAAAAAGGATGGCAGCAACAGACAACCTATTGTTTATGGAGGAAAGCTCAGGAAGCCTCAACCTTAGACAAAAGTACAGACAAGTAAAGAATGCTGAGAGAGAGAGAAAGAGCTTTGCCCTGGGAAGAGCACACCAAATGGTTATCCAACACCAAACGGCCAGCCCTGAAAACATATGCCTGTAAGTAACATCACAGAGACAGAGCACTGTATTTATATGCTTAGGAATGTACATATGTACACACAATCAAAGAAAAAGAGGTCATGAATGTAAATGAATGGTAGAGGACAGGATGGAAGGGGTTTGACAGAGGAAAAGAAATGGGGTAAATGGTATAGTTATATTATAACCTACTTTTTGTGCAGAGTGTAGGGAATCTTATGAAAGAAGGGAGAGATAGTAAGACCTGGAGGGTACAGGAGCTCCATGAGGAGTACAACAGAACCAAAAAATCTAGGCACAGGGGTCTTTTCTGAGACTGATACTCCAACCAAGGACCATTCATGGAGATGACCTAGAACCCCTGCTCAGATGTAGCCCATGGCAGTTCAGTGTCCAAATGGGTTCCCTAGTAATGGGAAGAGGGACTATCTCTAACATGAACTGATTGGCTTGCTCTTTGATCACCTCCCCCTGAGGGAAGAGCAGCCTTACCAGGCCACAGAGGAAGACAACACAGCCACTACTGATGAGACCTGATAGACTAGGATCAGAAGGAAGGAGAAGAGGACCTCCCCAATCAGTGGACTTGGAGAGGGGCACCGGAAGAGATGAGGGAGCGAGAGTAGTATTGGGAGGGAATTAGAGAGAGGTATGGGAGGAGATGAGAGAGAAAAGGTGGTATTGGGAGGGAATGAGGAAGAGGGCTACAGCTGGGATACAAAATGAGCTGTAATTAATATAAAAAATTAAAAAATATTTTAAAATATCCTTCTTACTTTAAGGCCTCTAATTTTCCAGTATTTTATTTTTGTGCTATTTTTGAATCCTACAAAATTAAACATTATTCTTACGTTGTGTGGCTGGGTTTACATTTATGTGCATGTCTGCTGTCCTTTTGTCTAGTCAGCAGATCCAAACAGGTTTTATTCAGCTGTTCTGACAGAAGTTGTTGCTACTTTCTTTTGTCTTGGAGTTCAGTAGAGAACCCGGGGCCTTGTTCAAGGTTAAGCATAGGAGTCTGCCACTGAGTTTCCCCAGACCAAAGAGTCTGTCTCCTGAGAAGTCCTTGAGACTGTCTATGGTCATGCATGTCTCATGCTATTAGTTAGGACACATCTTAGTTCCCCAGTTCAGTGGCTCTAAGCTTTGGGATACTATTTGTCTCAGTATTTTGAACATATTCCCAGTCTTCTATTGAACATGTGAGGAACTCTCTTGTTGATATGTATTGTGTTTGTTCATATTGTTCTCACTTCTTTCCCTCTGGCTTACTGAGAAATCACCTGTTCTCTGGTCCTTCTACAGACCCTCCCCTTCTGTCTTCCGTTAAAACCAGTCAATATCTTCTTGCTACGTCATCCTTAATTTCTTTGAGCATATATTTTTTAATCAAAAATAAATTTTTCATATAATGTATTCTTATCTTAAGACTTGGTATTTCTTAGCTGGGCTTGGTGGCACACGCCTTTAATCCCAGCACTCAGGGAAGCAGAGGCAGGCGGATCGCTGTGAGTCTGAGACCAGCCTGTTTTTCAAAACAAGTCTCCAGGGCAGCAAGACTACACGGAGAAACCCTGTCTCAAAAACTAAAACAATCCCTAACCAACCAACAAAAAATATATTTAGTAGTTCTTGATGTATTTTAATCTGCTGTTTCATATTTTGAACTCCTACTATCAATAACTTTTATTTCTACAAGCTCTTCTTTTAAATTATTGAATATACTATTTATTGATTTATCAATTGATTGATTCAATCATTTTACTGCCTGATCCTAGAACCCCTTGCTTGCTCCTTTCCTCCAAGTACCACTCTCATGCCCATTCCCTCGGAACGTACTTTTAAAGACTTCTGTGTCAGACATTCCAACACCAGATGATTTGAACATCTGGTTCCTCTTTTTCTTTCCCAGACACTGAATTTTATTCAGGGCTGCTTGCTGCCCCATACACTGTGACGCCTTTCTTTTTGATCCATGAGTTCATTTTTTTTGGTTGAAATTTTATTGCTGGCAATTGCTTCTGGCTCCTTTACCTCTGCTCTTCTCTCTGACACTTACTCCAGCTTCCGACTTGTGACCAGACTTTGGATGACTTCCATGTCAATTCTCAGCTTGGGATTTTGTTTGTTTATTTGAGGAAGACAGTATAACATCATGTCCCAAGCACAGCAAGGGCAGGGTTTGCAGTACCAATTCTCAGGGAAGATGTGTTTATTTTTTTTCCTAATGAAAGGCTGGGCTGGGAACATAAACTAGTTAGGCCCCACCTTCCGCAGTGGCTCTCTGTCCTGCCTAGTAACCCTCTGACCTTTTAAATATCCAGGCTAAGTTCATAAGAGGGTGTCTTCTCTCTTATCCTCCCTGCATTGGTCCTGTTCCTGCTGTCTGCCTCATGATGACAACATATATTTCTTGACAGCTGTCAGCATGGAAGCTTATGCCAGACTCTTGGGTTCCATTTTACTCTGTTCTTGGGATCTTCTCTCCTCCTTTGGTGGCACCAAAAAAGACTCTCTTTGAGTAAAAGTCAGCACAGCTACTGATAATGGGCTGCTTTTTGTTTTGCTTTAATTGTTGTTTCTTTTTTTTTTCCTAGTGCAATTTCCATATTAAATTGAACACACAAATGTATACTCACAGCATGGGAGATACACAGCCCGGCTGAAAGGGGCCTCTGGGGTGGAGCTGATAGTCTGTGCTTCCTCAAATCCTCCACCCAGAGGCAGAAGACTGAAGAAGTCAGAGCTCTTTCATACCACAACCAGGGAAGTTTGCATCCTGGCCTCTCCTTTGACACTCACTAGGAAGAGGCGTCCTGCAGCAATGCTTGCTCTTGTACCCCTATTATGTGCCTGCACCATCTCAAAGTTTAGGGGGCCAGTGACTTTCAGAACAGGCTGTTAAGTCATATTTAATATTGACTTGTATCTTCTTCTGATTTTTGTTTGTTTTTGTTTTTGTTTGTATCTTATTCGTCATTGAGGTTCCCTCACATTTTCTTTAAAATTCCCATGGAAAAATTGACCACAAAGACAGAATCTTTCCAAAAGTAATCCAGAATTTGCTTGGGTAAGTAAAGGGACATATGGTATGCAGCTTGGTCTTGGATGTGCGCTTCAGGGGTTTTCAGTGCCTGTGTACACTAATTCTACAATGATAGACTCCATCCACTGTGTTTGAGAGTGGAGTCATTTAGAATAAAAAGCTCATGTTCAAACGGAAAATTTCAGCAGCAAACATCTCTATTTTACATTTTAAAAAAATCACTAAATTATTTAGGATGTTTAAAATGAGATGAACAGCCTCCCCCCCACACACATACACACATACTCAATACAACAAACACACACACATTCACACACAGACTTTCAGGACATCTGATCAAGCAGATAAATAAGGGATAGCTATATTTTTCTCACGCATCATTTCCTTTGTCAGACACGGGAAGGAGAAGCCCTCAAACTGAATCTGTTTTAAACATTCTTGGAATTATAAACTTAGAAACACATTAATAAGGCTTAGAGAAATGGCCCAAGATGCTGTCTTTCACTGCTGTTTGCAGCAGTTCCCAGCTCCCACAGATGAGCTGCATCACTAGGCAGACATCCTGGCACCCCTGCCATCTACCAAGCAACACAAAATCATCTCATTGTAACTGACTGCACAGTTTTGCCAAAATAGTGCTGCATTACAGAAAACTCTTATTTCACATGGGGAGCAAGGGAACTAAGCAATAAAACTCACTATCTCAAAGGAGCCTGAATGGGTTTGTATCTTGAATGATGACCAAAAAGGATGCCAAGTGAGTTGCAGAATTTTATTTCATAAAATAAAAGATATCAACTTCATTACTATGGCACTGCTACATCTTCAGGCCCTCTCAAGCACTGAAATGTTCAGATACTGCTGTAAACATTGATACTAGAGAGGAAGGCATCTCTGTAATGAATGTAGAGGAACACTGGAGAAACAACTGGATCCGAAGTGGGAGGGGGTGCCAGCTGGCTCATAATAGGACAATAGAAATAATTGCTGCCATGCTGTTAAATAATTCTTTGCTCGTAAAACACAACAGGTGCTCCCCAAGACATCTTGCTGCAGCTGGGCCAACACAGTCTAAATAAGGTTTGTCATGGTATGTGATATCTCCAGGCATGAGCATGCAGTGGTGGGCTGTGCTTTTGCTTTCAAGAACAACAAATGTTAATTAAAGGTACATGGTTCAAACATTGTGCTGTTTCTGGAAGATCCTGTTTAAGAATTCCTTATTTTTCAGAGTCTAATGGAGGTTTTAATACATCAAAACTCTCCAAAGCAGTCAGCCATGCTCAGAATCACACAACAGGTGGTGGCTTAAGTTGATCACAGTGTCAGCACCATGGCAGGCCACCACTGAAATCTGATTTCTGATGGCATTGCTTCTAACAAAGTGAATGTTCAGAGAATCATCAAGGCATGCATCTGTCTCAGACATGAGCTACACACTGCATCATCTCACCATCTGAACTACACAACTGAGGAAAGGAACCTTGGAATGATACAGGGCTGGGGCAGTATGAACACAGAGCTCAGTGTATAAAATGAGATTATAAAAAAAGTTTATTTACAGCTCTGCAGATTAAAGTCACACACACACACACACACACAGAAAGAGAGAGACCGAGACAGAGACAAACTGAGACAGGGGTTGGGGAAAAAAGTAAGCTAGGAGACTACAACATATAAGTCATTTTCTTCCTTCCGTATAGCCATTGCTCTGTTCTAAGGTGTCTGCATTTCTCTCTTAATATCCCATTGCTTTGCTTTGATTATAGAGGTGAAAGGATTTGAGAACAACTTCAGCATCTTCATGTCTCCATCCTGTCTCACTTCTTGGCAAACTGGCTCAGTCTGGCCTTTCTAAGTTGGAGTCCTCTCCTCTCCTTGGTGACAACATCCTGTTTTCTCACTGCAACACTTTGGATAAAGTGTTCTGTATACTTTTATAGACATCTGTTGCATATTTTCATTTTTTAACTGTGTTAATGTGTATTCTTCAGGTTTCAACAGAGAAACAGAATAATAGCATGGAGCCATCTACACACATACACATACATGTTATGCAAACAGTTGGGTTTCTCCTCCCATGGGCTCCATATTTGTGGATTTCACAGAGTAAATCAGAAATGCTTGTAAAAAAAAAAAAAGGTAGTTCTATACTAAACAATCACAAATTATTTTCTTGTTACTATTCACTGAACAATACCCTCTGACAACTATTTACCCAACACATTGTGTTAGTAATTCTAAGTCAGTTAGAGCTGATTTATAGTGCATTGGCTATCTCTAAAGAATCTCTGTAAACATAGAACCACTTTACATACATATCTGAGCATCAGTGGAGTGCATTCTCCATAGAGGTAGTATTGGAATCAAGACTAAGTGTACTGAGAGACAACAGTATATGAACACAGAAAAAAAGGAAAGTGGTTGACCTTGTAGGCTTGGGTCATAGGACTTTGGATGATGGCATATCCAAAACCTACAGTTAAGCGAGTAAGGAAGGAATGGAGACAGGCTTTTAGTTAGTTACTTAGTTAGTTAGTTTGTTTGTTTTGTTTTCTTAAAATCCTGAGGCAGAGTTGCTTTTGCTCCAGGAATGCTCAGGTTTTGCTTTGTAGACCTGCAATTGAATAAATGATATGTGCAGTTATTGTGGTGGGTCATTTTCTCAACTTGGAGTCAAATGAAGATGAATGTGAAAGGCAACAACATCTGTTAAGTGTCTCTACCGAGCCATATGGACTAGTGTTTATGCACAATGTGCTGTGTCCTGGTCAGGTTGATACATAATATTAATCTTCATGACATGGATCTACCATACAATCCCAGGCACACTGTAGCTGGTCAATAAACATGTGTTATACAAGCTGGTCAAGTCCTATCCATAGAATTGACATCATGTTCAGTTTATATAATTTTTTTGCTAATGCAAGACTTCTAATTACCGTTTGTGTTTGAGCCACTCCAAGGAGTGGATTTTTAACTCCATTAGAAAGCTGAATCTGGGAGTAGTATAGCAAGGGGCCTGATCTCTTACATTCAGACATTTAGCACACACTGAAAATAGTATCTGAGCAGGAATACAAGGATAGCTATACGTAGAGTCTAATAACAGCAGAGATCTCGATGCTGATGGTAACTGGTGGCGACTATGGTCTGTACCTTAGCTCCAGTGCTGCTATTTCCAGAACGTGAGTCTGTGGTGGGATTATGCTACTGAAAAGAGCATGATGTTGTCTGCTTAGAGCATATGGTTCCTGTCTTAATTAGGACTTTATTACTGTGAAGAGACACCATGAGTACTGCAATGCTTATAAATAAATAAATAGGCATTTCACTGAGGTTGGCTTACAGTTGCAGGAGTTAAGTCCATTATCTCCATGGTGAGCCAGGGCAGCATGCAGGCAGGCATGGTGCTGGAGAAGTTGCAGAAAATTCTACATCTTGAGCCATAGGCAGCAGAAGGAGTCTGTGTGCCACACTGGGCTTATCTTGAGCATATGAGGCTTCAAAGCCCGCCTCCACAGTGATACACTTCCACACCTACTCTAACAAGACCACACCCTACGGCCAAGCATTCAAACACAAGATTCTATGGGGGCCATTCCTATTCAAGCCACCACAGATAACTTAGATGCTTCCCTCCTTGTCTCTCCAGCCTACCACTGTGCCGTTTTGCTTTCACATGTGTAATGACGCATGTGACACTTTTTGTCTTATGATTGCAGCAGATACATAGTAATGTATACCTCACACCAAGCAAAGCTTAGGAAGACAGCCATTCTGGACTTGGGTGGTATGGAGCCAAACTCAGATCATTTACTGAGATGCCTTATTTTAGAGACATGGCACCTCCTCTTCCTACTCTGAATAGAAAGATGACTCTAGAAGCCTACTAGGGTTCTTACTTACCTGCCAGGCCAAAGCTTCTATGGACACATCAGGCACACAAATGCACCTGAGGCTGGTACTCAATCACAAAGCAAACATCTATCTCAAGTGCCTGGATTAAAGAACCACGACCTTCCTTTCTCTTTCCTCGGTTATATTTGGCCACATCATTGTGAGGGTGGGTGCTTCTCTCCTGAATAAAGAAGAGCACATATTGTGAAGCTCTGGGATGGGAACAACACTGCCCTCCCCCAGCTGGCCCACAGAGGTTTCCATCCTGCCAAATGTGGCTTTCAGCAAGCTTCCTGCATAGCCCACTCCATACACACATCCAGCACCACAGAGTCTAGAGACTCTTGCTCTGTGGACTGGTCATACGCCATGTTTTGCTCTTAGATGCAACAAGAAGTAGTATCTGTTTCCTCTAAGCACAGAAGAAATAGAGAATAAATAAATATAATTCAGATGCTACTTAGATCAGGCTCAAGATTTAACCCACCAAATGGAGGGTAGCTTTTGATTTTCTGCTGGCCTTTCACAACATTCAAATGCACTACTCTTTGCAAGTTAAATTCTTTTTAAAAATATATACAAATATATTTCTATGTTTGTGTATTATATGAAATGCTTAAGTGTAGAATGTTCTTATAACTATGAATGCCAATTCCCATATGATATGAAAAACAGAAGTTAACTCATTTTTTTAATTTTTATTTTATTTTTATTGATTACAATTTATTCACTTTGTATCCCAGCTATAGCTCTCTCCCTCATCCCCTTCCAATCCCACTCTCCCTCCCTCTTCTTCTCCTATGCCCCTCCCCCAGTACAAATATAGGGGAAGTCCTCTTCCCCTTCCATCTGACTTTAGTCTATCAGGTCTTATCAGGACTGGCTGCATTGTCTTCCTCTGAGACCTGGCAAGGCTGCTCCCCCCTTGGGGGGAGGTGATCAAAGAGCCAGCCACTGAGTTCATGTCAGGGATGGTCCCTGTTCCCCTTACTAGGATACTCACATGGATACTGAGCTGCTATGGGCTACATCTGGGCAGGGGTTCTAAGTTATCTGCATGAATGGTCCTTGTTTGGAGTATCAGTCTCAGAAAAGATCCCTGTGCCCAGATATTTTGGTTTTATTGCTCTCCTTGTGGAGCTCTTGTCCTCTCCAGGCCTTACTATCTCCCCCTTTTTTCACAGGATTCCCTGCACTCTGCCCAAAGTTTAGTTATGAGTCTCAGCATCTGCTTTGATACTCTGCTGGGTAGAGTCTTTCAGAGGCCCTCTGTGGTAGGCTCCTGTCCTGTTTCCTCTTTTCTCCTTCTTCCAATATCCAGAAAACACTCTTAACCACTGAGCCATCTCTCCAGCCCCTAGATTTAATTCTTAATTTGACACAATCTACAAGCACTTGGGAAGAGAGCCTCAGTGATAAATTATCTAGATTGGCATGTAGACATGTCTGTGGGCGATTAAGTTCATTGAAATGGGTAGATCCAGCCCAATGTAGGGGGCACCATTCCCTAGGCAATGGATCCTCAACTGTACAATAAAGGGGAAATCAGCAGTAAAATAAGTAAGCAAATGAATATTGGAACATTACCTTCTCTCTGTTCCTTGTCTCTGTGGATGTGATGTGAATGTGATCAGCTGCTTAAATTTCTTGCCCTGACTTACCACCAGTAAGGGACTGCAGCCTGAAATTGTAGTTGAAACAAGACCCTCTTTGCTTTTTCTGCTTTTTGTCAGGATATTTTATCACAGCCTTAGAAATAAAAGTAGAACAAAAATCGGTACTAAGGAACTGAGGTCATTGCTAAAAATTAAGTTGACCATGCGGCTTTTAAGCCTATTGGAAGGATTTTGTTGGAGAAATATGGATACATTTGACACTTTGGACTAGAAAATCCATTGAATGCTGTAGATAGAGCTTAATGGGTTGTTTCAGTAAGAGTTTGAGTTTAAAAGTCAGTAGTAGAAAGAAATGTGAACAGTTGAGGCCAGGCTCATTGGGCTTTATGTAGGAACAATGACTCTAAGAGGAATATAGAGTTTTTATTCACTGAAAATGTGTATGCTGGTCAGCCTGGGACTGAAGAAGCAGCTGTGGTTGTCAAATAGAACAGTACTACTGAAATGAAAACTCCCATATTTCACTGGAACAGCTGGAAATTATTTCCTTGGGGTCAGCCCATGAAAGCTGATAAACAGGGCACCAGCAATGTCCTGAGAACTTGAATCACCTTGTTTACATATTCTGAGGTACCTCTTCAGTTCAGTGGGTAGTGTGTCCATTTTGGGATAATTGCCGTATTCTTTCCCCCTGCCTTTAGGCAGGGTCAACCAGTTTTGATACTTGGGTGTTACCTGTGGACAGAACTGTATCTGTGTGTGTGTTACTTTCACTGGAGTAAAATGAATAGTAGGTGTATTTATAGAGGACAGGGTCTCCATGGCTTCTGCTACTGTAAACAGCTCATGATTTTTTAAGTGTATTTTTCTCCCATGTTGCTGCAGCAGCCTAAGTGTGTTCTCCCATGTATCTATCTGTATCTATCTTTTCTAGAACTTTCTACCTTCCCTTTCAGATTTTTTTTTTCATTCCTTCTTTGGTCTCTTCAGTAGAAATCACCAAAAACCTTAGTGGATTTGAAGTTCCCATTCTCAGTAGTGGGGGGGGGTGCAGAATGGTATCAGTGAATGTTCCATGACAAAGTAAAAAAGTGGTGTGTAGAAAACAGAACCCAGAGCCCTGAAGGAGGGTCCATTCATTCTCTTCTTATTTGTGAAGAAACAAAAAGTTATAGTGTAGCTGACTTCTCAGGCCAAGGGTAGAAGGCACCAAGAGAATGGAAGAGAAGAAGAGCTGAGATCACATCAAGCTCAGATAGATACTACTGTTCATAAAACTCTCCAAGCTTTGTAAATTTCTCATTAGTAGTAGCCTTAAAAGTCTTCTCTAACGTAAATTATATGAAGATTTCACTCCAAAACAAACAAACAAACAAGAAAAACCCCTGCCTCAAATGTATGGCTTTGCCATTCTGCACTCCCGAGATTCTATGCACATATTCAAAGCAGGAGAGAAGCTGAGCCAAGAATGAGCTGTTCTTGAGGACTTGCCAATTCAAATGCGGTTAGCCCCGACAATTATGGCAATTTTCACATCATAACTTTACTTGACATGTCTATTGTGTTTTTCTTTCTAAAAATCCTGATTGCAACTTTGAAGATAACTCTACTACTCATTGCCTCTCAGAGCCCTGAGCTCAGAAGCAAACTATGCGTGCATTGGGGGTGAGTCTCAAACTGGCTGATAACGTCACTGGCTTCTGGAAAGTCACAAATGTATCAACTCTGGTAGGACATGGCTTCTCAGGCAATTTTCAGTAGCCTCATGAAGCTTCAGAAAGCCTTTCCACAGATAGAATTTCCAAATAAGGGATGTTCATCTCTCTACAAATACACACAAGCCAAGGAGTTGAAAATGAAAAACCAGAAACCTCCTAGGTAAACAACTATTAATTTTTTATTTCAATTTGATATCAAGTATTTTGACCTAGTAAACTTCCCATACATATGTACAAAATGATAATCTAGCAAGGTTGACCTTGGTCTCCTGGGTCAAGGGAACATGGTGATGTCCTTCAATATCCTAAGCCAACATTGTACTTCTTTTTCTTGGAGAGTGGTTGCATTATTAACCAAATGGTTTTTATAACACAGGTAAATCAAAATTAAACAATAAATGTGCTGATGTACAAGATTTACTGTACCATAAACTGACCATATTCAGTTAAGAAATACTAAGGGGTATAAGAAACCCTTAACCAAGAGACAGCACGGAAATAAGTGATTTCAATTAAAATTAGAAATTAACTGAATTGAAAACTAAAGCCTTGTAGGATGAAGTTAAATTAGGAAATAAAGGCAAGTCACCCTAGAGAAGAGTCTCCATGTGCTGAAGGCCGTGGGACTCTCTAGAGATCCTGCAGTGTGGGGCTCCTAGGAATCCTGGAGTCTTTCTTCTCAGTGCTTACAAGGGGCAGATTCATGGTACATTATTATCTTCATTTGTTTCATACAAATGAAGAAAAATCATTTCTTTCCCAGTATTATCCTATATTTAATATTATCTGACGAGAATCTATCAGATAGAAGAAACATTTTACCTATGTATATATGTGCACTATTCCTGTTCCCACGTCTTTTCTTTCATGATATTTCACTCATTTATCTACAAAAATGTGCACTTCCTTCAGTGTCAAGACTGTTGGACTCGCATTACACAGAATAGTGTTTATGAAAATTTTTACACATACATTCAATATTTGGATCTGTACAGAAATGCCTAAGATTGAGAGGACACATGGTTAAATTCATCACAAAGTGCTACAACCCATAAAATGTACGATATAAATTTGTGGTTCAGGCATATGCTTAAGATCTGTGCCCAGTACAAGAATTACCCAAGGCCATATACATGTCACTTGTAAATATTGGAGCCTTCTCTAACCAACTCTCACTTCAGAATGTTAACTTAATTCTGCTCAGCACACATCTTATCACACAAAGCTAAGTGACAGTTTTGGAGTCTGTTCAATTCCCAGCACCCACATGGTGATTCACAACTGTAGAAACTCCAGCTCCTGGGGATCCAATGCCCTCTTCTACCTTCTGTTGGCATTGCATGACTAGGATGCAAGATACACATGAAAGCAAAACACTTGTATGCATAATTTTTAAAGATTCCCTCTGTGTTTCACTAATATTTATATTACATAGTCTTACACAGAAAAGCATTTTGATGTGACGAGATGATTGGTAAGCAGTGACTGGAACTAATGACACTGGAAGAGAATCAATTTTAGGTAGAGACAGAAATCTAACATGTGGGTCTTGTGGGTGACCGAGGAGGACTGAGTGAGTTGGCCTGTGTAGGAATGTGTCTCTGAGTCCTGAGAGGTAGACATTATAAAGGTGAGCTCATATGAGCCAGAGTCTTCCAGACCAATGGGAGACTAGAGTGTGTCCATTATAGTCAAGAAGGAAGATGAGCCCACGAGAGGAGTGCACAGCACAACACTTCACGAATGACTCTCTTCTCTCATTTTTATAAATGTCATGATGAAAGAGACAGCATATGTGGGTGAGATGGGCCTGTTAAATAACATTTCAGTGTTTACTTTAAGTAAGATTCACATTTTTTTAACGCACTGACACCATGTTATAGAAAGGGCTTCTATGTAGTAAGCAAACACTGTCAGGCAATATAAGCATAAGAGACTTTGCTGTCTCCCAGGTTGTGGGGAACTTGGACTTGCCAAACCTCTCCAAGCTGCAATCTTTCCATTAGATACTAACTAGTAATATTTACCTATTTCTCAGAGGTTTTATGTTTTAGAGTGGATATATATATATATGTTTTAGAGTGGAGAAGACTATGCTACAGCAGTGAGAAGAGGGGTCTTAAATGAAGCACAGATTGGGAGAGCAAAGACAGCTCTTCCAAGAAGTTTACTTGCTCAGGCAAAGTGAGCCTCGGGGTGTCAAGCACATCAGGTGCCAACGCAGTTTTCCTTAAAGAAGCCACAGGTTCCAGCATGTTCTCTAATAGGCAATATCCAGTCAGAAAGAAGTTTGGGCTCAGGCCAATGGGAGGGCTACTGGTTTCTAAGAAGGTGAGAGAAAAGGTCAGTGTGGAAGGCAATGGAACTGAGACCTCTCTATCATACTGCCATAGAAGGGCCCAGTGTCCCACTGGATCTTCCAATGTTGAACCCCAAATGGTCCTGTTTATGTAGTCCCTGAGCACCCACTTGGGTCCAGTGGAGCTAACCAACAGGCTGACCAATGACCTATAGACTAGATTCTTCTCTTGAGAGCCTACACTGAAAAGATTCAGCAGAAGCCACTAGAAGATTCTAGGTAAAGATCACAAACTGGCAGGCCTGGATGGCCATCATGGATCCTTTCACTCCCTGATTTAAAGATGCAATGAGACATGAGATGACCAGAAATTCTACTGGAAGTGAGACGGCAAAGTCTAAATGTGAGCATGTACATCCGTGCAGAGGACACTAAAAATGTACTTTGAACAGTGGTTCTCAACCTGGGGGTTCTGATCCCTTTAGGGGTTGAATGACTCTTTGATGGGGTCACCTAAGATCATGGGAAAAGACAGATATTTACATTAGGATTCCTAACATTAGCAAAAATTACCATTATGAAGTAGTAATGAAAGTGATTCCATGGTCAGGGGCGGTCACTGAAACACAAGGAACTGTATTAAAGGGCCACAGCATTCAGGAGTTTGAGAACCATGGCTTTAGAGTCACTGCTCTATGATCTGGATAGCACTGATTTGGTCAAGGAACAAACAGCACATTGTATTTTGCCTTTGCAAACTAACAAGTTAAATGGAATGGTATAATATCAAAGGGCAATGAAATCTCCCCAGTTTTAATACAAATGCTATCGTCTTCTGACTTTCTGTTTAAATTCAAATCCTTCCTAGGCCTTGCTTTGACATCTGAACTATGAAAACCATGATGTGATCCTAGACCTCTCAACAAGGAGCCACAGTTGGGGCCAGTGACTGATCCATGCCAACATGAGGCCGACAGCAGACTCCAGAGGGATGTGTAGCTTAGGCTAACAGACCAGCAGCTCTTTTCAGGTCAGGAGAAACTGTCTTGGCAATCATTCCTGATGAGACTGGAGGTAAAGTTAAAGTACAGGTGAGTGTTGCATAGAGGAACACACGAGTAAGACAAGGGGAACACGCAGCTCCTAGCTAACCGCCAGCCCTGTGCATAGGAAAATAAAGAGTCCTTCAGAATAAATGACGTTTAAAGGTTAAAGACAAAGCATTTTTGTTGCTGATTTTAAAACATTTAATGTATGTTGACTAAGGAACAACTATGAACCACCTATACAAGGGCTCTGCTTCAGTGAGCCTTAGCAACCAAAAGGGAGAGAGAGAATAAAAAAGACAAAGAAATGTGTTACATTATTATATGGGTATGACAAGGCCAAGAGAGCAAGAGTCAATGACATTAAAAACAGTTTGTCACTCCCAGTAGCAAGATGGAAAAGACCCTGCTTCATGCAGGGCCACATGGGGGCGGGGTACCTGAGTCCACTCTAGGATAAACATCAGCAGGGAACTTTACTGTGGCTTGTGCAAACAGGAGGAGGTAAAGCAGGATAGCAGGCTTGGGGGCTGTGAGTTTAGGTAGCTGGGGGGGGGGGTGCCCTGACAATAAAGATTGTGTCCCTGGTTGTCTGGCATCATGTCACAGGTGGTTATGGTGGCAGAGAGCTGCCAGAGTGAGGAAGAACCACAAAGGAGGTGGCCTCCCAAATGAAAAGCACATTAAAGACAAATCTTTAACTGTCTCTAGACATTGGCTACCACCAGGTAGCATGGTCTCAGGAATTAATGAAGCCCAGGCAGTAAAACTGTCTGAACAGGTCCGTCTGTCTGCACTGTGCAGAAAGAGCTGGGGCATCACAGTGAAAATGGCTGTGGTTGGGAGGTGACCCCAGAGATGTGGGCTTGAGTTGTGGGTGGGAAGGAGGAGAGTGAGAACTTTGAGACTGGGTGTGAGTTTTGAAGGAGGAACTCCGGGAGCTCCTGGATGTCTTTGGGTGTGAGGAAAAGTTAGTGCAGGAAACCAAATAATAAGGAAGTGTCAAGAAGAGGAAGAGGTGGAGTGCGCCTGGCTGCTTCCCTGAGAAGCAGGAGAATGATCAATAAAATCTCATTTTGACACAGGAGAACAAGGGTGATTGCCCTGCTTGCGTCAGGGCTGCTGTGCTGCGTGCTGGTTCTCAGGACTGAGACTTCAGGGTGACATCAGGATTCATACAATGAGCAGGAAAAGACAAGGAAGGCAGGATGTAACAGGGGCGTGAGGAAACTGTTAAGTTATTCTGAGGTTTTGCTTGCATTTTCCCCCTGGAAAAGCCTATTCTCAAGGAACACACCAGCACTCTGGCAAGGATACCTGGATTTGTCACAAAGGCTCAAATGCATTTCATTCTGTCCCTGAGCCCTGAGAGCTGCAGGAAGATCCTTTCCTCACAAAAGCCTTGTGAGTCAACAGGCCAGCCTCTGAGCGAGGTCCCCACAGTCCTGTGAGAAGTGCCAGGCTTCAGAGGAAGGTCATTCCCGAATGTACCCACCCCCAAGCCACACTGTGAACAATCTAAAAGGCAGCTAAATAAGGCACTCTTTCCTGGCACTCCTTGGAGTTCAAGGTTCAAGACTGTGTTTCTGAGCACACTGCCATATTCACTGGCGTCACGAAGCAGGGCAGGACTGACAGGCGTGGCCCCTCAGTGTGGAAAAGGAAGAACGGAAGGCTGACCTCTTGCCTCCTCATTCTCTGCTATGCTAGATAAACCACATTCTAGCCCAAAGCAATTGTTTCTGGACTGATTCCTTGGTTTGAAAGAGACCAAAGCCAGAGCTCAGATAAGAGAGAAAAAATATCAAAACATACAAACCCTAAATCACAACTCTTTGCTACAGAGCCTGAGTCCAGAAAGAATCATGACAGGAGGAAGAAATGCTATCATTTTAATATTTACGCCAGAGACTTGTTAATGTGCACATATAAACATACCAAGTCCTCATATATGTCATCGTACACAATACAATGTCTGCACAGATGATAAATGCAAATGACCCAACAAAAATCAAGCATGAGGGGCCCAGTGTCTATCTGCATGTGATGAGAGCAACCTGACGTAAGTGGTGTGTGTGTATGTCCATGTGTGTGCTGTGTAACCTGTCTGGTAGTCCTGAGTGGCATTTCTATGTATGTCTGTTTTGTGTGTCTCTTGTGTGTGGCATTTGCAGGTGTGGCATGTGCTGTGTGACGTGTGGTGTTTGAGTACATAGTGTCTCTGAGTGTGGTATGCGGTGTCTGACATGCAGTGAGGGTGTTCTCGGGTGTGGAGTTTGTGGCTGTGGTGTGTAGCATTCATGGGTGTGGTATGTGTGTGCTGAGTATTGTGTGGAGTGAGGTGTTTGCAGTTGTGTGTAGTACTTGTGGTCTGAAGTGTCTCTGTGTGATAGCAGTAGATGGTTCTGGTGTCTGAAGGTAGATTTTGTTCTCAGTCTCCGCTCTGCAAGCACCAAGGACCCTTGTTTGTACTTTCTTCCCACTCCTTAGGTGTGGGGTAGCACAGATCACAGGGACTTCCTGGGAACTACTGTGTTGACCACAGTAAACCTGACAGAAGTGGTTATCTCTGGGCAGTGGCCTGCGGCTTGTGCAGGAGCCTCTTGTTGCCTCATGGAACTCTGAGTGTAGCCCAGGTTAAAACCTGAGATCACAACCAGCAGTGGGGGTTTCCTGCCATTGAACTGTACACAAATCTTCTCTTCTGGTTTTTGTGTGCCTTCAACATGTAAGACAACCCCAAATAATATATCTCCTGACTCTAAACAGCATCCAAAGCTTTGGCTTCCTCCTCACCTTCATTTCAACATGCTCTATAGCAGTGGTTCTCAACTTTCCTAGTGCTGCAACCCTTTAATACATTTCCACATGCTGTGGTGACCCCCCAACCACAACATTATTTTCATTGCTACTTCATAACTGTAAGTTTGCTGCTGTTATGAACCACAGTGTAAACAACTGCTATGCAAGATATCTGAGGTGAGACCCCTGTGAAAGGGTTGTTCAGCCTTCACAAGGGTGGTCCCCTCACAGGTTGAGAACCACTGCTCTACACTGTACTCCAGAAAAGCCTCTAAGGAGCCCTTAGAATTTTATGAAAATACAAAAGCAAGGCCAACAAAAGACAGTAACAGAGACTGTCACCCAGGCAGAGGCCTCCAGGGAAAGAAAACAAATGACAGCAGGAAATCATCCAATCACCTATTCCACAGTACCAGAAGGCCAAGGTCCCTGTTCAGAACCTGAGGCCCTAAGTCTGAGAAACACAGTGCAGGCATTGGATCCCTGTGAAGGGAGGTGGTCATATAGCCAACAGTCAGTGACAGCAGCACTTCAGGTTGCATGAGCCACTAGACCAGGCCTTCAGTTTATGCTTCTCTGAGAGCCTGAAGCTGGGAGACTCTTGGCCAGGAGAGGTGACCTTCTTTCTGGAGCTCTGGCTGGTTAAAGGAAATGAGAAGTGCCTCTCCCTTAGAGACCCAGGAGACTCAGCTGGGTGTTCTGCTACCAGGAGCCCAGCTTGTCTCTCTTGTGACCCTTCTTCTGAGCCCTAACAGGTCCTGGCCTCCAGTCTCCTCAGCTTTGTGTTAGATCTTCTGGATAGTCACTTCCTTTTCGAGCTCTTGTGTTTCTATGGCAATCTCTAATCACATGCTTCATTTGAGACTTGCCCATCTCAGCTTTTAAGTCCCAGCAAGCAGTGAGAACTATTGCACATCAGGTGATGGTGACAGGTACATGAGCTGTTGTGTGAGCCTGCAGGCTGAAAAAGGAGGCATCATCTGGACCCTCCTCCTCTTGTCTACGTTTCTAGCTGTCTCTACCAAGCCAACTCCCTCATAAACAGACCCAATATAGCATACCCAATAATTAGTGCAAGAGTCTTTTAATACAGACTAGAAAGATGGATGAGTTAGAAAAGTCTTTTATGGAAGCATCTGATGAACCTAAAGAAATTATGAAAGTCAAACCTGAGAATGACAAGTCAGAATGCTCATTAGGAATGACAAAAGTGTGACATGTGGCCCATAGTCTCAGACACATACCAAACATAGCATGGCTGTTGCCTCAGCTTATTTTCTACTATGTAATAAGCACCATGACCAAAGGCAGCTTGGGGAGGAAAAAGGTTATGTCAGACTACATTGCTCAGGTCCTGCTCCATCACTGAGGGAAGTTGGGACAGGAATTCAATGTAGCAACTAAAGCAGATACCATAAAAGAACACTGACTGGCTTGTTCCCCGTGGCTTCCTGTGTTTGACTTCTCACACAACCCTGGAACACTTCTCCACTGTTGGCATAACCTAAAATGAGCTGCACCCTCACACACAAGTTATCAGTCAAGAAACTTGCCACTCTAGTGGAGCTGTTTTGTCAACTGAGGTTCATTTTTTCCCCCTAAATACTCTAATATCTCTATCCATTAAAGTGAACACACATGGGTTTCTACTCAGAATTCTAAACACTGGGAAGAGTTCCTTTCACTATTGTTTTGGAAATTTCCCAAAGATGGGATCCTGTGTGAGTCCAGCTTATTGTGCATAACCAGCTTTGAGAAAGTACTCCTGAAGTTCAGCTCCTCATTGCGGGAAGAGACCAGCACTTGTCTGGGTGGCAGATGGTCCTTTGATGATGTGCCGATGAATCTGGTGAACTGTGATGCTAATTCCAGATGACAAGATGAGTGAAATCATGGAAAAAAAATGAAAGGCCATCTATCTGTCCAGTCTATTTCCTCTGGACAGTGGTAGAGTTGTTTATATATAATCACCAAGAAACCCATTGGAGAGATACTGAAAAACTCATTGTTTTATTCAGGTTCAAGTCCTCTTCAAAAAATAGGGTTCTGAATTTCCGTTTATCTGTGACACACTCACAATTCTTTAAAATCTAATTGTGCTCTAATTATAAAAGACTGATTAAATACTTCCAATAAGAAAGACATGGAACAGTAATTTGAAGAATTTAATTAAAACTACTTTCAATGTAGAAAAGAAAGAAAGAAAGAAAGAAAGAAAGAAAGAAAGAAAGAAAAAAGAAAAGAAAGAAAAAGATAGTTTTCAGATTATTCTTCCAAAATCCCAAAGGTCTCCTCTGTGACTCACATAGGGACCTGCCTATGACCAGGATCCCTAACAATTACTGACCATCTCAGGTATGGTAGGCCTGTCTGAGCCTAAGTCTCAGAGCAGGCTCCACAGAACCCCTCAGCTATTGAAGAGTTTCTCCTTATTTTGAGCCTTGGGAAACTTTAGCATTCTTCTTAATTACTTTGAGATAGATAGATAGATAGATAGATAGATAGATAGATAGATAGATAGATAGATAGATATCCTTTGGAATTTGGATAGGCCTTCTAGGTATTGTGTCTCTTGGTTGAAGGAGGACCTCAGATACAACATGTTCTCTACTTTAGGATATTTCAATATGCCCCTACCTTCTGGACACCTACAGATCACACCATGGTAGATGGTAGATCACAATTTTGCTCATTTTCTTCTTCCCTTGCCTCCCACAAACATCTTATCAATAATTTCAGAGTAGGTACTATCTCATGCTCACTGTACCCAGCCACCATAGTGTCTAGAATGTAAGGGACCTGCATATTATCTTTTTAAAAAAGAGAAAGGCCATCAAGTACTTTGTGAACTCAATTACATCCTAGGGATGGGAAAGTGATAGACTTCTGAGGACAGTAAAGGTGTGTGATCTGCCAGCGGAAAACAAGCTTTTCTAACAGACCTTTCAGGAAAGCACAGAGAACGGACATTTACCGCATCAACAGCTGCATACAGATGTGTTCAAATGCTCAAGCAGTGAAGTATCTGATGGAGAAGTTATAATTACACCTGTTAGGAACTCAAGCTTACAGTCATCCTCTTCCTTTCTCTGCTGTTCATCTTTCTTCTGCAAAGGCCGGATAGGAGAGCTCAAAGGACAATTAGGTACAGTTAAGAGCCAGGCTCCAGGAATCCCCCAAAGGTTAACTGTTTTCTTTTTGCCTAATGCTCACGTTCTCTAATTAAAAGCCTCGGTATATTTGGGGAAGGCTGGGAGAAAGGTTTCCAGCAAGCATTTTAGCTGTATACAAGTAAGAGCAACCACAGGCTCCTGGACTCCTTCCTCAAAGCGATTTCTAGAATACAAAAGAAGGTGAATACTTTGGACCTTCCTAGTGGGGGTTATTGCGTTGTAACTTACAGCTACTCTCTGATGTACTAACCGCTAAGATTTTGACTGTATTCATTTATGTTAAAGCCATGGAAGTGCATCATTTTAAGTGTACCTACTGTCAACTGCATGAGGTTCCTGTTCCAGCTGTGTTCCGAACAACAAGCACAGGCTGTTCTTCCTCCGTAGGCTGCAGCATCAACTGCAGGACTGATGCTTTTTTGAGCCCATGCCAGTCCAATGTGTCCTGATCCAACTCTGTGTTCCTTCCCCCATTACCAATACCCTTAGAGGGCATTTCACACATGCTCCACAGATTTCTGTCTCAGTGAATTAGAAAATTCAAACAGTTCCTTCAGAATATGACATAGCTCCTCATCAGCCATATCACGTGCCTCATTCTCAACTGAGTCGTGAGTCTCAAAGGTAAAGGAGTGGCGTGGGTCCTGAGGAGAACTGGGTAAAATGGAGACCGATGTAAGTGAAGCCCCCGTTCCTCCGCATTCAGTGCAGGACTGACACTCTGAGGTGAAAGGGCAAAGATCAACCTCATTGTGGATAGACAGAATGCTACCACTGGATACTTCTGGGAATAGAGAAATTTTACTAGCAAACAAAAACCCAAAAGCGAAAACCATGAGTCAGAATCTAGCAATCTAAGCACTTAGAGCTTTTGAGCTTCACTAGCATTTTCACACATACTCCACCACAACTTACAAATTCCCCTCTTTCCCATTCAATGCCCTCCTTAGCAGAGGATAGGTTCCAAAGGTGGGCATTTACCTTGCAGTTAGAGCCTAGCTCATTGCAACGGTTTATGCAGTTGGTATTCAGAAACCTCAGTGTTCATTTGTAAGAAGAAAGGACCATTCCATGGAACTCCTACCTACTTTTAGGTCATTGACAAGACATGTGGGCCTAGAATTGGAATCCCAGGATCCATCCATCCTTCCTTCCACCGCTTTGCCCAGTGATATTATCTTAGCAGCCACGCCAAACCGTTACATACCCAGGTTTTCCAAAATGTTGAAAGTTTTGTGTACAGAAACGTTCGAGTCACACAAGGCCTTGCTTCTCTTGAAGTGTAGTTGAGGTGGAGCGTATGGAATGCTTGCGGGTGTGTGACCCTAGACTTCCTAGCCTGTCGGTATTCTCACAACTGTCAAAAGAGTCAACGTGACTTCAATGGAATCAGATTACAGGCCAACTCCAGAGCTCAGAATTGCTTCTGAAAACTGATCTTTAAAAGCCTGCCCCTTAGAACCAGCTTTTTTCTTTATTCTAATTTTATTTTTAATTTCCCTACAAGGTACCACGCTTTCTTATAGTGTCTTTACTTTTCTGTTGACCTTCTCCTTGTGACCTCTCAACATCTCCTTGTGTCCTTTCTCACATCTTATACCTTTCCACCCCCAGTATTCCTCGTGTGTACTTTCATACTCCTCTTTCCTAATGCCTCTTTTTCTTCTTTTGGGTACATTTCTAGTTTTCAGGTCTCTACATACTCTAACATAAATGCAGATATATAAAAACTAAATTTGAGAATCTACTTAGTCAAGAGAGGACATAGTACTTATCTCCCATAATATAATGGTTTTATTCCCAAAAAGAATATATTTTCCCATCCCATCCATTTTCCTGAAAACATTCATAATTTCCTTGTTCATTGTGGCTAAATAAAATCTCCCTGTTCATTCATCTGTTGGTGGACATCCAGGCGGGTTCCACTTCATTACTGTTGTGAAGGCAATAAGCGTGGATGAGCATGTAATTCTACAAACAGGATCTGAAGTCCTTTACATATGTGCCCAATAATGGTGCAGATGGGTCACATGGAATTGCTAATTTTAGCTTTTTGAGAAACCATACTGAATTTCATAGTGGCTACACCAGTTTTATCCTCCTACCAACAAATAAGGATTACTCTTTGTGCTACATTCTGGAGAACATTTACTGTCAATTATTTTCTTCATGCTAAGCCATTCTGACTGGAATGCTATAAATTTCAAAGAATTTTCATTTTGTATTTCACTGATGGCAAAGAGCGTGCAATCATTCTACAGTATCCATTGGACAATTATATTTATTCCTTTGAGAATTCTCTAGTGAGTCCATTAATACTTTTTTTGATGAATTGTTTTCTGGTTGTATCTTTAATGAAAATTCTTTGAATATTGGAGTTATCAATCCCCTGTCAGATTGTATGATTTGAAGTGTGGAATGTCTCCCACTTGATGCCCAGCTACTGCTGCTGTTTGGAAAGGCTGTGAGGTTTCATCTGGAATCTTTCTGGACAAAGTGGATGCACTGGGGTCTCATAGTCCAGGGTACTTCCTACCTGTTTCCTGACCTCCTGCCGCTTGCTCTTGCTACCATGTCTTCCTTGCTGCAGTGGGCTACATCACCTTGAATTATCATCCAAAATAAGTTCTTCCTTTTTCAAGTTGCTTCTTTTCAAGTATTTGGTCACAGCAACAGGGAAAGCCATTAAGACAGAAGAGGAGCTGGCAAAGATGTTATCCTCATCCATACATAAAACACATTTCACTCTTTTTAATTTTTTTTATTTATTACAATTTATTCACTTTTTATCCCAGCTGAAGCCCCATCCCTCATCCCCTCCCAATCCCATCCTCCCTTCCTCTTCTCCTCCCATGTCCCTCCCCCAGTCCACTGATAGGGGAGATAGTCCTCCCCTTCCATCTGACCCTAGCCTATCAGGTCTCATTAGGAATGACTGCATTATCTTCCTCTGTGGCCTGGTATGGCTCACCCTACCCCCCAAAAGGTTGGTGATCAAAGAGCCAGCATCTAAGCTCATGTCAGAGACAACTCCTGTTCCCCTTACTACGGAACCCACTTGGACACTGAAATGCTATGGACTACTACAGTGCAGGGGTTCTGGATTTCCATGAATGGTCCTTGGTCAGAGAATCAGTCCTCAGAAAACACCTCTGTGCCCAGATTTTTGGGTTCTGTTGCTCTCCTTGTGGAGCTCCTGTACCCTCCAGGTCTTTCTATCTCCCCTTCTTTCATAAGATTCCCTAAACTCTGCCCAAAGTTTATTTATGAGTCTCAGCATCTGCTTTGATACACTGCTGGGTAGAATCTTTCAGAGGCCCTCTGTGGTAGGCTCCTGTCTTGTTCCCCGTTTTCTCCATCTTCCAAGGTCTATTCTGTTTGCCTTTCTGAATGAGGACTGAGCGTCTTATCCAGGGTTCTCCTTCTTGCTTAGCTTCTTTAGTATGATTTTAGTATGATTATCCTACATTATATGTCTAATATCTACTTAAAAGTGAATACATACCATGTGTGCCTTCTGAGATACCTTTACTAGTTCCCACCATTTGCCTACATATTTCATGATTTCCTTCTTTTTAATTGCTGAGTAGTATTCCATTGTGTAAATGTACCACAGTTTCTGTATCCAATCCTCAATTGAGGGACATCTAGGTTGTGTCCAGATTCTGGCTATTATAAATAAAGCTGCTATGAACATGGATGATCATATGTCTTTGTTGTATACTTGAGCATATTTTGGATATATGCCTAGGAGTGGTAGAACTAGATCTTGAGATACTACTATTATAATTGTCTGAGAAAGCGCCAACTAAAGTCCAAGTGGATCAAAGACCTCAACATAAAACCAGACACACTAAATCTGTTAGGAAAAAAAAGTGGAGAAAAGCCTTGAACTCATTGGCACAGGCAACAACTTCCTGAACAGAATACCAACAACAAGGCTCTAAGAGCAACAATCAATACATGGGACCTCATGAAACTGAAAAGCTTCTGTAAAGCAAAGGACACTGTCATCAGAACAAAATGACAGCCTACAGACTGGGAAAGAATCTTCGCCAACCCTACATCTGACAGAGGGCTGATATCCAGTGTATATAAAGAAGTCAAAAAGTTAAACAGCAACAAATTAAGTAATCCAATTTAAAAATTGGGGTACAGAGCTAAACAGAGACTTCTCAATAGAGGAATATTGAATGGCAGAGAAACACTTAAAGAAATGCTCAGTGTCCTTGTTCATCAGGGAAATGCAAATCAAAGTGACCCTGAGACTTCACCTTACACCCATAAGAATGGCTAAGATGAAGAACTCAAGTGACAACACATGCTGGAGAGGATGTGGAGAAAGGGGAACCCTCCTCCACTGCTGGTGGGAAGGTAAACTTGTACAACCACTTTGAAAATCAGTCTGGTGCTTTCTCAGACAATTAGGAATAGCGCTTACTCAGGATCCAGCTATACCACTCGTAGGCATATATCCAAAAGACACTCAAGTATACAATAATACTCTTTTCATAGAAAGAGTTTGATATTGCTCCTTTCTTTCCTAGGTTTTAATTCTTTGAAAGACTAGTAGAATTTATCAGTGATTCCATCAAGGCATCTGCATTTTTTAATTTTATTAATTACAGTTTATTCACTTTGTATCCCAGCTGTAGCCCCCTCTTCCTTCCCCATCACACCCTCCCTCCCTCTTCTTTCCCTATGCCCCTCCTCCAGTCCACTGATATAGGAGGTCCTCCTCCCCTTCCCTCTGACCATAGTCTATCAGGTCTCATCAGGACTGGCTTCTTTGTCCTCCTCTGTGGCCTGGCAGGGCTGCCCCCTGTCAGATGGAGGTGATCCAAGAGCCAGCCCATGAGTTCATATCAGAGATGGTCCCTGGTCCTCTTATTGGGGAACCCTCTTGGACACTGAGCTGCCTTGGGCTACATCTATGCAGTGGTTCTAAATTATCTCCATGCATGGTCCTTGTTTGGAGTATCTGTCTCAGAAAAGACCCCTGTGCCCAGATTTTTTGGTTCTGTTGCTCTCCTTGCGGAGCTCCTGTTCCCTCCAGGTCTTTTTATCTCCCCCTTCTTTCATAAGATTCCCTGCACTCTGTCCAAATTTGGCTATGCATCTCAGCATATATTTTGATACCCTGCTGGGTGAAGTCTTGCAGAGGCCCTCTGTGATAGGCTCCTGTTCCCTTTTTTCTCCCCCTTCTGATGTCCGTCTCATTTGCCTTTCTGAATGAAGATTGAGCATCTTACGCCAGGTCCTCCTTCTTGCTGCTTCCTTAGGTGTACAGATTTTAGCATGATTATCCTATATAATATGTCTAATATCCTCTTATAAGTGAGTATATACCATGTGTGTTTTTCTGTTTCTGGGACACCTCACTCAGGATGATCTTTTCTAGATCCCACCATTTGCCTACAATTCTCATGATTTCTTTGTTTTTAATTGCTTAGTAGTATTCCATTGTGTAAATATACCACCATCTCTGTAAGCATTCCTCTACTGAGGGGCATCTGGACTGTTTCTAGCTTCTGGCTATTACAAATAAAGCTGCTATGAACATGGTTGAGCAAATGTCCTTGAATACTTGAGCATCTTTTGGATATATGCATTGGAGTGGTACAGCTCAATCTTGAGGTAGCACTATTCCTAATTGTCTGAGAAAGCACCAGATTGATTTACAAAAGTGGTTGTAGGAGTTTACATTCCCACCAGCACCCTCTTTGTCCACATCCTTTCCAGCATGTGTTGTCACTTGAGTTTTTGATCGTAGCCATTCTGATGGGTGTAAGGTGAAATCTCAGGGTTGTTTTAATTTGCATTTCCCTGATGACTAAAGGGTGTTTAGCATTTCTTTAAATATTTCTTTGTCATTCGATATTCCTCTATTGAGAATTCTCTGTTTAGCTCCATACTCCATTTTTAAATTGGCATCTGTATTTTTAATAGGGAGGTTTTTAAAAATAACTTCCTCAAACTTAATGTTTCTTCCCAATCTGTTTAAATCACTGATCTACTATTGATCAGTAGTAGTAGTAAGTGAAGTAGGTCCATTTTCTTCTCGATGTCTTCATTGACCCAATTATCATACAAGCAAGTGTGTTGTTGGAAGCTAGCAATATGGATCCATGGCTAAGTACACACATTGCCCTTACAGGAAAATGGATTCCCTATGTCAGGGGACTCATAACTGCCTACAACTTCAGGCACATGGAACTAAACTCTCTTCTTCTATCATCATGATTATATAAATAATTATAAATAAAATCCTAAAAATCTTGTTCATGCATTTATGTATGTCCTGCATTTTCTCTTGTCTATTTGTAGTTTTATTCAATTTTGGACAGATAGAATGAAAAGATCTGCTGTCTCCACCATACTGATTAGATGCATAGTTCTCATTGCACTGATTGTTTTTGAGCTCAGTTGGTCAGAACCTGAAAGAAATTTCCTGCAGCTTATGCAGCTTATGCTATAGCTGAGACTCAAGACAATGAGAAGTCCCTGGGCAAATAAAATATGGAATTACTTGCATCTTGCCCCTCATTTGGTATGATGGATATATAATATTGATTTTTGTTTCTTTTTTTTTTTTTTTTTTTTTTTGCAAGAGAAGGTTTCTTTGTGTAGTGATGGCTGTCCCAGAACTCACTTCGTAGATAAGGCTGGCCTCAAACACGGAGATCAGCCTGCCTTTGCCTCCTGAGTGCTTGGACTAGAGGACTGCCCCACCATAATACTGATTTTTAAAACTGATGGCAGGCAGAAAAACAAGCATTTCTTATAGGGAACTAGCTATAAAATTGGCTAAAAAGCTTTTTTTTTTTTTTTTTTTTTTTTTTTTTTGCTGTTTCTAATTAATTCTGTGTTTTTTTTTTTTCCTTAAGGAAGAAGCAGTTGCCCTCTGTCCAGTCATGCAAACAGCAAGTGATGCAAAAAGGAGCCCCCCAAAAAATGCGTGTGAGTGTCCCCGTGAGCTGAGCACAAAGCATGGCTATTCTCACACAGCCCAGAGGCTGAGGGAGGTGGATTCTCCCCCTTCCGCTGTGGGAGTTGGAACATGGCAGGAAAAGGCAGATGTTTGTATAGAGGAGAAGCTGTAATAGACCCTCTAAAGGGAGTGGTGGGGTAAACGGCACTGCCCAGCAGCCAGAGCAGTAGGCAGTTTCACTGTGTGCATCCATGCCCATCCTCTAATGTGTCCTAGGCATCTGTTTTGGTGCCAGAGAACCAAATTCAAACCAGAGTTGCCAGCTCCCAGGTGCCTCTCTTGAACTCAGTGATGGTTTTACTTTTTAGTTCTTACTGGAAACACTAATTTTGACAATAACAAAAACAAAAGTAAAGGTTTCACTAACGCTTTTGTTCTACGGAGTTTATAACTAGCCCAGGAGTTTACCTGAGAGGCAATGCCATTACTGATATGAAATTCAGACCCACAAATTTCAGGAAAACAACACATTTAGCCATTATACTGCTGCAGCTTTATTTACACAGACATGGGCAAGCCCTCCTGTGAATGTACTGCCTGTAGAAAACAAGAGTGTAATTTCTATGATCCCAGGAATCATACACAACCGAGTATATTTTATGGTCAGAGAAAACCCTTTCTCTAGAAAGTCAACATTACGAAGCAGGGCAGAAGTCAATGCAGACCATCAGGGTTCTTGTTTTCTCCGGTTATTTCCTCTCAGAAGGTCGAAGCACCTTAAGAATTTCAAGACATTTAAGTACTTCAGAAAATAAAGGGTCGAAGAACCTTCGAGGTGGAGACAAGCCCTCACCTGAGTGAGTATAGTGGACACTTTTGGGCCTCCTTGGGTGAGGACTCTAGTTCAGACTTCCTTGTACCTGTGCTAGGGTTAATCTAAACAACCATCACTTTGACCACAGCATTCTGCAAGCAATGGTGAATGTCTTGCTCTTACTGTGACTATTAGGGATGATGGACTTCATCCTGCATGTTCTCCTCTGTAATCCAAGGTTCAATGTGGGGCAATTTAGCCATTTTCCCAGGTCCTATACAGTCCAGACTGGTCTTAAGTTCTTCACTCAAACACATCAAGTTGCTTAGTTGTTGTTTCATGCCTTCACTACTCCCGGGATCTGTGAGCCTGGGTGGGTCACAGGTGATCTGGGCCACAACGTCCTCAACCAGGAAATCAGAATAATGTTTCCATTCTCTGTGTCAGGCTTATAAGAATCCCTGGCCTTGAACAAGGCATTAAGGTGAATTAGGCATGGCCTGAGGGGTGAACAGGAAGCTCTCTAGATAGTTAGCTGTTTGATCCTGAAAGCTAAACTTCCTTTAAGCACTAGTCAGAGGTAGCCCCTTGGCAGCTCAGTCTCCAAATGGGCTCCCGAAAAAGGGGAGCAGGGGCTGTCTCTGACATGAACTCAGTGGCTGGCTCTTTGATGACCTCCCCCTGAGGGTGGAGAAGCCTGACCAGGCCACAGAGGAGGACTATAAAAGACAGTCCTGATGAGACCTGATAGGCTCCTGGAGGTCCTCCACTCTCAGTGGACTGGGGAAGAGGCATGAGAGGAGATGAGAGAGGAAGGGAAGATGGGATTGGGAGGGGACAAGGGTGGAGCTACAGCTGGGATATAACGTGAATAAACTGTAATAAATAAAAATTATATTTAAAATAATAAAATAAAAAGAACTATTCTTCATAGGATGTTATGGGCTTATTCTAGTGAAGTGTTTTCATTGTGAATGAGTATCTGAATCCCTTAATAGACACTTCTAAGAGCTAAAGATATAACTGAATGATCGAATGCCTTGAGACATTATTTGGGGTGTTGCATTGTGATCTAGATGTTCATAAATAGATGATACTGTTTAATCTTACAGAAGCTTGAGTTAGAAGCATCACTGTTTAACAATGAGAAAGGTGTTTCCTTATTCTCACTTTTGTAATTTTAATTGGTAAGATAAACTAATTCAATAGGATTTTGTAAGAGTTAATGTCAAGAAACATAAGAGTCATAGGCTGTTGCTAATGTTAGTAGCATAATGATACTGACTAGATACTAGACACTTTCTTACTTATTCACATCTCTCCAGTGAGAGTCATAACACAGTGAACTCCAACAGAAAGAACCGCAGAAGTGCTGGAGCAGAACAGTTGTATAATCCCTCCAATGGGTGATAAAACATGAAACTGAGGCCTGTTTGTCTAAGAGTAGAGTGTCCTTATGGACAATTCCAGGGTGGTGTTTTCCTTTATGTGGTATGAGCTGGCATGTCTTCATGAATGATCCCACCACATAAATGCTCCCCTACTGGCGGGGAGGTCAGAAAATAGATGGCAGCCCCTCCACCCCCGATGTAGTATGGAAGGACAGAATTATAAGCAGAATGCAGCAGCTGTTAGAGTACCTTCGCTGTGGGCAGTAAGGTACGCAACTGAAGCAAGTTGTCATCCCAGACAGATTTTTCCCATGTAAGGAAGTAATTGTAAAGGGAAAAGGATGTAAGAACACTGCTCTGTATGTCAGCCTCTGATCTGATAAGGAAGGTGAAGAAAAGGAGGGATGAGATGAAGGTGTTTGCTTTCTGTTTCTTCTGGAATGTGGAGAATAGAAATTAGATCTGTTCCAAAAAGACACTTCCAGGGATCCAAAAATCTTGGAACCAATAGGAAGAATTGGACAATGAGGTGGGAAGGCAGAAGAGTATAGGCAGTAGAAAATGTACCTCAGGTCTCACTTGTAGTACACAGGAAAGGAAAATCCATGATCAACAAGCATATGGGGGCCTCAATAATGGTCTAATACACTGTGACGATCTCAGCATATTCTAGGGTGAACAGCTTGAATTGGAAAAGAGTTTTAAACAAGAATGAAGCTATGGGACATGGCAACAGATGATGCTAAATCTGAATACTGTGTAAATACAAAAATTAAGGGTGTAACTAAAAAGCCATTCCATGCTTCCTTATGACAAAGACTGCATAATCTGAGGCATTATGGGGGAAATTACATTACTCTGTCATAAGAATAATTGGTTATTCTTATGAGAGGTCCTCATATGTATTAGAGCTGGAAGACAATAGAAGAAGGCTATATATTATCCGTCATGAAAGAGGTGACATTTAATACTTAGTACACTGATCCAAATAGCTCTGTGCTCATAGGACACACAAAAGAAGTTAATTTAGCAGGGACCTTTGAAGTATTTATAAGGCCGTGACCTTCACAAGATAGGGGACACTCTGGATGATCTGAGTGATTTGGAATGGCATGCGATCCTAGTTTTCAGGTGACAAAATAGAAAATAGATTCTGATGCTAGGGAGAACTTGTTGATCTACTTAGCAAGTGACAGGCTACTCCCAGCTTGCTTGACCACCTAAGGACTATGGTTATATATCATTTCAGCTGGGCTATTTAGACCCTTTCAGACCATGGAATTTCTGATATTGCCTGTTAAGATGTATCTACAGCAGAAACTATCCTACTAGTTATATGCATTTTATGAAGGTCTGTATACTAGAGACAAAACACATAGGTAAGTTATATTCTCATCACCCAAAATGCAACCTTTGTACATAAAATGCCACCTACTTATGAATACAGCCCCTCCTTGTTCCTTGGAAGGGTCAGTAGTATCATTGCTATTTGAAGCTTATGTTTCCAGAGCTTCATGTTTCACGGTAACAACTTATCTCCTTTAGCACTAACATACCTCTTGATGGGTACCTTATCTCCTTCCCTCAATTTAAATAAAGTCTGGGGCTTTCTTTGAGTTATAAAATCATTATAGTTGTTTCAATATTGTTACAGTAAAACTTATCTAATCAAAATTGTAAGCTCTCCCAGACCTCTTCTATTTTGAAAAGGTTGTGACCCTGTAATACTCTGAATGTCCCTGCTAAATGACGTCCTTTTATGTCCTGCAAGCACATAGCTATTGGGATCAGTGGATTGGGGCATCAAACATCACCTGTTTCTGACTGATATTGTATGTCCCTTCCAGCCCCTGATACTCATGAGGACCTCTCTGATAATAAGCAAGTATTCTTCATTACTCATATGACCCAGTAATGTAAGTTCTCCCATGAGATGACACACCAGATGTCACCTAGCATAACACCCTCAGCTGACAGAGGGTGAAATTCAGGCTCATGGTAGAGGGGAGAAGGCCAGTTTCTCCCTGTGGGAGCTGGCTAGGAGCGTGAGAAGCAGGATCTTAGAAGCCAGCTTTGTTCTCACAACTGCCTCTGCCTTTTCTGTGCTACGATCTTCTACTGGATGTGATTCTCACAACCTTTTTAAAACAATATCAAATCTGGAAAACATGCTCATCTTTGTGGTAATTGCAGAGAAAACAAAACAAATCATCCTCTTATTTGGCATACCTTAAACTATGATATTGTAAAATCTTTGCCAGAACACCCATTAGATCATGCGACTCCAATCAATTTCTCAGATCTAGTTGACAAATTCAAATATTTACTTACTTCTTCATCCAAACCTTTTACTCCTGCCCTATTTACAGGCTTGGTGTTGCCATAGCTCCAACAATTTAATGGGAAAATTAAATGAAAGGTGGCCTAGTTTTCTTTCTTTGTTTTTAAAATTATGAAAGTCCAGAAGTTGAATAAGTTAAAAATCTTCCTGACATTGCTCCAATAATCCCCAGAAATTCCAAATTGATCCTTCAGTGACAGGTAATCCTTTTAGATGTCAACTTCAATTTCCTTTATTTAAAAAAAATATATGATTTTTATGTACCTTCTAGACGTTCTGGAGAATGGATCTCAAATATGGAAGGGACCATTTCCAGGTTGTTGCAAAGGAGACCACAGACCAACAAATTCGTAGTATGCTCCCTGCCTGACTCCTCACTGTGAATCACCAACTAGACCCTTTTCACAGTCACTGACCTCTACTCCCTGATGAGCCCATCCCCAGAGCCCCAGAATCCAGAGACTGCCCAGCCTGGTATCCTACGTAGGTTCTAGGCTGAACACTGACCCCATTGTTATAGAAGGACTTGTAACCACTGATGCACACAAGACCAGCACTAGAATTCCTCAAGGCTACTTTTCCAAACATTACCACTGAGAAGTAAAACAACTCAGTAGGACTGAAGCGGGAGAGCATTCTTTTAAGCCTGTAAAGGACTGGACCCATCAAGTCAACATCTAGCACCTTTATGTTAGAGCTGTACGGAGCTTGTGTGGGTTCAATCGCTACTGGAAAATTCCATTCTTATGGTTCCACCTACTGATAGGCAATCCTTCTTCCCAGCCAACTTACCCAGTACTTTCCAAAAGACTTCCAGACATCATTTTTTATGAATCCTGAGCTTTACTCCACGCATTGTATGGTACCCTGCATACATCTCCTGTCATGCAGTCTGTAATGAGCATTTTGTAAATATCAGCTAAGCCCACACTAGAGGATTAAGGACAGGAATTGCAGTTTCAAGGCTCCCCTCACCCCAGAACCTTGGCATCTTAGACTGGAAGCTCATCCACATTGAACTTCAAAGTTAAGCTATTGCACAGGTGGTCAGGTCTGGGAAATTCCCAAATGTGAGAAGGAAGACATGAGTGGAGTTCGTTTTTCCATAGGTCCTGTGGTTTCCTCTCCATCTCCTTTGATTTACTTAATGGTTCAAAAGATATCTTAAGCCTCACTGCTGTGGGGAGATTTTCTATTCTTCTCTCTCATCTAAAAGTGCTAACTTGCTTCTCCCTTCCTCAGCACAAAACTGGAGGTTCTGATGAGTAAGCATTAAAAAGTATTCGTTGCTGCATGCCATTTTAGTCGGTTATACCACAACAAGGCTGTGGGAAAGATGTTTGAAAATGTAGCTAGCCATTCCAAGAAAAATAAATGTATGCAAAATAAATGCCAGGGGGATGGAGTAGATTTTACCCAGTAACTGCTCCTGAGAATTAATAGTTCTGAATGAAATCACTACAAGGGGTCATGTTTAGAGATCTTGAGAGCTAAGTAAGCATGTGCACAGCAGATCAGTCTTTTCTTTGTGCCTGAACTGGCATGTGACAGTAGCATGTATTTGCAGCTCCACATGCTGTTTGGAGACGTGTATTCACTGTGGAATGATTACATCAGGATAATTAGTTGTCTATCATTTCCTACACATCTTGTTTTTTTTTTCTTTTCTATGAGAACATTAGAAATCCTCTCTGCTAGCTATTTTGAAATCCCAACTCCATGATAATTATTTTTAACTACTGTCACCATGCTGTGTAATCTTGGCTATGGGGTAGCTGCAGCACCTAGGTCAGAGCTACCTTAGAGAATCTTTGTGTTCCTTCTGTAGGATTTAGAACTTACTAGCGCAGAGTCTGAGGAAATGCCAAATGCAAAGTCTCCCAAAAGATGAACTGACCAAAACACAGCATCTGGAGGTAGCTGGGTTGGAAGTAAGCCAAAGGAAATGAGGCCAGGGAAATGAATGGGTCCCTGAGCTCATGCTGGAACAAATGGTGGGGGGGAGGGGGCTCAGGGAAGCGCTGGCTGTGGGATTCCATAGAGTTCACAGAAACTGTCACATGCTGAAATCAGTGTGGGCCACAGGAAGGTTCTGCACACTGTCATCTGTAACACTTTTACTGAGGCTTGTGGCAAGAAGGTACAAGTATGGCACAGCGAACCTGTTTCCAAAGATGTCTCCCAGAGACAGCCTCGCTCATCTCACTTATATATCAGGGACATGCATTAATGAAATGCAAAGCCCACTGTTGTCCACTCACAGAAAACACAGGCCATAATGGGTATACAGGAGACTGGACAGACACACATTAGAAAACGAAACTGCCCCAAGCTAAAGGAGAGGCCAATTAGAATACATGAGGCCTACAGAACACCCAACAAATTTGACCAGAAAAGAAAATCCTCCTGCCACATAATAATCAAAACAGTAAGTATACAGAACAAAGAAAAAATACTAAAAGCTGCAAGGGAAAAAGGTGAAGTAACATATAATGGCAAACCCATTAGAATCACACCTGACTTTCAACAGAGACAGAAGGGCCTGGATGGATATCATGCAGACCCTAAGAGAACACAGATGTCAGCCCAGGCTACTATACCCTGCAAAACTCTCAGTCCTCATAGATGGAGAAAACAAGATATTCAATGACAAAAACAAATTTCAACAATACCTACAAACAAATCCAGCATTACAGAAGACACTAGAAGGGAAAATACAACCCAGGAAAACTAGCTACATCCAAGAAAACACAGGAAATAAATAACCTCACTTCAGTAAAACAAAAAGCAACCAAGCACACAACCTGATGACCACAGCCAACAGCAAAATCAAGGAATCTAACAGCCACTGGTCATTAATCTCTCTCAACATCAATGGACTCAACTCTCCAATAAAAAAGACACAGATTAACAGAATGGATATGTAAACAAAACCCAGCAATTTGTTGCATACAAGAAACACACCTAAGACACAAAGATAGACATTACCTGAGGGTAAAGGGTTGGAAGACGTCTTTCCAAGCAAACGGACCCAAGAAGCAAGCAGGAGTAGCCATTCTAATATCTGATAAAATAGACTTTCAACCAAAATTAATCAAAAGAGATGGGGAAGGACACTTCATACTCATCAAGGGAAAATTCCACCAGGAAGACAACACAATCCTGAACATCTATGCCCCAAATACAAGGGCACCCACATTTGTGAAAGAAACATTGATAAAATTTAAAGCACATATAGATCCCCACACATTAATAGTGGGAGACTTCAACACCCCACTCTCAACAAAGGACAGGTCAACAAAACAGAAATTAAACAAAGAAACAATATCTCTGACAGAGGTCATGAATCAAATGGACCTAACAGACATTTACAGAACTTTACACCCAAACATAAAAGAATTTACCTTCTTCTCAGCACCTCATGGAACCTTCTCCAAAATAGACCATATAGTGGGTCACAAAGCAAGCCTCAACAGATACAAGAAGATTGAAATAATCCCTTGTATCTTGTCTGATCACCATGGAATAAAGCTGGACCTCAACAATAACAGAAATAGCAAAAAGCCTACACACATGGAAACTGAACAACTTGTTACTAAATGACAGCTGGATCAGGGAAGAAATAAAGAAAGAAATTAAAGTCTTTCTAGAAATCAATGAAAATGAAGACACAACATACCCAAACTTGTGGGACACAATGAAAGCAGTGCTAAGAGGAAAGTTCATAGCACTAAGTGCCTTCAAGAAGAAATTCGAGACAGCTCATTCAAGCACCCTAATGGCTCACTTAAAAACCTTAGAAAAAGAAGAAGCAGACACACCAAGAAGGAGTAGATGGCTGGAAATAATCAAACTCAGGGCTGAAATCAAACAATTGGAAACAAATAAAACAATTCAAAGAATCAATGAAACCAAGAGCTGGTTCTTTGAGAAAATCAACAAGATCGACAAACCCTTAGCCAAGCTAACTAAAAGGCAGAGAGACACCACCCAAATCAACAAAATCAGAAATGAAAAGGGGGATATAACTACAGACACTGAGGAAATCCAAACAATCATTAAGACTTACTTCAAAAGTCTATATGCCACAAAATTTGAAAATCTAAATGAAATGGACAATTTTCTTGATCGATTTGACTTACCAAAGCTGAACCAGGACCAGGTAAATCAACTAAATAGACCTATATCCCCCAAAGAAATAGAAGCGGTCATCAAAAGTCTCCGATCCAAAAAAAGCCCAGGACCAGATGGCTTCAGCGCAGAATTCTACCAGACCTTCAAAGAAGAGCTAACACCAATTCTCTTCAAACTATTCCACAAAATAGAAACAGAAGGAACATTACCAAACTCATTCTATGAAGCCACAGTCACCTTGGTACCTAAACCTCACAAAGACTCAACAAAAAAAGAGAATTTCAGGCCAATTTCCCAAATGAACATTGATGCAAAAATACTTAATAAAATACTTGCAAAACGAATCCAAGAACACATCAAAGATATTATCCATTATGACCAAGTAGGCTTCATCCCAGGTATGCAGGGGTGGTTCAATATACGGAAATCCATCAATGTGATCCACCATATTAACAAACTGAAAGAAAAAAAACACATGATAATCTCCCTAGATGCTGAAAAAGCATTTGACAAAATCCAACATCCATTCATGTTCAAAGTCTTGGAGAGATCAGGGATACAAGGCACATATCTAAACATAGTAAAGGCGATATACAGCAAGCCTATAGCCAACATCAAACTGAACGGAGAGAAACTTAAAGCAATCTCACTGAAATCAGGGAGAAGACAAGGCTGCCCACTCTCTCCATATCTCTTCAACATAGTTCTGGAAGTCCTTGCTAGAGCAATAAAACAGTTGAAGGAGATCAAGGGGATACAAATTGGAAAGGAAGAAGTCAAATTATCACTATTTGCAGATGATATGAGAGTATACGTGAGTGACCCCAAAAACTCTACCACGGAACTCCCACAGCTGATAAACACCTTCAGCAAAGTGGCTAAATACAAAATTAACTCAAAAAAATCAGTAGCCCTCCTGTATACAAAATACAAAAGGGCTGAGAAAGAAATTAGGGAAACAACACCCTTCACAATAGCCACAAATGACATAAGGTACCTCGGAGTAACACTAACCAAGGAAGTAAAAGACTTGTATGAAAAAAATTTCAAATCTCTGAAGAAAGAATTAGAAGAAGATATGAGAAGATGGAAAGATCTCCCATGCTCATGGCTTGGCAAGATTAACATAGTAAAAATAGCCATCTTACCAAAAGCAATCTACAGATTCAATGCAATGCCCATCAAATTACCAACACAATTCTTTACAGACCTGGAAAGAAAAATTCTCAACTTCATATGGAATAACAAGAAACCCAGAATTGCTAAAACAATCCTCTGCAATAAAAGATCTTCTGGAGGTATCTCCATCCCTGATCTTAAGTTGTACTATAGAGCAACAGTTTTAAAAACTGCATGGTACTGGCATAGAAACAGAATGGTGGATCAATGGAACCGAACAGAGGACCCAGAAATAAACCCACACACTTATGGACACCTGATCTTTGACAAAGACGCCAAAACCATACAATGGAAAAAAGATAGCATCTTCAACAAATAGTGCTGGTCTAACTGGATGTCTACATGTAGAAAAATGCAAATAGATCCATACTTATCACCCTGCACAAAACTGAAGTCCAAGTGGATCAAAGACCTCAACATAAAACCAGACACATTAAATTGGCTTGAAAAAAAAGTGGGTAATACCCTAGAACTCATTGGTTCAGGAGAAAACTTCCTGAACAGAACACCAACAGCACAGGATCTAAGAACAACAATCAATAAATGGGACCTCATGAAACTGAAAAGCTTCTGTAAAGCAAAGGACACCGTCATCAAAACAAAGCGACCGCTTACAGATTGGGAAAGAATCTTCACCAACCCTTTATCTGACAGAGGACTCATACCCAGTATATATAAAGAACTAAAGAAGCTGAAAAGCAGCAAACCAAGTAATCCACTTAAAAAATGGGGAACAGAGCTAAACAGAGAATTCTCTGTAGAGGAATACCGAATGGCAGAGAAGCAGTTAAAGAAATGCTCAACCTCACTAGCCATTAGGGAAATGCAAATCAAAACAAACCTGAGATTTCACCTTACACCCATGAGAATAGCCAAGATCAAAAACTCAAGTGACAACACATGCTGGAGAGGTTGTGGAGAAAGGGGAACCCTTCTCCACTGCTGGTGGAAATGTAAACTTGTACAACCACTCTGGAAATCAATCTGGCGCTTTCTCAGACAACTAGGAATAGCGCTTCCTCAAGATCCAGCCATACCACTCCTGGGCATATATCCAAAAGAGGCTCAAGTACACAAAAAGGACATTTGCTCAACCATGTTTGTAGCAGCTTTATTTGTAATAGCCAGAAGCTGGAAACAACCCAGATGCCCCTCAACTGAAGAATGGATGCAGAAATTGTGGTACATCTACACAATGGAATATTACTCAGCAATGAAAAATAAGGAAATCATGAAATTTGCAGGTAAATGGTGGGATCTGGAAAGGATCATCCTGAGTGAGTTGTCCCAGAAGCAAAAAGACACACATGGTATATACTCACTCATATAGACATACAACATAGGACAAACCCACTAAAACCTGTGCATCTAAAGAAACTAAGCAAGAGAGAGGACCCTAACTAAAATGTCCAATCCCCATCCGGAAAGGCAAAGAGGATGGACATCAGAAGAAGAAGAAAATAGGAAACAACCTAGGAACCTATCACAGAGGGCCTCTGAAAGCCTCTGCCCTACAGACTATCAAAGCAGATGCTGAGCCTGATGGGCAACTGTTGGGCAGAGTGAATGGAATTTTAGGTAAGAACTGGGAAATAGTAAGAGCTGGAGAGGACAGGGTCTCCACAAGGAGAGCAACAGAACCAGAAAATTTGAACACAGGGAACTTCCCAGAGACTCATACTCCAACCAAGGACTATTCATAGAGATAACCCAGAACCCCTGCACAGATGTAGCCCAGGGCAGTTCAGAGTCCAATTGGGTTACATAGTAATGTGAAGAGGGACTGCCTCTGACATAATCTGATTGGCCTGCTCTTTAATCACCTCCCCCTGGAGGGGAGCAGCCTTACCAGGCCATAGTAGAGGACAATGCAGCCACTTTTGATGTGAACTGATAGACTAAGATCAGAAAGGAGAGGAGAACCTCCCTTATCAGTGGACTTGGGGAGTGGCATGCAAGCAGAGGGAGGAGGGAGGGTGGGATTGGGAGGGGAGGAGAGAGGGGCTTATGAGGGGATGCAGAATGAATGAAGTGTAATTGATGAAAAATTTATTGAAGCAGGACATTCGCCCCAAGCATGGTTGGATACCATAAAAAGCTAAAATGTTATGCTCAGGATGCGAGGCTAAGCATTGCACTCAGGGTCAGCCGCTTTGGACCCAAAGAAGAGCATGTCTGATTGCATGCGGGTTGATACCCCAGGTCCCGCCTCTGAGAAAAAGGTATCTAACGGGTCTGATGCTCTTTGGGTGGATGACACCTAAATGAACATCGGTACAAAGTCCCAATTTATTTCTAATATCAGAGATCAGACCTCTACTCTTGCCTGATGCATCTAAAACAAAAGGGGGAACTGTAGAGAGCTGCGGAATGCTGTGCCTTAAAGATGGAGCTGGTTTCCGCCTTCCACCTTCCCGATGGTGAGTGCTCTCTGTCACGAACAATTCCACATTTGGCTAAGGCTGAGGATCTGGCTTGCTTCCATGTATGTGGACCTATCTGCATTGCCCACGTGGCACACCTGGGTTGGCTACCCAGAGGCTATTTAAGCTGTGGGCTGGCTTTCCCCAGGTTCAGATGATTGTTCAAGGTTCCTGAATAAACTGCATTGAAAAAAAAAAAAGGGGGAAAAATAATTTAAGAACCTTAAAGGACTTTCAAAAGTGGAGGAAAACATGGAGTTAGTCAATTTACATGGAGCACGTCTCGCCCCTGGGGGCAATGGTCTCCTGAACCTACTCAGACCTCAGACTCCACCACTGCTAGTTCTAGAACTGATGCAGGATGTTCCAACGAGGGGGTTAAGGCTTCTCATAATATTTCCTATAAACCCACACTTGTTTGTTTATATCCCCCATTTTTATTCATTATTAGCCAGATAGAACCAAGTAATTGTGGTAATGATACTTGCTTTTTTGCCCAATGCTGGAATGCTAGTGAATTTAGGTATGCCCTAGTTACTCTCATGCCTCGCTGGGTGCCTGTGCCTGTTGATGCCCCTCACGCTATGATTCTCTTCAGACAGAAAAGGGATCTTGGAACTACAGCCACCATTGTTACTGCCATCTCATTGGCGGCTGTTGGAGCTACCACCGCGGCATTAGCCATGAGTCATACTGTGCAGACTGCTCAGACCCTGAATAATCTTTTAGCCAATGTAGCTCATGCCTTAGATGTACAAAAAGGAATTAATGCTCAACTAAAAGGAGGCTTGATGGTGTTCAATCAGAGGATTGACCTCGTGCAGGAGCAAATTGATACCCTATGGCAAATCGCTCAACTTGGCTGTCAATGGAATTATGCTGGACTTTGTGTCACTAGCATATAATATGAGAATTTTTCCCGTGCTGCCAATCTATCTAAACAATTGTCTAGCTATATTTTAGGTAATTGGACTGGAGAATTCGATACTACGATGGAGCAGCTGAGAGTGGCCATTGTCACGGTAAATTCTACCAGAGTGGACACAGGACTAGCCACAGGATTATCATCATGGATTGCTTCAGCCATGGATCATCTGAAGGAATGGGCGGGCATGGGAGCGTTAGCAGGCCTTCTGGTGTTGGTCTCCTTGGTTTGCCTGTGGTAAAAATGCAAGATTAGAGTCTCACAACAGAGTAATGCAGCCATGACCACTCAGGCCTTTACAGCCATTGAAGCAGGACAGTCTCCCCAAGCATGGTTGGCTACCATAAAAAGCTAAAATGTTAAGCTCAGGATGCGAGGCTAAGCACTGCACTCAGGGTCAGCCACTTTCGACCCAGAGAAGAGCATGTCTGATTGCATGCGGGTTGATGCCCCAGGTCCCGCCTCTGAGAAAAAGGTATCGGACGGGTCTGATGCTCTTTGGGTGGATAACACCTAAATGAACATCAGTACAAAGTCCCAAATTATTTCTAATATCAGAGATCAGACCTCTACTCTTGCCTGATGCGTCCAAAACAAAAAGGGGGAACTGTAGAGAGCTGCAGAATGCTGTGCCTTAAAGATGGAGCTGGTTTCTGCCTTCCACCTTCCCAATGGTGAGTGCTCTCTGTCACGAACCATTCCACATTTGGCTAAGGCCGAAGATCTGGCTTGCTTCCATGTATGTGGACCTATCTGCATTGCCCACATGGCACACTGGGGTTGGCTACCCAGAGGCTATTTAAGCTGTGGGCTGGCTTTCCCCAGGGTCAGATGAGTGTTCAAGGTTCCTGAATAAACTGCATTGAAAACAAAAAAAGAAAGAAAAGAAAACAAAACTGTACCTATGGAGATGGAAGGTGATACAGGTCACATTGCTTATACTGGTGTAGTTCTGCCCGGAGCCCGGGCTGTTGTGTTTGTAGCAACAAACACAAGGAAGACTATGCTATGGGGATTGGCAGGGGTTGTCAGGAGATATGACAATGTCTTATTCAGAAACATGTGCAAATGAGATAGACTGTTTCAAAGCGTAAAAAAAAATAATTAGTGCAAAATCTACGAGAGTGGCTAACTCTGTGAGACAGTCACTGTGACTGCATCACAGATGCCACCAGCCCTAAGGGACACCACTAGCCTTTTCACCACACATACTCGCTGTACCCTCTATTTTCATCTAATATTGGTTGTTCCTGGAGTGCTGGGGACATAATGCAGGGCTCTGTAGGCACTAGCCACACCCTTGTCAACACACCACTTTATTTGTACCATATGTTTCAGTGCAACATACCAAAACCAGGAAAGAAAAACAGGAAGGACTAGCTTCTCTCCAGCATGGACACTGGGGAGCACTTCCTCTGATGTCAAGAGATCAGGCACTGACACTCCTCTCGTCCTACGTGCTCCATCTCAGAAATGAGTTATGGAAAGAAGAAATACTGGTTTTGAAAATGAAAGTATCTGAGAGTAAGCAAGGTGGAGTCACCTGGCCCACATTCACATCATAGATGCAGCTATTCAAGCTGGAGCCATATCTCATTTCCCTCCCTGCCAGTCAGCATTGGCAATCTTGGAATACATTCCTTGTAGAGAAGGGTGGGTTGCTGTAATCTGAACCTGAATCTAGAGTAAACCTTGTGTTGTCCCTGGAATCAGTCTCATGGCCCCAAACTATAGACCAGGCCTCTATTTTATTCTCTCTCTCTGTCTTGAGAGAGATTACAGTCCTGTGTCAATAAGAGCCCCATTGATGCCTCAGATGTTACTTTGATTCCACCTCATTTCACAGGGCACATGTTGCCTCCTTTTCATGATCACATACTCAGTGATCAGAAATCCTAGGACACGTGAATGTTTGAAAACACAAACTAGCTTCAAATATTTTATTGTCTGTAGGTTGACCAGAGTAAAGTATTCAGCCTACTTGATCACTGACTTTCTCAACACTTCCCCTAACTGAAAATCACTTATTTTCCTGTTTGGCCCACATGTGGCCACTGTAACCAACATTCTCTTTGTCACCTACCTCACTGTTGTAGCGGAAAGACCATACAGTTGCTGAAAGTTGCTTTGTTGTCATAATTTAACTATTAAACCATAATGGAAAAATTGTTATTTGCTTCCTCTTTTAAAGTATTAAGCAGGATAAGTTAGAAGGACCAGGGAGGGTACAGACATTTGTAACTATGATGTGCCATTCTAGGAGACAATTGAATGATGCTGTTAAGTTTTTTATTCAGCTTGTTTTAGGAAAAAAAATCATAATATAATTTGGGCTCCCAGGTATTTTTGTTTGTTTGTTTGTTTTAGAAATTCAAAGATCACCATTTTTTTCTGTCCCCCACTTTTATTTATTTTTTTTATTAATTACAGTTAATTAATTAATTAATTCACTGCATTGATTTCTTTGCTGGATGACTATAAAGCGAGCAGTTCAAGGACAAAGCAATCTAGGTGATGGGTGGATTCTGAGGATGAAGTTAAATGGCAGCCAATAGTAGGTACTGATGAATGCAGTCAGCAACTTCTGCTCCTTCCCAGGGCATTCTGGGAAGTTTCCTCTCCAGGCAGTTCTTTTACACAAGCCATACAGGGTGGATTTTCCACCTTTGTCTTTTTCTTATATTCTGAGTCTCATGGAGAAATAATCTGAAGACCTAAAGATTACTAGTGAACATTTTGCTTCTACACCTGACACCTGAAGAACCCAAGACTTCGTGTTTTTTCAAAATCTGTCAAGTCCAAACATTGCTGCCTGTATCTGCATGAGTGTTGGCTTATCCACTGGAGAATGGGTACCCAGTGCTTTAATGGCTGCTCATTGCCTAAGGGGAGAATCTAGTTACTTGTAGTCCTGGAATCTGAGGGCCTTGGTGGCTTGATGTCAACTGAACTGAGCAGTATCTTTTTCCAAATGAGTCTTTCAAGCCACTCTTGAGCAACAGGGCATCAGAATCCCTGGAACTAAAGTCAAATGCAGCTATGGGATGTCTCACATGGGTGCTGAGAACAGAAAAAAAGTCCTCTGCAGCAGCAAGTGCTGTTAACCACTGAACCATTTCTCCAGTCCCAGGTCCTGTGCTTTGATGTGTCTCTGAGTCTCTTCTTCTATCTCTCACACATGGGCTCATATGTCTAATTCTCTTTTGGGACCACCTCCTCTCCCCGTCCTTAATCTTTTAAACATTAGGTGAGTGTCACACATCTGTGAGTCTTTCTTTGACTCTTCCAATCATAATAACGTTAAGAAGTCAGGAATCTCTCATCTCTTAACCATGAACAGAGACATATCATCAGTGCTGGGTGGAGAACCCCCAGGGCAGGGTTTTAGAAACATTAGGCTATCTGAAAGGTGAGAGAGTGCCCCCTGGTGGTTGGCAGAAAGCCTGGAGCTAAGCCACTGAGGCAGGTGGATCTCAAGACCTTGAGACCTTAAGAAGATTCTTGTTGCCATCAGCTCTCATAGGCTACGACAACAGTGAGGCAAATAACCCTAGAGCAGTGTTGGCGACACTGCACTGCATGCATGTCCTTGTCAGAGTAATGGCCTCTCTGGTCAGACCCCTTGGGGATCCCTTCTTTTGTGCTCCTTCCCAATGGAACTGCAGATGCAGGAATTGGCCACTTCATCTTAATTTGAAAGATCAAACACCAATCCTGCTAAATCTAGAATAAAGGACTAAACTTAGAACTAAGGCAGAAAGTCTTGAACTCATTTTCAGCTGTTATTTTCTTTAAATCACTCTATAAATCTTCATATTTTCATCACTAACTTCATATACATATCTCTCTTCCTCTCTCTCAACATTCATTTTTTATTAAATAAATCATAACTTTTATGGGAAGCTGTCTTTACAGACTGTAAGGTACATTTCCAAAGCAAGGGCTTTGTAAAAAGAGATATTATCAATAAATCTCTATTTATTCAGCAGTAGAGTGAATCGTCATGTCCTTCTCATAAGTTTTCATTTATATGATGCTTCAGCCATTTTCAAGTAAATAATATGAGTTGATTAAAATCATTGCTTTATAATTATGATTGTTGTCACCTTGAAAATTTATAAACGTCATGCACCTATGCTTCAAAGTATATTCACATAAGGAAATCTCCTTTGGTGACATTATGCCCTTTTGAGAAAGTAGAGGAGTAACTTGATAATTTTAAAAAGGTGACTTCTGTTGCCATCCTCCTTATGGGGCATTACCAAGCGTCCAGGCATGGTTTCTGGGGCACACAAATGGTACCTTCTGCACTTCCATGCCATCACTGATACTAGACTGTCTCCAGCTATTTAGTAGTTATAAATGCCATTAGACATTTTTTTATGAAGGCTTGTTGGATGTTTCTCCTTTGTGATTGGTAGAGAACACTGTGTTACGAAAGTGGCAAAGTACTTTTTACTGCCAGTATAGGCTCAGGGGAAGGCTTGTAGCTTGCTTTCTGTTTTAGCTTCTTGGTTGACTTATTTGATTAACTTAACAGGATCAGAAATCACCTAGGAGATAAACCTCCAGGCCCACTTGTGAGAAATTGTCGGGTTTGGGCTAATTTTGGGTGCATGGCTGTGAGGAATTATCTTGATTAGGTTAATCAAGGTGGGCAGACTTATTTTACCTTTAAGCAGCTTCATTCTAAGTTCTATAGTTCAGGGGTGAAAAAAGAAGAAGAAAGTGAGCTGAAAAATTCCAATCCCAAGTAGAAAAGTACACACACATGAAAATGTGGCCAGTTCACTGGATTTACAAAAAGAAATAGGTAGAAACTATTCCCTATGAAGGCCATATGTGGAGTTAATGACTACACATCAACTATTGCAAATATGTGCCAAAAATACTAACGGAGACTATTAATAAAATCATAATGAAGATCAGAACTGCATATGAACTCATAACCAATATAATTAAAGGGAGATTCTGAAAGTATACAAAGTAAAATTCGGGAGCTCAAAAGTTCAATAACAAAAGTCAACAGCATATCTGAGTGACTGCATGAACACACACATACACAGACAGGTATGCACACACACACACACAGGAAATGAGCAGGACTCTGTAGGAAGATTAAACCTCTTCTCAGACTACCATTCTGATAAGTGCTTTTCTTCGGCACACATGTGCAATGTGATCTCAAAGAGTATGTGTATCTTCATATTCTCCCCAATGTTTTGCTGGGATCTAAAAACAGGAGCATTGTCAGATGTTGTCCATTCGTTTCATCAGAGCTCTTCAGTGGGGTAAACAGATCAAAACACTGTCTTCAAAGTGCCAAAGAAGACAAGCCATTAGAATGGAAATGAATTGCTACAGGTCAATGCTATAGGCAGAGCAATGACAATGGAGTCGACCTTCACAATCTCTACTCTGGATATTTCTTGTTCACCTACTCAGCTTCGCCAGTCATGGGGCAGCTGCAAATCAGAACTACAAAGAGATATCTCCTCGCCCCATCAGAAGGACTGTTACCAAAAAGACCAAGGGGCTGGAGGAAGGCTTGGTGGTTATAGGCTTTCACTGCTTTTGCAGAGGAAGACCTGTGTTGGTTCTCAGCACACAAGTCAGGTGCCTGACAACTGGCTGTTACTCCAGGCTCAGGGGTTCTGATACCCTTTTCTTGACATCATCGGCATCTGTACACATAAACACAAGATGAAAATAACAATTACTGCTTTCATACATACATAGTGTAGAAGTTCCTGAAAACCTAAAATTATCCTATGATTTATCTTACTCGGTTATATATGCAAAAGGAATGAAGTCAGTCTGCTGAAGAGACACCTCCTCTCCTTGTTCAGCATGGCGTCATTCGTGATATGAAAGGTACGGCGGCAGCTGATACGATCACGGGTGGGTGTGTGTACTTTTTAAAATACGAGTGATGTACAAGGACGCACTATTTAGAAATGGAAAGGTCAAATCCTGTTATTTGAAACAACACGGATGAACTGAAGGATGAGAGGCTAAACGACGAAAAGCAAACACAGGAAGGGAAACATCACTTGACTTTAGGCTGACCTCAGATGTGCAGCTATGAGAAGCTGGGGAGGCAGGAACAAGGGCCACTGGTTTACTAGTACACATCTGAAGGTCTGTGGGAGTGATGAACTCCAGTAGCCTGTTGTACACCAGGCTAACCGTGTTTAACAGTGTTGTAACGAATGTGTCTTGATAGCTGGAAGAAACTATTTCAAATAAGTTATACATGCATGAAGTCACAAATATGCTAATTACCTTGATTCAGTCATTACTCTGTGTATATATGATTCTTGAAGAGCATACTATGCCCCATGAATGCGCGCAATCACTTTGTGTCAATTAAAAACACAATAAAAATGACACTGTAATGTATGATAGTACTTATGATTATCAGTCTGGGGATTTAAAAAGAGTATGAATAATGCATTAAGAAATTACTAAGAAAGTGGTTAGTAAGCAAAAATGGACAAAGTGAGCAGATGGGTTGCAACAGTGTGAAATCACCAAAAAGAAATATTAGAGATTTTTAAAAAAAATGTCACAGGTAGGAGGAAATTTTTATGATGTCTTACTTGTATGTGTGTAATGTCGATATGTATATATTTGATTGTGTACACCTGTGCAATTGACTCACATGGATGTGCATGTACATGTGTGTAGAGGTTAGAATTCTATGTTAGGTCTCTCTGTGATCATGGTCCATCTTATGTTTCTACACAGGCTCTGTTCTGAACCAAGAGCTTCTCCATTTCACTAGACTGGATGGTCTAATGAATCCCAGGGATGAGTCTATCCACTCCCATCCCTGTGCTGGTATCATAAATGCTTCCTCCATGCCCGGTTTTATGCAGCTACTGAGGATCCAAACTCGTATTCTCACGCTTGTGTAGCAGGCAGTTTACTGACTGAAGCATTGGCCCAGGTCTGGATTGTGATCTTCGTAGAGAGGACCCATGGACACTTATAAATCCTCAGCCAAATAGGAAGAGGCAAATACAGAAAAGCCTACCGATGACATCAGTCACACTTACTGGTGGGCCACTGCATTCTGTCTTTTTAAGGTTAGCTATAAAGTAAGAGTTGCTTTTCATTGTCTCACAGAAAACCCTCCTTAGGTGTGACAAGAAAGCAAATGGCAATAAGGCACACACATGTTATGATGGCAAGAAGAACAAAACATTATTCGGAAATATTCCATAAAGGAAATCTCAAAGAGTCTACAATAATCCTGGAACTAATAATAAATGATGGTAAAAGAGCTTAGGGTTCAAAAGTCCGTGGGTTACAATGACAGTTGTAAGTAATAAAGATAAAAATATTTTACAGAATCTGAGAACACTACAAAAAAAAAAAGTCTGAAATACAAGAATAAATGTAAAGAGAGCACCTTTGGTAAGACCAGGAGAGGACAGAAGCTCCACAAGGAGAGCAACAGAACCAAAATCTGGGCACAGGGGTCTTTTCTGACACTGATAGTCCAACCAAGGACCACTCATGGAGATAACCTAGAACCCCTGCACAGATGTAGTTCAGTGTCCAAGTGGGTCACATAGTAATGGGAAGAGGGACTGTCTCTGACAGGAACTGATTGGCCTGCTTTTTGATCACCTCCCCCTGAGGGGGAAGCAGCCTTACCAGGCCACAGAGGAAGACAATGCAGCCAGTCCTGATGAGAACTCATAGACTTGGATCAGAAGGAAGGAGAGGAAGACCTCCCCTCTGAGTGGACTGGAGGGAGGGGCATGATTGGAGAAGGGAAGGAGCGGTGAAGTTGGGAGGGGAGGGGAGAGGGAGCTACAGAAGAGATACAAAGGGAATAAAGTGTAATTAATAAGAATTAAAATAAAAAATATTTAAAAAATGTAAACAAAGAAATATTCCATGATAGCTAGGAAGAACCACTGTCGAGATGTAAGTTCTTCCCATTTGGTCTATAGACTCAGTGAAGTTCCTGTCGGGATTCAAAAGAGTGAATGTGCACATGTGCTCACTTGTGTGCTAAAAAGACTCCAAAGCAAAATATATGGAAAACAAATGCCTAGAATAGGCACTATGGTCCCCAAACACAAAATATAAAAGCTAATACTGCCCTACTTTAAGACTAACAGTAAATAAAACAGTGATATTAGGCAAGAGTGGACAAAAGATTAACAGAACCAAATAGAATCTAAAGAGATTCCCTCCTCCTCACAGATCTAGTAAATAGATCTTTAATGAAAGCAAAAGGATCTTCTTTTCAACAAACAATTCTGAGAAAACTCGGCATTCACATGCCAGAGCATGAATTTAAACATGTGCTTTGTACCTTTAGAAAAATTTATTTGGAATACAGTTAAAATTATGAGACTTTTAGAAGATAATGCAGGGAGAAATTGGTAGCACTGTTTTGAGCGATGGCTGATTAAATGCAACACTTTAAGCCTGGTACATGGGAAAAATAGATAATCTTGAAGATATTGAAGGGAAAACCTCAACTTTGATGTTATCAAGAGAAGAAAAAGGCAAACCACAAAGTAAGAGGGAAATATCTCAAAAGACACATGTACAAATATAATTCGCAGATCTCAACCCTTTTTTGTAAAAAAAAAAAATCATTTTTAAGTTCACATTTAAGAAAACCTTTCATTTATTCTTTGACAATTTCACACATGTCCACAATGAATCTTCATGATATCCATCATTAACCCACATTCTGCTGCCCCCAAACACCTGGCAATACATCTATTTCCCACCTTTATATCTTGTCCTCCTCCTCTCCATCTTAATTATGTCACCCACTGAATGCAATTACTGCTCCTGTTAGAATGCCAACTGACCTTCTTGGCTTGACCCTGTACGGGTATTGTATAGGTAACCACAGCTGCAGTTAGTTCAGAGAAATGCAATACACGAAGCATTATGCACACCCACTCTCCATGCTTTGCCTGGTTATGAGCCTCTGTGTTAACTACTGACCACAGAGCTCTTAAATCATAATGGCAAGGAAACAACCTAATAAAAATGGGGAAAATATATGAATAGACATGTTTCCAAAGAGGGTTTACTGACAGCAACTAAGTTTATGAAAAAATGCCCAGGGTCATATGTCATTACAGAATTGCCTGAGTTACAAGTTAAGTCTGTAATGAGAAAACTCAACTCCCTAATTAGAATGACAAAAGTCTTCACTAATCAAGAACCCCAAATGCAGATGAGGTTAATGAAAGCAACAGGAACTTTGACTTGTTGCTGTTCTTGGGGATGATTTAAAGGTTTCTCACAAACAAACTGACAAGACATGGACAAAACATAAATCTTATTAGTGAGGAAAGATTCCAGCATGAAAGAACCATGTACTATGCGATTCCGATTGTATCATACTTTGTAGAGGAAAGACTTTGGGATCAGTAATGGACCCATGGTTGTCCGTTCACAAAAAAAAAAAGGAAATAAATAATCAGAAAACAGATTTTTATTTTAAATGACACTACTGTGTCACTTTCATGCTACCAAACACTGGTCATAACTTTCAGCACATTATAACAAAAAGATTAAGTTCTAAGTAAATTATGTACTGAGGCTAATGATGAGGCTAATGATGAGGATCAGCATACAGAGTAAGAAAACCTACATTGATCGTGATGGTTAATTTTATGTCAGTTTATGTGAGACGTCAGTTTCCCAAGCACTTCATCGAACATTATTCTGTCTGGGTCCCTGTAGGTATTTCTAGACGAAAACATTTATAATGATGGCACAGATAAAGAAGAATGAGCTCCCTCATCTGCTCCACAGAGGAGCAAGTGGAATAAGTAGAATAGAATTAAATGAATAGAATAGACTAGAATAGAAAAGCCTAGGAACAAACAAAGAAAAGAAAAAGAAAACAAACAAAAGTCTCCTGCCTGGCTCAGGAGCCACACATTGGCCCTTATCCTGCCTTGGGGAGGCTTGCATTAAAACAGAGCTAAATCTTGAGTCTTGAACCTTCTGGGTTCAAACCAGAGCTCACTCCATCCACTTTGCTGTGTCTCCAGGACTTTATCTGGTTATTTTGTCATGTTTCACATGTTCACAAACATGTGAGCCGCCATCTAGTCATAAGCTCATCTCTCCCTCTCCCCTTTGTTTCTTTCTCTCTTCACACACACACACACACACACACACACACACCGCACACACACACACACACATGCACACACACACACACACATGCACACACACACACACACACACATGCACACACACACACACACACACAACATACTGGCTGTGCTTCTCTCGGAATCTCTCACTAATACACAAATGTAACTATTGGTAGAGAACTGTAGAGGGATTTTTTTATGTGCACTCTGAATTTTTTGTCTGAATTTTCTTTAAATATAATGACATTTAAAAAACAATATTTACATTTTCAAATATAGTAGCAATAAACAAGAAGGAACTGCAAGAAAAAATTATGATGATGGTAATATAAAGTTTTAAATAATAAATAGCATCTATGTCAGAAGCAGTCCCTCTTCCCATTACTGTGTAACCCACTTGGACACTGAACTGCCCTGGGCTACATCTGTGCAGGGGTTCTGGGTTATCTCCATGAATAGTCCTTGGTTGGAATATGAGTCTCTGGGAAGTTCCCTGTGTTCAAATTTTCTTGTTCTGTTGCTCTCCTTGTGGAGTTCCTGTCCTCTCCAACTCTTGCTATTTCCCACTTCTTACATAAAATTCCATTCACTCTGCCTGACAGTTGGCCATCAAGCTCAGCATTTGCTTTGATAGTCTGCAGGGCAGAGGCTTTCAGAGGCCTGAGTGGGGAGCAGCCTTACCAGGCCACAGAAGATGACAATGCAGCCACTTCTGATGAGAACTGACAGTCTAAGATCAGAAAGAAGGAGAGGAAGACCTCCCCTATCAGTGGACTTGGGGAGGGGCATGCATGTAGAAAAGGGAGGAAGGGTGAGATCGAGAGGGGAGGAGGGAGGGGCTTATGGGGGGATACAAAATGAATAAAGTGTAATTAATGATAATAATAAAAAATAGCATCTAAATGTGAAAATGGGCAAAAGACACATATTTTATAATTTAGAGCAATGGGCTAAGGGAATATGGTAGCTTCCCATTAAGGCACATGTAAATAATTCATAAATTAAGACAGAAATGAATTTATAGTTAAGCATGAGACAAGAATGCCATTTTATTTTCCCCGACTTCAGTTGTAAGTTAGCTTCTGCTTTAAGAATTATTCTATGTGCCTTAAGAAGAGGCTGTCTATATTTCTTTAGCATGTTCCTCTAGATCTTACACAATCTTTTTTTAGTTTACAATGTTTATTCTTGGTCCTAAGATATGCTGGCTAGTTTTGAGTAAATTTTACACGAGCTGTAGTTATCTGAGAAGAGGAACCTCAACTGAGAAAATGCCTCCATGAGATTTGTAGCTGTGAGCTACTTTCTTTTTTTTTTTTAATTTTCATCAATTACACTTTATTCATTCTGCATCCCCCCATAAGCCCCTCCCTCCTCCCCTCCCAATCCCACCCTCCCTCCTCCCTCTGCTTGCATGCCACTCCCCAAGTCCACTAATAGGGGAGGTTCTCCTCTCCTTTCTGATCTTAGTCTGTCAGTTCACATCAAAAGTGGCTGTATTGTCCTCTACTATGGCCTGGTAAGGCTGCTCCCCCCCAAGAGGGAGGTGATCAAAGAGCAGGCCAATCAGATTATGTCAGAGGCAGTCCCTCTTCACATTACTATGTAACCCAATTGGACTCTGAACTGCCCTGGGCTACATCTGTGCAGGGGTTCTGGGTTATCTCCATGAATAGTCCTTGGTTGGAGTATGAGTCTCTGGGAAGTTCCCTGTGTTCAAATTTTCTTGTTCTGTTGCTCTCCTTGTGGAGACCCTGTCCTCTCCAGCTCTTACTATTTCCCAGTTCTTACCTAAAATTCCGTTCACCTGCCCAACGGTTGCCCATCAGGCTCAGCATCTGCTTTGATAGTCTGAAGGGCAGAGGCTTTCAGAGGCCCTCTGTGGTAGGTTCCTAGGTTGTTTCCTGTTTTCTTCTTCTTCTGATGTCCATCCTCTTTGCCTTTCCGGATGGGGATTGGACATTTTAGTTAGGGTCCTCTCTCTTGCTTAGTTTCTTCAGATGCACAGGTTTTAGTGGGTTTGTCCAAATGCAAATCAAAACAACCCTGAGATTTCACCTTACACCCATGAGAATAGCCAAGATCAAAAACTCAAGTGACAACACATCCTGCCTCCATGTTCCTGCCCTTCTCCACTGCTGGTGGGAATGTAAACTTGTACAACCACTCTGGAAATCAATCTGGCACTTTCTCAGACAACTAGGAATAGCGCTTCCTCAAGATCCAGCCATACCACTACTGGGCATATACCCAAAAGAGGCTCAAGTACACAAAAAGGACATTTGCTCAACCATGTTTGTAGCAGCTTTATTTGTAATAGCCAGAAGCTGGAAACAACCCAGATGCCCCTCAACTGAAGAATGGATGCAGAAATTGTGGTACATCTACACAATGGAATATTACTCAGCAATGAAAAATAAGGAAATCATGAAATTTGCAGGTAAATGGTGGGATCTGGAAAGGATCATCCTGAGTGAGTTTTTCCAGAAGCAAAAAGACACACATGGTATATACTCACTCATATAGACATACAACATAGAGCTACTTTCTTAATTAGTGTTTGATGTGGGAGGGTTCAATCCATTGTGGGTGGTGCTATTCGTGGGCTGTTTCCTGGGTTCTATAAGAAAGCAGGCTGAGAATAGTGCTACCTCAGTATCCAACTACAGCACTCCTAGGCATATATCCAAAATACACTCAAGTATACAACAAGGACATTTGCTCAATCATGTTTATAGCAGAATCTGGAAACAAGGCAGATGTCCCTCAACTAATGAATGGATACCGAAATTGTGGTACATTTACACAATTAAAAACAAGGAAATCATGAAATTTGCATGCAAATGATGGGAACTAGAAAAGATCATCCTGAGTGAGGTATCTCAGAAGCAGAAAGACACACATGGTATATACTCACTTGCAAGTGGATATTAGACATATAGAATAAACATACTAAAATTTGTATACCTAAAGAAGCTAATCAAGAAGAAGGACTCTGGGTAAGATGATCAATCCTCACTCAGAAATGGGATAGATATTGGAAGATAGTGAAAACAAGGAATAAGACAGGAACCTACCACAGAGGGCCTCTGAAAGACTCTACCCAGCAGGGTATTAAAGCAGATGCTGACACTCATAGCCAAACTTTGGCCAGAGTTCAGGGAATCTTATGAAAGAAGGGGGAGATAGAAATACCTTGAGGAGACTGGGGCTCCACAAGGAGAGCAACAGAACCCAAAAATCTGGGTAAAGGGGTCTTTTCTGAGACTGATACTCCAACGAAGGGCCATGCATGGTGATAACCTAGAACCTTTGAGCCCATGGCAGCTCAGTCTCCATGTGGGTTCCCTAGTAATGGGAACAGGGACTATCTCTGACATGAACTCAGGAGCTGGCTCTTTGTTCACCTCTCCCTGATGAGGGAGCAGCTTTATCAGGCTGCAGAGGAAGACAATGCAGCCAGTTTTGATGAGACCTGATAGGCTAGGGTCAGATGGAAGGGAAGGAGTACCTCCCCTATCAGTGGACTGGGGAAGAGGCATGGGAGGAGAAGAGGGATGGAGGAAGGGATTGGGAGGGAATGAAGGGAGCTACAGCTGGGATACAAAGTGAATAAATTGTAATAAATAAAAAACATTGACAAAAAAAAAAGAAAGCAGGCTGAGTGAGCCATGAGGAGCAAGCCAGTAAGCAGCATTCCTCATGACCTCTGCATTACCTCCTGCCTCCATGTTCCTGCCCTATTTGAGTTCCTGTCCTGACTTCCTTTGATGATGAACAATGATGTTAAAGTGCAAGCCAATTCAACCATTTCTTCCCCAGGTCGCTTTTGGTCATGGTGATTCTTCAGCAATAGTAACCCTAACCAGGATATAACAGATGGTTGTTAAAAAGAGCTGATATTCAGGGCTGAGCAAGCTTGACTGCCCAGAGTATGGTTTAGCCTACTACATAAGCAATGGACCCTATGGATCCTACAGATCCCAGTGGACCTCCTGGGATCTTACCCTTCATTTAGGTTCAGAACACTGCATTGTCTACAGGCATATGAAACATGCCTGAGACTATTTAACCTACTTGATACCAGAGAAAAGTGGGGTGGAATACCATGGTTAAAAGGCCAAAGGAGATGGGAGAGGCTTGCAATTTTCGCTTCTAGTCGTAGTCAGTGAAAAAAGATGGAAGTAATAATGAGAAGTCAAAATGCAAAGCCCTTTGTCACTAACTGGACAAGAGAGAATACACATTCTCCTATAGGGTGATTGTTGAGCCAGTAAATTAGCATATAATTTCATGGAGGGCTTTAAAAACTCCTAGTTCCCACAAAAGCCCTACAGGACACCAAAACAGCTCAGGATATATTCCCATACCAAATGGAATATGGTAAAGAAAGGTCAGGGCCCAAGCAAATATCATATCATCTAAAAAAATACTTTTAAAGCAATCAGATAAAACATGGTGTGTGAGCTAAAAATTAAATATAATCTACAATTAAAATAGTGGACATATTTTAAATAAAGTTTTTAGAAGTAAAACATATGAACAGATTGCCTCAACAGTTGGATCAATAAGTAAATAAATAGTAATGAAGACTATTGAACTTAGAAGATTGAATAAATTTCTTAAAACCAAGGAATTCATTTAATACGTAATGCTATAAGATAAAAAGACAGAAACTCTAAAGGATGGATTAAGAAATACAGTGGGGAAGATGGCTGCTAAGTATCTCCTGGAATTGGAGACACTGTTTCAAGTTATTAAGACTCAATATTATAGGATGCTTTATCCATTACTTTTCTGTTCCTATTGATAAAAATATGAAACATTGTACCTGTGAAAGGAAAAGAAAGAAAGAGAGCCAGAGAGAGAGAAAGAAAGAAAAAGAAAGAAAGAATTGTGAAAGAAAGAAAGAAAGAAAGAAAGAAAGAAAGAAAGAAAGAAAGAAAGAAGGAAGGAAGGAAGGAAGGAAGGAAGGAAGGAAGGAAAGAAAGAAAGAAAGAAAGAAAGAAAGAAAGAAAGAAAGAAAGAAAGAAAGAAAGACCACAACCAGAAGCACCCTAAGGAGGAAGGGTTGCTGTAGCTCATTGTTTCAGAGAGAGAAAGTCCATAATATCTGATTTATTGTGGGTCACAGTTCCAGAGGGAGAGAGTCCATCATATTTGAAAATAGACTAAGATCAGAAAGGAGAGGAGAACCTCCCCTATTAGTGGACTTGGGGAGTGGCATGCAAGCAGAGGGAGGAGGGAGGGTGGGATTGGGAGGGGAGGAGGGAGGGGCTTATGGGGGGATGCAGAATGAATAAAGTGTAATTGATGAAAAATTAAAAAAGAAGATTAAAATACTGAAGAAAACTTGAAAAAAAAAAGAAAATCATGGTACTAGACAGCTGGAGCAGAAAGGAAGGAGATCAACTCATACACACAAAGGAATCAGAGAATAAACCAAAAGTGAGGCAACGCTATCAACTCATGAAGCCAGTGACAAACTTTCTCTTCTAAGGCATCACCCTAAAAGACCCATAACCAGTCTCTGCAGGACCTCTTGAGCTCACATCTTTTAGTTTTGTTGGTCTCCTTGTGGGGCTCCTGAACCCTCCATGTTTCTCTAATCCCATCCCTCTCTTCTTTGATAACACACCCTGCGCTCTGCCCAAAGTTTGGCCCTGAGTCTCAACATCTGCTTTGATCCTTGTTGAATGAATCCTTTCAGAGGACCCTCTATAGTAGACTCCCATACTTTTTTCTCTCTTCCACTGCTTCTGGTGTCTACACTGTTTGCCATTCTGAATGAGATTTAAGCATCCTCCTTAGTGACCTCCTTAGTGTTTAGCTTCTTTAGATGCAGTCTGTAGATAGCTGTCCTATATTATACAGCTAATATCTGCTTACTGGTGAGTTATACCATACTAGTCTTCCTGTTTCTGGGCTACCTCACTCAGGATGATCTCTTCTAGTTCCATCCAATTGCCTGCAAATTTCGTGATTTCCTTGTTTTTAATAGCTGAATAGTATTCCATTGTGTAGATATACCACAATTTCTATATCCATTCCTCCACTGAGGGACATCTAGGTTGTCTTCAGATTCTGACTATTACAAATAAAGCTACTATAGACTCCCTGCTCAGATGTGACCAATTGGCAGATCAGTGGATCTCTGAGTGAGGGGACCAGGGGCTGTCTCTATCATCAACTCAGTTGACTGCTCTCTGATCACCCCTGATGATGCAACCTTGCTAACCAGCTATGGACAGATGGCAATAGTGGACTTTTCAGAGGACTAGGGGAAGGAGATGAGGGGAAGAGAAAAGGAGGGTGGGACTGGGGGTGTTGAGGAGACTTCAAACAGGATATATAAAGAATAACAAGATTTATAAAGAATAAATTTTGGAGAGAAATAAAACCATAACTTTCACAGAAAGCATCACCAAACTGGGACCAATCCCTGAATCCTAGGAGAAACATTTCTCATTTAAACTACCAGAAATGTCACCATGGTGGTGAGATTTTAGGAATGTTTCTCAGGTGCCAGCTTCAGTGTTCTCAGCTCTGTCCAAGGTGGCCATGGGACCTGCTTTTGGCACTATAACTGCTGAAGCACCACACTACAGTGCATGCTACAAGATAACCAGCACAGAAAAGGTGAGAGGAGATGGTCAATTAATGTGCATGATTATGGAAGACTAGCACTAATGTACATGCAGAAGGGACCAACAGTGGGAATTATGAGAAATAGAAAACATTAAATACAAAAAATAAATCCCTCTTCAAAGTTTTGTGGGTGCATGTGTGAAAACACATGACACGATGGGTAGGCTTTGAGATGAGCATGAAGCACGGAGGTTAAGTAAGTCAGGAAAGTGCAGTCAGAGCAGGGAATAAATGCAAAAGCTATAAATAACTGCGTGTTCACACAAGTGTGTGCATATCCTTGGTGTGTTTCAGTTTCTCTGTCCATAACTCAACAATAGGGGTCTCCAAAACTCCCACGCTTTCACGGTGAGTAATGTCTGTATAATCCCAGTAATTATATATTGCAGGTAAAAATGGAGAGCACTGCTTTGTACTAATCTAGGTATTAGGCAATAGTGCCAACAAGGCCTGGTTTCCACTCATCTTTATCCTTTTGTCTGTCTGTTACTAGAATATGTATTCCTCTGTAATGAGGTGCCCAGGCAGTGAACTGAGAAATCCAGTGTGTTGTCTTTGTGACACAGTAAAGGACAAAAGTAAATTCCAGAAGAAGCCCAGCTTCATATTTTGGTCTCTACTTTGAAAGAATCTAACAACTATAGTGTTTGACACACCAGCCATAATACCTAGAAAAGTCATTGCCAGGGCCATTAGTTGAGAGAATTGCCTTTCCACAGCCAGGCACTAAGTCTGTGCTTTCAGAATGACATTTTACTCAGTCAATCTCAGAGACAAATGACATTATTTTAACCTCTATTCTTAATAATGTTGGCAAACTTCCCATGACCATTGAGACAGACTTCATTGTGAACAATGGAACTGTCACAAACATATTATGAATACAGGTTAACAACTTCGGACCTAGTGAAAACTATTTGTGTATGAAAGAGCATTTATGCATTCACTTAAGCAATCTTTAAAAATTAATTTTTGTTTCTGTTTTATAGCATTACATAAATCAAACTTCCTGGTCTTCTTGGCATCTCATGATATCGATATAGAATATTTTAGATGTTCAGGGCAAAATAATTCATTTGGTAATCTGAGCAAAGCGACTCCCTCCTCTCATTTTAGTGCTGTGTATCTGTGGATATTCCAGATGGGCCGGAACTGCTAGGAAGTCTGGACAAGTACAAAGATTTTCCAGTTCTTCAAAGTTCTCATCCTGGATTTGGATCTAAAAAGGACTGACCTCCTGAGTCAGGAAGAAGACAAAGACTGTCCTTTGCTCGTTCCACTCTTCCTGGAGCAGGGTTCCTCTCTGTTCCTGGATGTCACCCACCTACAAGGAATGAGTGAGCCTTCTCCCTAAGACCGAAAGAGCAAGGGTAACAGTATAATGATGTCATGAACAAATGGCCCTGGTAGATGATGAGACTGGGGTTCATTAGAATCTTAGAAAACACCCCCTCCCCAGATATGAAGGTGTCTAAGGGTTCTCTTGGGTCACAAGAATTGCATTTCAGCAAACACATCTGTTTTCAATGTTAGGAATTCCATCTGATGGGACAAGGTGAGCCACAGAGTGCTTTGTTGTCCATGTCTGTTTTCCTTCATCAGGCTGCAATTTGATGATGTCATTTTGGTAAAATTAAATATGCCTAAGTAAAATGATGTAATTGATGACATTAAACTTCAATTGTGGTGACTAGTTGATCAAGAATTGCCAGTATAGATTCCAGCCAGTTACACACACAAGAATGCAGGCACATGCATGCTCTTTCTTGGTCCTTCTCTTTCGCACATTACAGGCAGGTGGTGTTACTGTGTTTGCTTCTCAGAGGGAAAATGCTAAAATATTATCTGTAGCTAAGACATGACAATATACAGCTCTCTGGGGAGCTATCCTGTATGCTCAGTACGGTTACCTTTAATTTATTCACCTTCTGGTGTTATTCAAGGTAGCTGGAGAGCAATGGAGGAGAAAATGAAGCCTGCTTCTGCCTGAAGAACTAACTGCCTTGCCACTTGTAAAGTTTACATGAACTCCAAAGTGTTGATTGTGGACCAAAGGAAGTGGAATTATATGTTGGACAGCTATGTATTTTCTTCTGGTATTTTGTTTGTTTTGTTAGGGTCAGCTCATTTTCCTAACCAACTTCAACTGAGAATCAAGAACAATCTAACACTTTGGTTTTCCTCCGCCAGCCAGGCTCCTGGGTTAGGAGCCTCTTCCAAGCTAAAGGTTTCATAGTATTTTTGTTTAGTCTCAAACGTTTTGCATTTTATATAACAATTTTAAAGTAAAATTACGGTCCATGATGGTTGGCATTTAATTCATGCCAGGTGTATGCTTCTAAGCTTCCCACCAACTTCTGAGGCCTGGGAAAGGTGTTATTGCCACCAGGGCAGATACGGAAACCCACACCTAGCAAGCTCTCTAAGGCTTCACTGCAGGTAAGAGACATATCTGCTTCTGACGGTCCTGTCCTGGCTGTCCTCCATTGCAGCCATGTCACTTTTGTTATGTACATATTTATTATATACATATTTGTTAAAATTTGCTGTAGTAAATCAGTGTGTTGGACTCATAATGTTTATTATTTGCCCAACGATTATCACAGTGGCATTATTCAACCAGCTATCACAAATAATAAGACACAGATACCTGTTAGATTTATAATTGCCTTTTTTACCTTGGGCTGGGCAGATATTTCACTTACCCTGGCTCACTATCCTCACCATTCTTCTCCCAGCCCCCATCCAATGCTTTCTGCCTTTATCCTCCTCATCTGGTCTTCCTTCCATACATAATCCCTCCCATGGTACTTGCTTTTATTCTTTTTTTTTTTCAATGCAGTTTATTCAGGAACCTTGAACAATCATCTGACCCTGGGGAAAGCCAGCCCACTTTAAGTAGCCTCTGGGTTGCCAACCTCAGCATGCCACGTGGGCAATGCAGATAGGTCCACATACATGGAAGCAAGCCAGATCCTCGGCCTTAGCCAAATGTGGAGTTGTTTGTGACAGAGAGCACTCACCATCGGGAAGGTGGAAGGCGGAAACCAGCTCCATCTTTCAGGCGCGGCATTACGCAGCTCTCTACAGTTTCCCCTTTTTGTTTTGGACGCATCAGGCAAGAGTAGAGGTCTGATCTCTGATATTAGAAATAATTTGGGACTTTGTACTGATGTTCATTTAGGTGTCATCCACCCAAAGAGCATCAGACCCGTCCTATACCTTTTTCTCAGAGGCGGGACCTGGAGCATCAACCCGCATGCAATCAGACATGCTCTTCTCTGGGTCCAAAGTGGCTGACCCTGAGTGCAGTACTTAGCCTCACATCCTGAGCGTAACATTTTGGCTTTTTATGGTAGCCAACCATGCTTGGGGAGACTGTCCTGCTTCAATGGCTGTAAAGGCCTGAATGGTCATGGCTGCATTACGCTGTTGTGAGACTCTAATCTTGCATATATACCACAGGCAAACCAAGGAGCCCAACACCAGAAGGCCTGCTAACACTCCCATGCCCGCCCATTCCTTCAGATGATTCATGGCTGCAACAATCCATGATGATAATCCTGTGGCTAGTCCTGCGTCCACTCTGGTAGAATTTACTGTGACAATGGCCACTCTCAGCATAGTAGAGGACAATGCAGCCACTTTTGATGTGAACTGATGGACTAAGATCAGAAAGGAGAGGAGAACCTCCCCTATCAGTGGACTTGGAGAGTGGCATGCATGCAGAGGGAGGAGGGAGGGTGGGATTGGGAGGGGAGGGAGGGGCTTATGGGGGAATGCAAAATGAATAAAGTGTAATTGATGAAAAATTTTTAAAAAAAAAGGGGAAAATAATTTAAGAACCTTAAATAATTTTCAAAAGTGGAGGAAAACATGGAGTTAGTCAATTTACATGGAGCACGTCTCGCCCCTGGGGGCAATGGTCTCCTGAACCTACTCAGACCTCGGACACCACCACTGCTAGTTCTAGAACTGACGGGGGATGTTCCAACGAGGGGGTTAAGGCTTCTCATAATATTTCCTATAAGCCCACACCTGTTTGTTTATATCCCCCATTTTTATTCATTATTAGCCAGATAGAGCCAAGTAATTGTGGTAATGATACTTGCTTTTTTCCCAATGCTGTAATGCTAGTAAATTTACTAGCTGGTTACTCGCATGCCTCGCTGGGTGCCTGTGCCCGTTGATGCCCCTCACGCTATGACTCTCTTCAGACAGAAAAGGGATCCTGGAATTACAGCTGCCATTGTTACTGCCATCTCATTGGCGGATGTTGGAGCTACCACCACGGCATTAGCCTTGAGTCATACTGGGCAGACTGCTCAGACCCTGAATAACCTTTTAGCCAATGTAGCTCATGCCTTAGATGTACAAAAAGGAATTAATGCTCAACTAAAAGGAGGTTTGATGGTGTTCAATCAGAGGATTGACCTCGTACAGGAGCAAATTGATACCCTATGGCAAATCGCTCAACTTGGCTGTCAATGAAAGTATGCTGGACTTTGAGTCACTAGCATACAACATGAGAATTTTCCCTGTGCTGCAAATCTGTCTAAACAATTGTCTAGCTATATTTTAGGTAATTGGACTGGAGAATTCAATACTACGATGGAGCAGCTTTTATTCTTTATCTGGACCTTTCCACACCATTATTGGTCCTTTCTCTAGTCCCACATGGTTCCTTCTCCATGCTAACCCATCATGGCATCCTCCTTTCTCCTTTCTTTTCATCCATCTGTCTCCCTTGATTCTCTCTGTCCTCTCCAAGCCTGGGAACCTTAGCCACTTCTACCCCATTATGCCCTGCCCAGGTATGGGCTGTCTGTTTAAGCAGCCAATCAAGTAGGCTTACACAATACCGATTGGTGTACCCAGACCTTGAGGATTAGTAACATGCGTCAGACCAACCTCCAACAAAAAAATAATAAATGAAGTAATTGCTAGCAAAAATATATATCCCAGTTTTTTCAACTTTGATCTGGCTATATCTTCTTTTTATAACTCACCAGCAGAGGCAACAGGATTGCAGCAAGGCTGAACAGAGAACAAGTGACTCGCAGGTGGACAAAAGTCTGTGGACCATTAACCATAGTATAGCCTGGGTCCTGTGAACATGACTCCCAAAAGAGAAGAAATGGTGGAGTTCACAGTTTGTCTAAATCACTTTAGCTACTCAGATTTGTGGGCCAAAGAGGCAGACAGTTGATTTAATTAGTCAACACATAGAGCAAGTAATGGCAATCTGTGCCCAAGTTTCTCCAACGTCGTCTTGAGTGTTTGGAGAAGATACCCCGAGGGTTGCTTTACCATGTGTGCGTGGGAGTGTGCCTCAGGACATCTCAAGTGCCTTCTCTGAGAAGCAGAGACATCCTCAAGAATTATCTCTTCCCAGCCATACCCACACCACCTCTTCTGGTGGACATTGATGGAAAGGCAAATCACCAGGGGCTACCATAGCAGGGCAAGTTTGTGCCCCCCATCCCCCAAAGCTCTATTTACACACTACTGAGAATTTAGCCAAAGAATTTAACCTCTCTGAAGTGATAAAACAACTCTGGTGTGTTCCCATAGATTTTCCTATAGATGCGGTTCATACTAAGATGTATATTGTTTTATCACTGAGAAAGATAAGAAAACTGACTGGGCGTACTGTCATTGTTCAAGTTTTCACTTTGCCAGTAACATCAAGAAGAGGAAGATTCACTGCTGCTGAGATGTGACTTGCCTTTGGAATCAAAAGTGCCCAGGGAAGTGAGGAAGCTACTGTGCACTGGAAGATGTAGTGAGGAATCTGAGTTGATAATTCACAGTTATAAAAAATTACAAATCAAGAAACAAGATTGTGTTTCTAAATAAAAGTTTCTTGGAGGTGGAAAGCGACTTTTGCTACTGACAGGGTCTATGATTTGTCTCAAACATTCTTCATGATTCATGAATCAGCATTCTTTTAGCTCCTGGTAAACACCAAAGACAAACATTTTCCCCCTAATACGTGTTATCAGCTCCTTTCATCAGATGGTGGATACGGCTGAGGCAGACAGTTGGAAACACTGGCTGTATGATAAATGCCTAGCCCTGGAGAAGTTTAGTGATTTGCATAAACAGAGGGTCTGTTTAGAGAGCAGTGCAGACATTAAACTGAGCTTTATGTTGTTTGCCGACTGGCTACTTATGTTAACATACCCAATCATGCAACCACCAGCTTCCATTAAAACACTGGGCATTTTCAGCATAGCATCTTAAGCTAGGGTGCATGACCTTTGCTTTAACAGATGTCTACAGCATTTAGGCCTTGGCATTAAATCCTGAGAATGTTCACTTTTAACACAAGAAGACCAAACCGAAGTGTGTTATGCATAATCTGCCTGAATATAGAGGTAACAGTTAAGTTAAATATGTTTTTGATATTCGTTTTATTGTTTATGTATGTGCCTGGGTGTGTGCTTGTGTTTGAGTATGTACATGTATTGTGGTGTGTGTGTGTGTGTGTGTGTGTGTGTGTCTGTGTGATCCCCTGGAACTTGAGTTACAGATTTGGAAACTGAACTCAGGTCTTCCAGAACAGCAAGGTTTCTTCTCTGCCAAACATCTCCAAGGTCTCTCTGAACAAGAAAACAGGTGTCTTTACACAGTCCTCTGGGACTTAGTTGGCCTTGGAAGACAGGACACAGAATATATTCCTTTTTTAATTCCTCTGAACACATCAGTGTAGGATTCCAAAGATAGGTATTAACATCCAGAGGGTGAATTGCACCAGTTTGCTATTTTTAATTGATCAGTAATGTTAACTGAAATGTGAGCAGAAACTCCATCTTGATGATGTCACCAGTTAAAAGGTGGCCAATCACATGTTTACTTCCAGCCAAGATGGCAGCAAGCCACACAATGACTTTTTAATTAAGGTGAGTCCATCTACCATCAGACACAAAGATCTTTGGGATCCAGGCATCTAATAGATTAAATGTGGGTCATGGCATCCTTTTCTTTAAACATACACACTCATTAGTCAGCCTGGCATGAAGAGGTAACAGTTCTTATTACCTCAGTGAGTAGGCCCACTTAGCAAAGCATAAAAACAGAAGAAGGAATTCCAGAGTTGCAGTTGAGAGTAACTAAAACCAGTTTACGATCTCTCAGAGAGCTTCCAGAGAGTGAAAGAGGAGAAAATTAACCAAGATCCAGCTTTAGTTTAAAACAGTAGTTGGTCGGTCTTTCTCACTCTCAAGACTGCAGAAGAGACAGGCTAGGAGAGGCAGGTGTTTTGAAAAAAAAAATCAGAGTTCTGTCTGTCTCCAAGTAAAGAGTAACTTTCTAAATTTCCCTTCATGCATTTGCATCACATTTCACTCTGACCAAGGTGAGGTGATGTCTCCAGAGTTTAGGTTAATAGTACAGTTTTGGTAACTGTTGCTGGTCTCCAGCCACTAAACAACTTAACTGGCTTCCCTGGGTACACAAACAGAGTTAGGTCTGAAGGGACCTTCATTATTAGAGAGAAAAATATAATTTACCAGCCCCATTCCAGGATGTGGGAAGGGTAGCTGCTTAATAGACACACCATGCTACTCTTTTTTTAAGGTTTGGACCGTTTTCTTACATTGAAGAGTCTGTGGTCCTCAGAAGAAATCCCAGACGAGCCTCCAAAATGATAACAATCTAGGGCACTGGTTCTCAACCTGTAGGCCATGACCCCTTTGAAGGTCACAATCAGACATGTTGCATATCAGATATTTATGTTATAATTCATTACATTTATGAAGTAAAAACAAAATAATTTCATGACTGGGGGCCACCACAACATGTGCTGTAGTGTCACAGCTAGGAAGGTTTAGAAACACTGGCCTAGGGGTATTATCAGGTTCCTTTTCTCTTCCAGTTAAAGAATTAAAAGGCAGAAAAAAAACAAAACAAACAAACAAACAAAAAACAATCTTATAGACAGCACGTAGCAGTGGTGAAATCTCAAACACCTTGGGGAGAATCAGCAGTTGAAGAAAGGCATGTGGACGAGGGGTGAGGAAACACACATACACACATAGCAGATACAGAGAGAAAAATGACCTTCTGCAATGCAGAAGGGGAACTTAGGAGTCAAAAATAATCTAGTCTCTTCTTGAGGGCTGGATTTCTCTGAGGAGTTTTCCTCCCCTAATTTAGGGTCAATCAGTTTGAAGAGAGATAACATGATTGATTGGCCAACAGCTGAGCTGCCTGTAACACCTGGCCTTAAACCTGTTGCCCCACTCCATCAGCAGGGCACCTGCTGGCCGGAGACATATGCTTACAAGGCCTTTCTTTGTAAGGTTGTCTCAAGTCACAAGGATAGGGGAAAAGCCAGTCATCTCAGAAACCGGTCAGCTTTATTACCTAGTCATTGTTCCCCTTTCTGTCTGCCGGCTGGGGAGTCTGTCTTTCTCAGAGCCTTTCAGTAAAAGAGCTGGGATTAGAGGATCCATTTTCCCTCTTGGAATCATTTTCAGCATCCACATCACCCTGATTCAGTAGGCTTTAGTGATCATGGAGTTGGAGAGGTGTGATTTAAAAATCGTATAAGCTCTTGATCTTCCATCTGAAGAAGAAATAATAAAGGGAAGGCAGGACAACTTTCTTCCCAAATTTATTTTTAGAATCAGATGGGATTTTAAGTACAAGCAGACATCTTAGGGGTCCCACTGTAAAGCAAATTCTCTCAAAATGTTTTAGATATTCTTTCTTCCATACCAGTTTGTTAGACCTAGCTGATTTAATCCTAAACAATCTTTAGTTTGTAGAGAATGGTATCTGTTCTGTTAACTCAGGAGAATGAAATTGATAGAGTATATTGAAGAGAATGTACCATAATTTTTATGATCTGAGCAACTGACTCCATAAAGTCACATCATGAGACAGATTGCACGTGGGAGGTTTATTGGGGAGGGGGTCTAGAGAGGCTGCCTCTGGGTGAGGGTAGGGGGAGGCAGAGAACGGGGAGAGGAGGTGGTGGCTTTTTATAAGGGGCTAAAGCACACACACGGGGGAAGGATATGTGACTCCTGGTGACAATGGCGATGGGTTGCATCTTGGCAGCTAGTGATGAGGTATCCTGCTGTTGCTAGGTCTCTGAGATAATCTGTGGAGTTGCCTGGTTGCTAACAATGGCCACACTACCTGTGATTAATATGGGATTAAAAAAAATTATGTCCATCATGGTTTTATGTGTGGTTTGCTCCAAGGCTCAATAGAAAAAAACATCATTAGTGTTATTCAAGGAAGATTTCCAAGTTCCCTCTCTATCCTCCAGAAGACATGTATGTAGAATTTTATAGAAAAGAGCCAGGGACACCCTGGAAGATGCAAAAGAGTATTATTCCAGCAGCACAGATGGAGAACGTGCTTACAAAATATCTTAGAAATGATGTGAGAATTAAGATACTCAAATCGAACTGGTAATACATTGGGATATAAATTATTTGAACTCTGCTCTTTGTTCCTTACTAGATCCCACTTGGAATAAAGAACTGATAGAGGTTGTCCAGGTGTCCACAGCAATTGTCCAAGGCAAGGCTTGCTGATCAGCTACCGCCCTTTGGTAAATGTGAACTTGTGTTAAGGGAAGAAAGCAGAACTGAACAAAGCAAAGAGTCTATATCCAGAACCAGAATATTTGTTCTTAAGAGGGGGGGGGGTGCTTTTCATTTTGTTTCTCATTTCCCTCTCCTGAATCCTCAGAAGGGTTGGCTCCAAGGTTCCAACGTGCTGGAACAAGCTAATGACCTTAGTCCATTCAGATTTTCTAGGCTCCAGGCTACACTCCTGTTTTCCCACATGCTGCAACTGCCCAGCAGAATGAAAAGTTGGTGAGCTTTGGCTAGCAGCCATCAGTCAGCAACTGAATACAGGTTTCTCTAAGAAATTTGACTTCTGTGTTTGTTGTTTAGTGGTCCTGAAAGCTCTGATACCAAGGTCAAGCCTAAAAATTCAACCCTCAATCTTTGCCTGGATCCTGGTGGCAATTTCTTATCCATAATCTGACATCAGAAAAATTCTGGGTGAAGAAACCAGGCTTCTGATCTCATCCACGCAGAGGCTGGGAACACATGACTTCTTCCACAGTGCTACAGAATTGAGACTTCCAGGGTTTGGAGCAATGTTGAAGGCCAGGTCTATGTGTGTATTTTAGATTTTGTAATGTATAAATACGTTTTGATCTTTCTCTCCTCTTAGACCCCAGTATCTCGTGGAAACTCAAACTATTCAAGGACAAAGGTTCAAGGTGACTAAACAATGATATATAAGCAATGCCCAATGCCGCAAGTTATTCGGGAGTCCCTTCTCAAATTAAATGTCCTGAACACTGAAGGGGATCTCCTGGAAAGTAAGAGTCTTATGAAATTAACATTATTTTATTTCTTATTTTACTTTAATGTCTTGCTTTTTAATGTATAAAACTCAAAATTTGACAGGCTTCTCTGTGGATTAAGCTTCTGAGGTACAGTTGAAACACCCAATTTTCTGGTGATTACATTAAAAAGTACAAAGAACTTGGGTTTTTGTCCTTGTTATCTGAATTTTTTAAAGCAGGGTCTCATGTTATTTGGGTTGGTCTTGCAATAATGAGCTGGATTCACAGCCCATATGAGTCCCCTGGGTGGTTGGTCTGCATGGGTATGCCATTGTATGCAGCTATGATTTATTCATGTTCTTAATCTTCCCTCCTGATTCTCTTCATCTCACTGAATCTACAGTTTTGAAACTTTCTTTGTTCTGAAAGCTACTTTAATCCTTAGATTCATGAGAGAATGACCAATTCCACAATAATGAGCTGAATTTGTAACAAGCTTTAATCAAATACTGGTCAGGAAAAAAGAACTCTGGCCAGGTTTACCCTTGGGATCCTAGGAGTGGCCATGGGTCATGTTTTGCAGATGCTTAAAAAGACTAAACCCAGAATTTATTGTATTTCTCATCAGGCCCAATGAGGGGCAAGCATACACCCTGACCTATTTCCTGTTTAAGTGCCTCCTGCCTATATGTGATCAAGTATGTCCCATGTATTTGCTTCAACAAATAACCTGTGGCTTCTTAGCTCCCAAGTACTACAGCCCCCAGCATTCCAGGAAGTTACTTTGTCCTTGGACAGGTGGGGTTTACAGGTTAACTTGGGCTTTTAGGCTACTTGTTGGACTGACAGAATCAAGGGATCTCTATCAGAATAACAGTGTTAAGCAAAGACAACAAAACACAGCACTATTGTGTTAATGGCAAAATATCTGCAATTTCAGTTGGAAAAAGGTCACATATTTGTTAAAAGATTGAAATGCTAAACTTCTCTTAGAAGCTAGTGAGATGAATGATGCCCTTTTTCCATATCCCATTCGAAAGCCATGAAACCATCCTCTCCAAAAGACTCTTCTCACCAGCTTTGGCCAGGAAGCTCCCTATTAGCAACAGAAAGGTCAAATATTTAATATGGAAGAAAAGTCACCAAAAGATTTTCTCCATGCTGTTGCTGACAAACCTGCTCATTTTGCTCCAATCTGGGGTTTAATAAAAACTTAGAAGGAACAAAAAGTGATTAGACACAGGGAAGTGAAAAATAACCAGTCAGATTTTTATCATAAGCATGTACTACATTTTCATTTCAAACCAGCTGCAAAAGACCATAAAAAAATAAGCCATAAAGCAATGGGCCAAAGAAGAGGCACTATTGCTTCAAAGGAAGTAGTGCTTAAAAGAGCATTTGCTTTAAGAGTCAGAAGAGCCACAGGTTATTTGAATTTCAGTATCTTTTTTCTTAAGGGTGCTCAACTCTTTTATTTTTTTAATTTTAATATTTTTACACAATTTATTCATCATATACCCTTATAGTCTAAGAAACCTTACCTTAGGATGAGAAGGGCAAACTGCATCTCAGACAGAGACTTTATTCTTACCAAGCCCATTGCTCAAGCATTTTGTCAGGATTTTTGTCTGTATTCTTCCTGGAGAGATGTGTGAACAGCATCGAGAGAAAGGCATTGAATGATTTTATTCTCCAGGAAGTGGGAATCTTTCTTCTCTCTTCTAAGACCCCAATACTCACCATTGGGTTCTTTAAGCACTGTGGCATTGTTTTACTGGTACACATATAGGTAAGCAGCCATGAAGGGAGCAAGTGACACAATCCACAGATGCAAAAGTGTGTCTGTATGTGTGTGTGTGTGTGTGTGTGTGTGTGTGTGTGTGTGACTGAATTACGTGTTGTACTTACCTATAATAAGAGTGGTAGATATATTATTAGATAATGAGATGATACCAGATGCTAGTGAAATATTAATGCACGTACTTGAACCTATGTTTGTGCATTTTGAACTAGTAGCCTATTTCTTAATTTTCAACATCTTCTCCTTTCCTCATGTACTATAGATTATGTGTACGTCCTGATAGTTCAGGATCCAGGTCTCATACTTAGTTTCTTCTTTGCTGACATGGCAGAGGGCTACCTTCTTATCCTCATTAGATTTTCCAAGTGTCATTACTTACCTGCTATTTGGGGTGTCTGAAGCAAGGACTCATTGATGGGGGCATCAGGGCACCATGCCTCTAGATGTCTTTAAATAATTTCCTAAGGATGTAAAAAAAATTTTTGTGTCCCTTTTCAACCATAAACTGTTATATTCAGAACCTGGACCCTGGAAACCCTAATAAGGCTAGGCCACCACCTGTTCTTTGTGAGACTAAGAGATAAAGAGTAGGGAAAAGCCAGGAAAGATGATTTATCCAATGTAGCTGCTTTGTGAGTAGGAGCAAAGAGGCCCAGCTGTGGGCTTAGATTTTTCAGCAAACTCACTTTATTTAGGGTTCTTAAGCACCTTTACCTCCCTTCCAACCCCTGCAAGCTTAGGTAGGAGATTAGTATGGTAAAGGGCTGTAGTCCTTTTTTTATCTACTTCCTGCTGATTAGGGTCAATGGATCTTTAGGGGATTACCAAACTCAGTCGTCAGGATACCAACAGTCCAGTCCAAAGGTCAACACCGAGCAGCAACATGAAGTCAGTGAAAGCCTCAAGATTCAGTTGGATTGCCCGAAGAAGCTCTCTGGAATGTTTCTCTCTGTGAAGTCAAGTGAGAGAACATGAAAAGCAGCACAGCAATGCTGATGCAAAAAGTGATGTCTCACTCTGAATGGGACTCTCTATGTCTCCTCTCCTCAAAGTCCACCCACAGATGTTCTCACCTGACCAAAGTCACACCTCTTTAATGAGAGACCAAAACATCACATGCCCTCTGTGAGAGAACAAAACATCACATGCTCTCTCATAAGCCAACCTACAGCAAAACATCGCATGCCCAGCTTGCAGTGAAACATCACATGACCAAACTGAGTCCAGAAACTTCCGCTTCACCTAGTGACAACCCAAATTCATCTTCACACCCCTGACATGAAGTTTACACTTAAGTGGAAAGCTAGAGAGATTAGAGAAATGCTTAATGACACAGGCACACTGTGATCCTGCCCATCACTGACACATAACTCATTCTCCTAAATAGCGGTCTCATTGTCAGAACCACATGAAACCTCTTCCTGGGAGGGGTTTTCCTTCTGGCTAGCACAAGGCTATTTTCCTTCATTCAGCATGAAATTCCAAGGGAAATTACAATGTCTTGGTGTCTACTGTCTAACTGGTCTACCAGGCAAAGGAAAAGGGTGAACAGTCTCTTTAGAACATCTTCATTTCTTACATGATGGTGACATAGCCACAGTTGCAGGGGTTGGGAGTTTTTCATAGCTAATGAAAAGAAAGAGCTTACAAAATTTAAATTTAAAAATATCAGCCAAAGCCAAAACTCTATTACACACTGCAGTTCCATAAGAGATGTTTTAGTTTTGATGCTTGATTTTATTTAGTATTTGTCTCATGACTACTCAATTTCTCTTGCAAAATATTAAGGATAATCTAACGAACTCATTAATCACCTCCCCCCCACTTCCTCCCCTTTCTTTCCTTTCTTAGAATTTTTTGCATTCTTCATTAAGTTAAGATTTTGTTTCCATAAATTGCTATATTTCTTTCAATAAGACCCATGGACTAAAATATAATACAGTTATGTAGGTACATATACAGTTAGTGATTTGACACTTTAATAAAGATAGTTGAAACTCATTCTGTTTTTGTTCATGTTAGAAGTGCTCAGGTGACAGTAGTCAGTCAGTAGAACAGCTGTCAGCACATTGGCATGTTTGGACAGATGTGTGTGGCTTTTTCATTTAGCCAAGAATGTAGTATTTGTAGGAAAGAGATAGCATTTGGTGTATTATTTGGAGCTGGATGGAGGTCTTGAGATAGATGATAAATTGCAGATCCAGCTTTAATTTTCCTCTTACTCACTGTTTGGACTTTGATACATATATATGTATTATTTTTATTTATTTATTAAACTTACATCCCAGTCACAGCTCTCTCCTTCCTTTCCTCCTGCTCCCACCTCCCTCCCTGTTTCCTCTATCTACCCTTACTCCTTAGAGAAGGGGAGCCTCACCACATACCCACCCCAGCATATCAAGTCTCATCAGGACTGACCTCATATTCTTTTCCTGTGTCCTGGGAAAATGACCAAAGAACAGTGAACAGGCAACAGAGTCCATGTCAGAGTCAGTCTCTATTCCCCTTAGGGAATCCATTTGAGTACCATTCTGCCCATCAGCTACATCTATGTAGGTGGCCTAGGCCCAGTCCAAGCATGGTCCTTGGTTGGTGCTTCAGTCTCCACAATCCTCACTGGTACCTCTGGTCCCTGGTTGGTTGGCTATGAGTCCTTTTATCCTTCCCCTACTATTCCACAAGACCCCTTGAAACCACCCAATGTTTGGCTGTGGTTCTCTGCATTTGTTTCCATCAGCTGCTTGAAGGAGCCACTCAGAGGACAGCTATGGAAGGCTCCTGTCTGTAAGTATAGCAGAGTATTGTTAATAGTGTCAGGGGTTGGCTGTCTTCCATGGGGTGGGTCTCAAGTTGGGATAGATAATGGTTGGACATTCTCTCAATCCTGCTTTCTTTTGTCCTTGTGCATTTGTAGGCAGGGTAAATTTTGGGTCAAAGTTTTTGTGGGTGGGTTGGTGTTCCCCTTCCTCCAATAGGATTCTTGTGTAATTAGAGGGTGACCTCTTCAGTCTCCATGATCCCTGCTACTAAGCTGGGATCACCCTCATATCCACCCAAGAACTTGTCACAGAGATGACCGTGACCAAGGTTTCTCTTCACGCTGCAAGCCCTGTAACCTCCTGCAACTACTCTCCCAGGACTGATATCAATCCTCATTACTCATGTGATCCCTCTCTTACCCTGTACCCTCTCTTCAAACACTTCCTCTGTCTACACTATTTACCCTTCTCTATGCTATTTTAACATCCTCCCCTAGGTCCTTTCTGTTACATAGCTTCTTTCATGTGTGATTTAAGTTTTAATAATGTTCTTTCTACAAATGAGGGTGCCCTTGTATTTGGGGCATAGGTGTTCAGAAATGAGATGTCCTCTTAGTGGATTTTTTGTTTTGATGAAAATGAAGTGACTTTCTCTATCTCTTTTTATTAACTTTAGTTGAAAGTCTATTTTATTAGATACTAGGATGGCTACTCCAGCCTGCTTCTTGGCTCCATTTGCTTGGAAAACCCTTTTCTAGCCCTGTATTCTGAGGTGAATACCAGGTGTGTTTCTTGTATACAGCAGAATGTTGGGTCTTGTTTTCATATCCATTCTGATAGTCTGTGTCTTTTATTGGAGAATGAAATTTATTGATGTTGCGAGATATTAGTGACCAATGATAGTTAGTTCCTTCTATTTTAATGTTAGTGGTGGTACTATTCATGCGCTTGTCTTCTTTTGGTTTTGCTGTAGTAAAGTTATTTATATCTTGTGTTTTCTTGGGTGTAGTTAACCTCCTTGGGTTGGAATTTTTGTTCTAGTACCTTCTGAAGGGCTGGGTTTGTGCATAGATATTGTTTAAATTTGGTTTTGTCATGGAATATCTTGTTTTCTCCATCTGTGGTGATTTAAAGTTTTGCTAAATATAGTAGTCTTGGCTGACATCTGTGTTTTTTTAGGGTCGGCATAACATCTATCCAGGCCCTTCTGGCTTTCATATTCTCTGTTGATGAATTAGGTGTGATTGTGATAGGTCTACCTTTATATGTTTCTTGACATTTTTTTCTTGCAGATTTTAATATTTTTTTTTCTTTGCTCTGTACATTTAGTGCTTTCATTATTATGTGGAGGGTGGAATTTCCATTTGCTCTAATCTATTTGGTGTTCTGTAAGCCTCTTGTATGTTTAAAGGCATTTCTTTCTTTAGGTTGGAAATTTTTCTTCTATGATTTTGTTGAAAATATTTTCTGGTTCTTAGAGAAAGTAGTCTCCTTTTTCTCCTATTCCTATTATTCTTAGGTTTTGTCTTTCCATTGAGTCCTAGATTCTTAGATGTTTTGTGTTAGGAATTTTTTCAATTTAATATTTTCTTTGAGAGATATCAATTTCTTCAACTGTATCTCCTATGCCTGAGATCCTCTCCTCTGTCTCTTATACTCTGTTGGTGATGTTTACCTCTGTAGCTCCTCTTCTCTTCCCTAAGTTTTCTATCTCCAGAATTTCCTCAGTTTGTGTTTTCTTTATTGATTCTACTTCCACTTTCACATCTTGAATTGTTTTATTCACTTCCTTCATCTGTTCAATTGTATTTTTCTGTATGTCTTTGATGGTTTTATTTTTCTTCTTTAAAGGCCTCTATTTGTTTGATTGTATATTCTTGTATTTCTGTAAGGGATTTAATCCATTCTTCTTTAAAGCCTTTAACATCTTCATAAGCATAGATTTAATGTCATTTTTCTGTGTTTCAACTGCATTAATATATCAAGTGCTTATTGGGAGTTCTGGTGAAGTTCATATTGCCCTCTTAATGTTGATCATATTTTTATTTTGGCCTTTAGTTGTTTGGTTCTTGCTGACATTGGATAGCTGTTCTGGCAGTCAGCTAGGATTTTCAGGCATGAGGGAGAAGTCCTGCCTGGGTTGTGTGCTAGGGACTGGATCTCTTCGAGAAGCCTGTAGGTTTTCTCTTCTGGTTGTGTCCCCGTTAAACCTATAGGCAGAGTTATTAGGGTGTGGGTGTTTACCTTGTGTGAACTTGAGGTCCTGCTGGTAGAGGTACGAACTGTAGGCTGTATTTGTGAAGCTATTGAATCTGGAGTCATCCTTAGGGTGGTAAGATTAGCAGGTGGGAGGTCTGAGGATGGATTCCTTAATTTCTAGCTGCTGTGATCTCCTTCTCTCTCCATGGAAACACAAACAGATGGTGGTGTTTTTGGAGTCAGCTGAGGGGCCACTTGCTCACTTGCAGCTTCTACTTTCCTGGTAGGTATTCAGATTCTGTGCAAGCTGGGGTCTACCATCTTGGACTCAGACATTTTATTCTGCTTTTATCAGGCTGCCCCCCACAGAGACATGCTGAGGACCATGTCCCTGGTGTCAGGAGGCTGCACTGTCCTCTAGGAAGCAGAGGTGGGAGGAATCTGGTGTCCAGAGGCTACAGCTGTGCATCCTTGGTACTTGGGAGTTGTGTTTGGGTAGGTGGAAGGTGCTGGGTGACTGTGTGTCCTTTGGGCCTGGGAGTCTAAGACTGTGCATCCCTAACTTCCAGGATGCCTCCTTTCATCCAGGAAACACAGACATTGGCATTTTGGAGTCTGAAGCCAAGCTACATGCTTGGTCCACAGTCTCTGATCTCCTGCTTCTCAGATAGTGTGTGTGCTGTTCACTACCATCTTGAAGTCCTCCTGACTTTGATCTTCTCTGCAATGGGTTTAATGATTATCTCTATGCAGTAGCCGTTAGGGCTTTAGATTTTCTGTTTCTGAAATTCTTCTCTGTGAACAAAAGCAGTAACACATCGCCCAATGCACAGTGCCAGAGCTCAGCTACAGAAATGTCAAGTGTTAGCAAGTCTTCTAAACTTTGGTATTATTTCAGAGCAAACTTCTTCATGGCCTCACTTTATCGAATTCAATTATCAAAAGAGGAACTCATGTATGTTCTTACTGGGCAACAGTAACTTGAGTCCAGCAATCATAAAACTAATTATAATGCTGGTCAATGAGGCATTTCATCTGGTGAGAAAGGAGATAATCTTTTAAAAAGCTAATTTCTTGAAACTTAACAGACTTTAATGAACTTTAAATGCTTTTGTGATTCATGTGCATTTCATGACTCTGTGTGTGTGTGTGTGTGTGTGTGTGTCTGTGTGTGTGTGTGTCTGTGTGTATAGAGGAGGGGGGAGAGTAGAGACACCACGATGTACACATGAGGACAGTGAGGACAGAGGATGCCTTTTGGAAGTTGGCTTTCCACCCAAGGCTAAAGGTCATATTTCTTGTTTTTAGGAAATATATTTAGCAAAACATATAAAAACAATAAATGACTAGCATTTAAGGGTATCTAGCCAAAGAAAAAAACTTATTTCACTCACATACCGTTCCTAAGCATCATATGTTAGGAATGTTGGGAATTTGTGATGTAAATAGGAACATAGGGTCATATATGTGTTAAACAGGTTCTTACATAAACGTGATTTTACTACTATGTTTTTCCCTTTGTACTTTATGTACCTTGAACGTATTCCCACAATATTATAGATTCTTTGCATACATTTTTCTGTTGTAGTTAAATGTATGGATGACTCTTCTGTTATGTAACCCAAACTCCTTTAATTGACATGTAGTTTATTTGCAGCTTAATAGTCATTCCTTTAGTTATATGGCATTTGTTATTTTCACTGTTACTGTCATAATCTTGAGGTCTCTTTTAACTCCCCTATGTTGCACATGTCCCTGAATCCACACATTTGAGAGCAGTGCTGAGGACTCTTCTGGAGACTAAGGAGTCCTAGCTTGGCTTGGAAGGAATCACAGGCTTCCTTCACCAATCCGTATTTCTATGCTTTGTCAACTTCAGCAGACCCAGACAAGAATCATAATGGTAACGAGCATAAGAGGTTCATGAAGAAAATATTTCATTGGTGGTGATTTCTTACTTAGACAAGTGAAGCATGTTGAGAAACATGGAGAAAATACAAATGAAAACACAAAACACCCATCCTTGCCCCGCACACAGCAAAATAAATTAAATGTTTTAAATTAAAATATTATTTTGAGATAAAGTTGCCCTAGCTGGCCTGTATTTCCAATTCCAATTCCTCAGTTTTTCAATGAGCAGGGATTATAGGTGTGTGACACAAATCTCAGTTATTTTATTTTTAGAGGAGTGAGCTACTCTGAATAGATTCTATTCTTAATCCCATTCGTTGGGTTGCACTGAAATCCAAATGATTTTGTGAATTGACTTTGTATCCTGACTTTACTCAGATCACTTTATAGTTGTAATTACTTTGGTGCTTCCTCAGGAGCTCCTCATATAATATCGTATCCTCTCCAAAACCAGATAATTTCATTCCTTGCAATATATGGATGCATTTTGATTTATCTTGCTTTAGTGGCTGGCTAGGTATTTCAACCTGGTAATAACTAGAAGATATGAACAGATTTCATTTAGTTCTATCCCTGGTATTAAGAAAAACACTCAGTTCTTATCACAGGTGGATTTTAGCAATGAGTTCTTTTTACAATGCTGTTTATCAAGTTAAAGAGTTTCAATTATGCCCATAAATAAGTGGTTTTACTGTCTTAAAAGGCTGACAAATTTTAGATAAAAGCTTTTCCTTATCAATTGAGATGATGATGTGGTTTTTTAATCCTTCACTCGTAAACACAATGTTATGTAATAACTCACATATTAATGAAGAGATTTTATTATGGCACATGATCCTTCCATTGCATTTTAGATTGCCATTGTTTTGTTAAAGATGTTTGTGTCTGTGTCCATAACATATTGACTCATAAGATTCCTTGTCAGATGTCTTGTTTTTCTTCTTTACTACTTTTATCTTAATTGATATCAACATAATATTTCCCTTTTTGACTGATATGGGTATTATCTCTCCTCATCTATATTGTAAATATGTGTAAGTTTGTGTGTGTGTATGTTCGCATGTATGTTCAGACAAACACATGAGGGACAGAACAGAAATCCATGTCAGGTATCTTTCTACAACTATGCTCCACCTTATTTTATGATACAAGATCTTTCATTGTATTTGATCACCTATTCAACTAGCAAGCCTCAGAGGTTCCCTCTTCTCCTTTTCTTCAGTCATAATGGTTGTTGTTAGCTGACTTTCATGAAGGAACTGGTGATTAAACTCAGATCCACATGATTGTGTGGAGAGCACTTTACTATCATCTCAGATTTGTGTGTGTGTGTGAGTGTGTGTGTCTGTGTGAGTGTGTGTGTGTGTGTGTGTGTGTGTGTGTACAGCTATATTTACATCAAAGAGCAAAGACTGGCTTTTGTGGGCTAAAAGTTATCTTAATTTCAGCATATATATGTATATATGCATATTTGATATATGTGTACAAAAGACTTTGTGAATTGATTTTGAAATATATCCATTTATATCTAATCTATTTCAACATCATATATCTATGTATCTATATCTAATCTATATCCATATCATATATCTGTATATTACTCGTTTGGTGCTTCTGATTAAATCCTTGTCAGACAGTTTTGACAACTAAGTCATATTGGTCTTATCATCCCTCAAATCTTCAATATATTCAATCCCAGTACTTTCAAGAATGTTGCTTGAAAAAAATTAATACTGAAAATAATGCATTGGAATGTTTGCATGCTTAGCTGAAGCATAATATAAAAATAGAATGATAAAATTCTTTATTTTTTAAAAATTTAAAGTAGAAAAAAAAACCCAACTGATGAATCAAATTTATAATCTGCACAAAAAAGTATGCTTATCCTAGTAATATGTGAGAGTGATTTACAGCATCCTCAGAGGAAAAAAAAATAGCCAATGGTCAGAGGTTGACAGACTGAACAGGTCAAAGAAGCTAAACAGTGAGTACATTGGGAAAGCTTTCTTGCCAGATCAACAAACTGGGGAGGGGTTACTGCATGCATGAGGTAAAGGGTCACTCTGGTGAGCGGAACCCAGCTTGCAATGGTGAGCAGGAAACAGGCTGAAACTCACAACTCCATCTAAGGAGGAGGGAGAAGGGCATTTTCAAGAACACCTTGCTTTTCTTTCTTCAGCCTGTAGTATGATTTAAGGCATCATAAATGCTTATTCCCGAGCAACGTTGATAATCATAATCTATGCTGAGAAGGCATCAGTAATGTCAAAGAAAGAGCAGGAGGCAAATGTGGGGAATGATGTACCTAATAGACCAAAGCAGAGAAGTAATAACATTGCAACCCCTCAGGACTTCTGGTAGCCTTGCAATGGTCCCAATGTGACCTCAAAATACCACACTGACCACTGGCTTCTGGTCCTTCTTGGCTGAGAATTTCAAGCAAAAAAAATGTTTATCATCACAGCCTGAAGTTAGACAAAAAAGAAAAAAAAAAAAGAAAAAAGAAAAAAAAAGTCAAAGGCAGTAAGTGATTCTCTTGCCTGACTAGAGAGGCGAATATCTGAGGGCGCTTCTCCAGGATAAGTTTTCTCAGGTTCCCAAAATATTTTCTGTTTGTATTGAATCAGACATACTTGCCCAAAGTGTAACACTCAAAGACAATAAACCCATGAAAAGATATTGCCATGGCCTGAGAAGACAAATTGCTCGTTAAGTGCTTGTCTCATAAGCATTAAGATATTGTTTCAGTATGGGTCTCTGGGAAGACCCCTGTGTTCAAATTTACTGGTTCTGTTGCTCTCCTTGTGGAGTTCCTGTCCTCTCCAGATCTTACTATTTCCCAGTTCTTTCATTACCTAGAACCCCTGCATGATGTAGCCCATGGCAGTTCAGTGTCCAAGTGGGTTCCATAGTAATGGGAAGAGGGATTGCCTCTGACATAATCTGATTGGCCTGCTCTTTGATCACCTCCCCCTGAGGGGGGAGCAGCCTTACCAGGCCACAGAAGATGATAATGCAGCCACTCCTGATGAGATCTGATAGACTAAGATCAGAAGGAAGGAGAGGGGGACCTCCCCTATCAGTGGGCTTGGGGAGGGGCATGTGTGAAGAAGGGGGAGGGAGGCTGGGATCAGGAGGTGGAAGGGAGGGGTTTATTGGGGGATACAAAGTGAATAAAGTGTAATTAATAAAGGTTATTCTTCTTTATTAATTACATTTTATTTACTTTGTATCCCCCCTGTGGTTCTCTCCCTCCTTCCATCCCAATCCCTCCCTTCCTCCACCCTCTTACATGCCCCTCCCCAAGTCCACTGATAGGGGAGGACTTCTTTTCCTTCCTTCTGATCCTAGTCAATTAGGTCTCATCAGGAGTGGCTGCATTGTTTTTTTTCTGTGGCCTGGTAATGTTGCTTCCCCTCACGGGGAGGTAATTAAAGAGCAGGCCAATCAGTTATGTCAGAGACAGTCCCTGTTCCTATTACAATGGAACCCACTTGAATACTGAACTGCCATGGGCTACATCTGTGCAGGAGTCTTAGGTTATCTCCATGCATAGTCCTTGGTTGGAATATCAGTTTCAGGAAAGACCCCTGTGCTCAGATTTTTTTTGGTTCTGTTGCTCTCCTTGTGGAGTTCCTGTCCTCTCCAGATCTTACTGTTTCCCACTTCTTTCCTAAGATTCCCTGCACTCTGCCCAAAGGTTGCCCATAAGTCATAAGTCTCAGCATCCATATTGGTAGTCTGCAGGGCAAAGCCAATACAGATAAAATAAAAGTATATGATAGATAGATAGATAAATAGATAGATAGATAGATAGATAGATAATTTTTTTAAAAAGACCTGGTTTGATCTCCAGAAAGATTTTGTTGTTGTTGTTTTGTTTTGTTTTAGCCAAGTTTGGTAGCACTTATTTGTAATTCCAATACAGGCAGATCCCTGATGCTCACTGACTAACCAGCTCAATTTATTTGTCAATTCTCAAGCCATCATGTCTCAAAAAAAAAAAAAAAGCATGTAAAAGAAACCTGAAGAATAGGACCCAATCTGGTCTTATAAATTCTATTTTTATGTGCACACATATACAACATTCACCCTCACATACATGTGCATACACCACACACACACACACACACACACACACACACCAAGTCTCCCAACATTTCAACAGCTTAGGAAGGTGGACAATGTGAGAAGAGGAAATGGAGACCTGAGTCTTCAGCCTTGAATGGCAGTGTTTAGACAGGACAAACTGCATCAGATGTCTTCCTATCTAAATCTCTGGCCAAGCCTCTGACCTCCTGAATGACATGCCTACACATCTGTTATTGCTATCAGCTCGGTATCTAGTAGACACCTTAGCAATCTAAACTCTGAACCAAAGGTATCATCTTCCAAAAATTCATCCATCTCTGTTTTCTTTGATAAATTCTGGATGTATTTTTGGAATCCATTTGTCACAAATTATCAGCCAAAATGTCAACCTCTCTCATGATAGTCTAAAAGCCTGGAACTTACTACACTTCTCCTCTGCCCTGGTCATTTTCTGTCTAACTCCAACACCAGGCTGAAGTCCTTCCCATCCTATACCATCTCAGGGCCAGACACCAGGCAAGAGAGAATACTTCCTTCATATTGTTACACTCTCTAGGACCATTCACTCAAGTTGATGCTAAGATAGCCACCCTCGTTGGCCATTGCCTCTCATCAAAACCTCAAGAAAGGACTGGTCTACACCTACCTCTCATTACTGTTTCCAACCTCTGGACTTATGATGGTTTTCATGAGCTGTTCTGGGGTGGTGTGCCTCTTTTTCTTGAGTTCAATAACATTGACCTCCCAACATGGTCCCTAAGACATCTCCGCTAGTCAAAGTCCAGTTGTTGGAAACAGAAGACTTTCTTGTCAGCTGCAGCAAAAACCTGATGATTATCTATATGGTAGCATGGACAATGCCCTCCTCAGGGACCTAACCAATCTATGGCAGTGAATATCTTGTTCACACTCAAGAGATGCCCACTCTCAGATGCAGAGGACTTAAGTACTTACAACCCAGGGAGTCAAAATCTATATCCATCATACTTTTCATATTCTGAGCCATCTGTTACCTGTTTAAAAAAAATGGATCACTGTATAGCCACCTAATTTCTCAGCAACAAGATGTTGATGAATTGGTAACTTTGTTTTTACTTTTGTTATGTTAATTGAGAGGTCTCACTGCTTGTTGACTACTTCATGAGTTAAGTTTCATGATCACAGCTGAGCTCATGTAAATCCTGGTCATCAGTGCTGAGACACAGCAGACCCAATGCACAATCAAAAGTGATATTCATATTTGAGATGTTGCATCAAACCCGTATGTTTGCCTTCCTCTTTTCTCATATTTACCCTCCATGCCCTCGACCCAAAGAAGGGCAGAGTACCACCCTCAGCAATATCAACTAGATTTTAAGTATAAATTATGAACTGAACATAGAAGCCAGTTGAACACTGGAGCCAACAAGTGTGTGATAACAAAATGTTTTCTCTGAGCCTGGAAGTCAGGGTCATAGTAACATGCCAAAGACTGGTCTCCAGAGGCTTGAACTTAAGGTCTTATGCAATTTTTACTCTTCCCACACTTTCATCCAGCTCCCCAAAAGGACCTCAATAAAAGTTGCTCATGATGGATAATTCAAGAGGACAGGAAGTCAAAGTGGCTATCTTCTGTCCCATGGAGAAACCTCTCTTTCATGCAAGCATTCTTTCAAACAGGGTGGGCTTCCTGCAACTTTCGAAGCTGGGAAGTTAGGGCTTGCCAAAGTCTCATTCAACCAAAGTTTTTGTTGTGTTTTGCTTTCTTCCTGGTTAGGTCAAGGTCAAGGTGACTTAGTGTTAACAACTGTGGCTTTCTGCAATCCCACCTTCCCCAATTGCACATCATTTGAAAGAATCGGTTCCCGAAAGATCTAAACCACATTGTGAGCTCACATGCCAAGTGCAAAACAACATTCCCAAGGAGGTCTCACTGAAACCAGTAACCCATCCTGTCCTTATCTTTGTCTCGTAAATATTGCCTGATTCCTCCTAAATTCCCAAAGTAGAGTTTGTTACAAAGAACTTCTATTTGGACTCGGGGTATTTGTATACAATTTTGTATGGTTTCCGTGGAAAAACTGAATAAAACTGTGTTAGATTATTGTGGTTTCAAGGATTAAATGTCAAATCCGCCTTTTTGAATTTGCATGGAAAATGTATGCCTGCATGACGTTTTTTCCTATTAGAGAAAGCTTTGATTTTCCACACCCAGCCCTGGATCTGGAAAACTAATATCTATGTTGATAGTAGTAGTAATAATCATATAGTATTAGAAGTGCTAAGTGGAAATTATATATAAAGAATGGCAGAACACCAAAGATCTCTGAGTGAGAAGAACATGGCCTCCTACTTCCCTCATAGTCTAAGCAAAGCAGCTTGCCCAAGGCCCCATCTGCTCTCTTTGATGTCTTTGCTACCTCATCTCAGCTAGCATCGAGCCTCTGCTGTAGGTTTCCCATCATCTCGTCATAGCCCCTGCCTCAGGGGTCCTCTGCTTGCTCTTGTCTTCTTCTGAGCCACATTTTCCCCAGAAAGCTTAATGTGTCTCTCAGATGTCTGCTCCAAAGTCAACTTAAAGAACCTTTAAAAAAACTGAACAAAAAGCATCTGTAATTCCTCACGGTAGACCTACTTTTCTGTATGCCTTTGGTGTTACCTTGAAGTACTTTCTTTTATTCTAAAAATTGACTGCCTTCCTCTGTCCATTGTCAAATGCTGAGCCAACAGTAATCATTCAGTAGATGTTGTACAAGCAGAGCCATATATTAATGTTATAGAATTGTCAGTATTGTGTATTCTGGACCTGAGTGTCATACTTTCTCACATCAGCACTGTGACCTTATTAGAATTCGTACCTAAGTCAGAATGAATAATGATGTAGTTGTTTTCCAGACAGGAATTTTGGGTCTTGCATGCATCCATCATAGTCTTTTACCTCTTTGATGAATAAATGTGTTTGTCTTAATGAATAACCTCAAATTCTGTTAGTGAGGGACAGAGAAAGAGAAAGGGGGTGGGGGGACAAATCAACACAAACACTCTTTCAGGGGAAAGATGTTATAAACTGATTCATTCATGGTCATACAAACATGAACTCTCTGTCTGCACAGTGTCTAACACCTTAACTTACTCCCGAGTAGCTTCTGCAGTGCCTCTAGGGATAAGTGGGATCTACGCCAGAACCAGCCACTGCACTACCACCTGCACAAATGGCCTCTCTTTCTAGTTGAACAGCTCAAGATTCTATTGGGTTTTCCATCTGTTCTCAAATCAAGGCTACTCTAAATCATCTACATGTCTGCTGCTTTCTGCCTGTGGTTTTCGGAACGTGGATCTTGTTTGGCCCTTCATATCTCACAGTGACACACCTGGTTATGTCACTGGCTGCTCGAGTGACATCCAAATGACCTTCTTTCACAGGTGCAATGCTTTCAGGTTTGCTATGTCTGATATTCTACTCTGACATTCACAATTCCAACCTCTTGTGTTCTACTGTGATCTTTTTCAATCAATATGACCTACTCGCAGGTTCATGATTCACCAAGGGAGGTCACAGAAAATGATATTTATATATATGCATATATATATATATACATATATATGTATATAGCATATATATATATATATGTTGGTTAATTAAGGTCAAACTTCTCGATCTAATCATTTCTTTGATTTTCCAAGTTGACCAGAGCAGCCTTCCCACTGGGTGAGCTTTCCCACCCACATGGCCTCCACCTTCCTACACATCGCTCACCCTGAACTGACTGCCTTCCCCAGCAGTTCTTAATAGACATGCTGCATTTAGCCATCACTGGCCAGGTGATTCATCTAGTGAGGGTGCACCTCAAGATCCAGCCGATTGCTTGCTCCCTGGACCTGAGTGCATGAAAGATGCACAGGCTCCAGCTGGTGTCCCTTAGGGTTATCACACACCTCAGCTGTGGCGTCTGCTCTGTCAGAGCTGGGACCTCTTCCTCAATCTCCTTAAATCTATGCCTTACACAAGCCCTAACCCCAAGCTGTACTTAACATTATTCTCATTAGGATTGCAACTGTTCTAGGATCTGTAAAGTACTCCAAACTTGCAATGGTGATATTTTAGATATTTTGATTTTGGCTTAAGTAGTTGTCAAAAAATATCTTAAAGCATGCATTTGTCCCTCAGAGGGCAGGGATTAGACACTTACTAGTAGGGATTATAAACTTGGCATTGTGGATGGCCTGAGCTCAGAGATCAGGCAGAGTTCGTCCAAACCAGAGAGTAGAGAGCAGGGGTATTCTGGTCCTTATCAATGTGACATGCTTGAGAGTGAGTGCACTCTCAAGTGCCTGCAGAGCCCCAGATCCAGGGTCCTTCTAAACTAGCAACCAGATATCAGATCCCTCCCTCCCTCCCACCCACACACTGTGGAAAACAGAGGGACCTCTTGGGACATTGAAGCTCCTGCTCTGCTGATCCAACAGTGGAATTCTGGCAAATAATGCCTAGAGTTCAGACAGCCAAATACGAGTAGCCTGTAGGCCTCTGAGGTATTCAGGGAATTTGTATAAGGAAATTGCGCCCGAAATTATCACCAGGGCTTGCTACAACCTTCCGTACATGCACAAGCAATCCCTTAGATGCCTGCAAGGCAGCACCCCTCCCACACACACAAGGGTTCTACATTCTCTAGAACCCTGTCCCTCAAGGCGCACTTCCATGTATGCTTACACGCACACACTTGCCCACATTTGTCCTTCTGTGCCTTGGACTTTTCTCCCACAGGTACAGCTGAAACACCCCAACGCACATGCTGAAACCACTGGACCTCTCTCATCTTCCTGAAGAATTCTCCAGACACCAGAGAAAGAAGGTACCAGTCTGAACTGCAGAATCCAGGAACAAACAGTGAAGGTTATGGATAAGCAAATGGCCAGAGGTCGGTGAAAGAACACGTCCAACAAAAATCAGGACATCATGGCTCCACCAGCAACTCCCAAAATCAATGGATACTCCAATTCATCAGAAACACAGGAAAATGACTTTAAAGCTGTGCTTATCCAATTATTAGAGGCACATAAAGAGGAAACAAACAAATCTCTCAGAGAAATAGCCATACAAATACAGACAGTTGAAGAGGAACCAAAAAACAACTCTCAAAAGAATTGGCCACCCAAGTAGAGGCAAAGAAAGAAGAAATGAACAAAGCTCTCAAAGAAATACAAGCAAATATAGCCAAACAAATAGAGGTACAATTAATAGTATATACAGAGGAAATGAACAAAAAAATAGAGACCATCATACAGAATCAGGAACCCACATTCAAACAGATGAAGAAAATGGTGCAAGGCATGAAAACAGAAGTAGAATCAATAAAGAAAACACAAACTGAGAAAACTCTGGAGCTGGAGAACTTGGAGAAAAGATCAGGAACTACAAAGGTAAGCAACACCAATAGAATAAAAGATATGGAAGAGAGAATGTCTGGTGCTGAAGATACAATTGCAGAAATTGATACTTCTCTCAAAGAAAAAGTAAAATCAGAAAAACTCCAAGAATCAAGGATGCCATGGAAAGGCAAAATCTAAGAATAATAGGAACTGATGAAAGAGAAGATTTCAAGCTCCAAGGTCTAGAAAATGTTTTCAAGAAAATCATAGAAGAAAATTTTCCCAACCTAAAGAAAGAAATGTCTATAAACAAGAGGCCTACAGAACACTAAATAGACTAGACCAGAAAAAGAAACTCCTCACATCATATCATAGTTAAAACACTAAGTTTACAGAACAAAGAAAAGATATTAAAAGCAGCAAGGGAAAAAGGCCAAGTAACATATAAAGGTAGACCTATCAGAATCACACCAGACTTCTCATCAGAGACTATGAAAGCCAAAAGGGCCTGGGCAGAGGTCATGCAGACTTTAAGGGACCACAGATGCCAACCTAGACTACTATACCCAGCAAAGCTTTCAATCAACATAGAGGGAGAAAACAAAACATTCCATGACAAAACTAAAGTTTAACACTATCTACACAGCAAACCGGCCCTACAGAACATACTAGAAGAAAAACTCCAACCCAATGAAAACAACTATACCCAAGAAAACATAGGATATAGATTATTTCCCAACCAAAATTAAAAGAAAACAAGCAATGAATCAAAGTAAAACCGCCAACTCCACAATAAAAGAAACCAATGTTCATTGGTCAGTATTATCTATCAGCATCAATGGACTCAACTCTCCAATAAAAAGACAGAGACCAACAGAATGGGTGCAGAAACAGTATCCAACATTCTGCTGCATCCAAGAAAGACACCTCTGCAACAAAGATAAATACAACCTCAGAGTAAAGGGCTAGAATAATGTTTTTTTTTTAAGCAAATGGACACAGAAAACAACCTGGGGTAGTTATCCTAATATCTAATAAAATAGACTTTCAACCAAAATTAATCAAAAAAGATGCAAAGGGGCACTACATTCTCATCAAAGAAAAAATCCACCAAGAGGACCTCACAATTCTATGCACCAAATACAAGAGTGCCTATATTCATAAAGGAATCATTATTAAAGCTTAAATCACACATCGATCCCAACACCGTAATAGTGGGAGACTTTAACACCCCACTCTCATCAAGAGACATATCATCTAGGGAGAAGCCAAGTAGGGAAATAAAGGCACTTACAGAGGCCCTAATTCAAATGGACCTAATAGATGTCTACAAAACTTTTCACCCAAACTCAAAAGAGTATACCTTCATTTCAGCACCTCATGGAACCTTCTCCAAAATAGACCATATAGTTGGTCACAAAGCAAGCCTCAACAGATACAAGAAGATTGAAATAATTCTCTGTATTCTCTATGATCACTATGGACTAAAGATGGACCTCAACAACAATGGAAATAGCAATAAGCATAGAAGCACATGGAAACTGAACAACTTGCTCATTCATAGCTGAGTTAAGGAAGAAATAAAGAAAGAAATTAAAGACTTCCTAGAATTCAATGAAAGTGAAGGTTCAACATACTCTAATTTATGGAACACAATGAAAGCAGTGCTCAGAGGAAAATTCATAGCACTAAATGCCTTCAAGAAGAAATTTGTGACATCTCATACAAGCAACTTAATGGCCCAACTGAAAGCCCTAGAAAAAAAAAAAAAAAAAGCAGACACACCCAAGAGCAACAGATAGCTGGAAATAATCAAACTCAGGGCTGAAATCAATCAATTAGGAACAAATAAAACTATTCAAAGAATCAAGGAAACCAAGATCTGGTTCTTTGAGAAAATCATTGAGAGACAAACCCTTAGCCAAACTAACTAAAAGGCAGAGAGAAACTATCCAAATCAGCAAAATCAGAAATTAAAAGGGGGACATAACTACAGACACTGAGGAAATCCAAACAATCATTAGGTTGTACTACATAAGACTATATGTCACAAAATCTGAAAATCTAAAAGAAAGGGACAATTTTCTTTATCAAAATTAAGTCAAGATCAGGTAGAAAGATTGGATAGTCTTATATCCCCCAAGGAAATTGAAGCAGTCATCAAAGTCTCCCTTCCAAAAAAAGCCCTGGGCCAGATGGTTTAAGCACAAAATTCTACCAGACCTTCAAAGAAATGCTAACTCCAATTCTCTTCCAACTATTCCACAAAATAGAAACATAAGGAACATTACCAAACTCATTCTTTGAAGCCACAGTCACCTTGATACCTAAACCATACAAAGACCCAACAAAAAAAAGAGAACTACAGACCTATCTCTCTTATAAACATTGATGCAAAAAATACTCAATAAAATACTTGCAAACAGAATCCAAGAACACATAAAATATATCATCCACTATGACCAAGTAGGCTTCATGTCAGTCATGCAAGGGTGGATCAACATATGGAAATCCATCAGTGTAATCCATCATATAAAAAAAAAAACTGAAGGAGAAAAACCACATGATCATCTTCTTTGATGCCAAAATAGCATTTGACAAAATCCAATACTCATTCATATTTAAAGTCTTGGAGAGCTCAGGATACAAGGCACATATCTAAACATAGTAAAGGCCATCTACAGCAAGCCTATAGCCAACATCAAACTCAATGAAGAGAAACTTAAATCAATCCCACTGAAATCAGGGACAAGGCAAAGCTGCCAACTCTCTCCATATCTCTTCTACATAGCACTTGAAGTCCTAGCTAAAGCAATAGGACAACTAAAGGAGATTAAGGGGATAAAATTAAGAAAGGAAAAGGTTAAAGTCTCACTATTCACAGATGATATGATAGTATATGTGAGCAACCCAAAAAATTCAACCAGAGAACTCCTTCAGCTAATGAACACCTTCAGCAAAGTGTCTGGATACAAAATTAACTCAAAAAAAAAAAAATCAGAAGCCCTCCTATATACCAAAGACAAAAGGGCCAAGAAAGAAATCAGGAAAACAACACCCTTCACAATATCCACTAATAACATAAAGTACCTTGGTGTAACTCTAACCAAGTAAGTGAAAGACCTGTTTGAAAAAGAATTCAAGTCTCTGAAGAAATTGAAGAAGATATCAGAAAGATCTCCCATGCTCATGGATCAATAGGATTAACATAGTGAAAATGGCCATCCTGCCAAAAGCAATCTACAGATTCAGTGCAGTTCCCATCAAATTACCAACACAATTCTTGACAGACCTTGGAAGAAAAATTATCAACTTCATATGGAAAAACAAAAATACAGAATATCCAAAACAATCCTGTACAACAACAGATCATCTGGAGGTACCTCCATCCTTGATCTCAAACTGGATCACAGTTTGAGATCTTTATTGCTCTATACTATTGCTCTATACTACAGAGCAATAGTAATAAAACTGCATGTTATTGGCATAGATCCAGAATGGTGGATCAATGGAACTGAATAGAAGACCCAGAAATAAACCCACACATCTATGAATACTTGATTTTTTATAAAGAAGCCAAAACCACTCATTTGAAAAAAGACAGCATCTTCAACAAATGGTGCTGGTGCAACTGGATGTCTACATGTAGAAAAATGAAAATAGATCCAGATATATCACTCTGCAAAAAACTAAAGTCCAAGTGAATCAAAGACCTCAACATAAAACTAGACACACTAAACCACATAGAAGAAAAAGTGGGAAAGAGCCTAGAACTAATAGACGCAGGAGACAACTTCATGAACAGAACACCAACAGCACAGGCTCTAAGAGCAACAATCAATAAATGTGACCTCATGAAACTGAAAAGCTTCTGTAAAGCAAAAGACACTGTTTTCAGAACAAAACGACAGCCTACAGACTGGGAAAGGATTTTCACCAACCCTATATCTGACAGAGGGGTAATATTCAGAATATAGAAAGAACTAAAGAAGTTAAACAGCAAAAAAGTCAAGTAACCCAGTTAAAAAATGGGGTACAGAGCTAAACTGAGAATTCTCTGTAGAGGAATATAAAATGGCAGAGAAACACTTAAAGAGATGCTCAACGTCCTTAGCCATCAGAGAGATGCAAATCAAAACAACCATGAGATTTCACCTGACACCCATCAGAATGGCTAAGATCAAAAACTCAAGTGACAACACATGCTGGAGAGGTTTTGGAGAAAGCAGAACCCTTCTCCATCGCTGGTGGGAATGTAAACTTGTACAACCACTTTGTAAATCAATCTGGTGCTTTCTCAGACAATTAGGAATATCGCTTCCGCTTCCTCAAGATCCAGCTATACCACTCCTAGGCATATATCCAAAAGATGCTTAAGTACACAACAATGATATTTGTTCCTCCATGTTTGTAGCAGCTTTATTCATGATAGCCAGAACCTGGAAACAACCCAGATGTCTATCAACAGAGGAATGGATACTTCCTCTGAAAAAGAAATTGTGTTACTTTTACACAATGGAATACTACTCAGCAATTATAAAGAAGGAAATCATGAAATTTGCAGCCAAATGGTGGGATCTAGAAAAGATCATCCTGATTGAGGTATCCCTGAAGGAGAAAGACACACACAGTATATATTCACTTATAAGTAAGTAGTAGACCTTTAAAATAGCATAAACATACTACAATCTGTACACCTAAAGAAGATAAACAAGAAAGAGGAACTGGGGTAAGATGATCAATTCTCACTTAGAAAGACAAATGGGATGGTCATTGGAAGTAGGAGAAAACAAGTAACAGGACAGGAGCCTACCATAAAGGGCCTCTGAGAGACTCTACCTAGCAGTGTAGATCAAAGCAGATTTTGAGACTCATAACCAAACTTTGGGCAGTGTGCAGCGAATCATATGAAAGAGGGGAGTTAGCATGACCTGGAGAGGACAAGAGTTCCATAATGACCAAATATATCTGGGCACAGGGGTCTTTTATGAGACTGTATCTCCAACCTCGGACCATGTATAGATATAATCTAGAACCCCTGCTCGGACGTAGCCCATGGTAGCTCAGTATCCAAGTGGGTACCCTAGTAAGGGGAACAGGGACTTTCTCTGACATGAACTCAATGGCTGACTCCTTGATCCCCCAGCCCCGTGAGGGAGGAGCAGCCTTGCTAGGCCACAGAGGAGGACATTGCAGCCAGTCCTGAAGATACCTGATAAGCTAAGGTCAGATGGAAGGGGAAGAGGACCTCCCCTATCAGTGGACTTGGAAAGGGGCAGGGAGGAGATGGGGGAAAGAGGGTGGGATTGGGAGGGAATGAAGGAGCGGGCTACAGCTGGGATACAAAGTTAATAAACTGTAACTAATATTAAAAAAGTAAAAATTTAATTTAAAAAAAAAGAAGGTTTTGCAGCACAATACATTCTAAAGCATATCTTTATTCCCACAGATGACTGCCGTTCTCATTTCCTCATTGAAGGAGCTTTTCTTTACAGCAAACAGAAAACCACATTTGGGTATAGCTGAGATCCCCATAATCAGTGGATCCCCAGTATCCAATAAATACACCTGCAGCACAGCTCCTGAACCCATGGCTCAGGAAACATAGAAGAGGGGGAAGAAAATTTGTAAGAGTCAGAGGAACAGGAAGAGAATGTCTCCTAGAACTTGCTGCCTAAACAAGACCTGAACAATAACACTGTCAGTAGACATGCTAAATCAGAAGAGGTCCTACTGCTAGATAAAGAACTATAGGCAATTAGTGGCTGCTTGAGGGAGAAAGAGTTAGCCCCTTCCAGGAACAAACCTTCTAATTGATGGTTCAATTCAAAGTAGTCATCCTACTTTGTGTACCTGTGTGTATGTGTGAGAGAGAGACAGAGAGAGGGAGCAAGAGACAGGGAGACACAGAGAGAAAATAATCAAAGAAGCCGTTAATTTGAGAGGGAGTGAGAAAGTTGTGGGAGGAGATGGAGTGAATAAAGGGAAGGCTCACATTTCTCCCTTATTGACTTCATGGTACCATGACCTGGGTCTCTTCTTGAAGCAGGCCTACCTGTGTATCTAATTACAAGATGGATTTGGTTACAGCATCTTGAATCTCAGGACCCTCCTTGAAGATATTCAGTGTTCCAAGGCATCTCATTTCATACGTTTATGTAAAAAAAAAAAAAAAAAATGGTAACATCTAAATTCCATAGATGTTATTTTATTCCATTTAGAATAAAAATTGTAAGCTGAAGAATCTGTGTTACAACTTAATAAAGCCCCACGAATATTATGATTTCTGCTGTAGCTGTTAGGATTTTATGAGTTTGCAGAATATGCTGAACCTCTTGGTAATTTTTACTTTTTCTATTTAGAGGTATGGTGCCAGGAATGAGTCAGGGAAGCCTTATTGTTCTAATTCTACACTGGACTCTACATGTAGGAGTCGCCTTGGAAGTCAAAAAGGCCCAGATGTAAGGTAAGCAGGTGAACAAGCTCTCGGTCTGTTCACCAACTGTGCTGTCACTCATGGTAAGACAATGACTTAAGACCTCATTGGCAGCTGAAGAGCCTGCAGAGAAAGAAACAGATCAATTTAGCAAACACAAGAAGGAAGCACACTTTCTACTCAAGAGTCTTTTTTCATGTGTACTACTTCTGAATCCTAATGCTGACTGAACAGAATGAAGTCATTGCTTCTCTATCATAACCCCTGAAGGAGATGTATGAATGAAGAGCCTTCTGCTGGCAGCCTATATACGGACATAGAAGAAGGAGGCTTGCTCTCTGCCTGCTTACTCTTGCTCTCCCTGGAAAGGGCATTCCTTCACCAGCATTAGAGTCTTCTTCTTCAGGACTCCTGTGTATACCGTGTATACATCTACCCTCAAGGACTGATAGGTACTAGATTATTGGACCTCCTGTTGTTGGAACACAGCCATTGCTGAACTAGCTTAGACCCAACCTTAAGTCATTCTAATAAATCACTCTCTCTCTCTCTTTCTCTCTCTCTCTCTGTCACACACACACACACACACACACACACAAATACAAATTATTTTTTATTCTATGAATTCTGTTCTCTAACCCTGACTAATACATGCCTTGCCATTCATGAGTGAATGATTCTATTCCTAATGATAATATTCCTTTTATTACAATAAGAATTTTGCTATCCAATAGGAAAAATAAGCTTCATATTGGTTTACACAGTAAGAAAAAAAAATCTCTTATCTGAGGAAGAGGAAACTGGATGGTACTACAATTTAAAAATTACATTAGCAACTTAGAGATTTCTGGTTTAGGCACTCAAATCAAATGAGAGTCGTTTACTGTAGTTAGGAACCTCTTAAATCAAGCAGCATTTGGACTCATATCCCTATTTTTTTCCACCATACATTTTATCTAAATTCCAGTCTTCTCTCATAAAACATGGACTGCTTGGAATGTTTACAAAATTATATATGATATTATATAAACAATAACAGAAAGAATAATGTGAAGGTAAGGAACATTGCAAAAACTAGGGGATTTGTATTGGGTATTTGTCACTTTGTACCCATACCAAGCAAGGAGGAAAGAGAACATCTGGGAACCCTAAAGTGGACAGGAAGCAGCAGAAGTAGGAGCCAAGTTTACTCCATATCACATTCTGGGAAGTACGGAGAACAGTGGAAGATGCAGGTGCCTGAACTGTGAACACCCGGGAATCAAGGCCCATCAGCGCTGTCAACAGTTCTGAGCCTGGCACTGGGTGACTGCGCTTCCGTGTTCACGGTGTGTTTCTGTCTCTTCGGTTCAGAATGGAGGAATGTAAGACGGGGGAATGTAAGACATGTTGGTGGTCAACATAATGGGAGAGGACTAAACTAAGGTAAAAATCAAGATCACTGCTCAAGCACACGGAGATGCTTGAAAATTTTCAATGACAAAAATTCAGGCAAGAAGACCAAGTTCGGCTAGATGCCCTTGGCCTCTCCAGGCCCTGTCCTGACGCCTTCTGATGGGATTCAAGCTGTAACTGTGACAAGCCAGGGGGGAGGACGTGGCATTTTTCACTCTCTCCCTCCCTCCTCTTGGACTAGTCAATGGAGACTCTGGTGGAAACATTAAAAGGAATTACAACAATTTTTCTTCTTTTGATGTTTTGTTTTTCTTTCCCTCCTTTTGAAACATCGTTTTGTTTCCAGCTGTCACACTAGTTTGTGCTCTCAGCAGGACCTTGAGTCAGTCTCTGGGCCTCTCATCCTGACTCTGATGAAGGTGATCTTGCAGGCAATGACTTCAGTCTTATTGCTATGAACGGCAATACTGGTATATAACTCTACCTGGGCTCTTCCAAGGAATAAATTAAATACTTACGGAACTCATCACTCAGATTATGATCTTAGTACTACTTCATAAATTACACTTTCATGCCTGGATATGGCTTCAGCCATAATCAAGCCTAACACTTCATGGGGAACAGATGGGAAGTAAACACTTCTTGGTGGGGGAAGGGGGACACAAAAGAAACATGAGTAACACAAACGAAGGACAACGTTCATCATTCTGGTCTTGACTTGGAGACACAATCTACACAAGAAGGTTAGGCCAGTGTATAGGGCATGGATAAGAAGAAATTCTGCACGGTACCAGCCAATTGGCAGGGCTGAGAAACAAAGAGTAGACTAGCTGCGCCTCCAGAAAGAGTGGGATACTCAGACGCATCTGCAGTCTGTGTTGGGAGGAATGATGAACAATGGATGACCAGACTTGGAATGCTTTCATTTAGTTAAATAAAACTGCAATAAAATTAAAAAAAAAAATCGAACCTTAGAGGAAGTCTGTTTATCAGTGTTGTTATTACTCTTATTTTATCCAGAAGTCAGGGTCAATCGTTGTCCAACAAGCTGGATAGGGTAACCTTACTGTCCAGGAGAGCAAGGACGTTGATCTTACATAGCCACTCCAGGGGCCTCGCATCCCAAATCCTCTCAGGACAAACACTTCTAGCACACAACACGCCCCTTGTACTGGAGACTTCATTTTCAGAAGACCTACTGGTTTTGATGTAATCATCAAAGGCTAATGGAAAAAAACCCCTAATATTATTTCATAGTTTAAGGGGAAATCAAAGGACATCTGGAATTAACTTTGAGTGGGAAAGATGCTGACCTCACAGACAAAGTGGAGAAAGAATGAAGTTCCAGGCAGAACTCAGCATCAAGGAGGAGGCCATTGACACAGGCCACTGAGGCAACCTCTGGAGATCAAACCTTTCTTTCTGCTGTGCTCATGACATGCTTTGCTATATTTTAATTCTAGAGGGAAATGGGCTGGGACAAAATTGTAGAATTAGATAAATAGACTCAGAGCCTGGGTTTTCACCAAAACAAAGTATTAGGAGAAAAAGTGACTCCATTTGTGGCCCTGCATTCAAAGATGGCAGATGAAATACAGGATGCTAGATGTCAAAGGCAGCAAATTATGTCTCAATGTTACACAATAATGACATATAAAACCAGGATACTCTTATAATTACTTTTTAAAAATTTTTGAACCTAAAATATAAATATATCATTCCCTCTCTTTCCTACCTCCAACCTATTTCATGTACAACCCTACCTGCTTTCTCTCATATTCTTGGCCTTTTTCCTTAATCATTGAAATATACATGTAACATATAAATTTAAATATTATATATTTATATGTTATATGTCATGATGATAAATAAATTCTATTTTTATTTAAATATATAAATTTATATAAATGTGTGAATATAAATTTATGTATTTATGCATAAATATATATTTATAAATCACAGGGGGGAGCTCTTCCTGGGGAAGATTATTTCTCCAACTCTCAGCATTCCTTAGTTGCCTACCGTTCTTTCTGTAGGGTTGGGGCCTGTAAAATTTCTTCCTTGCATATTAGCATGGCAACTGGCATTGAGTCTATTCGGATCTTGCTTAGGCAGCTATGATGTTGAGAGGTTGCAAGCATAGCTTCCTGAAATTTAAAGCAGACTTCTTGTTCCTCTGGCTCTTTCAGTTTCCCTCCCCCCCTCTTTTATAATGTTTCTGAGCCTTAGCTGTAGGAGTTGTGTTGGGACCACATCAGTTGGGCCTGGGCACCACAGTCAATCGTCTTCTGTGTTTTGATTGTTTGTGGTTTTCTGTAATGGTTCTATGAGACATCTGTAGCACGTATGTGATCCGAGGTTAACGAGGTGTCTCGCGTGTGTCTCTGCATAACGGGAACCCTTGTTTGAGGTGTTCTTATTTAGTAGGGATAGAAATACTAACACATATGGTGGTATGGGGACTAATAGATAGCACAGGGGCAACTGCTAGAAAACAAATAGTAGCTATAAACACGTTTGTGTTTCAATTTGAGAATGAAGATCATGTGTACATCATCATAGTCCCATTGTCTTGCACATTTGATTTGGATTAATTTCTGTTAAGATGTAAAATAAAATAATAGCAATCTCAAAAATAAAACTTACCAAAAGGCGCTTCATAAATACTCATGTATCTGAATGAAGTGCATTTCCTCTACATTAATCCTACTATACTAGCACAGCTCGTTTTCTTTCTAGGAATGGATGGCAGAGCAAGCTCTATCAGGAGCTTTCTCAGCAACATTTGCAAGTGTGAAAGTCTGCCACATTTATCCACAATCCACAATAAAGAATCCACAAGTCTGACACTGGCTACCTGCCTCCCTCCAGGACACAAACAGATACTGAGCTTAGATACATTTGGACTGAAGGTGCCTTTGTCAATGGATGGAATTTTAATGGAATGATGGACTGAACATTATGTTTCCCAGGCTCATCCATCTAAACACAAGAGGTTTAAAGGCTGAACCACCCTCTATTGTTTGTGTACACTCTGACACAGGGTTTCTGTTGTATGCTTGCTGCTTTCTCATTGGTTTGCTTGAAAACAGTCTCCCTGTATAGGTCATGCTGATCTCAAGTGTGTGAGTCTCCTGCCTCAGCATCAGCTGGGAATACAGGCATGAACCAGCACACTGTATAGACAGTGATTTCTAATCTATCCATGTATAGATGGACATATCTTGGCTGTCATGAATAATATTGTAATGGACACAGGCTTGTAGCTTTTCCTTCGAGAACCTGATTTCAGTTTTTTGGATAGATCATACTGAAGCTCAGTGGGAATGCTGAAGGAAGTTCCTTCTAGAAGCCAGGCATACAACATGGTGCCATTGGCTAATAATGCAGTGCAGGGCACTTAAAGTATGAGAGTGGGTCTAATATCGAGTGTTCTTGCTACAATAAACAAACAAACAAACAAAAGAACACGCAGAGAGGTACTACCTTTATTGTGGTGATGCCATTACAGACAGGCTCAACATAGAAGAAATACACATATATGCCATTTTATTAAATTGCAACAAAGCTTTCAAAAACTTAAGCTATTCAGAAGCATTTAATTTAGAACATTTCCCTTAAATATCTTTCCCTCCTTACCGTGACTTCTGAGGTGGCAGGAAGGAAGAAATATTCCTGTGGCTTGTTTCCCAAAACTCCCTTGGGGCAGGCAGATTCCTGGCATCTGATGCTGACATTTGTTCTGTGTGCTGACTTCTAGTAGTCCATACCACAATAATTGAGCAGTAAAGGTTGAGTACTTCGGCTGCTTAAAGTTTACATGCTTCAAACCAAAGAGAAAGAAGACAGAGGGGAATATTAGATAAAATCACATGAATTTACACAAGTATGAAAATACATGACCATACATGAAAGAACTTAACCCATGGTCACGCTGAGTGATGTCCTACTTTTAGGAGGCCCATCATTATTTGCTAGAAATCATAAAAAGAAAGGGACACGCATTAAGGTCCAAGTAATATAATTTGCATAATCTGTGCTTTCTGTCTAATGACTGTATCCAATGACAGCAAACTAACAAAGTCCAGGAAAAAAATTCCAGAAGACCTGGCCAGCTGTTGCGAAACTCAGCTTAGAAGCAATCTCCTGGGCTTCAGATGCGGGCTATCCCATTCACTGGGTTTTCCTCTTTGAGTTCCACCTTACCCACACCATCCTTCCATAGGTATAACCCGCAGGGTGGCAGAAAAAGCAAAACAAAGCACTGTGGATCACATTAGCTGTGGTGTCCTGTTATGATTGTTCTAGTTTCAACTCAACCATTATCTTCCCATCATCTGTACTGAAAGAAAGGAAAAAAGAATCAAAATCATAGTAGATGCGATATGGAGCTAAGATCATCTAGTCATCCAATTTTTATTTAAAACGTTTGTTTCCTAAGTAATTTATATTTGAGAGGTAACTGATAAATAAATGACTCTCCCTCCAACTGGTTCCTAAGTAAAGTGCCATGTCATGATGCCAAGGAGTACGTGTGGCATACTTTGACATGATTTTCAAAGCCTTCAGCTCAGCGGGGCTGTCAGTAAATGACGTTGTGAGACTGTTAGGAGGATTCAATTTACTGGTGGTGAGAAGTGTTTGGATTTGGGTTACCTCCTGGCCTCCATTCAGTCACCAAGATTACAGTCGTCAGTAGGTGAGCCAGTTGTTCAAAATACTTACATTCTGTTCCTAAAATCAGAAAGACACAGTCTAAGGTACTCAGCTTTGTGGGGGGAGAGGATGTATGCGTTTACATGTCACTAGTGGAAACACAATGGGATCCAGTGAACAGCTCTCTCTGCTTGCAAAGGTTTCACCCCTTGCATTAAATTAATTCACAGCCATGGTCACAAAGTCACGGTTCAAAGGACCGCTTAATTAAGAGTGTGTTGCCTTGTAGAAAGATGTCAAAGATTTGATTTTCCAATATCCATTGGCACAGACACACCTAACCGGCACCCTTGCTTGTGTGACTTTTATTGTACACTGTATTACACATTCACATGAAAACATCAAAATTCAGCCAAGCAAATTAATTTGCCTAGCATTTGGGCAGTGAACTTTTGGGATCTGCTTTGGAATGAAATTCCTCATTAGTTTTTCTCTTTTCCCGAATTAATAATCTGCCGAATTAAAATGCAAAGATTAAATGTGAACTTATTCAAAAGCAGCGTAACTTCCTCTGATGATTTTTCCCTCACTCCCTGGGATCACCAAGCTCCTTCTGCAGGTTTGAGGGCACAGCATGTGTGCGTGTGAGATGGGGATGGGAGAACTGAGCTCACACCTCTGTCAGCGCTTCAAAGCCTTGCTTTCGCTAGTGAAATCTGAGCACATCTTAGCTCTTGGCCTTCCATGGTCAGTAAATGACATTGTGGGAATATTAGGAGGGAGCCTGGTGGAAAGGGATCAAGTCTTTGTAGCTTGTGCCTAGAGGGAGAGAACTGAAAGGCCTGTCAGACGTGCTGACGTCAGACGTCCCTGAGCCTGTCCTCTCCAGGCACACACATGAAAGTTAATTTACCTGCAATTTCTTCCACCGTGATGATGGCAAGCATTATGTCCCCTGCCCACGCCTGTATGAAAGCCTTTCCACACCAAACTTTTGTGCCAGGCCCCTCTGTAGCGCTCCAAGTTCACGCATGTAACTTGCCTGTTGGAAGCCTTCCTGAGATGAACGGGCTTGCCAAGGACAAGCAGTCCCGGAACCGAGTCCGCAGTCTCTCTTCCCCATCCTACCCGGCTCCCTGCCCACTTATCAAACTTAAACCGTTCCAGGCGGACCAACGAAGACAGAGGAGCCGCAGCCCCCAGCAGAAGCTGGCTGCATCTGAGGGCATCCAGTACCTCCTCTCCAGCTCCTGGTGTTCTCTCCCAAGAAGCTGCACTTACAAACCACATGGCCCTGATCCAAAGGGGCAAACGTCACAAGGAAGTCATACAGGACACGGAATCACTCTCCATCAGCAGACATTTGGGTTGCCCCCAAGTTTTCCCATTACAGTTAATGTTACATATCACATTAGTGTTCCCGTGAACGTGGAGTTCAATAAAGGGTGTGTGGAGTGAACTCATGGGCCAGCACTCGGCTGACCATGCGAGCCTTTTCTACTTTTCTGGCTGTTTCTAAATCATTCTCTAAAGTTATGCCAACTTATGGGCTCTCACAAAAGCGCATCACCTGTCCACATCTTCACTGGCTCTTGATTTTACAAACTCTCCTCGCTTTTGAGGATCTGGTCTGAAAGCTGCTTCTCGGCTTATGCCTCTGATTGCTGGGACAGAGGCGCGGGGGGGGGGGGGGGGGAATAAGAGTCCTTTGATGTTGGTAAAGCATTCAGAATGTCTGCCTTGTGGCATTGGTAGGCTGCTTTCTAATTTCAGTAAAATTTCTCATTTCAATTTCATCTCAATATTCTAGATATTAACTAATTTGTATGTCAATCTTTAAATTAATATTATTACTTTTTTAAAAAAAATTTGGTCATAACTTCTTGTTAATATTTTTTCGCTTTTGTTCTCTTTAGGGGGTTAGGCTACCCCATTTACACTCGTTGCTACTACGGCTCATTTGAAAAAGTCAGGGTTTGAGTCATAAAGCCCTCAGTGCTATCTCTATGTCTAAATCTTTCCACATGAAATCGTTACTAATGATCCTCCATGATGGTAACATTGTATACACTGTCTTTATGCTGTTTGGCCACAGATTCTGTTGCCTTGATTTCTTGATTGACTTTCCACTTGTTTCCACAGAAAGCACAAAAGCCGGCCTTCGTTTTTTGTTTGGTTTGTTTTGTTTTGTTTGTTTGTTTTGCTTTGTTTTGTTTTCCTAGCTGTTTCTCACTGACCCCCAGAAATGAGCATATTTCTCCAAGGTTGCTCACAAACTTGAATTTCTTCTTGGATGGCTCTAGATTAATTTCTCTGTCTCTGAGCTCTAGCTTGGTTTCTTCCAAGATAAAATCAGGGTTGTAGTCTACCTAGTTTATAATTACTCTGAATTTTAGCTGAATTATGTATGTATATGTATGTACATGTTTCATCATGAGTCTTGGTATGTATGTGTGTAGTGGTCATTCATGCCACTATAGTTCCTTTTCAGTACTTACTGAAGAGATTTTCATGTGTTAATTCTATGTGTTATCTTTTGCTAAAATTTATATCTTTTTTTTTTAAAAAAAAAGGCTGCTGTGTTTCATCTACTTTTATACCCTAAGGCCACAACATAGTCAGCATTCAACAGATAAGGGAACAATAGAAGATATAATGAATTCAAATAAACAATGATTGAGGAAGGTCATTAGTTTTTCTCAACATTCAGGCAGAGGCTGCTATCTCCTACAAGCTACTTTTAGTCTTTGGGCCCTAACTCATGCAGTCATTTGTCTGTCAGTCTGCCTGTCCATCAGTGCTCTACTTTCTGGACCATCGTATTGAAGGCCTCGTTCACATTCTTCACGTGTTACCATGTGTCATTTATGCATTCTTCACGTGCAGCTGTGTGGCCTGGGACCGTCTGACATGAGTTGCCTCAAGTGAAGTCGATGGCCTTCACTTCCCACATGTTCCTCACATCACTTTTTCTCGACAAAGCACCCAAACAGAATCTACTGTTTCCTTCAAGATACTTCTAACTCATGCAGTCAATTGGATTGGGGCTACTTTTTTTTTCAGTCAATCTGTCTGCCTATGCTTTAGTGTTCTACTGTCTAATTCAGCATTTATTTTTCTTCTCCATTAGTTTTTGTCAGAGAGTGCCACTTAGATTCCCCTGTCTCAGCACTTTCCACTCCCATGATGACTTCCCACATTGTTAAGTGTAAAACAACAGTGTTGAATGTGAAAGAGGGTGGAGAATCGACCTCAGACATGGACTGGTACAGGGGGTTGAGGATATAAAAGGAAGGCCAATACAGAAAACACAGGAGGCTACACCATGGTTACAGCAATTCCAAGGGATGGTCTTTATAGGGCTTTTAAATACATATTGCCATTCTGGTTTTATTTGTTTTCAGGAAGTGTTGTAACTTCTAAGGATAAAAGGGAGGCTTTTGATGCTCACGGGCGACTTTTTGCACAGCTCATCATGTGTCTGAGTGTGCTACGGCTGCCTCTGGGCAGAGAGTTTTGGAAGGCAATCCCTCAGAGCCTAGGTCAGCTCTGTCACACTTCCTACCTCTTTAATCACACGGTTTCTTTCAGTTGGCCTGACAGCTCCCTTATTTTCTGCTCTCTGGCTGCAGAAGTATAACAACCATCAGGGGCAAAAACAAACAAGCAAACAAACAAAACCTCTCTGTGCTCCCTACCACTCAGAAGCATTCCAGACCAAGGGTAAGTCTGGGTTGTTGGACTTCTGTGTAGGTGTTCACAGGCATGGCAAACATGCATCTACGTCCTCTACCTGTGGCCTGGGAACCCCAGCTCATAGAGAAGAATTTCCATAGAACACATCTCTCAGCACCTCCCCTTGAGCTGTTTCCATTTGTTCTTTATTAATGGCTTACCTTCCTCTGTTCCTTCCTCTTGTCCCTGGTGCCTCAATGGACACTGACTGTTCCAGCCGCTGCTCAGTTAGGTGGTGTTTAAAGCTGAGCTTGACCCTCCTTTACCATAATTTAGAAAGAGTTCTCAAGGCAACTGGTCTGCACTGCAGCTGAGGGCAGATACCTGACTTAGCAACATCAGTTGATCCAAGAGGATCTCTTGATAGAGTTGTGCATGTCTGATCACATCAAAGGAAGGTTCTGGCTCCTAGAATAAATGACTCAAACTGCTGTCAGCTTTTGGGGACTATTGGAGATGAGATATTGCCAGGAACTCAGCATGTATTTTCTTTCCCACATATTTTATGTATATCATGAACATACACATCTGTGAGTGGAAAAGAAAAGACAAATATTCGGACCTTAAAATTCTGAAGTAATTTTGGTGGGCATATAGAGCTTAAATATCTTAGCATCATGATATATGTACTTTATTCTTCACAGTGGGAACCAACCTCCACATCCCCCTTCAACAGAAACACCTTAAAAACATTTTTATTTATCTTTAAATTGTGATCAACATGCAGGTTTGAAATGATTTTCTGGCCGTTCTCAATGATAATTTGTGTTTTGTAAGTTAAGAGCTGAAGAAATTGTACTGAAGTTTGGATATTACCAATATTGCTCAATAGCTGGATTTTTCTTTAAAAAAATGAGTGACAATTCTCATTTATTAGTACATTTATTACTTTTTAAAGACAACACCCAAACATATGCCACTGAAATTCACCTGTGATGGAAGTAGTCTTTATAATTAGTGTGGAACAAAGAGGAAAACATTTAACAATGAAATCTTCAATTTACCAAAGCATTTTGCAAGGGATTTGATTATTTACAGTTTTTTCCCCCTTCTAACTTTGGGGATGAACTTCAGAAGCCTGAGGCAACATGGATTGTTTCACAAGAGAAACTGTGTGCACAGCATCCCCCTGGGCCACACCATGTGTAAATAATAACATGAAGCTATGTTTAGACATTGAAATGTTTCCATGTGTAACAGCACTGGGGGCTTCCTCTGAAAGTAGAACACTGGGCATGGCATCCTTTCCTACCTAAAACTGTTCCAGGTGCTGGGGACACATTTTTAAAGTTAAATCACTGAACATGTGCAAGTTAAAAAAAAAAAAAACTTGTTAAGAAAGACAAAATGTGGAGATGAATTTTCTTTCTTCTTTGCTTAGACTTTTCTAGGATTCAGGCCCTATTTGCTAGGCAATGGTCTCACAAGAACAACACAAGCCAAATGAATCCATGAAGGTTTCCCACTTCTTTCATAAGATTCTCTGCACTCTGCCCAAAGGTTGCCCATAAGTCTCAGCATCTGCATTGATAGTCTGCAGGGTAGAGCCACAAGGAGATCAACAGAACCAAAAAATCTGAGCACAGGGGTCTTTCCTGAAACTGTTATTCCAACCAAGGACTATGCATGGTGATAACTTAAGACCCCGCACAGATGTAGCCCATGGCAGTTCAGTATCCAAGTGGGTTCCATTGTAATAGGAACAGGGACTGTCTCTGACATGAACTGATTGGCCTGCTCTTTAATTACCTCCCTGTGAGGAGGAAGCAGCATTACCAGGCCACAGAAAAAAACAATGCAGCCACTCCTGATGAGACCTAATTGAGTAGGATCAGAAGGAAGGAAAAGAAGTTCTCCCCTACGAGTGGACTTGGGGAGGGGCATGCATGCAGAGGGTAGAGATTGGAGGAGTGAGGGAACCACAGGGGGATACAAAGTGAATAAAGTGTAATTAATAAAGAATTAAAAAAATAAATCCATGAAGGGATTTCCCCTGAGGCCTCCAGAAATGCCTTTTTTTCTCTTTAGGTGGGGGTCCCTTTCTTTAATTCTCCACTTCCCTTCCTTTGCTCCTTCTTTTCCTCTTGCTCCTCCTCATCCTCTTTCTTCTTCCTGTTTCTCCCTCTTCTTTCTCACCCTTCTCTCTTCTCATCCCATCATTCTCTCCCTTTCTGTATATCAGCTCTATGTATGTAAGCACATTAGTTCTCTCTTTTTCTCTCTCTCTATCTCGTTATACAAAGATGTGTGATTGGATATGAAGACAGAAAATGTTTGGAAGTATATAAGAACAGAATTCTCACCCAGAGACTTGACAGCCAGCCCATGCACTTCAGCCTGCAGAGGATGCCTATCACTCTTGCAGGGAACGAGAAGTCTCTCTCCAACAGAAAGGCAGAAAGACAAGTATTCTGGGGTCTGGAGAGGTGGCTCAGTGGTTAAGAACACTGGATACTCTTTTAGAGGAGCTGTGTTCAAGTCTTAGCACCCACATGAAAGTTCACTACTATCTGTAACTCCAGTTCCAGGAAATTCAAAACCCTCACACAAACAACTGTGCAAGCAAAACACCAATGCACACAAACTAAAATTTAATAATTTTAAAAAAGAGACAGGTTTGGTGGTGCATGCCTTTAATTTCAGCACTCTGGAAGCAGATGCAGGGGGATCTCTGTGAACTTGAGGCCAGACTGGTCTACAGAGCAAGGTCTGTAACAGTATGTCTTATTGAAAAAAAAAAAAAAAAAAACTTAGCCCCAAATAATCTGGTCTTCCTCAGTAACTAACACTTTCCCTAATTTCTTTTTCCTTGCCACTAATTTAGAACCAGAAAGTAGAAGACAGATAGGCTCCTAGGAGTAATTCATTTCCCGAATGTACAAGCCTCTATTATGGCCTCTAGGACTAGAGCTCATGCAGGAGACTCCCAAGTTCATCATAAAGGGAGGCCAGCCCCCTTGTTGCCAAGGATACATATGGATGAAACTGGTTGTCCTGATCTCTTCCTGAGTCTTCCTTGTCCTTCGAGTCAAAAAATTAGATTGGATCCTAGAGACTCCGAATGGTATCCCAGACTTGGGGAGCCTGAGACTTGTCCACCTTATTTCCTGACTGGAATCTCAAATGTGTCTGTCATCATTTATGCTCATTGGCCTTTTGGTTCCCCACAGCTACAGCTCAAAACCTCATGAACAATCAAATTGGATTTTTAACATCAATGTACAACTTGAAATTCTGGGTACTAACAAAACAGATTCTAAAATGTCAAGCTAACTAAAAAAGGAGGCACTGCGAGAGAACATAGAGGGCCCCATAATTTGAGACAAGAAATCAAAGTATTACAGCCCCAGGCTGTGGCCAGACAGCAAACTTTCACTACAGAATGCAGCGGTAAGAATTTAAAGTGTGAAGAATGCCACTCCAGATAAGCAGACAAGGGTCTGATTCTGGGAGGGCATCTCCTAATTAAAAGACAGGTCCTGGGCAAGGAAGCAGGACAGACATACAGGAGGCTAATAGGGAGGGACTAATGAGAAATAAGTTCAAGAGGAGCAGGATGCTTTCAGTAACACAGGGCTGAGGCAACCCTCAACATCCTCCCCAGGATGCATTAACTTGTGGTCTTTGATGTGAGTGAAACTAAAACAGGCTGCCATTACCTTCTGAAAGTCTGAAAGATGCAATCAAAATAAAACTCAAAAGAAAAACAGACTTTAGAGATTACTAAGACACTGTGGTAGGTCCCAGAGTGTGGGGGAAAAGGGGTGTGTTGAAAAACAGATAGACGGGAGATTCATGAGCAACTAAGATGAGACCTGAGACAAATGACGCCCTATTGTGTATTTCCTACTTGCACCATCCACCAGGCAAAGGACTAGGCGATCTGGCTGTTCAAATATGCAGCTCAGAAATAACCTGTTGTAGTTTCCTTTCTGTAATTACAGTAAAAAGCACTCAGACCCAAAGCAACTTGGGGAGGAAAGGATTTTTTGGATTATACTTCCAGGTCACATTCTATCACTGAGGGCAGTCCGAGCAGAAAAGCATGCAGGAACTTGAGGCCGTCTCAATAGAGGAACGTTGCTTGCTGGCCCAGCCACAGGCTCTTGTTTAGCTAGCTGTCTGATACAGCCCAGGACCACCTGAATAGGCATGGTGCTACCCACAAAAGCTTGGGTCATGCTAAATCAACTGATAATTACAATCAGTCTCCCAAAGATATGCCCACAGGCCAAACTGATCCAGGCAACCCATCAGAGAAGTCCTTCCTGCTCACTCAGGTGACCCTGAGTTGTGTCAAATAGATGAAACTTCAGGATATTTCATCAGTCTGAAAACAACCAAAGGTGGATATTTTTAGTGTGAATCGCATATGCACATGAGAGCAACTCCCTGTTCTAAAAGTCTCATTCATAGCATCCCATGAGCATGATCTGGGGTGGCAGTGTGTAATCACTTTGCCTGGGCATTGCTCAAAGATGGAGGGCTTGCAGTAAAGGACAGTGACACAATCTCATAACACACTGGAAGGGAAAGTTTCTGAACACTGTGAGAAAATATTTCTTGATCTTAAATAAATCTGGTCTGTTTTTCTTCTAGAAATGGAATCAGACAGATCTAAGTGCTGAGACCACTGGGGTTATTTTACCACCAGCCTAAAACTAAAGCCAGCCAAGAGAAAGCCAGCTGTTAGCACTAAGAAGGCAGACATAGCCACAGGACTGTGGAAGCTACACCTAGATTTGGGAATCCCATTATAGGAACCAATAAGGCTTACCACCTTCATCCCAATTTGATCAGAATCACCTGGTCCTTCCAATTCAGATAGTCTAAAATTTCACAGTTAAGCATCTCATTAGTCCACATTTTACCTGGCTTTATGTGCTCTGAAGACCATTTTGTTTCTTCACTTAGATTCTGCACATTGTTGAGCAATGTAGCACAGACTGTTGCCTTTGATTACTAGACCAGCTGGGAATGTTTGTTTGGTGATAGAAATAAATTTATAAAATATATTGAAAATAATTTACTTTGTATCCCAGCTGTAGCCCCCTCCTTCATCCCCTCCTAATCCTGTCTTCCCTCTCTCTTCTCCTCCCATGCCCCTCTCCAAATTCACTGGTAGGTAAGGTTCCTCCCCTTCCATCTGACCCTAGCCTATTAAGTCTCATCAGGAGTGGCTGCATTGCCTTGCTCTGTGGCCTGGTAAGGCTCCTGCCTACTCAGGGAGAGGTGATCAAAGAGCCAGTCACTGCATTCATATCAGAGACAATCCCTGTTCCCCTTACTAGGGAACCCACTTGGATAGTGAGCTGTCATGGGCTACATCTGTGCAGGGGTTCTAGGTTATCTTCATGAATACAACAAGGACATTTGCTCAGTCATGTTCATAGCAGCTTTATTTGTAATAGCCAGAATCTGGAAACAACCCAGATGTCCCTCAATTGAGGAATGGATACAGAAATTGTGGTATATTTACACAATGGAATATTACTCAGCAATTAAAAACAAGGAAATCATGAAATTTTCAGGTAACTGGTGGGATCTAGAAAAATCATCCTGAGTGAGGTATTCCAGAAGCAGAAAGACACACATGGTATATACTCACTTATAAGTGGATATTAGACATATAATATAGGATAATCATACTAAAATCTGTACACCAAAAGAAGCTAAGCAAGAAGGAGGACCCTGGGTAAGATGCTCAATCCTCATTCAGAAAGGCAAGTGGGATAGAATTCGAAAGAAGGAGAAACAGGGAATAGGACAAGAGCCTACCACAGAGGGCCTCTGAAATACTCTACCCAGCAGGGTATCAACTCTCTATGTCACCATCCTGTGAAATGTCAGGATTTATGCTTCTTTTTCTTGTTGGCAGTATCTATATATGTAATAAGATGTGTAATATGTATAAACTGCACACAGTTCTTCCCTAGAGAATTGTGTTACCTGATCTGTTAGTCAACTTTCTGCCCACTATAACAAAGACCCTCAGTAATGAATTTATGAGGGAATAAATTATGTTGGTTCTTGGTTTGGAGGTTTCAGTTCATGGTCAATTATCTGTTGCTTCCAAATTATGGGAATGCAAGGCATCACGGTGTAAGGTAGTGGTTCTCAACCTTCCTAATGCTGTAAGCATTTAATACAGTTCCTCGTGCCGTGTTGACATCCCCCACAAATCATTTAGTTACTACTTGTAACTGTAATTTAACTACCGCTATAAATCACGGAGTAAATATCTGACATGCAGGATGTCTCATAGATGACCCTCCCAAAATGGTTGAGATCCATAGGTTGAAAACCTCTGGTGTAGGACACAGAACAAAGTATCAGCCTGCTCACTTTGTGACAGCCGGTAAGCAGAGTCTAGAGTCACACCATCCTTCTCAAGGCCATGCCTTTCATGACCTAACTACCTCTCCTTAATCCCAACTCCTACAGGCTTCACCACCACAGAATAGCCACCAAGCTTTCAATACGTGGGCCTATGCACAAATTTATATCCAAACCAAAGTATCCCCTGTGAATTCCTCTCTTTAATTATTCCTTGCATAAATCAATGTTAATTCATTTGCATTTGTTTTTATAATTGGGGTTATAAAATAACACTATATTTTGTAGTCAAATTATTCCAATTTTGGGCAGTCGGAAGCTTCCTTGCCGACTTCTGGCCATCTATCACAATGGCGCCGAGGGGGAAATTGTTTTCATTAGTCTCCTTTTGATCACTTCCTGATTTCCTGGCACTACAGCTGCTGCGGGATCACCATCTCTGCTTCCCACCCGAGCTCTAGAATGAAGAGTTTTAGAATCAAGGATCTAAATTTGGGCTCCAGGTGTGCTTTCTGCTGCTATGCTGCTATGGCCCCATCACTTCCAGTCACTCACACCTAAGAGACTGAGGAAACATATATGTATAGATGGCTGTACATGCATCTACATGTATTTACGGGTATTTCTATCTTCATATACCTGTGTCTACACTAAGCCAGACACGAATCATTCTAGCTAGCCCTGCTTAGAGGCTGTGAGTTTTCCTTCCAAGCAAATCTGGCAGCCACTGGCAGCATCTTCCTACTCCATTGTTCAGTTCCAGGATGCATGTGCAAAAGCTCTAGAGCCACGGGCTCTGGACACGGGCTCTGGACACGGGCTCTGGACCTCGCTATTATGAGTGCCTATGGAAGGTTCCTTTTCATGGGGCGATAGGTGTTACTTTTGTACAAACGTTGTTGGGACTGCAGGCCTGGCCCCCACACAAATGCACACTCACACATGTGTTCAAGGCCGTTGCATGAACCCACAGCCAGCCAGATAAACGTCTTTCCATGTGTTTATGATGGTTATAGAGGTTGGTTGGGTGCAGTTTGCTTTCAGACCTTTGCCCATTTTTTTTAAAATGATTTTCTTTTCTTTTCCTAATATTGAATTTTAGGATGCTAATACATTTTATTTATAATTCTTTTACATTTTTTTGGTGTGTATGTGTGTGTGTAGATGCCACAAAACGCGTGTGGAGGTCAGAGGACAGCTTGAAGGAGTTGATTCCCTCATTTCACGATGTGGGGTAAGCACAGGTGGTAAGAGCATTTACCTCCTGAGCATCTCACTGGCCCTTATTTTTAATTCTTTTATTCAACATGGTTGATTTTCATTCTTTCAGTGTGTATGTTTGAGAGGCAGATTTTTTATTTTACCTTGTTTGGTAAGATCAATCAAGCTGATTTTTCTTCTGCCCTTTGGAGGGTGCAATTATTCATTCAATTTCTTAACCAGATTTTGGCCTATTTTTAGTATCAGTTTCCTTGAGTAAATTTCAGAATTTGTAACTTTCAAGAGATTGATCTACCTCATGTAAAAGTGTCCAATTCCTCAACCATGTTTGTAGCAGCTTTATTTGTAATAGCCAGAAGCTGGAAACAACCCAGATGCCCCTCAACTGAAGAATGGATGCAGAAATTGTGGTACAACTATAAAATGGAGTATTACTCAGCAATGAAAAATAAGGAAATCATGAAATTTGCAGGTAAATGATGGGACCTGGAAAGGATCATCCTGAGTGAGTTGTCCCAGAAGCAAAGAGACAAACGGTATATACTCACTCATATAGACATACAGCATAGGATAAACCTACTAAAATCTGTACATCTAAAGAAACTAAGCAAGAGAGAGGACCCTGACTAAAACGCTCAATCCCCATCCCGAAAGGCAAAGAGGATGGACATCCAAAGAAGAAGAAAACAGGAAACAACCTAGGAACCTGCTACGGAGGGCCTCTGAAAGCCAGAAGTAACAGAAAACAACCTAGGAACCTGCCACAGAGGGCCTCTGAAAGCCTCTGCCCTGCAGACTCTCAAAGCAGATGCTGAGACTTATGGCCAACTGTTGGACAGAGTGAATGGAATCTTATGTAAGAAGTGGGAAATATTAAGATCTGGAGAGGACAGGAACCCCACAAGGAGAGCAACAGAACAAGAAAATTTGAACACAGGGAACTTCCCAGAGACTCATACTCCAACCAAGGACTATTCATGGAGATAACCTAGAACCCCTGCACAGATGTAGCCCAGGGCAGTTCAGTGTCCAAGTGGGTTACATAGTAATGGGAAGAGGGACTGCCTCTGACATAATCTGATTGGCCTGCTCTTTGATCACCTCCCCCTGAGGGGGGAGCAGCCTTACCAGGCCACAGAAGATGACAATACAGCCACTTCTGACGAGAACTGATAGACTAAGATCAGAAAGAAGGAGAGGAGGAGCACCCCTATCAGTGGACTTGGGGAGGGGCATGCGTGAAGAAGGGAGAGGGAGGGTGGGATTGGGAGGGGAGGAGGTAGGGGCTAATGGGGGGATACAACGTGAATAAAGTGTAATTAATAAAAGTTAAATAAAAAAATTTAAAAAGTGTCCAATTCCACAATTGTTTATGTTTCTTTATGGTATGTGTGATGTCTATAAGAACAGGATAATGACTTTGTTTTTTGTTTTGTTTGTTTTCATTTTCCTGCTGATGATTTGGGTTTTCCAGCTCACTGGAGTACATGTATAACCATTCTCAAAACCATTTCCAGGAATAAGATTCTAATTTCTCATTCCTTTATTTAATAAACTGTTTTCATCTTTACAGACTTGAGCTCTGACTTTCATTATTTATCTTCTGCTTGGTTTAGGTTGAAATTGCTGCTATTTACATAGTTTCCAAGGATGCAACCCTAATCATAGCTCTTTCTTCCTTTCTAATACAGTTTAATTTATGATTCATAACTTTAAGTGTTTAGCATCCAGTCATTGTCTTTGCTACATTCAACCAATATGTATAAGTTGCATTTTCATTTTCAGATGGTTCAAAACATTTTTTGCTAGTTGAGATTCCTTTGACTCATGTTATTTAATGGCATGCCTTTTACTCTCAAAGAATTGCATGTTTCCAGTTACCTTCACTGAATTTGTTCCTAGCTAATTTCACTGTGATCTGAGAATCTCCTTGTTGGCCTCTCTCTTCCATATTGTGGAGGTTTGCTTCTGTTCCAGAAGGCTCTCTGGCTTGGAGAATGGGTCTTGGGAAACTGACAAGAACTGGAGTCAGCTCTTGTTAGAAGGAGAGTCTAACAGACGTCCAGGACTCTGTATAAACTGACTCTGTCCCTATAGCTTATGGCCTGTAGGAATATTGACATCAGTTCTTGTGTCGCATAATATGAATTCCAAATGTGAAGCTTTAGTTAACTAACCGGAAATATTTTAACATACACATTATTATCATAATACAAATATTTAAAGCTATATATCTATATGCTGAGGACTTCCTATATTTTTGGAAAATATATTAATTCATGATTATGTCACAGCTTCTTGTTATGTCATAATCCTTGTTCTGAAGGGAATGGAAAGCACCCAATAATCTTTTTTACTGTTGTTGTTCAAATTTTTTTTTAATTATAGTTTATTCACTTTGTATCCCAGCTGTAATCCCCTCCTCATCCCTTCTCAATCCTGCTGTCCTTCCCTCTTCTCCTCCCATGCCTTTCCCCCAGTTCACTGATAGGGAAGGTCCTCCTCCCCTTCCCTCTGACCTTAACCTAACCAGACCTCATTAAGACTGGCTGTTGGGAATGTAAACTTGTACAGCCACTTTGGGAATCAATCTGGCACTTTCTCAGAAAATTAGGAATAGTGTTACCTCAAGATCCAGCTATACCACTCCTAGGCATATATCCAAAAGATGCTCAAGTATACAACAAAGACATTTGCTCAGCCATGTTCATAGCAGCCAGAACCTGGAAACAACCCAGATGTCCCTCAACTGAAGAATGGATACCCTATAATCTTATGGCCATGTTTCAGTATTTATTTGCTCATGTCTCTAGGAAATGACTTCACTAGTCTTTCCTACTTTTGGTTTCTCTTCCCTCTCTTGAAATAGAAAGGCAGGACTCCCATGAGTGCTTCTGTTGCAGTATCTGCAATGGAGCACAATCCTGTGTATGGTTATGCTCTGGCCTAGTTCACAACGGTACAATGAAACAATGGGAATGTATGTTAGCCAGGTCTCTTCCAGGTACAAAGTGGGGGGTTGTTCTCACCATTAGAAGCTGGTGGAATTTTTAAAGGTGTAATTGCAGAAATCATAAGGCATGAGGGAACTCTTAAGACTGTGGCCCTTGGAATGTCTCACTCTAAAACCACTGCACTGCCAGCCTCCAGAAAATGGTTAAAAGTACCATTTATAGTTGGGGGCCTGGGTATTTTGGAGGATGAATGGTCCCAGGCATGAATCCCTCTCTTCATCTGTCTTTTCAGAGTTCAAAGGTGTAGTTCAGCCTGTGACCATGCTTTCTGCTGGGTTTATACTGCAAAAAACTACTTGTAAGTTCTTTGTACATCAGAGTTGACTAGCTCTTACTTACTTCATTTGACCATTCCCTTAGCTTTGTAACTTGTGACGCTTATAACATTGAGTCTCTTCATCACATTTTATATTTGGTGCATATCTGTCAATTTGACTGACTTAAGGACAGAGAGCACTACAGACTGAACTTGGGAATTGTGTTATAAAACAATAAGAATCAAATCCTTCTAAATAGCTTTCTTTGTGTTGCAGATGGATTCTTTGCAAGATCCACTTCTAATATGAAAATAAAATGTAAAGCATATTTCAGCTGAATTAAATTGTCACTACATTGTTAGATATTCTCAGCATTAAAGCCATATTAACTTTTCTTAAGAAGTATTAAGACCATTTTTCTTCAAAAGTTTATTAATTTTCTGAAGCAAATATAAATTCATAGCAAAAAAAAAAAAAAATTCAAGGCAGAAAAAAAAACCTGGGAAAGAGGCTTATAACTGTTTTTCTCACAGTTTAGGTTTCTTCCAAAGGAAAATAATCAATAGGTAAGTGGGAAAAATAATGCAAACAAAAAGCCAAACAAAGTTACATCTCTATCAAGTCAAACAGTACTGTATGAATGAAAGCAGAAGAACATGCAAGTGCATTATCTGAGGCCATGCTCATATATTCACTCCCTAACTATCCAGAGAATTCTGTCAGCTCAAAATGAGCAAAGTGTCACAGAGAAAATGCCTCATTCTTACATGAAATATCCTTAAAATTATTTCTCACAGGTACTTTCAGCTGTAAGGAAAACAACAATAACAAAATCTAGCTCAGAAAACACAACCAGCTTACACACAATTGTGTAGATAACGCCTAGATATTTTCTTTCTCTCCTTGAATTGAAGCTCCTTCCATACAGGATAAAGAGATCCAGGCCATCTGCATCCATGAGATCTCAACAACACTGCCACCTGAATACGATACCAAGTGATATGGCGTTGTGAATGGGGAGAAGTCCCATAGGCCGCCACCCCTAGATGAAGAGCTACAGCACTTAGTGACTGCTGAGGGAAAGAACATCACTCCTTCCCAGGGAGGAGTCTTCTAAGTGGCTTTCCAGTGCCAAATGGTCAGTGCTAATAAGAGATACACACGGGCAACACTAGATGGACTCAACAGGTTGTATTTATACATTTACTATATATATGAATATACATACATGCATGCACACATACGGTATGTGTGAGAGAAAGAAAAAGAGAAAACAGGTCCATGAATTTCAGGGGAGATGAGCAATATAGATTACATATTTACATATATTAAACTGAAATCATTTATTTTAAAAAGCTTCTTTGCAAACTTCTTTGTAACTCTTAAAACATGTGAACCTACAATTGAAAATTTCCACAGTATAAATTATAAGTAATAAAAGAACATCAAATAGAGAAAAGCTGGCTTTTAATAGAGTGATAAACTTTGGGGGGAAATAAGAATTAGCCCAGTGTCTTTAGAAGGAAGTTTGGCAATCACTACTAAATTTAGAAGTAAAGCTTTCCTAAGACCACTTAGGAACCCCACTTCCAGTAGGCATGTGCCCAAGAGAAACACATCGCATCTGCATCAAGAGACACGTAAATGCTTGTTAATTAAAGCATTGTTTGTAGGAGCCCAGCTTCAGAAGCAACCCAGATGTCTACAGACATTTATAGAGGGAGGGAGTGGATTGCGGTATACTCAGACAAAGGGATAGTCCGCAGCACAGAGTGAAGGAAGACGGGACTCATCAGTATAATACTGAATAAAAGAACACACACATAAAATAACACATCCTTTGTTGTTCAAGTGGAATAAAGCCACGTGCAAGCAAAGCTGAGCTTCTGGGATGGAAGCTATGGACAGTGAGAGCCAGCCGCGGAGGCTCCGGAAGGACAATTGATGCCAGCAATTCAGGGGTGCTTTCCTGTGATCTCTACACTCAGGATTAGCTTGGGGGTTGTTTTACTTTTCATTCTCTCTGTCTTCACTTTACAATAACAGAAAGGCTTTTACTATTTTGTGGTTTCTTTTATGAAAACTGGTGTAAATAGTTTGGGGGAAGGTGGTGCAGAAAGAAGAGCCACAAAATTAAAGATGTAGGTTCAGAATTGGGAGTGGGGGCATGGATGACAGGGCTAGGCACTCTAAGAGAGGATAACACGTGGATGGGGTAGTTATAAACCTTAGGAGAAAAGTGGAAGGAAGATGAAAAAGGTTTTGACACAATATCATGTGACTGCTGAAAAGCAGATCCCCCCAGGGTGTTGAACACACAGTAGGACACATTGTAATGAGAATCACAACAGCAGGCTCCCCAGCAGCACTTACACTAAGCAGTGACCCCAAGTCAGCTACTCCCTGTGTCTCACCTGCCTCAGCCAAAAAGGTATCAGGGTGCCTCAAAGATACACAACGTCCTCTTGTCAGGTTAACATTTAAAGTATGTGGGATTAAAGACCAGTGAAATCTTTGAGAAGCTTCTGCAAAAACAGGAAGAGACGAAACTGACTCGAACCATGTTTTGAAAAAGCAGAGTGTAGCTTTTTCATACACCAGGGCAGAGCTGGCCTTCGGATGCCACAATGAGGCAGAGACATTCCTAAAATCAAAAATGCCATAGAACATCGATGTGGAAGGTAGTCTTAAACCCATGTGAACACAAGGCAGGCTCCAGCTTCTCCAGGCCTTTTCTCCTCTCCTATTTCAACCACATGTTTAGGTACATAGAATGTCAGACATGTGATCACAGGCAGGCTGGGAGTAAAGAAGATGTTCAGTTTTTATTATTTTATAGACATAATATTTGTCCTTATTTATGGGCTGTCTGGTATTACATATAATTCATTACATACATCGAGTGTCTGATGATGAAAGGAGCGTAATTGGCATCTCCATAGCCTGGAATATCGCCATTTCTGAAATTACTTTGAATAAGTAAGTTGTTTTAGACTGAAGTTGTCCTGTTGTGCAGAGCATCAGAACTCCCCTCTGTTTCCGGAGCCTCCCTCTTTGTTCTCCTTCTCTTGCCCCCTTAGCCTCCACTGGCCTACATGCTACTCTCTTCTATATAATTTCTTATTGGCTTTCATATCAAAAGAGTGATGCCTTGAGCATTTATCGCTCTTGCCTGGCTTATTTCACTTAGTATACTGTCCTCTAGTTTCATCCATGTTGCCCTAACAGGCAGGATTTCATCTTTTTGTCTTTATGGTCAAATGATTCTCTATTGTGTACACGGTTTTATTCTTTTATCCATTGATGAACACCTTGATTGAGTCCTGCCCTCAGATGTTAGAAGAACCATGAGATTCCCAGTACAAGTTACAGGAGGAGCAAATGTCCTTGTTATGTACTTGAGCCTCTTTAGGATATATGCCTAGGAGTGGTGTAGCTGGATCTTGAGGAAGCGCTATTCTTAATTTTCTGAGAAAGGACCAGATTGATTTCCAAAGTGGTTGTACAAGTTTACATTCCCACCAACAATGGAGGAGGGTTCTTCTTTCTCTACATCCTCTCCAGCATGTGTTGTCACTTGAGGTTTTTTATCTTAGCCATTCTGATGGGTGTAAGGTGAAATCTCACAATTGTTTTGATTTGCATTTCCCTGATGACTAAAGAAGTTGAGCATTTCTTTGAGCTCAACCATGTTCATAGTAGCTTTATTCATGATAGCCAGAATCTGGAAACAACCCAGATGTGCCTCAACACAGGAATGGGTGCAGATATTGTGGTGCATTTACACAATTTACACTACTCGGCAATTAAAAACAAGGAAATCATGAAATGTGCAAGAAAATGGTGGGAACTAGAAAAGATCATCCTGGGTGAGGTATCCCAGAAGTAGAAAGACACACATGGTATATACTCACTTATAAGTGGGTATTAGAAATATAATATAGGATAATCATACTAAAATCTGTACACCTAAAAAAGCTAAGAAAGAAGAAGAACCTTGGGTAAGATGCTCAGTCCTCATTCAGAAAGTCAAACTGGATAGACATTGAAGAGGAAGAAAGCAGGGAACAAGACAGGAGCTACCACAGAGGGCCTCTGAAAGACTCTACCCATCAGGGTTTAGAAGCAGATGCTGAGACTTATAGCACCTGTGTATGTGTATGACTAAGTCTCCTCACAGCAAACGGTGATGAAGGGATTGAGGTTCTGCCTGATTCTGTGTTCACTGGTTCTATCATGTAGATGTTTGATGAAATCACATTGAGAGCTACACATTAAGTTTTAAACATATCTTGCGTTTTGCTGTTAAATTAATGAAAGAGAGCAGAACCTCTTTAATTCTCTCCTTTTTAACTCACTCAGACACAACCCAGTAAAACCGAAGAGAGAAATGCAGTTCAGCCCAGATTGAGTCTTTGGCTTGTCCATGTCTATCTCTGTCCTAAGACACTTCCTCCAACAGGAAAGGTTTTCACACACATGATGTTGCATGTGACAACATGTGCCTTGGGAGCAACCACAGCATGCTGTGCTCTGGTGGTGCATCTTGAAAGAACGCAAAGACATGCTGTCATCGCTCTTTCCCAAGATCACTCAGGCTTGCATTGTTAACAAGCTGGACACACTCTGGCCTGATCTGATTTTTCCTTTATTCCCTGAAGTGGGAGAAGCGACTTAAAGCAATGAAACTAGAACAACTTGTCCTGTCTGTGCTGAGCGCTGGGCATCTGCCTGCATGGGCACCCAGCCCTACCACGAAATATCCTTTATTTTCTGTATGCAACAACTGGTCATTATTAAAATAGGGATGTTTATGACAGGGCAAAAAGTCTCATAATTTTCATTTCTCTTTGTGCTGCTTTTTTTGATGGTCCTTGGCAACCCTCTTTTAAAATCTGGGTATTATGTTTTTCCCTGAAGTTGCTCATAATTTTCTCAGCAGTCATTTTTAATATGTGAAGCCAAACCTGTCTCCAGAAATCAATGGATTCAAGAAACTCAATTTTACATTATTTGTTCACCTAAGATGAACTAATTTTATCAAACTTTGAAAATCTCATTGTATGTCTATCTCTTGATTCAAAGCACAATGAATCTCTTCAAAGAACTGGAGCTGTGTTAAGCCCTAAAAATCTACAGTCTCACTAGGGAGTCTGTAGAAAATGTGATCATTTATATATCAACAACACCAAAAAGTTGAAGGACCTCTAGTTGTCTGGGCATGACACTGTTGGGATTGTAAAGACACGTGACATCTTTGTATAAAATGTTTTACCCTAATGATAGATAGCAGTCTACCAATGTTGACTACACAATGCAATGCCACACAAGAAAGAAAATGAATATTTAATGAGTCCTTTTCATTTCTTCTTTGGAATGCCGAAAACATATTAGAGTGACAGCTCCCAACTTTAAATGTGTATGCATATTTTGTAATTATGAAGTGAGACACTGGTCTCAGCAAAGTTATGCAGAGAGATTCCAGAGCAGAAATAACATGATGGTCATGAGACAAACCGAGTGAACAGAAAATTTAGAATCTGGTCTTTATTGATATGAGCTAGAAGAGGCAAGTTGAGAGGCTAGCATTTTAACTAAGAAGTCCAGGTAAATCCTCTGCTGCTGGGCTGAACCTGGAGAATGCACAGTGCCAAAAATCTCACTGGAGACTCATCCCAGTGTAGTAATTGAACTGTATAAGGGAAGTTTCAACCAAAATATAAAGACCATATATAATACCATCCTGAGGCCAAACCCATGTTGTAAGAATCAAAGGAAATATTATGAAACACCTTCTAGGTATACAAGGAATGGATCCCCCTGTCACCCAACCACTCCTATGCCTATGTACTTCCATTACAGGAAAGGTCTGGACCTGGGACAGAATGGAATCCATGTTCTTTTTCACTCACTGGTCATCAACAATACAAGAAGCTAAGCAGCTTCTCTGGAGCCCATTCTGATTTGCCAGTAACTTTCAGATCTTACACAAAATGACCAGGACTTTGTCCAGACCATTCATTGTGTACATTGGGAAACAAAACAAAGCAAAGCAAAACAAAACAAAATAGATGATCTAGAAGAATGTAAGAAAGCATGCAAATCTTAACGGCCATCTGTGGGAGGGCAGGTTTGCCCAGATCAAAGAACTTGGGACTGTAACATCTAAGCTGGGATCCATGAAAGAAAAATGATGATAAAAAGCTTCTTGGGGAGGGGAATGCATGCAGAAAGGGGGCAGAGGGTGGAACCAGGAGGGGAGGAAGGAGGGGCTTATGGGGGGATACAAAATGAGTAAAGTGTAATTAATAAAAGTTAAATAAAAAAAATTTTAAAAAAGCCTCACTATAGAACAGAACATTTGTGCTATCAAACCTCCTAGCTATGACAAGATCAGAAAGGACACCCAAACAAAGGAAAGACAATCCCTCACTATTTCTCAGTAAGCTGACTAAAGCTTTGTGGAGATTCATTAACTGTTCTCTTATCTTGACAAGGATGAACTCTTCCAGGCCAGTATGTCTTTTTCTGGTCAACCCCAACATCTGAAGTATTTCCAGAGGTTCAAATAGAACCTGAGATATAACAGCCTCAGCACTTGGACACTCTCTTTCAAATGTTCCACAATTGAGATCTGAAGGAAGACCAACAGAACACCCCCCCGCTTACAAAGAAAGAGAACAGAATCCAAACAATTGCACTTGTCTCTGTAGGCACCAGTGACCAGGCACTTCAAAATAAGCCTCAGACATCAGAGGGCTGATATCAGACCTGATTCAGATGTGAAGTTCCAGGAGCACAGGAATGCACCAAGACTCCTCCCATAGCTTGTCTTATATATAAGAACAGAGGCATGACATTGATAGGTGGATCTGCCTGTGATCATTCACATCATTTTTAGGGTCTTATAGTCTGTACCAGACATGATCCCTACTTAATATATACATGATTTTTCACTGTTACTGGGAAATACATTAAAGTACTTTATAGGGACACTGCTTGGTTGATGACATCATATTCTAGACCATTCCAAATAATGGATGGCCACTTGTCTCTGCTTGTCTTCTGAGATGTTGATCTATATGCCAATCACAGCCCAATAAGGTGAAGAAGACTTCCTCACATGGTGGCAGCATAAATTGAGATTTCTGAGCTCAAACAAGCTGTGGAAGGAGTCCAAATTGGGAGACAGTCTGACTGACATATGGTGATGGTGGTGCTAAAATGGGATTTCAGGAATGTTGACAATGCTTGTGGCTCAGGCACTAGAATTCTATCACAATAAAAAGGGTATCCCCGAGAGACCAGCTGTAGAATTCTACCCTTGTGCAACTTCAGTAGCATACACATGCAATGGGAAAACAAGGGGAGTGTGGTCGGACTTTGCTAGTGGGGCCATACTTTGTTACATGGTGTCGGGGACTAACCTGGGGAAGTGGCTATTTTTTTCAGGAGATCAACCTCACCAGGTTCAGAACATGAGAGAAGTTACACGCACATCCTTTTGGAGGACCAGTGGCCTATGGGGAAACCTATTAGTTACAGAACAACAGAAAAGAGGTTTGGTTGAGTAAGGAAACAGATTCAGAGAGAGAGGAGCTAGGATTAGTCTCTGTTGGAGTGGTAAGCAAGATAAGTTTAAGACACACACTTTGAGGTTGAAGCAGAACATATCTTCAGCCACTTATATATAACTGGCAGACATCTTGATAAGAGTTGAAACAATACAGGTTAGTGCCTGTGTTTATAGTTCTATATTCCTGTTTTGTTTTTGTTTTTTCATGAAGAGAAACTTGGAAAGAACATGATCTCAATGTCAGTGGACAGAACAGCACCTAGATTTCAGCTTCTAACTACTACTTCCATGGAGTGTAACTTTGTGATCTTGGAAAACTGGCCTGAGCTAGGGTAAGTGAGATAAAATTTAAGCCTGGGACTTAAATGAGAGAGAGAGAGTTTGAGCACCAAAAATGACTAAGAAATCAAGTTAAAGGGTTCCTTTTGAGAAACAGAGACATTTGAGCATTAAGATATCCACACCAATGACAGCAGTGATGGTCCAATGACTAGACTAAAAAGTTCTAATTTATACAAGTGTAACTGGGTGAGTGAATAAATGAGTTGAATGTTTATTGAGGAATGAGATATTTGCACAATTGAAAAGGAAACTTACTTGCCTCTCCCAGCCCTCTCCAGCCCCAAATATTCTTATCAGTCTTAAAGAGTAATTGATTGGTAGAATACCTGTCATATGCAAAGTTATCAAAGTTAACTTCACCAGCGCAGCATGAAAGGATCCACAGGCCACATGACCTGAAAAGAACTCAGTGTAAATGTTTAGATTGTTGTGCAAATAAGACAGGATTTGAATCAGGTCTTGAAGAATGCGCTCATGGAACAAACTACAAAGTAACATTCTGTAATCTTCAAAGCTGTAAAGGTTACAGAGAACAAAGAGACAGGGATAATCCAACTCCTATTCTGCATTCCACACACAAAGGCAACTAGTAAAAATCTAGTTGAGATGTAATCATTAGATAAATGCAATGTATGATGTCAATTATATCATTTTGCCAGTGCTGTTTCCTATACACATTAAGAAAATTAATTTTTATAGAAAGCAAACTCTGTAGCCTTTGGAGCATCACTAACTTACTTTGGAGGAAATACGCAGTTAAACAGTCGGAAACTTGTTTTTAAATGGTTTAGGAAAAAATTACTTTACACGGTTTTGCAATTTTTATGTAATTTTAAGATGGTTTCAAAACAAGGAAATTTAGATGGATTGAAAGTGACAAAAAGCCAGGACAAAAACACATATTGCCATACTATATTTAACTAGAGTTCTAGAAAAGACAAGGCTATTCCACGGTAATACAAAGCAGATCAGTTGTTGCCCGGTGGGAACACTGAGGAGAGTTGCCTCAGAGAGAGCAGGAGGAAACACTCAGCCAGGTGGAGATGTTCTCATGAGAGATGGACTCGAGGCCTGGGTATTTTTTTAAAAAATTTACAGCTAATACCAGGATAAAAACTACTACTTCCATGGAGTGTAAACTTGTAAATTTGGGGTCTGGCTAGGGTAAGTGAGATAAAATATAAGTCTGGGACTTTTGCTGTACTGAGAGAGAAAAAGTGTTTGAGCACCAAAAATGACTAAGAAATCAAGTTAAAGGGCTGCTTTTGAGAAACAGAGACAATTGAGCATTAAGATATCCGCACCAATGACAGCAGTGATGGTCCAATGAATAGACTGAAAAGTTCTAATTCATACAAGTGTAACTGGGTGAGTGAATAAATGAGTTGATTGTTTATTGAGGAATTGGATACTTACACAACTGCAAAGAAACCAGCCTCTCCCAGCCCACTACAGCCCCAAACATTCTTATCAGTCATACAGAATAATTGATTGGTAGAACGCCTGGCATATGCAGTTATCAAAGTTAACTTCACCAGCACAGCATGAAAGGATCCACAGGCCACATGACCTGAAGAGAACTCGATGTCAATGTTTAGATTGTTCTGCAAACAAAACAGAATTTGAATCAGGTCTTGACTCCGGGTATATTACAGAGACTACCACCTAGTAATGGGCAATAATAAAAGCAGACCCCATACTACTCATGTGGAGTATGGGCGTAAGTGTTGCAGATAATTCTGTGGCACAAATGTCCCAAGTTAAGGATACCTAAACTCTGAATGCTGGCCAATGGGTTTCTGGGGCTTTTATAAAACCATAAACCTCATCTCAGTTCTGCTGACCCTAAAGATAGATTGGTCAAAATTAAGTCTTTTTTCTTTTCCTGAAGAAACACATTTGACGGTTTGGATACTCAACGTGAGGGTAAGTCTCTAGAACCACTACAACTTCTCTCATCTCAGAAAACTCCCAGACCACAAAGGACCAGGTCAAAAAAAAAAAAAAAAGAGCCAACATTACTGAGCACCATTGTCCCACATCACTCATCTGGCAAGTCCTGATCACTTCCTATTGGATGATTGTCTGTGTACCTGCCTCAAATAAGAATGCACATACTTTTGTGTGAATGGGCTTTGCAGGGCAATTGGGTAAATAAAGTATTGTTACATCCTACGTCAATACTGTGGTCAGTATTATAGACTGTCTTCCAAAGCCGCTGAGCTTTTCCACTGCTGCTTCCCATGGATGGAAGGTTTTGGTCCTCTGTATCATGGTCAGAATTTGGGGTTTCCTGTTTGCTTATGTTTATTTTAGTCCTCCTATGGGGGTGAGGTGGGTCTCCTTGTTTTTCAACTTGGATTTTGCTAGTGTCCAGCTGTGGTTCATTATCTTTTCATGTGTCACTTGCCCTCTGTGTGTCTTTTTTTTTTCCAACTAATATTTCTTTAGCATGACAGGTATTGTTACACAGTTTATGTTGAAAATAACATTCAGATGGATACAACAATTAGTTCAGATACAATAGAGCTTAATTTGGGATAAAATAACTTGGAATATGAGCTATAAAAAGTCTTGTTTCTATTAATAACACTTCTGTGTTTAATATTAATGAAAAGAAGTGAAAACAATTTTCCAAATTTTTAAAAACTTTTTATGGATTCTTTGTGAGCTTCACATCATGCATCCTGTTCCCACTCATCTCCAACCTCCCCCTCCCAAATAAAAAACATACAAACAAAAATAAACAAAAAAAGCATGGAAAACATCTTGTCGTGGAATCTGTAGTGTGTCACAGTGTGTCCCACAGTACGCCCCTCTGTCCACACGTCTTCACTTGCAAATGTCCATTTCAGTGAGTCATTGGTCTGGTTCAAGGTCTCTGACTTCTCTGCTACCATCAATATCAGCTCTTCAAATGGAACCCCTCATGTTATCCCGTTATTGCCGTGTGTCATGGCAATCCTGCAGCTTTGGATCAGCATGACCTGCCCTTTCAGGCACCCCAGTAGTTCACAGATGATGTAGATTTTGAAGTGGGACAACTCAAAGCCCTGGATCTGGGCCTGTATGGTAGCTCAGCTGGTCAGCCCACTCTCCTTTATCCCCACCACCAGGGCAAGCTCTCCAACACTGCTCCAGCTAGACCATACAATGCCACCACCAACAGGAGGCAGGATCAGCTCTCCAGCTCTCATGCTATTGGGGTTCGCTCACCCATACCCACGCCTGCAGAGCCTGCTCCACTATTCTCCCCAGTCAAGATGCAGGCCCTGCTCTCCAAAATGTGACAGCTAGTGAGGAGCAGGGATAGCTCCCCCGCTCTCATGACCCCAGGGTCCAGCTATCTCTACTGTTGCAAGTGTCAAGAAGAGAAAAAGGGGAGGACATCAACCACACCCATACCATCTCACAGTAGACTAGTAGTGGGGCCTGCTCTCCCTCACTCTCTGCCCTTGGGACAGGGTTACCCATGAACCCTCTACCAAGGCTGTGCTTCCCAGGAGAGGTGCAGGACCCACTCTCCAACTTTCAGCAAAAAGCAAGGCCAGCTCATCGGCTCTCATGACCAGTCAGCTCTCATTGAGCATCACATCCATACATCATGGCAGAGGAGTGGGGAGGGCAGCAGTACAGTGATCTTACCCTTTGGGCTGGCTCACCTGCACCCGCACCACCCAAACCAGCTATGCTATGCTGTCCAGGTGAGGCACAGTTCCCCTTCTCTGGAGTGCTGCCACCCATGAGAGGTAGGGCCAGCTCTCCAGAGCACTGCAGCCAATTGGTGCAGGGCCAGTTCTGCACATCCCCTGGACATCCATGTGGTGGCTGCCCAGACCAAGGATGTTCCCATGGTCACTAGTGATAACATAAGCCATGGGCATTGACACTGACCCCTGCCACTGCATAGCTGTGGACCCAGGCATGGTCCTCAGTGGCAGTATGGGTTAGGACGTCACCATGGTCTCAGATGGTAGGGCTGGCTACTGACACAGGCTGCTCTTCTCCACCCTTGCATCTCTCTTCCATATCTCTTCATAATGCTCAAAGGGTTCCACTTTTCTTTCTCTTCCATCTATCCACCACATACTTTCACATTGTAGTGGCTTCCAGTACTGGTAGGCCAAGAAGCAAGTGGGCCTCTAGGTGTCTACAGGCTGCCATGTGGCCTAACAGTGGACAGGTCTTTGGATGTCTTCCTCTCCTTCACTGCATGGCTAGGCTGCCCTGGCCTTGGGCAGCAGGCTGGTCTCTGGGTGTTGTGGCACGGTTGTATGTGGGTCTCGGGGGTCTTCCTCTACCAGTGTTTTGTTACATGGTGGCAGATGAGGCACTGTGTGTCAGCCAAAGGCAAGTCAGTGATTTTTCTTTTCTGGGTAATAACAAAATAGAGAAAAACTCTCTATCCACATTCTAGAAAGTTCCTTTTGGTTCAGGTCTTGTCAATGTCCTAATGCCTGAGGATAGCAACCAAGTGACCAATATGGAGATGTGTTCAACTACAAGAGAGACTTCCTGCTGAGGCAGACAGCAGTAAAGCCATGGCAAAGCATGATGGACCCTCTCTTAAACAGCCCCCACCATTGCATTCCAGATGCATTCACCTCTTACAGATTTTGACTTCTGGACATAGCTATAGGGAGAAGATAACCAGATTTGCTTGTTTGGGGTCTACTTGCTGATTGTGTAGGTCCTTAGTAGGTGGTTAGCATGCCCCCTACAAATGAAGACACCGTAGTCAATCAGGGTATAGGGTTTATCTGCAAGGTCTTCAAAGAACTCTGCTACAGAGTCCAGCTTCTCCTCCTCAAGTCTTTCCTAAGCCAGTTTCTCTAGGGAGCTTGTTTGTTTTCCTTTGAAACAAGGTCCTCCTAGATAGCTCAGATTGGCCTTCAACTTATGATTCTCCTGCCTCAGTTTTCAAAGTGGTACACATCTGTACTACTGTGTCTAGTCTGTTATGCTTTCTTTATTTCACATATCTACTTCTGCTAGACAGTGTGGTTGTTTTCATTGCTTTTGTTACTTAGGTTGTCTAAAGTCCCTTAGTTTCTCAAACACATGCTTTTTGATATTTGGAATCTGATCGAGGCAGTGGCAGAAGGCACAGAGCACATTTATTTTGATATGCAAGCCTCTGTGGCCAGTGGCACTAATTGGCTTCCTCCTGCACGATATCCCAATCTAAGGGTAGCAGGCCTGCTTCTAATGGTTTCTAAAATTTAAAGTTATGGTTTTTTTTTTTATTTGGAATTTTCATACACTGTTATTTGCATAATTTCTACCTTTCCCTCTTTTTCTTCTAGCTCCTCCCTCTCCTCAATGCTTTCCATCCACTCCACTCCACATCATGACCTCTTCACGTGGCATTTGTCATTCTAGGATGGGTTTACCTCATTCACTATATAACGTTTTATAGCTGCATACATTTGCCTGCCAATTTTTAAGTGAGGTGTTTTTTCAATATTTGCTCGTTTTTGCTTGGTTGACGTGCTTTTTGTTGTTAGGTGATTCTCAGGATATTTTATTGGATGTGTAAATATTTTCTTTACTAATACTTGTCATTTTGTTTCTTAATTATTTTCAGAGCTGGAGATAGTTCAGCAGTAAATAACACTAATTGTTCTTCTAAAGGACCTGAGTTCAGCTCCAAGCACCCATCTGTATTTCTAATTTCAGGGGATCTAATGCCCCTTTCTAGTCTCACACCTATACTGCACACAATACAGATGGTCCCTACACATACACTCATGCACAGGCACATAAACAAAAACAAACAAAACAAAAACTTTTCTAAAAGTGTTTCTTAATAGATGTATTTTAAATTTTTAATACATTTCAATTTCTTTTTGCTTTCACAAGTCATCCTTTTGCTATCATACCCACTGTGTGTTCCCACTGTGGTCCATGAATTTTATTCTTCAAATTTATGATACAAGAATTTGAAAGGCACTAGCAACTACTAGTGCAGAGAATTTGGGTGGTCATCATGTTTTCCTGTACCCTAACCTCCTCCTACCTGAGCTCACAGAAATACTGAGAAAGGCTCCATTGATCTCAAAGGCAACCCCATAATGGCCTCTATCAAATTGTTAGTGGAGCTCTACTATGCAATTCAGTGACTAACGGTAATAATATTAAGCTTTCCACTTAAAAATTAATTGCTCAGAGATTTCAAGCACACACACACACACACACACACACACACACACACAGTCAGTATTCTTTGTTGAATGAAGAGGATTAGTGTCCAGAGCTAGTAGATTGCTCATCACACATAATGGTTTTGCATTGAGGTGTGTGAATCAGACTCTATAAATGTTGCTATTGTAAATTATTCATCAAAAGTACCTACAAATGAACTTGAAATTTGATCTCTTGAATTGCAACATCTGAATTCCAAATCTCGATTGTTGGTCACGTTCTAACACAAAAAGCCAAATGGTGTATACGTTTTTTCAACAGACCCTATGTTGTGAGTCTATCAGCTATAAAATCAGGCATGTCAAATTATTTGTAATACACATTGGTAACTGACTGGAGAAGAAAGCATGATAAGATGAGGAGCATAAGCTTTAGAGTAGATCAGAACTGAATAGAAAATTTGACTCCTTCATGTTTTAGCTGTGTTACCTTGACCAAGGTCATAATTTCTACACATGTGAAAAACGTGTGCTTTCTCTCATATACACATGCAAATACACATTTACACATCACACACTCTCTACATGCTCCTTTCTCTCCTCTCTCTCTCTCTCTCTCTCTCTCTCTCTCACACACACACACACACACACACACTCACATACCTTTTTGGTTATTATAAGAATTAAATTAAAAACTACTTTGCAAATTGTATTTAGTAGCAGCTAATTGAGAAAACTGCAAGACCTGAAAAAATTTTATTATACTTAGAATCTTGGTTAAGGCAAAAAGAACATGATTGACTCTGGACTTGGTCATGGATGGCTCTGGACATATGCATGGTTGAGAGACAGTTATTAAAAGAAGAAACACAAACAGCCAAGAAATATTTCTACCAGTGTTCACCATCATCAACCATTGGGAAAATGTAGATGGAAAGTACTTTAAATATTATCTCTCCCCCAGTCAGAAGGGCTCTTATCAAGAAAACACATGACAACAAAAGATGGGAGTGGGGAAAAGGGAGCCCTTTTCATTGATGGGGATGTTAACTCAAAAGCCTTTATGAAATCAACACAGAAGTTTTTAAAAATCTGGAAAGTAAGCCTATTGTGTGTGTCAGTGATACCATCCATGAGCATATACCCAAGTCTACATGTTTTGCCTCAGAGACACTTACACATCTGTGTTTAGTTCTGTCTACAGCAAGGAAATGGAGCTGGCGTTAATGCTCATCAGCAAATAATAGGACACATGGCACACATGCATGATGGAATTTATTCAGCTTGTAAAGGAACATGGAATTACAATATTGAAGGAAAATGGACGAATCTGGAAATTACTGTGTTAAGTAATGTGGCCCAGACTCAGAACTAAAAAATCTTGCATATTCTCACTCTTGTGAAGATTTTAGTTGTTAGTGCATGTGTGAATGAAGCCCATAAGAGTGTATTATGTTATGAAACTAGAAAGTAGTCACAAGAAGGATAAAAGTTGTGTTGAACAAAAATGGAAGGATAATAGAAGACATAGGACATGAAAACGGAAGGAAGGCTGTCACAGATAGATGTCAGAATGAACAAAGAGATGGGGCAAAAAGAAAAATACATAAAAAATAAAGTTAGATAAAGCATCCTGCTATAACGATAAGACAGGGACGCAGGGAAACCACAATGAAAATATCAGGCCACAGGGAACAAGACCCACACCAGTGTCTCAGTGGGAGGTGAAGCTGGTTTCTCAGCAAGCTCACATGCCTAAAGAACAGCTTCAGGCTTTGGAGTAGCCTCTAACACTTGCTGGAAGACTTGGCAAAGCTGTTTTTCCATGCTTTGTTTTGGCTTCCTTGTTTGAAAACCAACCAACCAACCAACTTGAAAACAGCACTTGTGTGACAGAAAAGCAGAGTATGTTGCTACATTTTAAAGTTCAGGGTTGCTGAAAGTAAATTGTGCTGCCCACCTTGAACATAACCTACATGTGTGAAAAGCGCTTGGCAGTGTGGTATTGGATCTGCTAATGGGAGGGAGAATGGATGGAGAAAGAAGAAGAAAGGAGGAAGAGAGAAGAGAAAGTGCAAGCCCTGGAGGGGTGAGTAAGGGAAAATGGATGGAGAAAGACACAGAGGGAGAGGAAGTAGGGAAACCTATTCTCCACGGTTAAGAGAAAAACTTATTATTGAATATGGGATGTGCCTGGTTAAGCACTTAAGGCAATTACATGTTTCAATATGTGTGTCTGTGTGTGTCTGTGTGTGTGTGTGTGTGTGTGTGCGTGCACGTGCATGCACACGCGCACATGCGTGCATGCATATATTTGTATGTGGTTTTGGTGTTCAGGGTGTCGATCACAGAGTCCAGTATGTGTTAAGCCAATGTCTACTTCCTTAGCAAAATGCATTTTAGAAGAGAGTCATTCCTACACACCCTGCACATAGGGAGCAGAGAGCATGCCTGCCACTGAGGCTGGACTAGCATAGCGACACAAGGATTTCAGGATTCTCCTATATATGATACCAGTCTTTTATCTCCCACTTCTATTCTTATGCAACCGGGTGAATGGCAGTATTTGTTTAACATGTCTTATATTTTTGTTATACCAATACCACCTTACTTCTTGCCCAAGTGTTCATTTGACCAGCGGGTCCTTTCTGCTGATTCCTGCATACATTTGACATGTCCACATCAAGACAAGACATTGTACTTTGGAGCACTGTGTTCCCTTCTTTTCCCACAAACTGCTTCTACTTCCAGTTTTCTTAAAGACTTTCTCCCCAAGTTCTGGAGTTGCCTATTTCTCAAGGCAGCACCGTTCTTATTGGGAAAATTAGTATAAGAATTGAGATGAAGAGATATGGGAGTCTTAACTCCTACAAAACCACAGCTGCATAAATTTCTCTATGCAAATATCATTAAATTAACATTAACTTAAGTAGTGTTACTGACTATATCAACAACTCATTGTCAAAACTACACCCTAGCTTCCTCCTCTGCCTGGTGAGGTAAGTCCCTCTCAAGGCTGGCTCCCAAAAGCTACAGTGTATTTTCCAGGACACATGCTCAAAGATATTTAAATGCTAACCTCTGTACCCTTGACATAGATGTATGTTAACCACATCACAGAACTTATGGAGGGCCTCTTTTGTCCTTAATGTTGCAAACTGCCTTCATCTCCAAATTTACGCAGATTAAGACCTTTCCCCACTCTCCCTCATCAGTAAGATTATTTCAGGCCATTATTTTTAAAAAATTATAATTCAATTAGATTAGTTTATCATCATTATACTGCCTGTCATAGTTCTAGGGTCCACCAAACTCCCTTAAACTGTGCTATAAAGTTCCACTGATGTTGAAAAATGTGTAGTGTGATGTATCCATCATTATCAAATAGTCGATCCAAAAAAATAATAGATCCAACAGCTTCACATTGCCAAAAATAATTGTCCCATGCATCCCTGGGACCCACAGGGACCTCTGCCTTGATAACGTTGCTTTAGCTTTCCTTTCTACCACTCTGCTGTGCAGTTGAGACCATATCTCATTTAGCTTGCTGGAACTGCCTATTCTTCACTTAAAAGTAAACATTTAAACTTCATTCATGGTGATTTGTGGCTCCACAGCCCATTTCTCAGGATCATATAAAAGAAGATTGTGTTTCTTGATCCATACACCCAAAGAACTGCATATTGGTTGCTTTCTCTTGCTACAAATCATCACACACACATGCTCTATTTGCAGGTAACTTCTCAATCCATCGAGTTAATACCCTAGGAGTACAAAGATGAGTTACATGCCATGACTGATCAGCTCTGTAAGACCTGCCAAGCTGTCTGCCAAAAAGATTGCAAAGCCACCAGCTCCACCAGAAATTTCTAACGTCAGAGCTTTGGACATTTTTTCTCATCCTAGTAATACTGACAAGGTTCACACAGTTGTCTGAACTTAGAATTTCCTAATGACAAATGGAAAAAAAATGTTTTTGCCATGTGCATTACTTTCTCATTGTGATATATGCTCTGGTACTTTCATCTTCTGTATTACTTTTGGTTTTAAGTACTCTTTGTATAGTAGTGAAACCAGCCCCATACAAGGTATGTGTTTTCAAGGACTTTTTTCTAAAATATTTTCAAAATTCTCTTAACAGTCCCTTTTATAGAGCAAGGTCTCTCTCTCTGTCTCTGTTTGTCTGTCTGCCTGTATGTATGTACGTGTCTATCTACCCCTTTTCCTTTCTCAGTGTATACATGTATGTTTCATTGATCATTCAGTGTTCAATGTTTCAATGTAAGACTCAAGATAACCCACATTTTCTCCTCTATTTTCTTCTAGAATATTTTTCTTTGCATTTTATAGTGAGGCTTATGATCCATATTAAAGGTTTTTTTTGTTGTAGTTATGCTTTTAAGACCTGTGTTTAGTTTTTTTAATATTTTTTTTCCTACATGTACAGAAATGTAATGTTTTCGTATTATTTGGTTGAGGAAGTCACTTATGTTGCATCGCACTCCCTTGACTCCTTAGTCAAGGAAAGGTATTTTGTTGGTGTGTTTCCGGGTTTTCCATTCAGTTGAAAGGATCTGTTTCTTTTTCTCCGATATAGTGATGTCTGTCATTTTACTTCTGGAGACTGGGTAGGGTTGGTCCTCTAACTTTGTCTCCTTCAGTTCTGTGTTGCTATTTTTCTCTTGTCCCATAAGCTTAAAATATTGATTAGTATATGTTGTCAATGTCTGCAGAATTGACTCATTTGCTCTGTGTAGATTTGGTAAGCATTTTGCTAGATCCATACCACAATATTTGGCATTCTCAGTGTTTAGGTGAGCACTATGCTGTTTTGGTATCCTGTGGACAAAGCTGTTATTAAATAGCATGTGTAGTGGTTGCTGGTTAGAGCTGATTCATAGGGATCTTCTGTTCAAACCCACCACTACCTGCTCTACCTACCTACTCCAGGGTCCTCAGCAGCAAATGTTTCATTTGTTTCACCAGCTTTGCAGTCTGTCAGGGGTTTGTTTGGGTTTTGCCCTATGCTTGTGCTCTGATTCTTTGTTTTAGGGAATCTTAAGGAGGTAAAGAACACATCAAGGTATCTTAAAAACTAGCGGTGTGCAGTAAATCCCTGCCCTTCTGCTGACTTCAAATCAATCAACACCTTTGTTTTTAAAGTGATCTTTTTTTTCCACACATATAATCCATCTTCCCATCCCCTTCTGGGCTCTTGTAACCTTACGTTTAGGCCGTCTACACTGGTTGGCATGCCTGGAACAAGTGGAGGGAATCTCTAAAACTAGTAATGTTAACCTCTTGCCTTTCTCTTTTTATTTCTCCTCTCTTTCAATCTTCCATCTTTGGTACTGAGTAATTTTATGAATCCACTCACACACACACATGCACGCACACACACACACACATGAATGGCAGTTATCCTAACATATTTCCTTAAGTTTGTAATATACATTTGCAAATAATCTAAATTCACTTTCACAGGTGGACACAGGCTTGTTGGCTTGTCTGACCAGAGTGCTCACAGTTCTTCCCTGCTGTTCTCAACAAAGCATCGGCTTTCGGATGACATATCCAACACACACTATATTCTTACTGTTAGCTTTTAGCAATAATTTACCAGATTAATATCACTGTTTGTAATTACATTAATAATTATTATTTAGTAGTTTAATTATTTAATAACCAGAATTATTAAACAATTCAAATTATTAAATAACAATTAACTTATAAATAATTATATTAAATGGTAATTAAGCAGTTGTTTAATTATTAAATAATTAAAAGTATTATCTTTATTGTTATTATTTTTTTAAGACAGGATTTCTCTCGCCTGGAACTCGCTCTGTAGGCTAGGCTGTCCTAGAGCACAGGGATCTGCTAGTCTCTGCCTCCCCAGCGCTGGGATTAAAGGTGTGCTCATTAAAGGTGTACCATGCCTAACAATTCCAATATTATTGAATATTGGTCCTTCCTAATTTTGAACACCTAGTTAGATATTGGGAGGCCATTTGTCACTTCTTCTACCACCATTCCATAAATACTATGTCTAAACCATATGTTTTACTTTTGCTAATTATTCTACGTCTTTCCCTAGAAACATTACCTTATTTCCATGATACAAGTAGGTTACTTTAACATTGCATATTTAAAGTATTAGAAGTCAGGACTGTCTCTTAGTATTTTTTAATTACATGGGTTATCATAATTGTTCTAACATAAATGCTAATTATAAATAAGAATTCCTTTTCTAGTGATGTATGACTATATAATCCTTATAAAACCTCCCACAGAAAAAATGGAAAAAACTGTCTTTTAAATGTTTTTACAGGTACGATAAAGCTAACGAGATAATGAAGACCTATCAGATCAAGACACAGATAAAAGCCAGATCCCAGAGAGATACCCAAGTTCTTCATTGGCACTAGAGACAATCACCAGCCCTCAGAGTATGAATGTACTTCTAAGAGCAACCAGGGCAGGATGCCCAATTTTGAAGCCAATTCTGGCTGTGGCAGGGTGCATGCTTTTCCTTTGGTTGGAATTCTTAACCATTGTCTACTATGGGAAGGTATGAAATATATTGGTGAAGGTCAATGACTTTGCACATCAGCTGCTGTCTTTGATAATGACATAGACACCAGTGGGTCTTCCAGGGATGGATAAATCAGCTGAGGTACAGTACTAGGCCAGCAAGATGGAGGATTGTGGTGGGTCCTCAGGAGTTTATCGTACCCACATGCAGAAGGAAGGTCAAATCACACTCACTGGTCAAAGATGACCAGCCATAAATAAGGCAGCCCTTCTTTTCATTACTGACGCTTCCTGTATAGGATGACTTATAATGGATCCGGATACAGAGCGTATGCTGCCCAAGTGTTGGCAGTAGTATTTCACTTTGAGTCTTCTTGTCTTTCCAGCTGCCTAAGGATCTTTTCTTTCCACACGTCTTTTTTTTTTTTTTTTTTTTTTTTTCATAAAAAGGCATTAGCAGGAAATGGAGATGGAGCACTATGAGGAAACTGAATCTTTTTGTCTGCTGGATATTACTAAATGTTCTTACATAATCTCTAAGTAAGTATTGGGTTATATTGAATTACTTGTGTGATTTTAGTCTCCTACTCAGTGGTGGTAGAACCTCCAACAAAATGACAAAGAAATAGAGTATAAAGAAAAGAATCTCATTGGGGAAGGATGTCTAAGGTTAATGGAGTGAAAAATGTTGACTGCATGACAAATTTGTTCTGGATGCTTTGTAACCTTCAATAGTTGTCACACAGCACAGACTTAGACACTTTGAGTGTCTTAGTCATTCCGTTCTCCATAAAAAGTCATCCAGATTGACATCATTATCTCATTCTATAAATGCAGAAAATACACCATGGTAAGGAGGCTTGGAGTTGTCACCATGAGCTCTTCTGAGGGGCTCTTCTCCCAGGCCTGAACTTATACAGTGTGAAAGTCGTACGTATGTCTCCTGATTTCTAGGCCATCTGTGAGGTCAACATGCTTGGTCATCCATGGGCCTCTGGATAGGCATGTCTCTTTGAGTTTATGCACTTAGAAAGTTCTCATTTCTCAACACCAGGTCTTTGAGGCTCCTCAGGATCATTTGCTTCAGTGGGCTGAGATTAGCTCTAGTTTTGCATAGCCTTAGTTATGAATCTTTCATAACTAAGCCTTCCCCACAGCCTAGGGAACCTCAGTCAACAAACAGCTCTCTGAGTGTTTCCCTGTCCCTGTTTCCCCCAGGAAGACTTGACATCATGATGTCTTTGTGAAGGTTCTGGAAACAATGCCAGCTTATGCTCTTGAGGTCATTTTGCTGTTATTTCCCTTCCTTTTCTAGTTTTATTTTCCCCACATTGCTTATTTCCTGTGGTTTTTCCCACCCCACATCCTCAATACGCCCTAACTCAAGCCAGCACACATCTTCTTCTCCCTGGGGTACATCGGGCCGCTCTGCATAGCAATCTCCTGAGTTTGTTGTCTCACTTTTCCCAAATGCTCAGCAGTGTGTCCAATTCACATTTACCCTTTGCTTGGAATTTCTTCATCAGTTTTTCCAGATGCCGAACCCACCAACAGGCTGGAACACACACACACACACACACACACACACACACACACACACATACACACCTTGGTCTCTTAGCATTGTAAATCTCAAGGCCTGTGGCAATTCAGTGTTTACACTTGCTGGGAAAGAATTAGTAATCCTATTTATTCAATGGAACAACAAGCCTATGACTAGACAATTAACCACCTTCTTCATTCCATCATGTGTATCAGAAAATACTGTACTGACATAAATGCCAAACTATTACAGAACATTACCCGAGGTAGAAGCAGATTGTTATATCTTTTGTCTAAAAATTCATAATAAGCCCTAATTTGATTGTCACTTATATAAAACTCCTTGGCATTTCTCACAGCGGGAAAGAAACCCATAGTCGCTTCTATCACCAACCTCTTGCTTCTTTGCAGCTGGCACATACGCAGTCAAGAATGCTTTCAGAGTGGAGAATGTAAATGGACATAGAGGATGATGCCTGCCTTAGTCATCTCAGGTTCTTAGGACCTTACCACAGTTGCTGTTTCCCTCCTCAAACCCTGGTGCCCTAAGGAATATGTAAAATATTGTTGGTATTTCTAGGTGGTGTTATCAAGAAGAAATTCCTGCCTTGACCCAGATATTTGGAGCATCTACAAATGAATGAATAGTTATTTACACAAACCACTGTACAAAAGCAAGCATCCATGAAGCTGTCAGTGTCTCAGGTACTATTATGAGGCCTTAGGTGCCTTGGGTTACATTGTTGTCCTGAGCGGGCGTGTATCATAGGGTCTTGTGGAAGTGGAAGCTTTCTGTGTGTGAGTGCTATTTTGTTTGATTCTTTTTTTCTGGTTCCTTTTTGTCATTGAGTTTATTTTGCCATGTAGTCAACTGGTGTTTTTGGTTATTGTGTTTTGCTAGATTCAGAACCCAATTCTGATTCTTGTTGCCTTACAGAGGGTAGTTTAGTATCTGTAAGGAAACTTTGAGGAGCTGAAAAAGTCAATGCTACTGTACCCTCTGCTTTCAGAAGACTCTTGATCTCTTAGCAGTGTATATGCAGTGTGACATAAAATACGATGTCATTTTTACAAGTGAAATCTCCCAACTAAGCTATCCAAGTGCGATGTATTGAGACATTATTATTATACTGCGTAGACTGTCTGTGTTGTTATCTTCCTTTCAATGTTCATCGTGGTAGATGCACCATTTGCTTAATATTCAGATTTACCTGCTGGAATTGTGATGTTAAGTGACTGTAAGAAACAAACAGGAAATGATTAAACTTAAGTCTTTTGAAATCTAAAAATTTTGGAGGTGTTTGAAGGCATCTCCAGGCTAAAAGTTGGTGTGCTTGAAGCAAAACTTCTAATCATTAGAGAACAGCAGTTCCATTACAGCATCAGGCCTGTTCTTAAGGTTACATTGGAATCACTGTCGTAACAGCTAATTACTGGTTTTAGTTCACATGTTGCTTTAACCTGTTTGATCCTTCAAACCTCACATACATGTGCTGTTATGAGAATAGCCCACTTGCGTGGTGTGCTGTTTTAAAGAAACATTTCTTTGGTATATCTAGTGTGTTAATGAATCATGTTCAGCTTTTGCTTTCAAAATAATAAAAGATGAGTTTGTCTTTCAGGAAATCGGTCTGCCTTCATTCTTCCGTCTTATTTGCCTTAACAGGACATTTTTCAGATCAAATTTAGTGTCCAAATTTAGGAATGTTAAGGAGTAACATTTGAAATGTGATGATATTTAAACTTATGTTAAAAATTCAGTGGCAAGGTAAAGCCAGAGCAGCAAATTGTGTGATGAGATGTGCTGAAATGTTGAGATGAGTTCAAAGGGTCAGGAAGATTCACTTTACAGTTTTTAACCATCTTTTATCAATTAATTTAATTAAATGTTTTAAGGTTGTTCTTTTGCCGATTTTACACATGTATATTATTCATTCTGATTATTCTCACTCCCCACCTCTCTCAGATCTCCCATCTCTGTCAATCTCCACTTCTTCCTACAATTTTTTTTTACCACATTATTGCCTTTTCTTTTGTAAACTAATCTTTTGTTATTGTTGCCCCACATATTGTTTAAATGGACTAGAAAGCTAAACTTGTGCAGGGATTGTTTTGAAATAAATAAAAGATAGGTAATATGCTAATCCGCAGAGCAGCTTTGTTGACAGTATCCATTTATTTTTATATAAAGTCTAATATTTGGAATGTAGTTGTTGTTATAAAGTAAAATTCTTTCTTCCAACTCTCATATCATATCATGTATTTTAAGCTTCTATTTGAAAATTGGTATAAGAAATGAAACCATAATAAAATCCAATAGATCGTGATTTTACTTGAACGACTTATAAATAAATCTCTGTTTTATAATAACATCTTTTAAAATAATAGAAAGTTTTGTGATATGTTGACTATGTCTATATCTTAAGAATGTGAATTTAATACAGTATATATACATGTATAAAAATTAACTCATCTGGACTGTCTTCCCTAGTCTTCCTCTATGACCTGGTAAGGCTGCTCTCCCCCATCAAGGAGCTAGAACTGATCAAAGAGCTAGCCACTGAGTTCATGTCAGAGACAGTCCCTGTTCCCATTACTAGGAAACCCACTTGGACACTGAGCTGCCATAGGCTACATCTCTGCAGGGGTTCTAAGTTATCTCCATGAATGGTCCTTGGTTGGAGTATCAGTCTCAGAAAAGACCCCTGGGCCCAGATTTTTTTCATTCTGTTGCTCTCCTTGTGGAGCTCTAGACCCCTCTGGGTCTTTCTATCCCCCTTTTGTTTCATAAGATTCCCTGCACTCTGCCCAAAGTTTGAAAGACAGAGACCTGATAGGCTAGGGTCAGATGGAAGAGGAGGAGATCCTCCCCTATCAGTGGTCTAGGGAAGGGCATGGGAGGAAATAAGAAGGGCAGAATTGGGAGGGGATGAGGATGGGACTACAACTGGGATGCAAAGTGAATAAATTGTTATAAATAAAAAAAAATATTTAAAAAATTAACTCAAGCTGACCACAATGCAAAATGCAAAATAATGAAAGATACAGCATGGAAAATGAGAGGCTTTTGTCGAGAGGGGTTCATTTTTTATAATTTATCTATTTTTATTTTATGTGAATTCATGTTTTGCCTGCATTTATGTCTGTGTGAAGGCATTGATCCCCTGAAACTGGAGTTAGAGGCCTCTGTGAATCAACTTGTGGGCACTGGGAATTGAACCCAGGTCCTGTGGAAGAACAGCCAGTGCCACCAACTCTTGAGTCATCATTATTCCAGCCCATGGAAAATGATTTTTTATAAAACATGAAAACATATGACCAATGAAATAAAAAAAATAATAATTTGAACCTAATGAAAGTCAGAGACAAGCCAGGCACAGTGGTATGAACCTAGAGTCCCAGACCTCATGATCCAGAGGCAGAATGGTCTGGATTTCAAGGCTGGCCAGGGATTTACAGCTCACCCTGCTCCAACCAAAGGAGAAGTTCAAACAAGACGTTTCCGTTCTCCTAAAAAAGAGTTTAAATGTTTGTTTTGTTTTGTTTTGTTTTGTTTAATAAGGTATAGACTGACAAAAATTACCCAATTTGTCTGGTAAAAGATTGTATCCAAAATACACAAGGATTCTTTAAAATTCACACAATAATAAAATAAGCAAGCAATTTAAAAGTGAGCAAAGCTCTCAACAGAAACTTCAGAATAGAGGATACACTGGCAGCAGATAACCATACAGAAAGAGGCATAATAGCACTCATCATAACAGAACTGCTAACCAAATATGGGAGCTTCAGCTATGAGGCCATCAGAGCTGCTCCAGCCAAACTCTGACAACAGCAAATACTATGAGGATGTACTTCCTCTCAGCGGCCAAACACGAAACCAGTCCAGGACTTGAGCTTAGGTTCACATATTATGACAGACTTTTCTGGAGTCACAACATAGGTATTAGACTTGGAGCTTCTAGGTAGTTGTCCAACTTATCTAAATCACATATCCTTCCAAAATCTTGAGTCTGGGTTCAAGTCCCTAAAAACTGGAAGCAACTTACATTCATTCAGTAGCAAAACTATAAAGCCTGTCTCCCCATGCAACACAATGTAATTGAATAATAGAAATAGATGAGTTATCAAGATATGAAACATGGGTCAATTTTAAGTATGTGCTACCAAATGAAAAAAAAAATCTTTCTGAAATGGTCCATAGTGCACAATTCCCAAAGACATGATGCTGTGAAAAGCTGTAACTGCAGCGCAGTAAGTGAGCAGTGCTATCCAGAAGTTCTTGGAGGTGTCAGGGGTGATGAGGTGAGGCACATGGAGGCTGACATGTTTGGATCGTACTGTTCTGTGCAATCCTGTGACTGCCAACATGTGAGAACTCAGCTCTCCAATACTAATCATGTAATCATGGAACATTATGTTTCTTCCTAGAGAAATTTTCTGGCCTTTGTCCACAATTTTTGGAAAGCATCCTCCAGTTCCATGAAGTCTACTGGCATTGTCATTCATGATGGACTCCTGGGATGATCCCTGGGCTCCTTCTAATGAAGACACTTGGCTTTGTTCCACGCACAGGAGAGGGGGGGAAGCTGGAGATGAGTACAATCTCCTGTTCAGTGACAGAGTCAGTCATTCCAAGGAACTGACACCTTGAGCCAAACCTCAGCACTGTAAACACTAGGAAACATTCTTAGTTGGTGACCAAGACAGAGGGTAGTTGTTCCTAAGACAGGAGACTTCATATTTGGAACCTATCAGATGCCACTCTGCCTCTTCTGTTTACTGCTCCCAATCTGATTCATTTTTAACAGACCTGTAACTGAGCACTTTCCTAACTTCTGTGAGTCATTCTTGCAAATCACTGAATTCATGGAGTTACCGAACTCCATGTCAGAAATAAAACTTCCTGAATACCACAAGATCTATAACCATAATATCAGAAGTAAAATGGCCTGAATACCCCAAGCTTGAAGACAGTGTTTGAAGTGAGTGAAGTCTTGAAGGAGTCTGTAAATTTCAGTTGAGGAGACTGACCTAACTCCAGGTTGCTCGTAGATTACACTATAATACTCAATATGAAAAAGTCAACACGATACTTTACCTACACAATCTTCCTTCCAAACCCACATCCTCCAGCTAACAAAAAGACAAATGAAATAAATTTCAGTGGAGAAACACTTTATAAAATACCTGGCCAGTTCTCTTCAGAATTATAAGGACCACAAAAAATAAAAAAATGTGAAGTGGCTTTCTGGGTTGGACGTGGAAATGATACAGGGTATCATGGTGGATCTTAGTTAGAAATACTGTCTTGATTTTATTAATGTGTCAGTTTTTTTCATGTGACAAATGTGTCATGGTTATATAAATGCCAGTGAGAAGCAAACTCAAGCCAGGAAGCAGGAGAATGCTCTTCATTGCCCTATGGCTTTACTGTCATAAAGTAAACTTATGACAGTCCAAACTTATTCTAGAAAATTGCAGAACTCAAGTTATAGACAGGGAGAAAATGTTTGCAAGCCATATACCTGACTAACTTCTTGGGTTTAAGATATATAAAGAACCCTCAGATTTTAACAGTAAAGAGGCAAAAAAAACAGGCAATCCTGCTCAAAACTTCAAAGTGTATGAGCAAGTTTGTCACATAGAGAGAAAATGAGTACAAATAGCACGTTGAAAATATAGGCAGTTCTCCAGGGAACCATACTGATAATAAAGAGCCACTCTTTTACTATAATATTTATAAAATGCAGAGCTAAGGAGATGAGTTGGAGATGGCTGTGCAAAGGGCACAAAAGGACTAAAGGAACAGAAGGGTGTCTTCGCAATCGTGTCTCACGTGTGACTCAATGATGTGGAACTGTGTACATAGTATTACCGAGTAAATTCCTGGTTCTGATCATATTTTATGAGTATAATGGGAAAAAGTGAGCAAAGGATACATCTGTGTTCTCTCTGTGTGGTATCATGTCAATCTCCTGAAAACATAATCATTGTAAAATTATAAGGGAAACAATAAATAAAATTAATTTTTTTTAATTTTTTTATTTTTTTCTTTATTAATTACACTTTATTCAGTTTGTATCCCCCCTGTGGTTCTCTCCCTCCTTCCTTCCAAATCCCTCCCTACCTCCACCCTCTGCAAGCATGCCCCTCCCCAAGTCCACTGATAGGGGAGGTCTTCTTTCCTTCCTTCTGATCCTAGTCAATTAGGTCTCATCAGGAGTGGCTGCATTGTCTTCTTCTGTGGCCTGGTAAGGCTGCTTCCCTGTCAGGGGGAGGTAATTAAAGAGCAGGCCAATCAGTTCATGTCAGAGGCAGTCCCTATTCCCATTGGATACTGAACTTCCATGGGCTACATTTGTGCAGGGGTCTTAGGTTATCTCCATGCATAGTCCTTGGTTGGAATATCAGTCTCAGGAAAGACCCCTGTGCTCAGATTTTTGGGTTCTGTTGCTCTTTTTGTGGAGTTCCTGTCCTCTCCAGATCTTACTGTTTCCCACTTCTTTCTTAAGATTCCCTGCACTCTGCCCAAAGGTTGCCCATAAGTCTCAGCATCTATATTGACAGTCTGCAGGGCAGAGCTTTTCAGAGGTCCTCTGTATCAGGCTTCTGACTTGTTCCCTCTTTTCTCCTTCTTCTGATAGGATAGGAATTGAGCATTTTAGCAATAGTCCTCCCTCTTGATTAGTTTCTTTAGGTGTACAGATTTTACTGGCGCTTTCTCAGACAACTAGGAATAGTGCTTCCCCAAGATCCAGCTATACCACTCCTAGGCATATATCCAAAAGATTCTCAAGTACACAATAAGGACATTTACTCAACCATGTTTGTAGCAGCCTTATTTGTAATAGCCAGAAGCTGGAAACAGCCCAGATGCCCCTCAGTGGAGGAATGGATGCATAAATTGTGGTATATCCACACAATGGAATATTACTCAGCAATAAAAAACAAGAAAATCATGAAATTTGCAGGTAAATGGTGGGATCTGGAAAAGATCATCCTGAGTGAGCTATCCCAGAAGCAGAAAGATGCACATGGTATATACTCACTCATATAGACATATAATATAGGATAAACATACTAAAATCTGTACACATAAAATTATTTTTTAAAATGTTGATCTCCTTTGAAAGCCTGAGTTCTCAAGGCCTGTTTACCTAACAACAAAACAGAGTAGAAGAGTCATTTCTATATATGGAAAAAGACTAATAACAAATTTTTCTAGGATTCATCGTAGTCATCGAAAATGAAACGAATATAAGGTTTATACAGAAGATCACCTACAAGATTTAAGCAAGTGGCTATTTATTAAAATTTATTTTCAGATAATGGAGAAACATCTTAGTTCATATGTAACACTTCAAAACTTTGATGATGCTTGACAACACATTTTGGTGAAAAGTAAAAAAGTGGAATGAAATAAAACATTTCCAGCAGATACTGTGGACACCGAACCCCATACTCCTCACCAACACAGGAAGTTATCAACAGAGTTGTGCTCAGACTCAGCCAACTCTAGTAATGTATAATGATCTCTCCCTGCCAGAGGAAAGCAGAAGCTACAAGAGCCTTAGCAGAAAACATGAACCAATAAAAGGTGAAAACTGGTGAACCAGTTGCCTAGTGCCCTGAGATGTTTCCTCCATGGTGATTCAGACAGTGCCCAGGCATATCTTTCTCTCGCTCTCTCACTCTTTCTTGCTTGTTCACTCTCTTGCTCTTGCTCTTGCTCTCTGCTCCCCCCGTGATGTGTGAGTATGTTCCAAAACTAGAGACTAAAGAGTTATCCAATGTATGACGATCAAAAATTAAAAACAACAGCTTAGAGGGACCCATGTTTGCAAGATGGGAAAAATTTGAGTAATAAAAAATGTTTAATGGCTATAAACAACTAAAATGCATCAAAGAACTGTCCATGTAATGACACAAAATAAAGTGAGGGGCCCGCTGGTTAGCACTGAGGATCTCTGGGAAATTCCCAAACAGGATGAGAGAATCATGCCTGTCTCTAATTTTCTTCTGATGTAAAATTTATTCCAGACAGAAACAAAGCCTTTCTATAAATAATTATATCAAAACAATGTTTGCATCCCCAAATGCAATAACTTGGTCAATTGATAATGTTAGTATTAGAAACAGAGTTGCCAAGCTTCAAGGAAATAGGAGCAAGAGAGCAAGTAATAGACCCTGGAGGAAGACTTTGACCGGCTTGGAGTATAGAGCTCCCCACTGAGTCACTGACTGGAATTCTTCAACACTTTATTGTCAAGGAGAGTCAGAGGAAGGAAATCAAGTATTTTGAAGGCTCATGAGAACACGGATTCAGTGACATCGTGGTGGTATAATCACATTTGTGAGAGGTAGTCATTATTACCTGGTGTAAGGTATGTTATCTGGTTTTTTTTTCAATGCAGTTTATTCAGGAACCTTGAACAATCCTCGGACCCTGGGGAAAGCCAGCCCACAGCTTAAATAGCCTCTGGGTAGCCAACCCAGGCATGCCACGTGGGCAATGCAGATAGGTCCACATACATGGAAGCAAGCCAGATCCTCAGCCTTAGCCAAATGTGGAATTGTTCGTGACAGAGAGCACTCACCATCGGGAAGGTGGAAGGCAGAAACCAGCTCCATCTTTAAGGCGCGGCATTAAGGCGCGGCATTACGCAGCTCTCTACAGTTCCCCCTTTTTGTTTTAGACGCATCAGGCAAGAGTAGAGGTCTGATCTCTGATATTAGAAATAAATTGGGACTTTGTACTGATGTTCTTTTAGGTGTCATCCACCCAAAGAGCATCAGACCCATCTGATACCTTTTTCTCAGAGGCGGGACCTGGGGCATCAACCCGCATGCAATCAGACATGCTCTTCTCTGGGTGGAAAGCGGCTGACCCTGAGTGCAGTGCTTAGCCTCGCATCCTGAGCGTTACATTTTAGCTTTTTGTGGTATTCAACCATGCTTGGGGAGAATGTCCTGCTTCAATGGCTGTAAAGGCCTGAATGATCATGGCCGCATGCAGTTATCTGATTTTATAAATGCCATGTTCTGGTTCCTGTAGGTAAAACTGAGTCCTCAGTTACAAAGTAAAATTAAAAAAAAAAAAAAACAGTTGATTTTAAAATGTGATAAATTAATGATGTATTTTTCAAAAGTGTTGAGCATATTGAGATATATAACACAACAAGAAAATTGATTGAAATTACCCATCATTAAGAACTTTTTAAGCTTTGGTACATGTATATATCAAGATGTTTAATTTTGTCAACTTCATGGAATTTAGAATCCTGGAACTGAATATCTTGGCTTGTCTCAGAAATTGTCTAGCTTGGGGTAATTGAGGTTGATGATCCATTTAAATGTAGGCTTTTCAGGACTGAATGAAAAGGACCTGAGTGTCAGCATCATCTCCAGTCTTCCTGACTGGGGACTCACAGTGACTAGCTGGTTTCTTTTCCTGCAGCCTCGCCATCAGTGCCACAGTAGACTGTATTCTTAAACCCTTAACAGCTTCAGTAAATACTTCGCCTTCACAAGAGACCCTTCCTTTCACAAGTTGGTTTTGCCAAACATTTTGTCACAGTGATTGGTAACTAATATTCCCCATTATCCCTCTGACCTATTATTGCTCTTTTCTATTCCTGTCCCTGTAGACAGTTTTACATCTACTTTCAGGTCGTATATATATATATATGCACGTACATATATATATGTATATATGTGTTATAGGAGTTCTATGTCTGTTGTTAAGGTCCTTGTTGTTGAGAAATCCTGTCTTTGTGCTACTACAATAAATAGAAAGGTAGGTAACTTTATTAAGAAATGAGGTTTGAGCGTGGAAACTAGCATATAAATATGACTTTATGTACCTATAATCTTAGGCCTGGAAAGTTAGCTTAGCAGTAAAAAGCATCAGCTACTCTTGGAGAGGACTGAAGTTTGGTTTCCAGCATGCATTCATGAACTTCATCAATTCTCAACAACCTTTGTAACTATATCCTAGGGAATCCAGTGTCCTCTTCCAGGCCCTGAGGGCACTGCACAACTGCACACACATAACTCACACGGCTGCATGCATTCCCCTCAGTTGAAAAAAAAAGTTAAAATATAGGGAGCACAAAGAGAAAACATACATTAGTCGCTCTAAAATTTCTCTGAACTCACTTAATATGATTATGTCCAGTTGCATCCATTTTCCTGCAAACATTATAACTTTATTTCTCTTTATGGCTGAAAAAATCCCACTGAGTATATAACATCTATAGTTCAAATACTTGGTTGTAGGCTTGGTTTAAAATAGTCAAATTAAACCAGTGTTTTAATGAGGTGTTTGCGGGTATTTTTTTGTGATTCCTTTGTCTGTTCGGTAAGCCATTGTGTACTTTGCTTTCATTATCATCTGGTGAATAGAGTTGTTTTTAAAACTGAGTAGCTATATTTGTTCTAAATATTTAAAACAAGTGCTTTGTATTAGCTGTAAATATATGTATATGAAATAGTTAAAAGTGATTGGTCCCTTCTGCCACTTTTATGGTAAAAACATATGCTGTGAATTATAAGGTATTAATACCTAACCATTTCTATGAAAAAAAAATTTTCCCATAAACATAGAAGGATGTCTAGGAGTTACATGTCTGTTGTTAATATCCTTGTTGTTGAAAGGTACTGTCTTTGTTTATGCTACTATAGTGAAATAGCAAAGCTCAGTAACTTTATCAAGAAATGAGATTTGAACTTGGGGGATAGCCCAGTGCCTATAGTAATTACCGATCCAGCAAGAGGACCCAAGTTTATCCCCAACAGCCATATAAAAAGCTCATCATGGTAGTGTAATACCAGCACTGGGGGTGGAGACAAGAGTATCCAGGGGGTTCACTGGACGCTCTGTGTAGCTAATTCACTAGCTCTAGGTTCAGCGAGAGACCATATTTCAAACAAAGAAGAGAGATAACAGTCAAGTTACCCAACATCAACAACTGGCCTACACATACAGGTATACAGAGCTGTACACACCTGAATACACCATATAACACACACACACACACACGTTTGCTCACACACACACACACCCATATGCACACACTCACACTCATATTTTTGAGGGCTCAAAGGCATGGCCTTGGCCTTAGCTCTACTCTGAACAGGAATTCACACTGGATATCATCACAGAGGTGGAATGTGCATGGGAGGGAAAATTCACACATGAAGGCAGGGTATGGGGCAGGGTCCTTTTGCCCTTCAATAATCACCTCTCACAAGAACCAAATGCCCCACTAGAATTACCACAGCTCCTTCTGAGGATACCATCACCCACAAAGTCCCATTTTTAAAAAGCCTTACTTACCATTGTAACCCCAGCACACTGGAAGCAAGTCTCCAGTGTTGAGCATTTGAAGCACAAACCATATCTAGACCATACCAGCATCCCAGGCAAGCTGCATTTGACTTAAGTCATACAGCACTGTTATATTGTCACAGCTATTACATTCCACCCTGACACTTCTTTGACCTTGGGTCTTCAGCAGACCTTAAAGCAAACTTCTCCAGTAAGCACCTTATTGCTTGTGAAATCATCCCATCTGTCTTATGGAAGAAACAGATTGATGGTGAAGAGCAGACTAAGAACCCCAAATGGGTCTACTTTAATCACAGCTTCAAAATCTACAGCTGGTGTTCATTGACAGTGGGGATCTAAATTGCAAGGCGCCAACTCAAAACACAGTGAGTGCTCCATTCATGTCTTTCCTAGGTCGACGTCCCCCTACATGTCTTAAGACTCTATCAGGGAACAAACTAAAAAACATGTCCAGAGAGAGATGTCAATTAAAATTACCTTACACCGTGTATTTCCATGTGGCTTTTTGCAACAGTGGGTGGAAGAGGAGGACAATTTCTGGAGATCAGATCATCTCAGGGGCATGTGTGCAGACTGTTTTTGAAGGTACCATTTCCGTATCAGTGTACATCAAGAATTAACTATTCTCAAGGTAACCTTTACCCCTATGACTGTGTCCCCTTTATTGGATGTTATTTACCTGAGAAGCTTTCAATCTATGTGGTAATCTGGGTGAGCCTCTGCTGAAACTTTATAACCAAAATTGTTGGAATATTCTAAAATTTCTATTAAGGCTCAAGTGACAAAAAAAGAGGGTATGGGAACTTAAACCAAAGAAAACCTGCATGACAGTGGCCTTAATTGGCCCCTATACCCTGACTAGAGAGAATGCTGGGTCCTGCCAAAGGGGACACCAAGTTCTGAGAAGATCTTCCCATGTGCCAGGCCTTGTTCTAAGAACTATTGAATTAGTCTCTGCAAAAACAAGGACAGGACAAGCTCTTCCAGCCTGGACACCGAGAGGAAAAGTTGATGCAGGTGGTCAGACTCATACTCCAACATGCAGCTCCCACTTTGCAAGGAGTGCACCAGTAACATTTCAGAGGGGGCCAGGAGTCTGACTGATGAGATTCTTATTTGTGATGAGACACAGATATCATGGGGACAAGAGTGCTCAAAGCCTCAGATGTTCAGCAAAGCATCAAGTCAAATGATATCTGCAACTGTTGAGGTAGTCCCATGGCTAAGCACCACCAGCTTGCATGGGAGGGAGATGTAAACTTGGTCAGCTTCATTCACACTAACAGCTTAGAATTGCTCGCTTCTGTAGAGTGCCTGAGGTAAACAGTTCACATCTTTGGGATCCCAGAAAGTAGATTGCATCGTCCCCTGTTACCATTAGCAGGACCCAGATCCAGGTCTGCTGTGGGCATGCTCATATGAAGATCCAGGCAGGACCTGACTGACAGTGACTCTGCAGTGGGAAGCCACATCACCAGAGCATGTCATGTTTGTAATTTGGTTGTTGGGGTCTGCTGTACCTCATACTACCTCACATCCCAAACCATTGTGGACATGTGTATGTATACTCATACAGTTCTCTCTCTCTCTCTCTCTCTCTCTCTCTCTCTCTCTCTCTCTCTCTCTCTGTCTGTCTTGGGCAGAAGCAGGTCTCCAATTGAGTCTATTTGAGATGTCCTCTTTGTTGCTTTTGGGAGCCCTGCAAGTGGCACAGCCATTGTCCATGTTCTTCTGGACATGGACAATGTTATAGAAATTAAAAACAGATGTGCCCCCAAATATGATGCTGCTTGCTTGTAATTACAACACTCCTTAAAGAGTCTTTATTGAGCCTCAAATTGAAGTTTGGTGAACAATTGCCCCAAAATATGGGGTTTCCCACGCTACATGTCACAAGAAAAACTTAATTTAAGCTGAGTCCCTCAGGCCTGTTACCATGACTACTACATCCTGCAATTAGATGACATGATTGTTGTTGTATTTATCTAAGGAAGTTTATAACCTCTTGGAAGGAAATTGTAAACTTCCTTTTTATTCATTCTTACTTGGGACAGGCAAACACTTCGAAGCCTGGTTTGTACTGACGAGAAAGTCTCTTTTCTAGCTCAGCGCTGCAGCTATACCTCACAGCACTCCTGTGTAGAGAATGTCCATGACTACAACCTTAAACCTTCTCCACACATTTCATGCTCTCTGATGCTTGTTAATTTCATTATACTCCATATTGCCATTGAAAAGAATGAGCTACAATTGTTTTAATTTTGTCATAATGGTTACATTCTTTTTTATTCCTTGCTTTTACTCTTGTTGTTATCTAGTTTCTGTTCTATTTTCTATTTCATGGACTGATGAGCTGAAGGGGAAACATTGATTTTAGAGATCCATCCAACACTGTAATTCCAACAAATAGACACTAATAATATTCTTTTCATGCTAAGCAGTTTTCTGTGCTCAAAATTAACATGTCTAGTGGTAATTATGCACTCAGTATTGTGTTCAAGTCCTTGGGTAGAATGCATTCAAATATGAGCTCCCTGAAGCAGATACTATACAGATCTTTATAGCAATGCAAACATTCATTGTTGTGTTGAAAATATAAATGCCAACATGTAAGTCAAATAGTTTTCCTGGACTCTTCCTTAGTTACACCAATACTCGGGTCATGATGCAAAAGCTTCAGCCTAAAGGAGTCCTGTCAAACATGGCAAGCCTCCAGCCACTGACACACAGAGGTACATGAAAGTCTCCATGCCCCTCTCAGCACTTCACTGCCTCATCACACAGGATCACATTGCATTTCTAAAACAAGTTTTGAAAACAGGTTTCTATGTTCTGAGACTTTTGGCTTCTAAGTCTGAACACAATAGTCCTGCATGACAATTAATCCCAAATAAGCATATAAACAACCTCCTTGATCTACTCATGCACCCATGGCAGGCACAAACACAACTGTATGATTACCTCTGTGCTGTATGTTCTGTGATGGGATGATGAGGAAGATCTTGGGAGAAGAATCTAAGTGACAGAGGGAACCAATGGCTAGGAGCTAAACACTGTCTCTGAGCTCCTTTGTGAGAGAAGTTAAAGACTGGAATCATCACTGGAAGGATCTACTCCTATGCTCCCCAAAATTTTCAATTCTGAGGCATAGGTGTCTTTTGCATTGCCGGACATCTTTCAAGGTACCCAGGGCTTCAAGCAGAAGTTTTCAATCACATGGGCTCAGCTTTATCAACTTTTGGCTTAACTCAGAACTCAAACTCCATTTTTGTCCATATTCCACAGACAAGTTGCTACAAGACATGGTACAATCTACCCAGAGTCGAGGAGTAACATAAGCCCTTTTCTTCACTGGAGTGAAAACTTTTATGCCTCAGAAAACCAGGGGAACAGAAGTTGTCACTGTGCCCATCTTCAGATGTGAATGGAAACCCTAAAAAGACAAATGGCCATTTTCCTCATTGTGCTTGCTTTCCCCATACAGGCTTATGTCCCATCTATGAAAAAAAAAAAATCCTACACACATTTCTTGAGGAACCAAACCACGGGATTCTATCCTCATATGCAGAGATGTCAAGACCCAAGGCAGTTTAGATTACCACGGTAGATTCTGATTTCAAGGCTAAAAACAGACTGCCATGGTGTATTAGTATTCAAGATTAGTATTGCTGTGTTGAAACACCATGACCAAAAGCAACTTGGGGAGGAAAGGGTTTATTCAGCTTATCCTTCCATAAGGAAGTCCTGACAGGAATTCAAACTAGGAAGGAACCTGGAGGCAGGAGCTGGAGCAGAGACCGCGGAGAAACGCTGCTCACGGGCTGGCTCCTCATGGGTTGTTCAATCTGCTTCCTTATAGAAGAACCTAGGACCACCAGCCCAGGGATGGCACCACCCACAATAGTCTGGGCCCCTTCCCCCTCAATCTCTAGTTTAAGAAAATACCAGACAATCTTGTCTGCCTACAGCTAAAGGCCTTTTCTCAATTGAAATTCCCTCCTCTCACATGAATCTAGCTCATGTCAAGTTGACATTAACGTAACCAGGACATATGTGTTTTATGAGACTGTCCTTCTGAGCTAGACTTCAGGCTAATTTGTGGTGACAAAACCCAGGCCATCATTTCACTTTTTGTCTTTTTTCTTGTGCTGGAAGTCTCTCAGGAGAGACCATGAACTCCATGAACCAGCAGGGTTCATGACCCATGTCAGAACTGTAAGTCATTTATGTTGCCAGTGGACCGTTTCCTTACTGTAGGAACAAACTCCACATGACTCCAAGTGACAATTTAGTTTTCGAGCAACTGTCTTGGTGGGCTGTAATTGCTTCCATTTTAAAGTGCTACCATTGTAAAATTAAAATGCATCATTTTAACTATGTTAAAGAGCAGATTAGATTCTGGGTATTCATAATGATGTGTACCAGTCATCCTAATCTCTCATGCCTGCCTTTTTTTCTTCTTCCCAAATGGAAACCCAGTGCCCACCAAACAAGAACCTCATCATCTGCCTACTACTTTAGTGGATATACAAAGAATCCAGGTATTCCATGTAAGTAGAGTTATACATAATATAAATGTGTGTGTTCTGTATATATACTGTATTATAATACACATATAATACATTATATAATGCTGTAATACAGTGTAATACAGTGTATATACTGTATTATATACTGTAATTTATATATATATATATATATATATATACACACACACACACATATATGTCTGTGACTGGCTGGTTTTCCTTGGCATAATGTTTTCAAGCTCACTCATGTTACCACACACAGCAGCATTTGCTTCCAGTTAAATTCTGAATAATAATTTACTGTGTACCAGCGCTTCATTTTATCTGTTCACCTTCCCATGGCTAACTTGGGTTACTTACAGCTTTGGAATATTGTGAATGACGTTGCCAAAATTATGGGTGTATAAATAGCTCTTTAAGACCTTTCTTTTGGTTTATTGGGGTGTACCCTGGAATTAAATCACTGTGGAACATGGTAATCCTATTTCTGTTGTTTGGGGAATTAAAATACCATTCTCCATAGCGGCTACAGTATTAGACAATTCTCATAAACAAAGTGCAAGTGTTCCCATTTCCTCACATCCTGCCCAACACTTGACATTCTCTCTGATTGGTTCTGTTCCAATAGCATTCAGCTCAGTGGGTACAAAGCAACACCTTATTTCAGTTTCGGCTTGCTTTCCCCTGATGACTGTCATGTGCAGCATCTCTTCCTCACATACTGGCCATGTATGTCTCCTTTAACAAAACGTGTTACCAAGCTCTCTGTGCTCCTTCATTAGCGGTGCTAAGTATTAGGCACCATCTGTATATTCTGGATTTTAAAACTACATCAGGTATGTTACTTGTAAGAATTCTCTGTTGAAACTATACTATGGTTCAGCCTGGGTGAGATCTAATTCATCTTTCTTTTTCTTCTTGCTGCATGTACTTTTGGTGTCATTGAAAAATATCCAACAGAAAATATAATTGTCAAATGGAATGTCGTGAAGCTTCCTTTATGTTTTTTTTTTCTAAGAGACTGGGTGGTTTGGATCTTATGTTTAGGTATTTAATCCATTCTGGGGTGATTTTTTGTGTACTATGTAAGGGTCCAGTTTCATTCTTTTCCTCCTGGATCTCCAATTTTTTTTTTTTTTCAGAATCACATATAAACATGCTTGTAAGTTCCCCACCATAGTGTTTAACTCTGGCCACAGACATTTACTCAACTCCATGTATTTCCTCTTCTCATCCTTTGAAATGGATCCCACTCTTCCACTTCAATAGCCACCCAGCCCACCAGTCTCCCTTGCAGATGGTCACTGCCGTATGACTAAAGCAAGCTACCAAGATTGAAGTGTAATGTGAGCTTCCAGAAAGCTGATTACAGACTGCACTCTGGGAGAGTAAATCCTCTGTCACTCAGTTTCCTCCTGCCCTCAGCCTGAGGCACAGCCATGTTGATCAGAGTGACAGGAGACCCTGTGGATAGCAAAACCAACTGGAGTGAAAGTGAGAAAATGGACCACATATCTGCAGGTAACATACAATGATCTTCATATAATGCATGCCATCTTTGGACATACTTGTGGTAGAGGGACATGAAGTTCTTTTCATTTTAGCCACTCTCTAGCTCTCTCTTCCTGCTGTGCAGTTGACCTGACCAATTTCGAAGGTTCTATTTATGTGTTCTTTGTAATTCACTAGTTAAAAATATGCAATTGCATGAATTTTGGCACAAGCATGCCTCAGTGAAACTGCTGTTTTTCTAGTCCCCAGTTTCACATGGTTTAGAAGAGACCCTGCTCCTACTTAATGTCCTTTCTTTCCTTCATCTAGGGCCATCTGCAACCATTAGTCTCTTTTTTTTTCTTTTTTTCATCGCATTAGGTTAGTTTGACCTCTACAGAATTTTGCACAATAAAATCACTCAATGTGTGTGCACTTACATCTGGTTCTCCTTGCTTCACTTTTTCACTTTTGCCTCTGTTGAAGGAACCATGGTTTGTTCCTTTCAAATGACAAACTGTTGACTTAGTCACTAAATTTTAGCAGACATGTGAAAACTTGCCCTTTCATTGATTTCTTTTTGCTTTTTATTTTGTTTGGTTTGTTTTTGTGAGACTGTAGCCTAGGCTGACTAGAACATGATCCTCCTTCCCTTGGCTCCTGAGCACTGGCAGTGCAGCCCAGTGCCACCACACCCAGCTCCATTTACAGCTCACATCGGGTGCTCCTGAACAGAGCAGAAAACAATTAGTCCTTCCCCAGAGGAGAGGTTCTTGATAGAGGTGCACTCTTCTTGTTATCTATTCCACAGCTTAAATACTATAAAGTAAAATGTAAAATACTTAGTATAATGAAAATGAGCCAAAGTGTCTTAGATCATGAGAAAAGCAAACAAAGATATTTGTTTCATATATGGATTGTTGGTTTATAATAAAATAAGAACAGACACTTATGACAGCTACAGTTCTCATTTCTACAAGTTTGCAGTTGGTGCTGACCATTGCCGTTTGCTGTTATACCTTTAGAATTCTGTGTACTTTCTGGAAGCCCTTCACCCAAGGGAGGGCTTAGAGTCATGAAGGATCTGTCCAATCATAGTTCTTTCTAACTGGAGTTGTAGCTTTCTACTTATTTTAACACTAGGGACACAATAATAATAAGGGCCTCCCAAAACAGATGCTCAGACATGTTCTTCTTTGGCTCCACTATGAAGAAATGGCAGTCCTAGTTCTCCTCAGTTGCCTGAATCAGTTATGGCAGCCAGGACCATGATAATTTCCTTTGATGTGAAGACTCCAAAGTGCTATAATGGCAATTTTAACACTTAATTCAAGAGTTTGTTGCATCTTCTGGTGAGAGAATTCTTCTCTAGGGAACTAAAACTTCTATGTTATAATAGTTTCAGCCATGGGAACAGGCTAGCTGAAGTTTAATAAGGTAAATTAAAGGTCATGGTGAGGAGACCCTTAATATTCCCAACAGCTGATTCCTGGACTTCTGAATCTTGGCTGTGGGAGAAACTGTATCATACATCAGATGACGAATCAGAGTACATACACTAGTTAGCAACTCTTGCCCATCTCTGTGAAGTGTTGCTACCTAGCTGGTGCTATTCTACCATTCTAAAGACCCAGCTGCATCAATGTGTAAGGAACATGATAAGGCTTGTGAAATCCAAGCTTGAGCATCCATGTTACACTTCTTTGCTTTGAAATGAGCTCCTTGTTCAGAAATAGTGTTGTATGAAATAGCATTGCAAGTGACAAAATATTTGTAAGAGCATATGGTAGATTTGGGGAAAGTATTGTTTGTCTAGTAGATCTGTAACTTAAAAGCAAAACACTATCCCCTTCATAATGTAGGTTGTCTAGTATAATCAACCTGCCATTAGTAGGCTGGCTGGAGAATGAAGCTATGTTTAGGCTCAGTATTCATCTCTACTTCTCATAGATTGGGTACCCACTAGTGTCTATAGCCAATTGATCTCAATAAATGGAAGTCCACTTGCTTAGTCCACATATAACTTCCATCCCTGCCACCATAAATACTTTGTGAGTCCATTGGGTGGTACCACAGATGGTTGGGGAAGAAAACTGACTCCTCTGGAGACTGGACCAACCTGATGATTACAAATCTTCTTTTTCTATGGAGAAGTGTAGTAAGTAATCATATAAGAGGAACTGGGGCAGGATTCAACTATAAGAAAAAATAAACCATAATGACACAAATCTTAACCTATATTTTAGAAAAAAAATTAATTAATTCCCAAATTTTTATTTTACTACAGAGTAAGACTACTTCAAGAAGTGAAATGTAAGTTTTAAGTATCTGCATTCCACAGAAGAGTCCTGGGCTGCCAGGGGGAGCTCTGGCTTTGTATGGACTCTGCTATTATTTTTCTGGTCCTCCTTGGCAAGGTATTCATCTCTCCTAACTGTAGTTTCCTTCTGCCAAGATATTGGGCCCTGTGTGCTGCTTATTTCATCCCAAATACCATACAAATCCACCCCCAGCTACTTCTAAATGCTTTTTAAATAATTGCAATTCTGAATTATAAATATCAATAAAACAACACACATGTTTTCTAGGAAACCCTCATAGATCTATAGGTTATTACAGACTTTAGAATATAAATCTTCAGAGGCTAAAAAACTAAATGAGTTTAAATTTTCTCCTTTCCCCCATGATACAGGAAAAAATCCTAAGTATGAAAAACTAGTGAGAATAAATATTTTTTTTAAAAGATGCTGTCATTATATCTTCACTTAAGAACAAAGATATAAAACAAAGCTGGTCTCCATGCTGCTCTCCAAAGCTACAGTGGAAAGCTTTGTCTTCTAAACATGCGGACCTAAACATGCAGCCCTTGGCCCCTGTGGTTCCCTCCAGGACACTCATGTTGTTGTCATAGTCTTCCTTCTTGTATGTTTCAGGAAGTTAGGCATGTCCAGCCCTGTCCTGAACTACGAAGAACATGGATCCAGAGTTGGATATGAAATCTTTCCAAGGAACAATGTCAACAAATAGTTCATCTCTTCTTTAGAAAAGCCAATTTCTATTTATAGGACAATTGTGCTTTCTGAGAACAGTGTCTGCAGGTTGGCAGGATGACAACACACATTCTTACTAGGGCCTTCAGTTCTTATCTCTTCATCTAGTCAACCAGCTTCCACTAAAGAGCTTCTGTCCCTCTGTGAGGTGATAGGAATTCAAAGTTCACTAATTCCATAGTTTCTTCCTTTGGAGAGGTTTTTGGCTTCTTGAATGACTCAGCCTTTAAACAGATCACAATATAACCTCATAAAGATGAGTATCATTTGCTTTCCCAATTTGTTAACAGTTTGGGAGCCAGGGGGACATGACTGAAATAAGAAAAGTCTGGTCTCTCTGACTTCAGCCACTCTAACTCTTGTATATCTAGTGTCTAGGTCCTAGGTTTACTGTCTTTGTCAGGAATCATGAATGGGTTTCCCTGGTGGCTTATTAACCTGTCCCTACTGCACTGTGCTGACCCTATGTGTCCTGGATGTCTCTGTGGTTTTCTCTGGCATAGCCACATTCTCCCACAATAGCAAAAGACCATGTCAGACTGTCTCACCATATTCTCACATATGTCCACAGGCATTCTGACAAGAACCAAGCCCTGGCAAGTCCATTGTCTTTCTAACAAGATTCTTCAAGGATACAATCTTGAATGGAAATGAGGACATGACTGCTCCCAGGGATGGTTGATAAGAAGGTTTTTTTTATAGCTATGAGGGAAAGAACAAGAGGCATCCGAAAGAGTGCAGGTTTAACATGGTCAGCATAATAGACTTGGCCATGAGAGGAGAGAGAGGGAGACATAAATAAGAAGAGAAGAGAAAGGGAGCAAAGAAAACCAAGAGGGCAAAGAGAATCAAGAGAAGAACCAAGAACACATAGCCAAAATGGCTGGGTTATGTAGGAATCAGAGAAGCTGGGGGAAGGGAAATAAAGTTCATAGGCTGGAAAAGTTTAGGATAGGGAGCAGGGCATAACAGCCAGGATGACTGGGACCCTTTAAGAGGTAGGGACTGAGGGAGCCTAGAAGCTAGCATAGACTTGAACAGACACCACAGGAATAGGATAGTGGAAGAGCCATATGTCCCTTTTGTCAGAGATTAGGAGAAGATTCCTTTTTTATTAATTATTTTATTTCATTAATTGCAATTTATTCACTTTGTATATCAGCCAAAGCCCCTTCTCCCATCCCCTCCCAATCCCACCCTTCCTCCCTCTTCTTCTCCTATGCCTCTCCCACAGGCCAATGATAGGGGAGGCCCTCTTCCCCTTCCCTCTGACCCTAGCCTATCAGGTCTCATCAGGACTGGCTTCTTTGTCTTCCTCTGCAGACTGGTAAGGCTGCTCCCCCCTCTGGTGGAGGTGATCCAAGAACCAGTCCCCTACTTGGGCTGGGTTGTATAGCCTCAGTGGGAGAAGATGTGCTTAGTCTTGCTGTGATTTGATGTACCCAGGTGGGTTGGTACCCTTGGAAGTCCTCCTCCACTTCTCCTCAGAAAAGAAATGGGGGAAGGGGATGTGAGGGTAGGACTGAGAGGATGGGCTTTGGTCAGGATGTAAAGTGAATAAATAAAATAATTAATGGGGAGAGGGAGGGAAGGCAATCCAGATTCAAGCCATAGCAACAAGACCACAAGGCAGTTAACCTCAGGACAAGGCCACAGCAGGTAGAGGGTGTGGAACAGGAGTGGAGAGATGTTGTTCTGAGGACAGGCAAGTGTGAGAACACTTATTTTTATAGTGAAAAAGCCAAAGATTTGGAGAAGGAAGGTGGCTGAGGCAGACAGGTAGGGACAATTGGGTCCATGGACTCTTAGGACTGTCATGGCTGAAGAAAGGCTACATATTTTTTTTTCTGGGATCTGAGAAGGATGGGTGTAGATAATGGGGGTGAGAGCCCTTACTGCTTTTTCAGAGGACCTGAGTACAGCTCTCAGCACCCACCTCAGGTATGTCACAACTACCTATAACTAGTTCCGGGAGATCAGTCTCCTCTTGACATATGAACTCTGAATGCATGACATACACATAAACCCACATATGCACATATACATAAGTAAGAATAAACAAATAGTTAAAACAGAAGTGGGGTGCAATCTGACAGGATTGATCACCAAGCTTTGATGTTGATTTTTCTGCTCGAGCCTAACAGCCATCTTCACTGTATTAAGGGATGAAGACAGTCTTAGAGCCACAGCTTGAGGATGACAGATGTGATATCTTTGGAAAAACGGGAAACCGTGAGAAGAGAGTGGAATTCTGCAGGGCTCACAAAAGAATCCCAACGTGGTTCAGAGCTGGGGTAACACTTCCTGCCAAAGATGACCTAGGGACCTCAGATGGCTCCACCTGGCCCTCTCTTCTCATACAGTCTCTTGCTACAGAATCAGTACACAGAAAAACAAGTCAGTGTATGTTCCTTTCAGGTTCACAGAAGTGAAAGAGAAACAGTCTGGGAACAGAGGCAGTCTGTGTTTGATTTTCTGTTTGGTTCTCGTACCCACTGGAATTATGAAGTGTTGATTGCTGTTGGGCCTATTTCAGCAGAAAGGTTTACAAAGGAAAGCTGAAATTTTCCTCATTTGCCTAATTTTATTCTTTGAAATTGTAAGCAAGCATACAGCAACATAGAAGGCAAATGGCTGGGAGATGACCACAGAGAAGCCAAGACCCATCATTTCTCCCCAGAGTTTGTCACATGTCTTTGTAAATAATCTGAGCTCTCCAGACCCCAAGGGACCTCATATACACATCAGCAAAAATTTCCCTATGAGTTGCATGTAGTGCATAGCAACATGCTTATACGGTCCCTCCAAACCATAATCACCACACAAGCATACGCATGTGTGTCTATTCACACAGGACCTGCAACTCAGCACTCCATGCTTACACAGACAGCAACGTCAGGCTCACAGATACTCATTTCCTGAGCCAGCATGTACTCATTCATATACATTTCCAAGCATCCCATTCTGGCAGGAAACAATGCCAGGACATGGTCATCACCACCGTCTCTCAAACACAGCCATAAACTCAGTTCCCACCCCACTCCTGTTGCCCTTTCCCCATCAGCATTTTTATATTGTACCTGAACCTCTGAGGAAAAGAAATTTCTACCTAACTACTAAGTGCAGTGAAAATGCAGAATATTGCATTTTTTCAATATGAGAATCCTGGATGGTGGATTATCTGAGGACATCAGGTTCTAAGAACTGGCTGGTGTTGTGTTTCCTCAGCTTCCTTTGTGCTTGGTATGTCTCAGTCTTGTAGCTTTAGAAATAAAATTGGGACTATCCATAGTAAACTCATATTACTAATAAAAGAAATAATAAAGGGGCTTTCCAGAAAGCTTGAAAAGTTTATATATATATATGTGTGTGTGTGTGTGTGTGTGTGTGTGTGTGTGTGTGTGTGTGTGTATGTCTGTGTGTGTGTTACTTTAAACAAATACCACATAGACTATAGCACTGGCTGTATCAAGGCATACAAAAGCCAGTGGAAATCCTAATATTCCAGCCTCAGGGGCTGTGATAGGGAGCTTCAATAGAGGAGGCAGAGAAATTACTTGGACTTTCATTCATGTCAGCTGCTAGCCAGATCCTCTGTCCTCATAGCGGGAGTTGCATGCAAAAAGTTGACTCTGTCTCACCTATAAGTAACAAGGGCCCCCTCTGCTTGTAGAGCACTCTGGGAACTGCACATGGACGTCAGCGCCTCTCCAGGCTCAGCAGTCACGAGGCTGCCCACTCCCTGTGTCAGTGGAGGCACCGGAAAAAGAGAAACAGGACCTTTAACTTCTGGATCAGAATGGTACCAGTGGATGCTCAGGGAAGAACCAGAACTTCCTCCTTCCCATTACTGAGGGGAAGCCCCTTCCCAGCTATAAACATCTATCCCCACTTATCCTCACTTTTCTACAGAGGAAGCCTAATAAAACAGATTAATTTTCTTTATTGTCTCATAATTTATACACAGAGCACATAAATTTCAGTAGAAAATATCAAAGACCAAGATAAAGACCAATCCACAAGTAATAAAGCCCTAAGGTGGCTCACACCTTAGAACCATGGAAAGGTGGCTGACCCTTAGCTGTCCCCCATGTAAACCACACACGATAGGAACAAATGGTATAACGCCTCAAGAAAGGACTGGAAATCACAAAATTGAAAACAAAACAAAACAAAAAAAGCAGAGATAATTTTGAATTTTTAGAACTGAAAAAACAAAGTAACCTACAAAATATTCAATAGTAGACGTCAACAGGAGAGAACAGAAAGAACAACTGAAGTAAGCCTGTTACAGACAGCAGGCAGGATGTAGACTGAAAAAATAAAAACAAAACCAAAGACAGCCTCGGGCGCATGGCACTAAACAAAATTAGGAGCAGACGGACCTCAGTCTTCTCACAAAATTTTCAGGAAGTGATCACAGATCTAAAACTACAAATTCCTATAGAAAGGATAGAAGAGGATCTAAGTAGGTAGTTGTCAACCTGTAGATATCGCCCCACTTCACAGGGGTCCCTCAAGACTGTCTAAAACATGTTTGCATTACTCTTCATAACCTCAGCAAAATTACAGTTATGAAGTAATGATGAAAATAATTTTATCTTTGGGGGTTACTACAGACTTAAGAACTCCATTAAAGGGCCTCCGCCTTAGGAAGAAGGTTGAGAGCCTCTGATGCGAGTAATCTTGGAGAGGAATTCTCCGCAAAGGAACCAACCCTCTGATATGGCTCCTTTATTAGAAATCAGCTGCCTGTGGTTCTGCGAGCCTATGCTGTTTCTGAGCTCTTTGCACCTCTACCCCGACCTCTGTCTATATTTTTCACAGATGCAGCCTTGAGCTAATGACTGTAGCTTTGCAGTAGGCTAGATAGGTCTGCCCTCTCATTTTGTTGGTCATACCGGGATCTAGTTCCATAGTTTAATTTTATGACTTGTGTGTTATAGATGGAAAAAGAGGAACTGGGGCTCAAGGAAATGATCTAATTTTGTCAGAGTTCTCCATCTGGGGAGTAACGGGCATTCACACTGTTTTTAGAGAGAGACTAAATGCATCCGTTTTAAAAAGCCCTATCAAAACTCAAGTATTAAGATTACCTGGAGGTACATGTCCACTGCTCTCTCAAAGCTTCGTTTGCCTCCCCAGTAACTTATGCTCTCACAGCCAAATGCCTTCTTGACCTTATTTAAAGGAACACAGAATGTTCTCAAACTTTAAGTCTGAGGATTTCTGCAACATTTCCTAACTCTCAACCAAAATGTGCTTTGTGTTTTTTTTTTATATATTTCTGCCCGTATTGTCCCTGGGGAATGCCTAGAAACAAGAGAACAGACCACCCCAAATATTAGTGTTCTACAAATAAAACTTCCAAAAACCTAAGAAACAGCATGTACTAAAACTCCACCAAAATAGAGGAGACAAAAATTAGAAAAATAATGAATGGGGCCTGTTAATTGGGCTTGCAACTAACTCATAATTCTTCACATTTTGCTTATAAATTCATTGCCACTTCAGACAAACTAATAACCTAAGAAAAGGGCCATTTCAAGATAAAAGCAAACATATTCCAAATTTTTGAACAAATACTGCTCTGGGTAGATGGCAATGATCCATGCTCATTTGCTCTCAACTAGAAACTGGACTAGTCCATGAACTGAAAAGTGACCTCATTCTAATCACTGACTTTTTCTGAGTTCATCTCATCTATCTTTGTGGTCGGATTTGGGAAAACAGGATGGATTAGGCATAGCCCCTGCCCTTGGGAGAGATTCAGACACACAAATACATTATGGTAAGTATGAGGCAGGTCACCATGGAAGTGCAGTTCATGGGATAACAAAATACCCCATGAGGATAATGGTTCAAGGAAGTCTTGTCTGAAAGGGAAATGCCACTGGGCTCTAATTGCTCCAGTCTTGCTCAGCCACAGATGTGAAGGACTCAGCCCTCAAGCCTGGTGCACATGGAACTTCACGGTAAAGAATGGTGTTTATTAGGAATCCCATTCTGACAATAGGGTCTATTTTGGAATTAGTAGGTTGCTTTCAGCTTATACTAAATATGAACCATTAGAGCAATGAGAAATATCTCTGTGCCCAGCTCCAGACCCCAAACTAGCCTGTCCACCATCTGCCTCTTGGCCTTGAGCTCCAAATTTAAGCCTCATCTGGATGTTCCAGGATGGCTCACCCAGCTTCTCTGCACCTATCCATCTTCCACCCAGCCACAACCAACTCTGCAGCACTCACTTAAAATCTCATTCCAGACTATCATGTGCAGTCCCCTTGTGCTGGGAGCCTCCCCAGAGGATCATGACTGCCAAGCATAGATCGTAAGTCACAAGCACTTGAGCTTCAGACCACTGATTCTTTGCTTATTTGATAAAGGATGTTTTTCTGTAGAGCCTGGCCACCCTTGACAACACTTTCTTCAGGCTATATCAATTCTGCAGTGTCCTGATTCTCATCTAAACATCATGGGCCACTGTCATTTGCCTGGGTTGCTGACCTAACTGGCTGATGGGTACACCTGCACAGGGCTCTAGGTGAAGGTCACTATTTGTGGACTGCTATGTGGCTTTGAACATTTGGTTAGTGACGTAGCTGTAGGTAACTTGCTCCTGTTTATTAGGAAGTCGTCAGATCCCTGAACAGTTTTGAGTTCAGGTGCTGGGTATTGAACCCGGGTCCTTTGGAAGAACAGCCAGTGCTCTTAAACAGTGAGCAGTCTCTCCAGCCCCAGAATGAGTGGGGTTTTTCCGTTGCCTCTCAGCTTCTTCCATACACATACTATTCTGAGCAGACTGTTGATCACTTCTTTACCTCCTCAGATCCCTCTCCTGATTCTAACTCTTCTGATCCCTACAGTTGACCAGGCACCTATGTGAGATTAAAGCTCCGTGGGCATAGGGTGCTGATTATCCTTGTTAGGCAATTCAGCTTAAATTTGAAACTAGATATCATCTAGCTATCTGTTAATAAACCTTTAAGCCCAGTGACCATCTCAGCCTATGTTTGGTGCTATTTGCTTTGCACTTTAAAGGATGCACAAAAGAGCCTGGAAATAAGGGAGGAACATATATTTTGAAGGAACATCAAATTCAAGAGCAAGGCAAGCAATGCTTCGCAAGAGGCAGAATCTCCATTTGCTGTTCCTGTTGTCTATGCATCCTCAGCTGAGTGTGCCTCCAGGAGACAGAATACTGTCTCATGCATTTCTTTGTCACTGCCTCACAGACCTTAAGGCAACCGGAACCTGTTATTCCACAACCCAAAAGCAGTCAGCTGTGGGTCTCATTGGGTTAAATCAGGGGTTTCCTCTGGAATCTTTCTGGAAAGTCTAGTAAGGATTTACTTTTCTTTTTAAGAAGTTTATTTTCTTTTTCTCTTCCCAGCTTCTGGAGACCACCCAAAAGTACTTGTTTCTTTCCTCCATCATAGAGGCCAACAGTCACTTCTCCTTGGATCTCAGGTACTCTGAGGGTTCTCTGCTCTGTTACCTTCTTCTGATTTGACAAGACTCAGTGGATAACTCAAAAGCATCTCCAAGACTCAAAATCCTGCATATTAATCATATGTGTAGTAGCTTCCCCCCCCCCCCCGCACTGTATCTGAGTGGCAGAGGATCAGAGACTGCAAATTCAGTGACTGGTAGCTGACTCCAAAACTCCAACTTTGGTGTTTTCCAAATGATATTGGACGTCCTTGGAGCTGGGGATACATAATTCCATAAATCCCCTGGCAGTCTCCCAGGTACAGGGGTCTTTCACATGGTAAACCCACTGTACTATCCCCCTACCTGCCAATGCAGGTCCCCAGTTCTAGGGGCACTTCGCTCCAGCAACCAGACCTCAGATTCCTCCTGCTTCCCGTGGGCAGTGCCTAGATACTGGGGACAACATCCATCCTCCAATTCAATGTTCTACTGGCTCCCTTATGTTGTGAAGACTGACAAAACAAGAGGAGAATACAGAATTGGAGTTTACAAAGAGGATGGAGCCCAGCTGAATCGGAGTGCTGGGAGTACAGTTGTCTGCCTGGTCAACACCAGCTCTCAAACACCAGCACCCTTGAAGCTGACTCCAGTTTCCTTTTGTGTTCCTCCTCACTTCTTCTGTCATTCTGAAGAGGGCTCTGGATTCCAGAAATGTGTGGATCCAGCCTGTGGATTAGCTGTCTTAAGGAGACCAGCAGGACCTCACTGGATCACAAGGCCCAAGAAAACAAGCAGGTTCCAGGAACAAACAGCCAATGCCAGTGAAAGTGAACAGGAACTACCAGCCAATGCTGGAGACAACCAGATGACTAAAGGCCAGGATAAAAACACAATCAACAAAAGTCAGAGCAATATGGCATCCCCAGAACTCATCTCACGGCAAGCAAACTTAAAACCCTAACAACTGAAACATAAGAAAATGCCCTGAAATCTATGCTTACAAAAATGATAATGGAGGAAACAAAGAAATACAGGAAGACGCAGCCAAACAGCTTGAAGCCTTAGAAATTAAATGAAGAACTCATTCAAAGAAATACAGGAAAATACAAGTAAACAGGTGAATGAATTGAGCAAATCATTTAAACAAATGCAGGAAAATACAAATAAACAGGTGAAGAAGATCAATAAAGTAGGTCAAGATCTAAAGATAGAAATAAAAACAATAAAGAAAGCACAAACTCAGAAAATCCTGGAAAAGAAGTTAGGAGAAGTTAGGGAATAAAACAGGAACTACAGAGGTAAGCATCATCAACAGAATACAGGAGATGAAGGAAAGAATCTCAGGTGTAGAAGATACAATGGAAGACTTTGATGTATCCATCAAAATATCTTAAATCTAAATAATTCCTGACACAAAATATCCAAGAAATCAAGGACACTATAAAAAGACAAAACCTAAGAATAATAAGAACAGAAGAAAGAAAAGATTTCTGGCCCCAAGGCCAAGAAAATATTTTCAACAAAATCATAGAAGAAAATTCCCCAATCTAAAGAAGGAGGTGCCTATAAGCATACAAGAGGCCTTCAGAATACCAAATAGTTTAGACGAGAAAAGAAAATCCTCTGCCACATAATAATCAAAACACTAGATGTACAGAACAAAGAAAAATATTAAAAGCTGCAAGAGAAACAGGTAAACTAACATATAATGGCAAACATATCAGAATCACACTTGACTTCTCAGCAGAGACCATAAAAGCCAAAAGAGCCTGGGCAGATACCTTGCAAATGCACGAGACCACAGATACCAGTCCAGACTACTATACCCAGCAAAACTTTCAATCACCACAAATGAGCAAAACAAGATATTCCACAATAAAGTCAAGTTAAAACAATATCTATGCACAAACTTTATCATACAGAAGATACTAGAATGAAAACTCTCGCCTAAGGAGGATAACTACACCCCAAAAAGTACAAGATATAAATAACCTTACTGCAGCAAAACCAAAAGTAGACAAGCACACAAACACACTGCCACAACTAACATCAAAAATAAAAGGAACTAATAGGCATTGGTCATTAACCTCTCTTAATATCAATGGACTGAACTCTTCAATAAAAAGACTAACAGAATGGGTGCATAAAGAGGACTCAACATTCTGCTGTATAGAAGGAACACCTCAACCACAAACATAGACATTACCTGAGAAGAAAGGGCTGAAAAAGGTTTTCCAGGTAAACAGACCCAAGAAGGAAGTTTGATTAGCCATTCTAATATCTAACAAAATAGACTTTCAACCAAAACTAATAAGAAGAGATGAGGAAGGATGCTTCATACTCATCAAAGGGGAAATTCACCAAGATGATATCTCAGTTCTGAACATGTATACCACAAATACAAGGGCACCCAAATTTGTAAAAGAAACATTATTAAAGCTTAAACAACACGTCAATCCCCACACATTAATAGTAGAAGACTTCAACATCCCACTCTCAACAAAGGACAGGTCAACAAAACAGAAACTAAATTGAGAAATAATGACACTAACAGAGGTCACAATTCAAATGGAACTAACAGACATCTACAGAACTTTTTACCCAAACACAACAGAACATACCTTCTTCTCAGCACCTCATGGTATCTTCTCCAGGATTGACCATATAGTGAGTCACAAAGCGATCCTCACCAAATATGGGATGATTGAAGTATTACCGTATGTCTTACTAGACCACCGTGGACTAAAGCTAGACCTCAACGACAACAGAAATAACATAAAGCCTACACACTCATTAAAACAGAACAACTCTCTACTCGATGACAACTGAGTCCAGAAAGAAATTATAGACTTCCTAAAACTCAATGAAAATAAAGACACAACGAACGTAGCCAAACTTTATGGAACAGAATGTGTCTTCATGATGAGATTGGAGACATCTCATACAAGAAACTTAATGGCTCACCTGAAATCCATAGAAAAAAACAAGAAGCAGACACACCCAAGAGGAGTAGATGGTGGGAAATAACCACACTCAGAGCTGTAATCAATAAGTTAGAGCTGTGTGACAAATATTAAAACTATAACTTTTACAATCTTTATGGTTTAAACAACCAGTATTACATAGGCAAAAGTATACAAAATAGACATATTTACATCTTGGATAGCAGATAAAATGCTATCAATGTTTGCATTATTTAATATTTTATGATATTTAAATAAAACATTGAAATGGCTAAAGCATGGGGTCCCCATTAGATGAAGAAACAGAGATTTCAACTCAGCAGACAATGCAAAATTACTGTTTACTGTTTACATTAGGAATATTATTCCCAATTGATAAACCTCAATTTTTACAATTCATAAACTTTAACATATCTGAATACACAAATACTGATGATCATTCATGGTAATATTTAGATACTGAAAGAGATGGCATACTAATGCATGCTTCTGTGTCTGGGGTCATCTTAATATGGCCATAGTATTTTCAGAGACACATTCCCCAGCTGACTATGCCTTCTACTTCCACAACATAATGTTCAGAAATCTTTCTTAAAGTCATAATACAGAGAAGATGAGACTTACATCAACATTTAGAACAAAAAGAAAGAGAGAGAGACAGAGGGAGAGAGAGAAAGAAAGAAAGAAAGAAAGAAAGAAAGAAAGAAAGAAAGGAGGGAGAGAGTGAGTGAGGGAGGGAGGGAGGGAGGGAGGGAGGGAGGGAGGGAGGAAGGAAGGAAGGAAGGAAGGAAGGAAGGAAGGAAGGAAGGGAAAGAAAGAAAAAATCACATCCTACAGTGAAGTTGAAGGTCCAGAGTGTTTCTAAAGCAACTTCCGTCCTCCTAATCATTACATTCATGGTGACTAGAGAATAGAATTGCTGTGACCATAGCTCGGGAGTTTATTTGTGTTTACACGAGAACAGAAAAAAAATCTGATAAATAGCGGCACAGTGTGCTTTATTGTGACTTTGTACATTGATCATGAATGTGTTATAGTGTGTCTTGTTTCGTTTTGAGCAAAATTCCAGTGTAGGAAACAAGCCAAAGAGTATAGTCCATTGAGATCTGTGCTGTCTTTGTGAAACCTGCCTCCAGGCCCAGGATGACATTCCATAGAGCAGAAAGCTCACAGCTCGGCCAGTGGCTTGAAAGAAGGATCATTTCCATTTGAACCTGTCCAATTCCTTGGTCAGCTGACCTAGTTTGTTTTTCTCAAATTGCTTGTGCAAAAATCCACAAAATTTACAATGCAAGCCAGGAAATTGATTAAAACACAGATTGTTCTGGTAGGAGCCAATAAAAGCTCCTGCTGGAGTCACAAAGTTTAATGCAATGGAAGCAGAGCCTCGGAGTGAGAAAAGACAGCCCTGTTTTACGAGGGTATGTGAGGGACACCCCTTTGCTTTTATTTAACGTGTTACATATGCTGTTCATAAGATGATGACTAGAACTATATGTCTAGCCTTATTTTCAGGCCACTAATGTAAAATAAGAAGCCTGAAGTCTCTGCCTTGCAGGACCCTTTCAAAGTTTGTCGTCAGTGGAGAAAAGTGTACACAGTTTATCTTGGCTACTCTGTATCAAAATGATTGTGTTCTGTTTTCTCTGTTCCTAAATCCCTGTTTTATTTTCAAGAGTGGCTTTGGATGTGTTTCCCTGCTGTGGTTCTTCTTGCTGTGGGTTACTCAGAGTTTAAGTTCAGAAGGTTGTTCATTTCCACCCCACAGAAAGCCTCTCAGCGTATTTCAGCCAGCGGTGCTGAAAGGAAAAGCAGGTGTCCAGTGTCAGTGAAATAATGCTTCACTCTACGCCCCCGGAACTGGATCCTAGCAAGGCAGAGTAGGGACCTGCAGAATGTTAAAGAGCACTCACCAGGTGCCTCAGGAACATGTGGCCGAAAGAAGAAAAATGGAACAGTCTATCCAACATTCCATGACCTGCACTAATTCACTGGTAAACTGTGTGTTCCACCCCAAATGTTCTCTCTAAGCTGCTTGCTCACTGTGGACTGCCTTCAGGACTGAGTTCACCTTTTGGAATTCTTGAACACAGCTTTGTGGAGATATAAACCTAACAACTATGGAAATCAGAATGGAAGTTCTTCAGAACATCTAAAAATAGACCTACCATTGTACACAGCAATGCCTTTTCTGGGTGCTAACCCTTGGGACCCTGAGTCAACACGTCATAGAAATACTTTGCACATCAGGGATTTTCACAGCACTCTTCCCAAAAGTGAGTTCTGGAAATAACATAGGTGTCAAACTACAGAGGAATGGACAAAGAAAACATACATGTATGAAATGAAATGTATGCCATTTGAAGGAAAAGAGGATGCAACTACAGGGAATCACATTAAATGAATGGAATGAAGCCAGAAAGAAAAAGATTGTGTTTTCTCTCACCGTGGTTTCTAGAGTTTTAATAGATACATAAAGTTGTTTTAGTATGAAAGTAAAGCTGTCTAGGGGATGAAAGTAATTAATAAGATTGGGGACGGAGTAGATAAGGGAGACCACTGGGGTTCAGGGGTGTGTGTGCAGAGATTATACCCCTGTATGAAAATGTACTAGTGAAACATTGTACTATGTACAAGGAATATATGTCAATACCAAAGACATTAAATTTCAAAATAGTAAGTTAATCTTTATATGGAACTGAATTGTCTGTAAAATGAGGCATTGGCCTATGCATTTGTAACATTACAGTGTAAATTAAGGCAAGAACTCTAGGCCAAGCCACTGACAAACTGTCTGAACTCTTGCCTTTAGCATCACAGCCTTGCCTGTAGAAGCAAGAGCTCTCTTCCTTTCTGGCTGCCTGGCTCTCCACTGCACATTCCCATGTTCCTGGAAGGAAGGAAGAGGCAGCCTGTGAGTGATAAGAGCAGAAAAGTCTGTTCTTCCCAGGCCCTCCAGCTGGTTCAGTGACCCATACCCAGCAGGCTGCTATGTGCAAAGGAGATAATTGGAAGTCAGAGGGCAGGAGCTGGGAGCCCAGAGCTTAGAGTAGTGACAATCACTTTGATATTTTCAAATAGGACTTGGGCGGGAAGGATCTCCTTGCCTCCATCTGGCCGTGTGTGTGTGTGTGTGTGTGTGTGTGTGTGTGTGTGTGTGAGAGAGAGAGAGAGAGAGAGAGAGAGTTTCTTGGCATGCTAATTCATCAAATGCATTTGCCTGTTCACAGTGCATGAAGTTACATTCTAATAAATACTTTACATATTTTTCTATTTTATTATAATATTTTATTTGTATTAATTACAGTTTATTCCCTTTGTATCCCACCTGTAGCTCCCTTCCTCTTCCCCTCCCAATCCTACCCTCCCTCCCTCTTCTCCACCTATGCCCCTCCTCCTGCCCAATGATAGGGGAGGTCTACCGCCCCTTTCATCGATCTTATTCTATCAGGTCTCATCAGGAGTGGCTGCATTGTCTTCCTCTGTGGCCTGGTAAGGCTGCACCTCCCTAAAGGGGAGGTGATCAAAGAGCAGGCCAATCAGTTTCTGTCAGAGACAGTCCCTGTCTCCATTACTATGGAACCCATTTGGACACTGAGCTTCTTTGGGTTACATCTGTGCAGGGATTCTAGGTTATCTCCATGAATTGTCCTTGGGTGGTGTATCAGTCTCAGAAAAGACCCCTGTGCCCAGATTTCTTGGTTCTGTTGCTCTCCTGTGGAGCATCTGTCCCCTGCAGGTCTTTCTATCTCCCCCTTCTTTCATAAGATTCCCTGCACTCTGCCCAAAGTTTAGCTATGATTCTCAGCCTCTGCTTTGATACCCTGCTGGGTTGAGTCTTTCAGAGGCCCTCTGTGGTAGGCTCCTGTCCTATTCCCTGTTTTCCTTCTCTTCTAATGTCCATCCTCTTTGCCTTTCTGAATGAGGATTTAACAACTTAATTTTTATTAAAGATAAATTCTGTAACATAAAAGCCACCATTCTAAGATATTTTAACATGTATTCATTCATTTGATGTTTACATGTACATGCCAGGGTACACATAGGAAGGGCAGCTTCCAGGAATTAGCTCTCTTCTTCCACCATGGACTCCAGCAAGTAAAATCATACCCTCCTTGTCTGTCCATTTCCAGATTAATTATTCCATCATTTTCTTCCTGTTGTTGGCTGGGTTTTTTTTTTTGGGGGGGGGGTACTTGTTTGTTTGTTTATTTTGTTTTTATACCAACCTGAGCTAATTCCTCAAGATTTTCATGCTTTATCGTGTGTGGCCACTGCAGTCTCTGTACATTTAGCTTAGTCATATCATAATAGGACATAGATTTTCTAAATAACTCAAAGTGACATATCTCCCAGATAGCCAGTGCATGCTGTAACATGTCCCCAGTCCTCAGAAGGCACTTGAACACTTAGTTTGAACATGCATATCTCATGAAGAACTTTGGGGTTAGCCAGAATGAAAATCTAAGGGCTTTCCACTTTTCTTTTTTGGAAAACAGGCTCTTTTTTTTATTCCCCAGGCTGGCTTCAAACCCCTGTGCTTCAATGATCAGCCTGTCATAGTCTCCTGTGTAGCAGGGACAGCATGTATGTGCTCTGTCTGGTCCTAGTCTTTACAATTTTGTTCCCCAGCATATACACATTTCTACAGGTTGTGACACTTCCTCAACCCATATAAACAGGATCAGGCTTTGCAAAATGTCTGTGAAATTTTTGCTCCTTTTGCCATGGCTATCAATGCCACCTCAAGGTGACATGGTCTGGAACAATTGCCAGTAGATGCTTCCACCTGTACTCCAGGAAAAAGCACTTTTTCGAGCAATGAATTCTGTCAAGCCAAAGGGAGACAAGCCCTGTTCAGAGACTTCCAAGGTATCAATACACAGTTAAAAACTGACCTTTGTTCTCAGATGGGACTCTGGGAAGCACAAGGCTATGGTGGTATGAACAATGGGTGCCAGGTTACTCATTTTCAAAACTACTGTGATTATGGAGCAGGCTGTTTTAGCTGTAAGAAAGGAGCTGGGAGACAGCTATAGAAGTAGACCACGTTCTTCCATACAAACAACAAAGGGTTGGCGAGCAGATTAGGTGTTATAGTGCTTGCCTGGAACACATGAAAGGGAAACACCATGGGTTCAACGCTCAACACTGCTGGAGGTGAAATATAGTAACATCCTCCTTCACTAGTGAGACTCAATAGTCTTTTTTCTTTTTTATTATTATTATTAGTTACATTTTATTAACTCTGTGTCCCAGCTGTACCCCGTACCCTCTTTCCCTCCCAAACCCTCCCTCTCTCCCTCATCTCCTCCCTGCTCCTTTCCAAGTCCACTAATTGGGGAAGATCTCCTCCCCTTTCATCTGATCCTGTTTTCAGGTATCTTCAGGACTGGCTGCAAAGTCCTCCTCTGTGGTCTAGCAGGACTGCTCCTCCTTGGGGGGGGGGGGTTGCAGAGGTCAAAGAGCCAGTCATTGAGTTCCTGTCAGAAATAGTCTTGACTCCTTAGTTTTTTGAAAAAAAGAAAGGAAATCTTAATCCTCAGCCCAGGAAATAGCTTGACTTTCTTTTCTTTTCCTCTCCTTTCCTTTCTTTTCTTTTCTTGTCTTTCTTTTTCTATTTATCATTATCTTTGTTACATTCACGTCAAAGTGAGGTCTTGAGGTCTTTTCTCAGAAATCCAAGAAAGTTTTGCATGGTGCTTTTCACTCTGTTGTCTTCACAAGTAAGAATTTTGCCTGAAATGCCTCAGATTGATACAAACATTCAGCAAATGAGTTATCTCTCAGAAACTTTTTTTGAGAAAAAAAAAAGTTTGGCAATATGACAAACTCCTCAAATTAATGTACAAACTTTAAAGAAACTTTTTTTTCCATTATAATCAGATGGTATTAAAGAAAAGTTGGCCCTGGAAATGGTGGTGCATGCCTTTAATCTCAGTGCTCTGAGTTCTAGGTCAGCCTGATCTATATAGAGAGCTCCAGGACAGCCAGGACTACACAGAGAAACCTTGTCTTGAAAAAACAAAAAAGAAAGAGGAGGAGGTGAAGAGGAAAAAAGAAAATTTGGGGTTTGGTTTGGTTTTGTACATACAAACTTTGTACCAATCACTGTGTTCATATATATACATACTTATGCTCATTTATCAAAATAAGATAGAAGTTATTTCATCAAATTATGGATTGGCATTATAGCTCCTTCCAAGACTATTTGAATAACATGTGTGAGGCCCAGGGTCTGATACCCAGTACTATAAAATGAGAGAGAAATAAAATACAAAATATAGATATTGTCTGCTGTTAGACAAACTTCTCCTTGCTAAAGAACTGCTAATTACCCAGTAGAGCATGTGCATCATTCTTATGTTGGGTGAATCATGAATTTGCTGTATTTGAAATTACAAAATGGTTTAATAAATAATGGGGTTGACTAACTTTACTTTCATGTAATGGAAGTTTTGGCTTCTATAAAAACTCAGTTATGTTGTGTAAAAATGTTTTTGTTTTAATCCCAAGTGGGAGTATTTGGTTTGTCCACAGCTGATAATTGCCTCATGCGGGAGCATGGTCTTTGGCAGCTGGTAACAGCCTCATGCAGTGCAGTCTGGAGAGAGGGGTCTCCACCTCCTCTCCCCACTAACCTTCTTTCCCCTCCCCAGGGTTGGGGGTAGGAAGGGAAAGACCTTAAGGAACCCCAAATAAAGTAAGTTTTAATACAACATAACTGAGTTTTAATAGGGCACTTCATCTTGCCCTAGTGAGGAGCAGAGAAGGTAAAGAAGGACTGGATGAAGTCTGTGACTCTTCTCTTTCCAAGCCATTGTAGGCATAACATTCTTTGATATCATCCAAGTCTGAATTCCTATTGGCAGAGTTGTAACCATAGTTCTTCCTCTGTTTCCTCTTCCTCCCACCTTTGAGAAGACATTACTCTAAGATTTTTTGAGTTATGAGGAGCTTATTACAGACTCTTTTTGTTCTTCTAAATCTCAGCTGAGACTCAATCCTCAGGATGATGGTGTTAGGAGCTGAATCCCTAAGAGTTCATCGTTAGGAGATGGGGCCGGTGCCCTAGCACAAGAGACAGAAAGCTGGATTGCTCTTTCTAGCCCATGGTAATGATGAGAAAGTATCATCCTAAACCAGGATGCCAACCCTTTCTAACCCCCTTGATCTTTAACTCCTCATCATCCAGACTGAACAAACATGGGTGAACTAAGAGACTCATTTCCCCAAATGCAAGCTATTAACCACCCACAGAGCTTGGTTACAGTGTAAACAGTTAAGCTACTGGAAAACCATGAGATTGTTTGAGATCTATGTATTAGAACCCTCTGAAGGGTGCTCACCTCTAGGTCTTATGTTAGAATGCCATGAAAAAGTAGCCACAGGCTCTCTTGGGTGACAGCCATAATTTGAAATTACATTATTCTTTTCCTACCACTGTTTGCACCCTTCCAGTTTTCTTTTTCTATAATATTTTGCTTCTATCTGTAAGTTTAGTATTTGTGCAATTCATTTTCACATTTATTTGGCTATCAATCTTTTGAATCCTTGGCACATTTTCTTAGTTCTCACAATCTCCATAGCTTTCTCCTAAATCCCTTGTTGTGGCCAGTCATTTTTAATTTCAAACTTCTTGGCAACTCAAATGAAAGTTTATTAGTTTCCTTAATAAGCAGCTCTGTTTTAGCTTTTACTTGCTAGGAGGTACCCACATAGCTATAATTTTACAGAAAGTTCTGTCTAGTGGGTTAATGCAAAATAAATGATGGTCTTATCACAGACATATCTAAGATCAGTATGAGACCAAACAGACATCCACTGTGCTTTCTTCCATACATCTGGAGATCTCTGCAATAAGAAACATTCTGAAAAGGTTAATCCTTAGTTAAAAAAAAAAAAAAAAAAAAACAAAAAACCTGAAGCAAAATCAGAGAATCTTTTGTAGTTACTAAATGAATAAATACAGACCTGTTAAGAATGCAGTAAAATTGCTGAACTTATGAACTTCTGAAAGAACAACACTTCTGAAGAGCATGGAAAGCTTCCATCTGTGGTTAACTCCTTGTGTTCCATGCCAGTGGGTACAAGGAACACAGCAACTGCCTTTGTGCTTAGTTTATCCAATGGTAATTCCACAGAAGCTGTCATCAGGAGACTTTAAAGATTATTCACCAGCATTATTGGTGTTAGCAAAACAGTATGGATGGGTTTATCAAGTTTTGAAAGTCTGATGCAATACATGAAAGAATTGAATACTCTACAAATATAAAGATATCAAGATTAATTAATATAACAACAAATATTATTATTAAGCTAAGTTTTGATAACTTGAAACTTCAGTAGAAAAAAGCTCCACAGTCCTTCTACTTTAGATCAATAATCGATAACGCACCCACAGACTTTCCCTCTTTTTTCCCCTTTTTATTTCTCTCTGTGTTTGTTGATTTGTTTGTTTGAGTCTGAGTCTCACTATGTATCCCAACCTGGCCTCAAACTTGTAGCAGTCCTCCTGTTTCAGCCTCCTAAATCCTAGAGCTAAAAATGCAAGCCACCGCTCTGAGCAATATCACAGATTTTCAACAACAACAAAATTTACAATGCATATGTCACTCCTACAACTGCGATCTCAGCAGAGTTTTCATTGATCTTTTTCTCACCATCAAGAAAACCAGACATTTTTGTTGTTGTTTGTTTGCTTGCTTGCTTGAGACTGGTTATGGTGTGCAATGAGGCATCCAGGTGTGGCTAGTCAAAGATGGAATGTAAACAATGAAAGATAAAAACCGGCTCTCTTTGGACCAGGTATTCTTTAAAAATGAAATGTATAACTTGCTATAGAATGTTGTTCAGGAGATATCCTTTGTGTCCTCTAATCATCCTGGCACCATTTACCTAAAGATGGTGAAAGGAAATGCTGTCACTTTCGTTCCACTAATGATGGATAAAGGGCTTCAGCAGACCAGCAGACCAGAAAAATGGGGTTATTTCTCAAAGCTGGACAGAGCTCTTGTGTTCTGTCCTACGCCAGTCAAAGTGACAGCCATGTTGTACTTGGGGCCAGTGTATAAGACATATTTCTTGGGCTTTTATCTTATGGAATTTCAACTATTCTTCATTTTTCCATATATATATATATATATATATATATATATATATATATATATATACCTCCTTCTTCGCACCTTTATAACATTGCTAGTTAAAACAATTTTCATTGTTTAACCCTTGAAAGCTGTGGAGGAGTGAGAATGTCTCTTGCATGCTGATGAGATGGCATGTGGGTGTGGCTTGTACATCACAGCTTTGTTTATACCAAATGGAGTTAAGTAGGGAATTCGGGGAGTCAGGAAAACTTTGGTCACAGTAAAAAGGTTTTGGCTACAAAATGATAAAAACCAATTCAAACTCGAATGCATAATAAATCCAACATGTTTCTCACAGCACTCACGCTTGCATGGGCCATCCTCACAGTAGCTGTGGTTCTGAACACAGGGTAGATGCCAGGTGTGTCTCCTAAGAGTGAACACTGCCTGACACATCCTGGCTGAGAAGCAAGACTATTGCACACTATGAAATGCAGTGTTCTCACTGTGTATGTCATACTTTCTGCTGTAATAGGAACACAGCTATGAAGAACAAACACTTAAAAATTTTTCTACTGTCAATCCTCAGAATATAATTATCAAATCAGTAAATATCTAGACTGGATTTTATTACAACATTTGATTTTAAGAATTGCTGTTTGAGTTGCTGACTTAAGTTTCATTCAAAAAAATTTTTTGAATGTATTTTGGGTTGAGATTAGGACAGAATTCTTAATAATATCTGAAATATCCCTAATTTTACTTGTATCAATTTGCATATTTATTAGAGGTGACAGTTCAGCTCTAGTAGTTATAAATCAAAATATTGATCAGTTTGGGAAGATGCTCTGTGTCCTACAATGTTAAATACTCAATGAAACCCTAATTATTTTTATGGAGACAAACAAACACATCTCTCTCATACTATGTAAATTTGCTTCATCTTTACTACATGATAAAATTATATGTGTGCCTGTGAATTGCATTAAAATTAATTTAGGTTTTTTTTTTAACCAGTAAAAAGCATTGGCTTTGTGTCTCTAGTTTATATGCCTATATGCTCAAAATCATAAAAACTTCTTGAGTGAAAAGGGCTTTTGAGCATTTACAAAACCAAAACAAACAAACAAACAAAAAAGAAAAACAGGATGTTTTGTCATAGATTACATGGGCTAGATTTCTGAGCAGCAGGCCACCATAAGCACCAAGATTTATTAGAGGGTTGAGATTTTTCAATCCCACTCTGACAAGACAGCAATTAGAGAATAAATTCAATCACAATGACCACAGAAAACCTGATAGGACAGGGTTCCTGTTAGCTTTAGCTAGCCCACAAACAGACGGAAGCAGGCCAGGAGTTAACATGGAAGCTCTGCCCTCTTTGCTGAATATTTGAAGATATTATACGTTAATTGTACCATTAGCAATAATAGCCTTGAAGATATACCAATAAGCCAGTGGAAGGATTCTTGGTGTGTATGAAATACGTCAAGTTTGGGGTAGGAGATAAAGGGCTTGCCATTTGTAACTAGTTCTTTGTCATCTCTAAATGCTCACACGTGACTGGAATCTGAAACAAGGCAGTATTATGGGACTGAGAGCGTCAGATGGAAATATGTCAAAATAGAACAATTTAGAGGGTACCAGCTATTGTCTCCTACAGAATCTACTACAGCATTGCTTGGTGGGTGTTCTAAAAAGACCTCCACCCTATCTAATATTTATTCTTCGAGGTGCTCCAGACAGTGTTACAAATGATCACTTGGGACTTCTGAGCTCATTGTTTCAACAGCCAAAATTGAAGTGCTGGAATGAACATGACCCAGTTCAGCCACTCGGCCTCTTCCTCTGCCCCCCGACTTCCTTACTTGCTGACGTGTCTAAAAACACACCAAGGAGGCAATTAGGCAGAAGGGATTTAACAAAGGAAATTGGTTACACAGATGTTGGAGAGCTGACTGAGTAGACAGTGAAGCCCTGAGGCATTGCAGAAACCCCAAGTACAGGAAGCAGCCACCCCCTCATCCTGACACCCAGAGGAAGACAGGATTCTGTGTTGTCAGCCATTCAGTCATCAGCTTCCAACAATTACTATGTGTCTGCATGGTCTTCCCATGGAATGAACTGTTAGGATAGAAATTGGGGGTGACCCTTTACACAATTCATAAACGGTCATGTTCAACCCCCTATAACAAAGATCATAATAAAGAAACATTACAAATTCATTTAAACACAGTTACATGCATAGCAGTCTCCAGAGTGAAGCTCCAGAGACCATAGGTGGACTTTATACTTCCACCATCTGGATGAATGAGGCATGAGCAGCCAGCTAGACTAGATGGCAAGGGCCTGAGCTTATAGTAGCAGGGTGTGGGGAAACTCAGCAAGGATTGTCTGCTCTCTTTTCTCCTCTGACTTGTACATTTCTTCCTCTCAGAGAAGGACAAAACGCCTCTGGAAAGAGTTTTAATTTCTTTATAGTTAGCTGATTCACACCCTAAAGCAGCGGCATGTTGGCAAAATAAGGTCACTGTCTTTCATGGCTGACCTGCCCTGGGAAACAGAAATACAGTTCATTCAGTTTACCTTTCAAAAGAGCTATGAAGAGAAATGAGCTATGAAGGCAGAGGGGTGCAGAGAGGGTTCCCTCCTTAGGCTCTTGCTCCAGGAAGGACCTCACTTCTTGAACCCCAGCCATCCCTCATCACATAAATGTACCCAGCTCAAAAAGGGGAATGAAGAGTAAGGGGCAAGACTAGAGAAAGGGGGAGGGACATGTGTCTTCGGAAGGCAAATAAGCAGGGGCTAGCTCCTGGCAAGGAGTGAAGAACAAGGGAAGGGGTTGCTGCAGGAAGGCTGAAACAAAGGAGGATGATTTCATTAGGTGAGGCAGAGAGCACAGCAGAACACCAGGCCTGTAATGATGATGAAGTCTTCATGTGTGTGTGACAAGATGCCAAGCACTGCTCTTTCTGTGTTGCCCCAATCTACAGGAATTCGAAGTTAAAGGAAGGTTCAACGAATACCACCTGGCAGCCATTAAGGGCTCCCTGATTCAGAAGATGGCTCTGTTTTCATCTGCAAGAAAGCTGCATTAGTGCTTCCCTATCTCTCTAGTAAAGAATATCAGCTAAAGATGGGAGTTTTGAGCTGGATTCTCTGACCGACTCCAAGTATAGAGAATAGGACCTGGCTATTCTACCAGGTATAGGGCGAATTTTGTAATTATGGTTTCTTCAAAACAAAACAACAAAAAATAAATAAAAACAAAAACAGAAATATTATAAGAACATGTTTTTGTTCTAATCCCAGGTGTGGGGATATAGGACTGCTTCGCAGCAGTTGGATATGATTTGCCTCATGCTCTGGCAGGTTTTGCCAACTGTGGATAGTTTCTGCGAGTGTGTGATGTTTGGAATGCTGAGGAGTTTTTCAGAGGGCACATAAACAATAGGCCCAGAGAGGCAGGGTTGTTGCTGTTGTCGGCTGGCTGGTGGTTGGATGCTGTTGGATGCAGTTTCCCAAGTAGTTGTGTGCAAAGAAAGGAGAAAAGTTAGATATCCTGATGGCAAAGATCCAACTTGCCCCAAGGAACTTGACACCCCTAATCAACAGGAACTAGTCTAATGATAATAAGGCCTCTTTACCCCTCTATCCTTTCTTCTCTCCTATCTAGTGGTAGGGGGTTGAAAGGGAAGAAGTAAAGGGGTAGAGAAGGGTGGAAGAGAGAAGGGAACCCACAAAGTAGTGAAAAGTCTGGTTATGACCAGGTCCCTATATAAATGGCTGTGCAAACACAGCATGCAAACATGGTAACTTCAGCTGATTTCCACAGGGTTTGCCTGTTCTGGACCATTGCACAGGTTCTCTGCTTCAAACCAGCTTGATCCCAGGGCCCCTTCTGGTTCTTTGGCTGCTAGCTATATCCAGGTCTCTGAGCCTTCTGTAGCCTTCCCTGGCTGCAAATGAGAATTCTGGGTCAGGAATACTTCTGGCCCAGAAGCCCTTGTAACACAGAGCTAGAACCTTCAAACCTTCTTCCCTGAGACCATTTCTGGCATGCTGTCTCCTGAACCAAGTGTCTGTCTGGTCACTGAGACAGTGCTATTAAGAGATTAGTGGACATTAACCATATAACACAGGCTAACTATCCACAGACCTAAAGAAGCTAAGTAACAAGGAGGGCCCTAGGGAAAATGTTTGATTCTCATTCAGAAGAGCAAATAGAATAAACACTGGTCATGATTTTGAAGAGAGGGAACTGGATGGGAGCCTTCCATAGATGTCCTCTGAAAAAAAAGCTACCTAGCAGGGGATCAAAGCAGATGCTGAGACTTACAGCCAAACTTTGGGCAGATCACAGGGAGTCTTATGGAAGAGTAGGGGGATAGAAGGACCCAGAGTGGACAGGAGCTCAACAAAAACCACCAAGGCAACAAATCTGGGCCCAGGAGGCCCTGTGGAGACTGATGCACCAATCAAGGGCCATGCATGGAGAGGACCCAGGCCCTCTGCTCAAATATAGCTGATAGGCAGCTCAGTCTCTATGTGAGTCACCTAGTAAAGGGACCAGGAGCTGGCTTCAACATGAACTTTGTTGCCTGCTCTATGACCACTTCCTCTGGGTGAGGCGGACTTGACAGGTCATAAGCGGAGAGGATGTAGGCAGTCCTAAACAGACTTGATAGTCTGGGGTCCATTGGTAATGGAGGAGAAATCCTCCTTTCTCAGGACTAGGAACAGAGATAGGAGGGAAGAGGGAGAGAGGATAGGACTGGGAGGAGACGAGAGAGGGGATATGATCACATGTAAAACGAATAAATTATTTTTTTTAAAAAAGAGGGGAAAAAGAGAGATATGGGCTCCGGGAAAGCTCTCTGTGCAGCCCCAGGGGCTCAAGGAGCATGACAGTGTGCCCACGGCTCTCTGTTCCTTGTTTCCTCATCTGCAGGATAGAAAGGGTTGGCAGCACCTGTCCCTCAAGAGCTGGAGATTAGGATTAAGTGAAGCCCTAAGAAATCCCTATAGCCTGCTAGGGCAACACAAGTGATTGAACAGGAAGTCCGGATTTGGGGGTAGGGGTAAAAGACTGAGAAGAGGAGGGAAAAGGGAAGAGGGCCTGAGGAAGGGATGCAGAAGAGAAAAGAGGATAATTCTAAATTTACTTACTTTAAATATACTTCTTACACTGGTTAATTTTTTGGTCAGATTGACACAAGCTAGAGTCATCTGGGAAGAGAGAACTTTAATTGCAAAAATGCTTCCGTCAGATTTGCCCATAGACAAGTCTGTGGGAACATTTTTCTGATTAATGATTGATGTGGGAGAAGCCAGCCCACTGTGGGTGGTTTTACCCCTGGGCAGGTGGGAAAAAAAGCAGCTGAGCAAACCTTGAGAAACAAGCCTATAAGCAACATTCCTCCATGTTCTCTGCTTCAGCTCCTGTTTCCGGGTTCCCGCCTCAAGGCACTGCCCTGACTTCCCTCATAACGGAAAACAGGCTAAAAGATGAAATAAATCCTTTTGCTACAAGTTGCTTTGGGTCATAACATTTATCACAACAATAGAAAATAAGCTAGGATCCCACAACACACACACACACACACACACACACACACACTCACCATTCAGCCTGATATTTGAAAGACATACTCTTGAAGAAACTATTAGATAAAAATATTTAGCTGACTTAAAAATTTAGTTGGTTTATAAAAGACCTACCTAAGAAAAGTAGCATCTAATGACTTAATTTAAATAAGAAAATGTGGATGGTAAACATTAAGAAAATCCTAAAAGAACTGAGGCCTGGCATTCTTTGATCTGAATATCTTCATTTGTTTTGATGACAATGATGCAATAATTCTTTGGATATTATCTTCCCCTTTCTGTGGAGGAGGACTCTTCAGTTGAATTCGCCTTCCAAAGTAATTTTGTCAAACATTCAAACTTAGAATAGAAAGAGACAGAATAAAAAAAAAAAAAAAAAAAAGAAGAGAGCTCTGAAATGTTCCTCCTGAGATACACATCTCTGGCCCTCTTTCATCTACGAAGCTGGTGTGTTTGGATACTCTTCCTCCCAGGTTTAAGATCACACACAGTATTTTAACATTTGATTATCAGTTGTCTGATCACAAAAGAAAATGCTCGCAAGGATGATGCACTGTTAAAACCCCCAGGGAGCAGACAAATTTCTCCTTTTTATCTCATGTGAAATTAAGTTCCTTGATCTCTCCCAAGTTCCTCCCATTTTCTTCATTCTTTCCTCGTACTCCTATTCTTACAGCTTCAGGAGAGACATGGACTTTGAAGAGCCAAGAATAAAGTAATGCTGTGTCTCCTCAACTACTATGCATGCCAAATTTAGTGCTTATATTACTCCTTTGCCTGCCTCCCTTCCCCTTCTTCTCTCTCTCTCTCTTTCTCTCTCTCTCTCTCTCTCTCTCTATCTCTCTAACATACATACATACACACACACACACACACACAGGTCTTCATCATGTCTACAGTTATATAGGTCTGCAGGAGAAAGATCATGAGGTACTCTAGCTCTTCTTGGCATTCCTGAGCTGTATCACCTGGGGATGAAGAATCTGACCTATAAAGGGATTGAAAAATAATTGAAAAGGTTAATAATAAAGGAATTAATGAGAAAATAAAAAATCAAGCTCCATTTATTTTCAGAGTTTAAAATAATTCCTATGACCCTTTCCATTGTAACTCAATTTGCAAGGTTTGATTTTATTTCAAAAGTAAAATGAACTTTTCCTGATGCTTATAATGTTGGACCAAAGCATAAGAAATCTCTAGTACAAGGAGGATGATATAATGATATATGACCGCCACATATTGGAGACTCATCATGATATTCTAGAATCCAATGTCTTCCGACAGCTGAGATGACCAAGCAGGCTGAGGAGCTGCAGCAGGTGAGATGAACATAAATGAGATTAATTTCTAAGTGTTTCCATAGTCTAAGTACCCCTTCTCCTCACAACGGCAGTATGAAATGAGAGCACACTGACCAAATCCTACAGACAATTCTCATTTCTACAAATGTCCTTCCAAACTTAAGTAGGCAGATACAACTTGGAAGAGCTCCTGGATCAGCACGGTTGAGAGTCATTGGCACTTTGGCATGTAAAGCAAGTGTTGACACACCTGTGACATTTCACTGAGACAGAGCAGATGGTGCTGAATTGCATAGGTATTGTATGGCACAATGTAAATGTTGTGGCCTATTTGTCTCCTGGTCAAATGCACTAAAATGGACATGGCTGCAGAGATCCTGTTGCTAAATCCCCATGCTATTTTCAGTCTTCAGATTTCTAATTCTTTCTACCAAGCTCTATTTCTTATTGTCTGTGACTGCATGTGGTGTTTCCTTATCATTTTTATTGTTTGGGTTTGTTTGTTTGTTAGATAGTTTGTTTTTTACTTTTCTCAGTGTCTTTGTAGTGAGTTGAATAATGTCCCTCATCAAGGATACCCACACATTAATGATGTCCAAAGCATATGAATATGCAACAGAGCATGAAACATGCATGGTTCAATTCAAAGCCTAAAAACTGGAAGATTGTACAGCTTTTCTGGGTGTGTTTAAACTATTTCATGGGCCTTGAGAGCCAGAGAACTGTCTGCAGCTCTGGGTGACAGAAAGACCAGGATAAAGTGCAAGGTAGAAGGATTCTGCTTGTGGGAAGGATAAACTGTCCAGTATCTATTCTAAGCTCGAAGGAAAAGGGCCAGAAACAAGAGAGTGCACATTACATCTAGAAGCTGGACAACCTGCAAGGAAACTGGAACTCAATCTTATAACCACAAGGACCTTGATTTTGCCAATCTGCTTGAGCCTGGAGACAGATTTCTTGTCAGAGACCTCCAAGGACAGCAACAGCCTTCATCCCAGTCTATGGGCCCCAAGCAGGGAGTCCAGCTGAGGCACCCTGTCACTGGCTTCAGACACACGGGGATTAGATGTGAACATAAGCAGCTTTTGTCTTAAGCATTGAAGTTTGTGCTTATTTTGAAGGACAGCTACAGAAACATGCTCAAAGAAGTGCAAGCCCATGTCAGGGCCTGAGTGCTTCACTCATGCTTTTGGTAAGTATTTCTCACTCTCTGTGCAGATTATGACTCCATCAGCTTGGCAGTATTAACTGCCTCATAACCAGCCATCAGTAGGGGAAAATAATTCGATCAACAAGATGCAGCCACACATCCCAAAACCGACACAGAGGGACCCATTGGTGACAAGAACTGGTGGCTGTAAGGAAGGAAGTATAGCACAACAGTATTTGCCAGTATACAGTGAAAGCTGGTGCAGGCCTCTCAATATACTGGATGACAATGAAGGAGGCCCTAATCGTAAGACTGGGCTTCAGGGTTAGAAAAAAGACATAGACAAAAACAATGCAATGTAAAGAGATCCAAACATGATGGGACCTTAAATGGAAGAGAGGGTCTTCACTCAGCCTTGGAATCATGGAGATAGGATGGGGTAGGAGGGGAGAAAGGCATGAGAGGGACTGGGGATATAGGTAGAGGAACCTCTTCAGAGAGCAGTCCCCATCGCTGGATCAAATCCCCTGAAAAAAAGAAAATTTCTGACTTTTTAAAAATTCTGGCTTTTAAGAGTAGCAAGAAGTTTCGCAACATATGATGTCATCTAATATAGCATACATGACAAGGAGCATGGAGGAGCCAGGCATCATAAATTGAGAACTGTCAAGTCACAGCACAGAGTGCTTCTAAACCCTCAGTTCCAGAAAAGAATTCATGGAAGAGTGGCTTGATTCAGGCTGTGAGATTTAGCCTAAAAGTGCAGGTCCATGTGTTAGCAGAGAGAAAACAGCCAGAAGGTACAGCCATCAAACCTACATAATGTTTATATCTTTGAACAATCACCCCTGACATACACTCAGCTCACATTGTTTCTGAAATGCCCACATCCTTCCCAAGAAAGCCACCGTGGTACCCACACAGAAACCAAGAAAGGTGCCAGAGTAGGAGAATAGCCAAAAAACACCCAAGTTAGTGAACAGTTCGCAACCTTACTAACTAGTCTTGGTATTCATTATGATTTTCATATCAGTTTGAGCAGAGGAAACTGAATATTGCTTGGTCAGCTCACACATAGCTGCTGCACTCCTACATCCTTTTAAAAAATGTTTTTCCTTCTTCAGAGACTTCAAGTTTTATATATATATATATGTGTGTGTGTGTGTGTGTGTGTGTGTGTGTGTGTGTGTGTGTGTGTGTGTATACAAGTTTTTCACTTGATTGGTTAGAGTTTTACACCAAGATGCTTTATGTCCTTTGTGGCTATTGTGAAGGGTGTTTTTCCCTATTTCTTTCTCAGCCCACTTTTCTCTTGTATACAGGAGGGCTACTATTTTCTTTTTGAGTTAATTTTGTATCCAGCCACTAAGCAGAAGATATTTATCAGCTGTAGGAGTTCCCTGGTAGAATTTTTGGGGTTGCTCATGTATACTATCATATCATCTGCAAATAGTGATCCATTGACTTCTTTCTTTCCAAACTGAATCCCCTTGATCTCTTTTAATTGTCTTATTGCTTTAGCAAGGACTTCAAGAACTATGTTGAAGAGATGTGGAGAGAGTGGGCAACCTTGCTTGTCTCCAATTTCAGTGAGATTGATTTAAGTTTCTCTCCATTTGGCTATAGGCTTGCTGTATATCACCTTTACTAAGTTTAGGTATGTGCATTACATCCCTGATGTCTCCAGGACTTTAAACAAAAACGAATGTTGGATTTTATCAAATGCTTTCTCAGCATTTAAGGAGATTATAATGTGCTTTTGTTTTCTTTCAGTTTGGAGGATTATATTGATGGATTGCCATATATTGATGGATTGCCATTTCATTCCTGCATGCCTGGAATGAAACATACTTGGTCATAGTGGATGATATCTTTGATGTGTTCTTGGATTCGGTTTGCTAGTATCTTATTGAGTATTTTTGCATCAATGTTAATAAGGTAGATTGGCCTGAAATTCTCTTTCTTTGTTGGGACTTTGTGAGGTTTAGGTATCAAGGTGACTGTAGTTTCATAGAATGCATTTAGTAATGTTCCTTTTGTTTCTATTTTGGGGAATAGTTTGAAGAGTGCTGGTGTTAGCTCTTCTCTTTGAAGGTCTGATAGAAGTCTGCACTGAAACCATCTGGTCCTGGGCTTTTTATGGATGGGAGACTTTTGATGACAGCTTCTATTTCTTTAGGGGATATAGGACTATTTAATTGATTTAATTTATTTTCCTGGTCTTGATTCAACTTTGGTAAGTGGAATTGATGTGCTTTCTTAGACAATTAGGTATAGTGTTTCTTCAAGATCCAGCTATACCACTCCAAGGCATATATCCAAAATATGCTCAAGTATACAACAAGGACATTTGCTCATCCATGTTTGTAGCAGCTTTACCTATAATAACAAGAATCTGAAAACAACCCAGATGTCCCTCGGTTGAGTAATGGATACAGAAATTGTGGTACATTATACAATGGAATATTACTCAGCAATTAAAAACAAGAAAATCATGAAATTTGCAGGCAAATGGTGGGAACTAGAAAAGATCATCCTGAGTGAGGTATTCCAAAAGCAGAAAGACACACATGGTATATACTCATGTGTGTAAAGACACACATGGTATATACTCATGTGTGTAAAGACACACATGGTATATACTATTATTAGACATATAATATAGGATAATCATACTAAAATCGGTACACCTAAAGAAGCTAAGCAAGAATAAGGACCCTGGATAAAATGCTCAATCCTCATCCAGAAAGGAAAATGGGACAGACATCAGAAGAGAGAGAAAACACGGAAAAGGACAGGAGCCTACAAAAGATGGCCTCTGAAAGATTCTACCCAGCAGGGTAACAGAGCAGATGCTGAGACTCCTAGCCAAACTTTGGGTAGAGTGCAGGGAATCTTATGTAAGAAAGGGGAAATAGAAAACCCTGGAGGGGACAGGAGCTCCACAAGGAGAGCATCAGAACCAAAAAATCTGGGCACAGGGACCTTTTCTGAGACTGACACACCAAACAAGGACCATTCGTGAATATAACCTAGAACCGCTGAACAGATGTATCCCATGGCTCATTGTCCAAGTGGGTTCCCTAGTAAGGGGAACAGGGGCTATATCTGACAATAACTCTGAGTTTGGCCATTTGATCACTTCCCCCTGAGGCCACAGAGGAAGATGATGCAGCCAGACCTGATGAGACCTGATAGGCTAGGGTAAGATGGAAAGGGAGGAGGACCTCCCCTATCAGTGGACTGGGGGGAGGGACATGGGAGAAAAAGAGAGAGGAATGACGGGATTAGAAAGGATGAGGAAGGGGGCTACAGCTGGGATACAAAGTGAATAAATTATAATAAGTGAAAAAATTGAATTAAAATAATTTCCATTTATTCATTTAATGTGTATATGTAAGCTTGTGGGTACACATGCGCTGTCATTTGTGCACACACATGCCAGGGTTCAAGTATGGTAGTCAGAAAACAACTCACAAGAGTCAGTTCTCGCTTTCCATCATGAAGGTCCTAGGGACTGAACTCAGGACATCAGACTTAGCAGCAAGTGTTTTATCCTCTGACCCATCTTAGCAGTCATCCCCCCCTGCCTTCTTTCATGGAAAGGTAAAAGGATGAAACAATACTGAAGTGATCTGTTCATACCCATCCTAGGGTGAGAACAGAGTTTGAAATGGTGGATAAGTCACCTCCCATCACAGTCCTTGCAGAACAGGAAATCTGAAAATTAAGCTAGTGATCTGTATCTGACTATAATCCTCTAGAGGGCCCCTGAAGTTTAAAATAAATGTATGTGTACCTAGACTTGCCATGAATTGTATCCCAGTAAAACCATCAGACACTGGTTTGTTGACATGGCCTAGCAGTTAAACATGTGCCTAACAAAGCCTGGAGTTTACATCCCCAGAATCTACATTTACACCTGATGGGCATGGAGGTGTAATTCCAACCCAGGACAAGAGAGCGAGGGGCTCCCAGAGCCTGCTAGATGGTGAAACTAGCCATATGCTTGAGCTCTACATTTGAATGAGAGGCTCTACCTCAATGAATAAGATGGAAGGATTGAGGGTGATTCTTGGCATCAACCCTGGACCTCCATGTTCATGTGTGTGTATCCAACACTTGTATGCATACACATACATGCAAACATGCATACATATATGCACATGCACACCACGGACACATACACACACGGGTGCACATGAGAAAAATGGGGGGAAAAACCTCAAATATTACAAACTGAAAATTTGATGAAGACAAGAAACCACAGGTTAGCCCAGCCTAACTTCAGCATGCCCCAAAACACTCGTGTCATCCTGCATACTGTTGGTAGAACATTTGATCTAAAGCTTACTTTACAGGAAGTTTTTAATATGCTGTGTAATTTATTGAATACTTCACTAAACTTGTAAAACAGAATAGTTGTCTAGTTACATTTCTATACTATTGTGAACTCACATATCAAATCAATGACAGTAGAGAACACTGGTGATACAGTACAACCAACCCAAACTCAAAGTGGTCATTTCTTTTTTCTTTTCTTTTTTTTTTTTTAGGTTTGATTTATTTATTACGTATACAGTGTTCTGCCTGCATGTACACATACAGGCCAGAAAAAAAGCACCAGATCTCACTATAGATGGTTGTGAGCTACCATGTGGTTGCTGAGAATTGAACTCAGGACCTTTGAAAGAGCAGCCAGTACTCTTAACCTCTGGGCCATCTATCTAACCCCAATCATTCTTCCATTTCTCAACTCTCTTTACAGGGCCTGGCTGACATGTCCCCTCAGCTCTAGGGTACCGTACGAGTAAGAACTACCAGCAGGTACAGCTAACACATGAGTCAGCTGAGTGCTTTGATTCTGTGCCATTGAAGTGTGCATGTGGCAGAGCTGTGAAAATGGAAGCACTGTAACTCAGAAGCAAGAGCTTAGAAGCCTTACCCAATATTCCCTTGTTTCTAGCTGATTTTTTTTTAATCTCTAAAGATAGCATCTGAACCATACAGTGAAACTCCACAAGTACTTGCAGGTTTTAATATCATTACAGTAGAAAGAAATGCCAAACACAGTGGTCAAGATCCCAGAGGCCATGATACAGAATTGCACCTAGGAGATACAGAAATGCAGAGGCCTCTCTGCCCTCAGCCTCATAGTCCTTGGTCACCTTTATCCCCCAAAGGAACATACTCCAGGTAGTCTTCTCATCTTCATCTTCCTTTATACTTTTGTTTTCTGTCTGCTAACTCAGAGGCATAGCTGCAAATGCTGTGGACACAGCTTTTTTCCCGCCTTTCATATTGAGAGAGTCTGGGCAAGTCATTGAATCATTAATTCTTGTCTATTGTGACAAGATCACAAAAACAGATGGTAGAGAACACAGATGACAACTCACACAACGGCAGAGAGGTGGTGTCTGGACACTGGAAAGGATCAGTGTAGCCAACTGGTTCTGCTTTCTTAGTCACCATACCTTCTGGCCATGATGCTCAAGACCTGACCTCTAATGTCACCCCAAATCAAGGCATGCATGCATGATAGTGATAAAAGTGAATGAGTATTTCCTAACTCTCTCTGGATTAAAACAAGACAGAACAGAGTCAAAGTTCAAGGATCAGGTGCGTTATAGGAAACTCCACTTGTGAAAGAATTGACAGAACCCTCTTGAAGAAAAACCATAGAAAGATGTCTGAAGCCAGTGCTTGCTAAATGGTCTGTAAGCAGCCACCATCATGGTAACAGTAATGTGTGTGGAAAATTAAAGAAAAACTATTGATGGGTAGGAGAGGCTAGATTAAGAGCATAGGACCAATAGGGCTGGCCTTGGCTGAGCTGTGTGGGAAGCCATCAGTGGAAAGGTCTTAGTTGCAGCCTCCATGACTTTCCATGGACAGTTTGTATGAACTCTTCCATTGGGCATAGACCATCATAAGAGCACCAGCTCAGTGAGAGCCCTGCGGATTCCAGATCTTTATGCAGAGCCCAGATTCAGGCTGATGAAGCATCTGGATGCTCTCCCATCCTTCACAGCAGCATGACTCATGGCGGATGCCTAGGGCAAGAATGTGACAAGGTGCTTCGTTTACAGTTGTATTCCCTCTACTTTCCCTAGGATGAGTGAGGAACACAAGAACCTTGGCAAGGTGGCACCGAGATTTTGAAGGCCCTTTAACATGTCAAGTGGTAAATCAGAATCAATCACAGAAGCAACCCCTCACTGTGGTTGGGAGATTAACATCTTTACAAGATAATAAAGGCAACAAATTACATCTGCCAGACTCAAAGCAAGAGACTCATAAAGATGTTCTTGGGTAAGCAGAGAAGCACCGTGCCCTTGCCCCGTCAGATTCAGAGTAAAATCTGGAATTCTGCCTGGAGGGAGCTATAGGCTGGCTCCAAGGCCTGTGTGCTCAACAGGGATGGACCATGCAAGAATGCCCCCAGGATCAGGTCTGGTTGCTGAGAGGATGCATTCACAGGGAGTGATGGGAGTGGCAGCAAACATTTGAATCGCCCTTGCCTCTCTCCATTCTCCCTCCTGTCCATTTATGGTAGTCACACACATAAGCCGCAGAGCTGTCCAAAAAATAACTGCCTTGGCAAGCACAGCCAGCTGGCTGACTTCAGGGGCAAAGACTTTGGAGCAAGCAGAGTGCCTTATTTTGGATTCTGCTTTCAAGACTGTTCCAGTGACAGCACACAGTGGGCACTGATGTGGACATCTAGGCTTGGTGGGCATCTGACACATAGGTACCATTTTTTTTTGAGGTCTCACCATCAGCCCCAGCTTAGGCTTTCACAGAATTGCATTCCAGTCAACTCGGCTCATCTGCTCCTTCTTCTGTTTTCTACCTTATTCCATGTATGTCTGTTCTGATAATACTACAAACCAAAATCACATTCCTGAAAGATGCCACTCTGTGACCAAGAAAAAATTACTCCAGTGATGGAATACATTGAGCCAAGGGACAAGAAGAAGCAACTGCAGTACACCTGTTAGCAGAATTAAAAAAAAAAAAAAGGAGCCTCATCTGATTGTGCTAATTGATGCCTACTGAACATTTGACAACATCCAATAAGCTGTCATGATAATAGCACTCAACAAACTAGGATTAGGAAGGAACTTCTTCAACCTAATAAAGTGTGTCTGTGAAAAGCCCACAGAGAGGCTCGCACCTGAGGGTAGAAGAGAGGCCAGAGGCTTTCTCCCTAACCTCAGTGCTAAGTATCTAACCTTTGAGGAGGGAGGTCCCCCTGTTGCTGATAGCCAATGTTGTACTGGAGTTCATAGCAGGAGCTTTATGTAAGAGAAAGAAACAAAAGAAATCAAGATCCAAAAGAATACAAAACTATCGGCAGATGGCAGGATCTTTTCTACCAAAAAACCCTAAAGAAACCTACACATGCACACACACAGACACACACACATGCTCATGCATACACGTGTATATATACATATACAGATATCCACACACACACACATGCACATGTGTTAACAATAATGAATTCACTATAGTTGCAAGATAAAAAGATAATTACATTTCTTTTTTTAAGTTAATTTATTTATTCACTTTACATCCTGATCGTAGTCCCCTTCCTCCTCTCCTCCTAGTTTCATCTTCTCTCCCTTTTCCCTCTTCCCTTCTTCTCCTGTTCCTCAGAGAAGGGGATCCCTAGCCATCAACCTTCCCCAACTCATCAAATTGCATCAAGACTGAGCACATCCTCTTCCTCTGCAGCCTGGTGAGGCAGCCCCACGAGGTGGGGGAGTCATCAAAAGGCAGGTAACAGAGACCATGTTGGAGACAGCTCCTGCTCCCCTTACTAGGGAACCCACATAAAGCCTGAGCTGCCCAGAATATCATTAACAGTGCCAGGGGTTGGCTCTCTCCCATGGGATGGGTTTCAGGTTGAGCCAGGCATTGGTTGAACATTCTCACCATCTCTGCTCCATCTTAGATAATTGCATTTCTATACACTGGTAATACATACTATAAAAGTGAAAAACAGATAACACTAAGGAGAAAATATTTATGATTAAATTTAATCAAAAAGTGTTATATTTGTACTTAGAAAATTGAAAATGTGTTAAAAAGAAAGCTAAGACTCTAGGTGTGGTGGCACACATATAATCATAGCACTAGGGAGGCTGAGGCAGGAGAGTATATCATGAATTCTAGTCCACCCTGGACTATACTGGACTATCTCAAGAAGGAAGAGAAAGAGGAAGAGGAGGGAGAGGGAAACAAAGAAAGCCTAAGTAAATATATACACAGAGGCTGTTCAGATTTCAGAAAACTTAAAGTTATAATACTCACATATAGTTTTACAGATTTTATGTGATTCCTTTCAAAATTATAAATGTTACCTTTACACATAAATAATCTGACCCCCAAATTTTCATGTCATGCTGAACCATAAAAAAATGAAAATTTTAAATGATCAATAAATTTGGATGGAAATTTCTCCGAAGGAACACAAGTGACAAGGCACACATAAAAGTTGTTTACTGCCAAAACTTTTTTTTGGGAAATATTAAATCAAAATCACAATGATATTTTATGCCTACTAGGATACAACATTTTTTCTTTGTAACAGCTTTTCTTAAAGGATTGGGTAAAGATTCAGATACCAAGGAAGCTTCATTCATTGCAGGTTAGAGTAAAAAATAACCTAGTCATAAGAAAAAAAAAAAGCTAGTACTTCTCCAAAGGCTATAATTATATCATCCTGCTATCCAGTAATCATTAATATATTAATGGGAAGTTTTGCTTATTTAGCTCAGGAGTCCTTCCATATTGAGATGATTATGAAGAATTAGATGAGTCATTTTGTGCTATCATTCCATTCCATTCCACAATCAGAGGAAGACAAGTATGTCTCTGTTGATGAACATAAGGTTTTGGTTTGGTTTGGTTTGGTTTGGTTTGGTTTGGTTTGGTTTGGTTTGGTTTGGTTTGTCTAGGTTTGGCTTTTAAAAGATTGTGATAAAGGATGGATGAGTTTGGGCAGAGGCATTCTACCTTGGGATTGGAAGCTTGTCCAATCTTAGAGAGCAGACAAAGCTAGGCTTGGGATCCAAGTTGGGAGAATGACTAACTGGACTTCCAGGGGAGAAAATCATTGCAAACTTTGAAGTTTGAAGCCCTGGACACTGTAAACTGAATTCTGGTTTCTTTATCTGTCAATTGTCAGTGATCTGTTGTTGCCTCAGCATGTTGGTGACGAAGGAGATGAACATCTTTTAAGTTTCACATTTAAACCTAAGGAAGATCACCTCTGTAGCTGAGAGTCATCTTCTCACATGTGGTCCCTGCATGTGGTAAATTAACACAGACTCAATGCCCAAGAAATGCTGCTGCAAACCCAGGAAGGAGGAGGGCTTTCTGCAGCTTTCTTGGTAAACACATCCGAATGCATGCTCTCAGTTTGCAGGGAACAGCTTTAAATTGAAAGTTTTCCCAGTCATCTTGTCACATGGAGACAGAATCATACCAAAAAGCCAGGAGTACACACTGAGTGGAAGATTGGATGTGAAACACCAGCTAGAACAGAGAAGAATTTTGGGCACATAGGCCCATTTTGGCAAGCTCTACTCCAGACACAGGTCATCAGGCTCAGCAGCTACTCATGCAGCTTTTCTCTGTCCATCTCAGAAATCCTGCTTCTGATTGTTCCATCTCTTCATACTCTCCCTTCTTCCCATTCACTGCCACTTTTAAATTGTACGTCAGGCATCCGCTATAAGTTTGGAAACATAAACATGGATTTCAGAGGTCAAGGGGTGCAGACAGGAGAAAGGGCTGTATGTATATTGAGAGGTGTGAGAAGGTGAAGTTCATAGACACCAGGGTCTGCAAAGCATTGCGTATCAACAAAAGCAAGAAACAAGAAGAGACACTAGTCTGTGTTTTCAGATAGATGGTAGGAACTCACCATGCCATTAGTGGTGGAAGCCTTGGGCTTCTTCTACTCTTTGCGTAACTCCATTTTCTATCCCCTATCTCCCCCTTCCCTTTCCTTGGCCATTTGACTCAGTTCTCCACATTTGATCACAGTCTTTTAACCCTGACCCTGAACTTGGCATTCTCTGAGACTTAAGATGGCAGTGTCTTCTGTAACACCCCCTTCAGCCAGCCCATATGGCATTTCTAGTCTTACTTTTATTTCACTTCACTCATTTGTTACAACCTAATATAAATTTGAGAAAATAAAAGAATGTTAATGCATCGTGTTTGTCCAGTTCCTGGTGTATCCTTGTTCACGACGCCCCATGATCCTCTGTGTTCTGAAGCTTCAGTCCTTCTCTCTCTCTCTCTCTCTCTCTCTCTCTCTCTGTGTGTGTGTGTGTGTGTGTGTGTGTGTTTCTCTCTTTGTGAAAGTTTGTGTTTTCCTTCTTGTTAACACCACTTTCAGTTTCATTGAGCTTGCCTGCTATTTTTCAAGGCTCTTAGTGAGTATATGCTGTAATTAATTCTACTTTTTTTTTCCTTCTGCAAAGGTTAGATTTGCTTTGTTCTGTTTTCTCATTCCTTGTTAGTGGATTATGTATGCAAAACTGATGATTCTCTGTGTTCATTCTCCTCATTGTTTACACTAATTTTGGATAAAAACTTATTTCTCTATACCCATGGCTGCTTAGACTAATGACATGTGGGCTGGGAGCTCCTGGTGCATGTAATCATTATGCTGGAAAAGGAGGCAGCCACTGAGCCCTGGCTGCTACACCTTGGGTCAGGAGCATGAGGCTTAGTCACTTTCAGAGGGTTCTGACAGCAAGTCAGGGGACTGTATCCTCTTCCCCAAAGCTCCACCCTCCTGAGACCTGTCTCAACTGAGCCCAAGGATGCCACCACACTTGCCAACACTTAGAGGTTGTGTTTAAGGAACAGAATATGGGGAAGGGGGCAGTAATGTGGTCTGGGAAGAGCAGGATAGAGTAAAAGACAAATTTTCCTTTAGCAACAGTGGGGGCCTTGACTGTTTAAGCAGAGAGGAACGTGGTCACTTGGCAGGATAGAAAGGAGGCATGGATTTGTGACAACAAAACACTAGGCTTGGGGGTCCAAACAGCTCAGTATTGTTGGAGTACCGCAGCTGAGGCTGGTGAGGTGGGAGGAAAGGGCAGCTGAATGTACAGGACTTGCACACCTGACTTTTACCATCAGCCCCTCTCCCACACACATATGTCTGTTTTGGAACAGTGGCGTGGTGTTGCAAAATATTCTTTTTGGTGATAGCATACAGTCTAGATTATGGGAGAAACAGCTAACTCAAAATGATGAGGCCGGAGCAAGGAGTCAAAGGATGACTCAATCCTCCCCGCTGAACGCTTCTCTGAAATAAAATTACCCACTAACTGACATCAGCATTCTTTTTGCCAAATCTCTTCATTTTGAATGCAAGGTGTGCTTTCAGTTAGGGGTAATTATCTAATTATCTGTTATCCAGTGTGTATCGCTTCATTTTCTCCTCTTTCTCCTGCTTTGTTTAGTGTGGCTTTTGGCGGGCTTGTGAAAGGCATGACTCAGTTGCCTGTCAGCACAGCTTTGCTAAGGAGAACACATCATGGAAAAGGAATCACACTTGTCTCAGGAGTAGAGTGGTAATTGATTACTAATTACTGAAAATCATGTCTGAAGAGGAGAAGGCTCGAGCCTATTTTCCAAGGCTCCGGGTAATTAGCAGGCAAGCTTGAGACACCAGTATGGGCCCAAGGGGATTGAGATCTGAGCAGGATGAACCTCCTGATAGGGTCCAATTGCAGCCTTTGGGTGATGGGCCACTCATTCTCAAGCAAGGAAGAGGAGGGGAGGGGAGATGGGACTGAGGACCTCTTTCAACATTATTATTCAGATGTAGTTATGCCAGATTTAGTCCCATCCTTCGGAAATGATGGGGGAAGGGGCAGTGGGAAAGCAAAGATGCTAATCAAAGCGCTTTGCTTTCTTAAAACCCTTAAAGTGATTCCGCAAAACCGCAAGTGTGATCATGCCACTGCCCTGTAGGAAGTCTCCAGTGGCTTCCCTTTATCCACAAGGTTCTCAGTGCAGCTTGCACAGCACTCCAGCCTCCTCTCCCTGCTCCATGGCCCACAGAATAAATATCTGGTGTGGGTGCGTGTGTGTGTGTGTGTGCCTGTGTATGTGTAGGGGTGCCTCTCCCTGAAGGTCTTCCTCAGGCTTTTCATCCCTGAACATCTGTGTTAGCTCTGCAGCAGGTTCTGTTTGCCAACAGACTCTCAGTCTTTCATTTAGTTCTAATGGACCGCTGCCAGCAAGACTTCACTGAATTCCACTCTTTGCTAAGCATTTCCATTGACTCATTTTTAAAATTTATTTATTGCTTTATTAATTACAGTTTATTCACTTTGTATCCATGTTGTATCCCCCTCTGTAGTCCCCTCCCAATGCCACTCTCCTTCCCTCATCTCCTCCCATGCTCCTCACCAAGTCCATTGACAGGGGAGGTCCTCCTCCACTTCCACCTGACCCTAGCCTATCAGTTCTCATCAGGACTGGCTGCATTGTCTTCTTCTGTGGCCTGGTAAGGCTACACCCCCCTTAGGGAGACGTGATCAAAGAGCAGGCCACTGAGTTTATGTCAGAGATAGTCCCTGTTCCCATTACTAGGGAACCTACTTGGACACTGAGCTACCATGGGTACCATGAATGTACCTTGGTCAGAGTACCAGTCTCAGAAAGGACCCCTGTACCCAGATTTTTTTTTGTTCTCCTTATGGAGTTCCTGTACCACTCCTAGATTATCCAAAAGATATTCAAGTATACAAGGACACTTGCTCAACCATCTTTGTAGCAGCTTTATTTATAATATCCAGAAGCTGGAAACAACCCAAATGTCCCTCAGTTGAGTAATAGATACAGAAATTGTGGTACATTACACAATGGAATACTACTCAGCAACTAAAAACAAGAAAATCATGAAATTTGCAGGCAAATCCTGAGTGAGGTATCCCAGAAGCAGAAAGACACACGTGGTATATACTCGCTTACAAGTGGATATTAGATATATAATATAGGATAAACATACAGATTTTAGGTATAAAAATCTGTACACCTAAAGAAGCTAAGCAAGAAGGAGGACCCTGGGTAAGATGATCAATCCTCATTCAGAAAGGCAAATGGGGTGGACATCAGAAGAGGAAGAAAACATTGTCTCATTTTTAATGGGTTTTACTTAGTTTTAGAATCAAATAAAAAAAATACAAAAAATCGTGAGGAAAATCTTCATATACCTGTCTCAGTTTTCTCTGCTGTCAATGTCTTACATTCACATTGAAGTGTCCTATAATTAATGAAGCATGGTTGATTCGTATTTTTATATCATCTACAGTCTACTGTTTAGTCAGAATTCTTAGTTTTTAATCAAAGGTCCTTTTACTGTCACTAAATCCTCCAGGAATAGCTATGGCTGTGGTGTGGTTTGTCCTGAGAGTCACATACTAGAATTATGTTCTTCAGAGTAGAGATGCTGAGAAAGGGTGGGTCTTCATAAGGTGGAAGTTCCTGAGGACTCCACCCTCAGTGAGCCTGCTTCGTTGATCTGAAAATGCAACCTCAGAGACTCCAGCTTCTGCCTCAGCCTTCTGTTTCACCATGCCATCTCTCTCATATGCTCCCTCCATCAAGATGCCATGCACCATGCAGACCTCATTAAAAGCTGATCAGATGCTCATGCCATGCTCTTGAACCCACAAACCTCTGAGATCAATGAACATCATTTTTATTAGCTTTGTGAAGAGTTTATCAGTGTTTTGATGCATTCTTTTTAAATCCGTTTTTATTTTATTATGTTTTTTACAGTATGTTTCTCATATTTTCCCACTCCTCCAAGTCCCTTACATCCTTCCCACTTCCTCTGTACCCATCCAACTTCATCCTTACTCTTTCTCAAGAGTAGTGAAAACCAAAACTAAAACAAACAAAAAACAACAAATAACAAAACAAAAAATGTACAAAAATTGAAGGTCTTGCGTGCGCACATGTGTGCATGTGTGTGTGTGTGTGTGTGTGCATGTGTGAGTGTGTGTGTGTGTGTGTGTATGTGTGTGTGTGTGTGCTGTTAAGGCATGGGCCTTGCCCTGGGATGTAGTTGATCCACACAGTGAGATTCCACTGGAGAAAACTGATTTTCCCTTTCCCAACAAATAGCTTCTTGGTTAAGGGTGGACTTTGCGTTTCTTCCCTTTCTCAGCACTGTGATTCTGTCTTATTTCAGCCTGGTCTTGTGTGTGCTGTCTTGTGTGCGCCTTAAATCCACCTTTAAATAAAAGGATGTTTGGCTGCTCTCAGAACATTTGTGCCACTATTGCACTGAAAGTCAAAGTCATTTTTGCCGTAGGTTAAATGGTTTATCATGACACAGCCCAGCCCTCATGGAGCCACGTGTTGATTAAGTCTCACACAGGCTGAGAGAAAGGAGGCTGAAAAGGGATGCCATGCTGACTCTGCTCAAGACATGGAGGTTGCCACACTGACTTCGGGGGGGGTGGAGTGTGAGGGGGGGTGTTGTCAAGGACTAAGAGGGATTGACATAAAGATAAAGGTATCAAAAATTTTTTGGGGGATTGACATAAAGATAAAGACAACAACTTTAAATTGGGTTACACAAAATGGATGATGGTGTCAAAATATAAGAGGCAAACTTTTAGACCTTCAAGGAGAAAAGAGGAAATCCACTGTGATAGTGGTCACCCCTCGGCTGTGGTCTCAGCTTCTGCATTCTTGGTGACCTGTGGTCAACTGTGATTCCAAACTCTTTGACCTGGGGCTGGAGAAATGATGGTTCAGCAGATAGGAGCAGGCATTGCTCTTGCAGATGGCCCAAGTTCAGTTGTGTGTTAAGCAAATTTAAGCTTCAATAATAAATTAAGATTATTGGCCATTGTTTTGAGAAAGCATTGGACCCCCCCAAAAAAAACACACTAAGCATCAAAATTGAGTTATGCATGGTGATACTCCTGTCACCAGGTTAAAAAATAAACTCTTTGTCTGACATTCTGGTAAGTCAGAAGGCCAGAAGAGCCAAATTCCACAAACAAGCAGATTCAGTTGTGACAATGATGAAGCCCCTAGATATAATCATTTAACATTTTTCTAGTTTAAACAGTTTTTATACAATATATTTTGATCATATTCTTTCCCCTCTGCAAATCCTCACTGATCTATCTTCTCTACCTCCCTACAAAATTTCATGGGTTTTCCCCCGCCCCTTTTTCTCCTTCATCAAAAAGAACCAAAAATTCAAAACTACAAAGGAAAAAAGAAAAAAAAGAGAAAAAGGAAACCAATTAGACAAAAAAAAATCAAAACAAAAAAACTAAAACAAAAACAAACAAACCTCTCAAAACAAACTAGAATAATGCAACAACAACAACAACAAAAACCCTGTGAAGTCTGTTTTATATTGGCCAACTGGTTTTTCCTACCCAGCAGGTATCGGTTTCATGGTGACTGATGGGACTGTGTATCCACTTCTCAGTGCTACCACTTTTTGAGCTTTGAACTTGTGCAAGTCTTGGGTGCGCTGTCACAGTATCTTAGAGCTCTTATGTGTGTTGGTCCTGTTGTGTCTCTCTGCAACCATCTTAATGTAACAGGGAACCTGAACCTCTTCCTGTTAACTAGCCATTTAATTTCTTATTTTTCTGTTTCCTCGTCTTCTCCTTTCAGGAAATGTGGATTCAAATGACCAGTCCACTGTTTGTCTGGGGTTTTGTTTCTGCTTTCTTTATACCCTCAGTAAATCCAGCCTTTCTACACAGCTCTCCGGGAACACTCATCACATCGATGATGATAACCACAATAAAGCTAATGAAGATCTTTAAATTTTGTTGTAAATTTTTAAAAATTATTGTCATGTGTTTTGATGGAGGAACCAGAGTCCTATGTTAGCATCCTTCATAGTTTTTCCCCTAGATATTTACATTTTGGCTGTTGTTTTGGCAAGTTCAGCTGTGTTCACATCATTTTTATTATAATCCAGCATTTTTAGTATTATTGATGCTGTTAGAAATCACTTAACTAATTCCATGTTTATCAAATTTTATACATAACATTATAATATGTGCAATGCCAAAGGAAAATTCCTTTCTTCCTCTTGGACCCCAAACATGTCATCATTAGATAATTTTAAAATTCTTTAGCTGTGTGTTTAATTTTTGTACTCTGCAAGTTAAAACAACGGCATTTGGTAAATAATTTTAGACATTAATATTATTTTCTACCCTGTCATTTATACAATTTCAGTTTTTACCTACTTTTATATTAAAAAAATTAAAAGTTCTTGGAGAATTTTGTACATGTCTTGGTCATATCCATCCCTTCTCCCAACTCTTCCCAGAGCCTCCTCTTCCCTACCCAACCAACTTTGTTTCCTCAAAAGAAAAAATCTATCAAGACCGATTTGTGCTGCATGAAAAAGCATGAATGTGTGGCCTTCTCTGGAGCATGGGTGACTTACCAGGGCCTACACTCTTAAAACTGACCTCTCCCAGCAGCTGAAAACTGCCAATAAGCAACTTGGCTCTGGGAGGAGTTTCATACCCAACCCATCTCTCTATCCTGGTATCTTTGCCTGGTGTGAGCTTGCACAGATCTTGTTGATGCCATTGCAATGACTGTGAGTTTGTATGCACAGCTTCCCTTCCATGTCCAGGAGACCCTTTGGCTCTTACATTCTCCCGCTCCCCACCCCTTCTTCTGGTCCTTGGAAGGAAGGGATAGATTATTATATACATGCCATTTAAAGTTAGGTACTCTGCAGTCTCTTATTCTTTGTGCTTTGGCCAGCTGTGAGTTTCTGTATTAATCATCATCTACAGAAACTAGACGCTTCTCTGAATACACTGAAAGATTCATTAATTTATGGGTATAATGATAAGCTCTAAGGAGTAGTTTTAATACTATGTTCACTTATCATAATAATAATAGTAACTTCTTCCCTAGGGCCTATGATTTGTATATCCATAGGTTCTTTAGTCAGTTAATGGTAGTAGGTATGAGTGTCATCTCATAGGGAACTTGACTGAAACCCAATCAGATAGCTGTTAACTACTTCTATAATTACTTGTGTCACTGTTTCACCAGGGGACACACCTTGCCACACTAGTCATTGTTATAACTCAAAGAATTCACAGCCGGATAAGACCGATAATTACTTATCCAACCTTGGAGTGTGCATAGCATCTTTCAGAACTATGAAAGCCAACCACTAGGGATGAATCTTTCAGATTAGTACCAGTTTAAAGTTTTTCATGTTCTGTGAATCAAGAATGTGGTGTCCTCAGCAATAGGGTCTTACTGCCAGGTTCTAGAAGGCAACCAAAAGTGTTGGCAATAACCTATAATGTTAGAGGTCTATGGCACCTCACTGGCCAGCCACTCCATAAGAAGCGACCTAATACTGGCATTGGAATTTTTATCTGTTGGCCTGTGGTGTCTAGTGGGAGCATGTTATAGGGTAAATCCATTTTAACACTTCTAAAGTAGTTCAATCTAAAGATTCAAAGCTAACCCCACAAGTGCGAGAGAATATGTGATGTTTGTCTTTCTGAGTCTGGGTTACCTCGCACAGAATGACTGTTTCCAGATCCATCCATTTACCTGAGAATTTTATAATTTTGTTTTTCTTAATGAATGAACAATGGCCCATTGTGTAAATATACAACATTCTTGATATTCAGTCATTGGTTGATAGATGTCTAGGCTGTTTCTTATTTCCTAGTTATTGTGAATAGGGCAGGAATGGACGCAGATGAGCAGGCATCTCTCTACTAAGACAGAGAATTATTTGGGTTTATAGCCAAAAGTGGTAGATCTGGATCATGTGGTGGATCTTTTCTTTCTAGCTTTATTATTTCCATAGTTACTGCCAGTTTGTGTTTTCATTAGAAGTGAGTAAATGTTCTCCCTCCTCCACATCTATGCCAGCATTTGTCAACATTTTTGTTTCATGTTTTTTGTTTGCTTTTTTGTTTGCTTTTTTGTTTGTTTTTGTGGTTTTGTTTTTGTGGTTTTGTTTTTTGTTTTTGTTTTGTTTTTGTCTTAGCCACTCTGACTGGGATAAGATGGAAATCTCAAAGTATTTTTGATTTGCATTTTCATGATGGCTAAGGATGTTGAACATTTTGAAAAATGTCTCTCCTCAGTTTATAGTTCACCCTTTGAGAAGTCTCTGTTTAGTTCCATGCTTCGTTTTAAAATTGAGTTGCTTGCTTTCTTGGTACTTAATTTTTTTTTTAGATTTTTGTATATTTAAGATCTTACCTATCTTACTTACCTTTCTATTGCTGTAATAAAACACCATGAACAAAAGCAATTTGGGGAGAAAACAGTTTTTATTTCATCTTACAGTTTATTCCATCATCCAGGGAAGTCAGCACAGGAACTCCAGCAGGAACATGGAAGTAGTAACTGAAGCAGAAACCAAGGAGGAGTGCTGCTTACTGGATTGCTCTTCAAGATTTTCTCAGGCTGCATTCTTACACACCCCATGTCCACCTGCCTGGGATGGTATTATCCACAAAGGCCTGGACCCTCTCACATCAATCACTAGTTAAGAAAATGCACCACAGGCTTACTCATAGGTCAGTCTGATGTCATGTTCTCAACTGAGGTTCCCTCTTCCCAAATGTTTGTAGCTTATTTCACATTCCCCCTCTGTCATAGATCTCTCTTACAGATTTCCCATTCTCTGGGCTGCATCTTCACTTCACTAAGTGATGATGTCATGTACTATATGGAACTTTCTTAGTTGCATGAGGTCTAATTTATTCATTGTTAGTTTTAAATGACAGTCTATGCTCTCAGGGTCCTGTTCAGAAAAGCCACTGAGCCACTGAGTTCAAAAGTATTCTCTACTTTCTTGTACAGATTCAGGGTAGTAGGTCCTTTATGTTCAGGTCCTTGATCCCTTTGGAGTTGAGTTTTGTGAAGGGTGAGAGGTAAGACTCTAGTATTATTCTTTTACATGGAGCTACCTTGTTTGGCCAGTACTATTTGTTGAGAATAAGTACTTAGGGGGTTTTCATTTCAACAGTGTACATGTACTGATAGTTTTACCATTTCCCTTTTCATCTCTCTGTGTTCTCATCTTTAGCTGACTGGGCTAGAATGCAGTGTTTCGGAGTTAGAATTTGTGGTACTACGTGAGCATGGACATAAAGGTAGACAACTTTATTTTCCTCTGGAAATACGGAGAAATAGAGAAGTGGAGAAATATTTAGTCTTTTACCATTAAATAAAATGTGAGCTGACAAGTTTTGTTTGGGATTTTGTAGATATCCTCTTTCAAGTAAAGGAGTTTCCCCTGTTCCTACTTTGAGGAGAATTTCTAATATAAATAGATGCTGTATCTTCTCAAGTGAATTATCTGGATGTTGGTTTTCCATAATCAAAGATAAATACCACTACTTAGTGTAGTGATATGTTGATAGAATTGACTTTTTATTTTGATGAATGGCTTTGCAGTTTTTTCTATTTAGACTATTTTTTACAGTCTTTCCCACTTCCTTATGCCTTCTTCCTTTTCTCTTCGTTTCCACCATATCTTCCTGGTTTTGATATCATAGCAATCACAGCCACAGGAAGTGAATCGGAAATCCCTATTCTGTATTCTAAGTGAGACTGCATATATAGTATATTCATGATGTCTTCTTTAAGGACCTGATCTAACTCCCATGAAAACCTCTAGCCTAAGGATGACCTTCCATGTATGTTCAATTGAAAATTCATTTTACAAATCATTATAATGCCATTTGGATTGAGTTCTTCTTTCCTTTGTTCTAGCAGCCTACAATTCTTGGAAGAATTTGTCCCTTTTGGTTAAGTTATTGAATTTATTCATGTACAATTCTTTGAAATGTTTAATAGCCTTTTATTTTTGTTTTTAGGTAGCCACAATTAGCTTAAACTCATATGTATCCACTCACCTCTACCTCCTGAGTGCTGAGATTTAAGTTGTGTGCCACCACAACCAGCTTATTATCCTTTTGATATCTGTGTATTTGGTGTTGATATCTTCTTTTTATTCCCTAGCATCTTTCCATTGCGTCTTCTCTTTTATTCTCTATCCATGGTTATAAAAGTTTATAGATTTTTTCTTAAAACAGTTATTAGCTCTTCACTTCCTCTAGGTTGCCTTTCTGTTTCTGCTCGTGTGCATGTTCTTCAGCCAGCTGAAGCTGATACAGTGAGTATCCACAGACTGAGTGACATACAAACGACAGCGTTTATTCATTCTTGATGCTGGACTCCTGATGTATGGTGCTAGCCTGGATACATGGTGATGAGAGCCTTGGGGGAGACTGCCAACTGTATACTTATGTGACAGAGAAGTGAGGAACACACTTACAACCTTTACAAGGCTGCTAATCCTATCCACAACATTCTACAGTCATGACCTCAGTTAATCCTAATGACTTCCAGACCTCACTTTGAGAGGTAGTGTTGCAAGTGCATCTTCAGAAGCACACTCGTCCAATTCTTAGCAGGTTGTTTATTTCCTTAACTTTCCATTCTGTATTTATTATTCTCTTCCTTCTGTCGGCTCTCGTTTTATGAGTTTATTCAGCTTTACTTTTTCTCATTCCTTAAAATAAAGGCCTGGAGTACCAACTGTATGCCTTTCTCATATTTCTACCTTATGCTAGATTATTCCCTCTAATTGATGTTTTAAGATCTCTGTCAAGTATTAATATGTTGTATTTTAATTTCATTAATCTCAAAACATTTTATATTCTAGTATGTTTTTGTAGGCAAAATTTAAATTGAGCAAAGACATCATATTAGTCTTGCCTACGAGCACTGCCCCAAACAATGAACCAGTGTGTGAGCCAGAGGCAAAAATGGTAAACAAATACATCAAATAGTCCTGAGAAAGGCATCGAATGGACCCCCCTAAGGAAGCTGAAAGCTCAGTACAGAAAGGGTTTGGCAAAAACAGTTACCACACAAAGAACACAGGAGGATTATGATTGAAAGTTGGAATTACATGAAAGAAATTTGGGTAAATTGTATACCTGGTAATTATGAACATTTTAAGAAAATATTGAGACTGTCGTACATGTGTGCAATGAGATGTAATCATGTGCACATGCACTGTTCCCTCTGCCTCTCACCTGTGAATGACTCAAAGCCAGGACAAAATATTTCAAAACCGAATAAAAATAAGAAGAGCTTAGAAATCATTCTAGTTCATGAAGTCAGTCAACACAGCTGTTAGAGAGGTCAGTACAAATGTATCCTGCTTCCAGGCTATATGCCTTTCTTTTTCATGCACATTTGCCCAACTTCTTGATCTTAAAAAAAAAAAATGCCTCCTAAGGTAGATTGCAGGATGCTATCTTCTCATCTTCTTCGTTCATCTTCTCAGTTCTTTCTGGTGCTCTCCTCTTTGTATCTTCTAAATATTGATGTTCTCTAAATCTAAATGAGTTTGGCTCATTTTCCCTTCCTGTTCTTTCTCTCTAATTACTGTTGTCAAGTTTCTCAGTGAGTATGCCATGTCACCAAGGAAACATGAGAATGTTCAGTTGTTTTGTACTGTACAAAGCATCATACTTTATTTCCATGTACTCAGAACACAGAAAAACAATCGAAGTATCTAACTCACAGGTTTTTTTGTAGAGTTAAACGAACTGACATGCAGAGATCACGTTACTTCCTGGCATCCATTAGTAATATAACACATTTTCCTGGTATGTTTCTACTTAACTTCATCACCCTTTGATCAGGACAAAAACTTTGAACACTGCTCTGTTGTACATCTAACACATGAATAGATCTTCTAAGATGTAGTTTGACAGTTTTTTTTTTGTTTGTACTGACAACAATTTTTAAAGTCTTAATTTTCTCTGACTATGCATAATGGGCCACTGTGTCTAGAAGTTAGAGGACCACTGTGTGGAGTCTGTTCTCCCTTGCCACCTCTACATGGCTTCCAGAGATTGAACTCACATCATCAGGCTTGCACAGAAATCTCTTTACACACTCAGCCATCACCATGGCCCACTAACTTGCCAATTTTAAAGTATCCACCTGCTCTGTTATCCCTTTCTGGACAGGAACAATCTGAACTCCCCATAAACCTCCAGTTCTCTTTTGCCATCTTATATATGAGTGATGGCTTTCAGACTGTAGACTGGTCAGTTTTAAACCTCACCAGAACACCTACATTAAACTCTGCTGTCTTTGCTAAACTGAGTGAGGGACATGGTCTCTATGACAGTCCCTCAAGCCCCTCTCCACCACCTTTGTTCTCTCGGCTGTACTTGGTTTAATCTAATGGGGAAGAATCATTGCAGTTGATAGTGATTTCCTTATAAAAGAGAAACAAGGTGTTTCTTATATATTTATAGCACTTCTCCAGCAAATATGTGGATTTTCCATACCAGTCTATTTCCCAATTCAGTGCAGACATCAGATGAGTATCTATGTTTGCCTTAGTGCTGCTGACATTCACTACCCAAGGTTAAACTCACAAGACCATGGTTCAGTTCTACAAGAATCCCCCCTCACTTAGAGTGCCAATCATGGGACTGATCCCTATGTCACCCAAACTTTTTCAAAACTTAGTTGTATGTTTGTGCTTTCCATGGCCTTCTCCTCATGTTCCATAGTTTCCTATAAGAGGTGGGAGAACTAAAAAAAAAAATGTTTTATTTTAATTGTTTATTTTTAAAAACACTACTCAGGAACAGTCAAAGAGAAGAGAGAAGCACAGCTCGAGGTATATTAAGGGTACAGACTCCCATTTGACCTCAGCACTCCACTCTTGGCACATTTCTGTGTTCAGGGACTAGAAGCTAATCTACCATGTCGTTTAGGGTTTGTGTTGTGTGTCCATTATAAAGACATGATTGGTTAGCCCACTGGCCACTGGTGATTGAACTCAGTCGTGGGTGTCTTTCCTCTCCAGGGGAAAAAGTCACCATTGTTAATAGTCCCCTTACAAGCCAGAGCAACCTAAGGCTCTCCAGCTACCAGACACATCTTTCACTAATATGTAAAAAGACGTTTTATCACCTTGGAGACTCCTAGATGTCCCTGAGTTGGTAATTAGGGACTAAAGATAAATAGAACCAGAGTCTCCAAACACCAGTCCCCTAGGAAAGTAGAAGCGTGTTGGAAATTCTGCAGCAGGAGCTGGACACTGAGGCCAGTCATTACACAAAGCATCGCTCAGGACTGCCTATTTCACACGTTCTGGTGACTCTGCTTAGGTGGCACCTGTTAGATGTATATGTACTAATTACCCTGTCTGAAATAGCTCCCGTGCAGTCACATGGGTCAGTCTTTTCATTTACTATTACTATGTCTCCTCGTTTGTTTTTTGCTATTGATCTTCCCCAAGTAGAAGATAATTTCTACAATAGAGAAGTCACAATGTACTGCATCTAACCTTGTGGCCCCTATTCATAAAAGAGGAATGGCACAAGTCAGGTATTCAGTACAGATAAGTCAATTAACGGAGATGACGAAGGTAACTGGGGATTAGTAGAGACAAAGTTAGAATTAGGTTTTCCCAAAGCTACATGGCAATTGTGTCTACATGTTAATGATAAGATATCTAAACTCAGGCCAGTGGCACAAGAAAACAAATTTGGAGAACAGCAAAGTCAAACTGATTAGGAATATGAATATTTTAGATATACCCATCTGTATGGACAGAAATACTTTGCTTTTACCCAGGGAGAGTAGTCAGGATTCATGTATGAAAAAAAAAAAAAGGAGTCTTGGATTTGTTAAATAAGAATAAAGAAAAATCTAAAATATGTAGATTTTACATGCTATGTAGAGTTCTGGACTTACTGAAAGATTGACAGGGCCCTCAAAACAAACACATGCACTTAAAGCCATCACTATCCCTGCTTTACCTACAAGGAAGCCGAAGGAGATAATCTCAACTCTGTTCTTAAGATTCCTGGGAGAGCCCATGGTGGCATGGGAGAAAATGACAAACACTGAGACTCCAAGCACAAAAACTTACTTAACTTAAAAGCAGGATGTTGAGATTTATAGAAAATAGAGAAAATCCACTCACATGAGTTTGTGTGTTTTCTACAAAAGTGAAAACCAATTTAGAGAAACTCTTCAACCCGAACACCAGGTCTTTGTGAAGACTGTGGGGCTGGGCTCTACTTTTCCCATCACCAAACCTAGGGCAGTGCCAATCAGGACATGTGTGTCTCTCCCACATGCCCAGAATAGATCCTTTCAATTCACTGCTAACTCAGAAGCTATGCCACACTATAGAGGAGGGAAGATGCAAGCGAATCAGGCAGAGAATCTGATATTCACGGCAGGAGTTCAGAGCAGAAACAGAAGCCAAGTCCATGAAGAAATTCTGCTTACTGGGTGATGTCCCGTGGCTTTCTCAGCTACCATTCTTATATAGTCCAGTAAATGCCCATAAATGCCATCATTCATAATGGAATAGACATACAATTATTAATCAAGAAAATATCCCCACAGACATGTTCATAGGCCGACTTGATGGAAGCAACTTCTCAGTCGAAGTTCTCTCCTCCCAGGTACATCTAGGTTTGTGTCAAGTTGGCAAAAAATCTAAGTATGAAAGAGGGTGAGGACACTTCACAGAAACTGGAGAGCATCCTAGAAGTAGTAAATCACATTGAAGTTGAACTCAGGCAGTGTATTTCAGGGGACGAGCCTAAGGCAGAGGAAGTTACGTAAGAGGGTCATGAGATGCAAGCTGAAAGAAAGGTCCTCTAAGATAAGCATTTAGCTGAGCAGATAAAGGAAAAATGGAAATTTGAAGCCAATGGCATTTTAGAATCAGAATCTTACAAATAGTCCCACCGTAGCCTGTTCCTCCATCTGAACACCAGCTCACTGTATTGAGTACCAAACAAGTCATTTGATACCATCATACACTTAGTAAAATAACTTTCCTTTTGTGCAGGATAGGAACAGTTCAAATATACCAAAATTTCCATTTTATGGTTATCTTTAGATTATCTACACTGATTTACATTCAGTTTGTTTATGTTGGATCAAAATAGATGAATGGGGGGGTTGTAAATATGCCAGTGTTCTTTTATGGTCCTAGGTATTTAAGGAGAATGCTTAGTGTCACTTTTCTTCATTTCTGTATGGCATCAGCTGCAGCTCTGCCTTCTGAAACACCATCTATCAGCATCTGCAATAGTCCACAAAAGGCAGGCCTATAGATTAAACAAGGTCACATAGCAAGGGCATGAACATAATGCCTAGTATTAATCTTAAAATATTTAAATGTCAAAAAGAATCATTGATATGGTAAGAACCTTTGACCTGAAGCCTCACATTCAGCAAGACCATTGAAGAGGAGGCATTAGCTGAAATACAATCAGCTGTAAAGAAACCAGATGAGGGCTCAAAATCCCCCCAAAAGAGGAAGCATCCAAAACCTGTTGGCCAATTGACACCAAGTCTACATATATTTCAAGGACTACACACCTTGTGGCTTGGGATAAGATGTCCAACTTCCACTGCCCTTGATGTTGAATGTTATGTCAGCTGTGAAGTGTGTTGAGAGGGGATGCTAGAAGACTCGGGGGTTCAAAAAATATACATACTAACTAGGGAGACGAGACAATTGACTCCATTCAGCAATATGGACTATTGCTCTATATGAGAATGTGAGAAAACTTAGATGGAAGAAGGCAGATATTATCACAAAAAAAAAAAAAATGTTGATTGTCATAGCAAAAAGTAAAACAGGATGGATTGAAGCTTAGGGAGGACTCCCATAGGCTAGTAATCTATTTTTAAAAAGATTTTATAAAACAGAGAGGTCTGCTCTGGAATGCAAGCTAGTGGACAGGGTATTGGAAGCATCTCTTTGGGGTTGGATGTCAATAAAGGTGGTCTCTGTGGCGCTGCAGATTCCAGATTTCCTTGGAATGCTATAGACTCGCATCAACATCAAAAAGCAGCTGCTTAGTACCACAAAGCTCAGGATAAAACACTGTTCTTTCTGCTGAAGATTTCCATAATCTCCCCTCTAAAGATGGCCTGACTGCTGTATTTTTGTCAGTATGTGATAGCTTTGTAAATACTTTATTAGTCCATTTATTTTTTCATTTGCATTTTTTCTTAAAGAACAAAAGGGTGAAGTATTCCAAATGCCTCTTTAAATTTGGGGACCATGCTCTATTAAGTTGTTGATGCCCCATAGGGTTGAGCAAATATTTCCTTCCCAGGGCTGGTGTAAACAAAAAAAAAAAAAAAAAAAACAGTCTCAAATGTTTCCTTTGTAGGTATTTTGAAGGCTGTCTTAACCCTGATCCTAAATATTTGCATCCTAAATTGAGATAAAGTCATGTCTACAACCACATTATCTGTTCTTTTTCATGCTCATCCTCAATGCCAAGGGGCAATTCTTCCTGGAAAAATCCATCTTTTGTGATAACATGCAATGTGGTTTTAATTAATAAAGTTGCTTTCTGCTGGCAGAGTGGAAGCATCTTTTCGTCACATGCAAGGGGAATTCGTGCGGGGTCCTGTCTAAGCATGCTGAGCCCTGGGGCCAAAGAAAAATCTCCCATCATTAACTGCCCTGCTTAACTAGCCTACTTATTAAAACTGAAGCCGTCAGTCATGCTGGATAAGCATATCAGATGGAATGGCCGCCAGAAGCTGATGAAATACTTTGGCGAGAGCAATGACCAGTTTTGTTATAATAAGTTGTGGTTTGTTTCCAGTGTGGAAGAAGAAAAAGTCATTTACGATTGCTCAACATTCTTGGGTAAAATATTCCTGTCATCTGAATCCAGAGGTAGAAGAGAGGATTTATTTATTTGTTTGTTTTGCTTTGTTTTTACGTAGAAATATGGTTTTGCAGTTGAGGGGCAGTGGGAACAAAGCTGGCTTTGGAGACAACCCCGGTTTCGCTGCAGTACTCACAGTTGTCATTTCTCTTTGCTTGTCACCTCCCTTACCGTTGACTGTGTTCCCTCCTTACAGAGGGAAGATAACTTCCTCACGTTCTGATGAGTACATGAGATAAAGTATGGAAAGCTGTGGGCTGTGCGGATAAAGACATCATCCTTCTTTCTTGAAATAATATTTTTTATTCTGACAGACTCCACTGATGAAATAGCTGGGGTGAAAACCTATCATGACTGTTTGCTAAAAGAGAATTATCAGGCCGTCTACAAAGGTTCTTTGGAAACTCATCCCTGAAGGAAACCAAAGTTAAATGTAGGCATAAAATGCATGGATCTTTCTGGTAATGAGGTAAGAAAGGTATTTAAAGTTTGTAAAAGCATTTCCTGGAGACATTTATAACTGGTACCAATAAAAAAAAAAATGATGAGTTCAATGGTAAGTGCCCTCCAAAGATGAGGGGCTGCTGCAGACTCACAAACCCTTTATTACTGAACAAATTCTTGCATTAACACAAAAAGTTCAATTAAGTTTTCCTGCAAGGCTAATGCAATACCCGTCAACTAAGCAAAGGAAACTTAGAGTAAGGAGCAGTTGGGGGGAAAAGAAATTGAACTAATTGCTTTTAATCACAGAAATACAACCCAGCTTGAGTCATCACTAAAATGGAATCATTTTCATGAGCATTGAGACTTCTTCAAATGTTTGAAGGATTAGCCTGATGCTGTCTTTAAATTATAAACCAAGGGATGAAGGATGAAAACTCAGGCAAGCCTGGGACACACTGGGTACAAATAGAACACTGCAATCAAAGGCAGACTTTTAAAAATGAGGATCTGTTGCTGTTGCAGTAGTGACACATCAAGGAACCTATGAAGAAATTTGAGACAAACTGGATGAAAGAAAATTAGAAAGATTCTAATGGGTCAGCATATCTTATTCTTTCTCTTTTTTGGCATAAGTAAGGAATGATTTCCATGTAATGTGCACTGTCTCTTCTATGGGACTTGCTGAACTGCCATGTCCTGTGATGTCTTTCATAATCTTCACAAAACACTCTCCAGTCTTTCCCACATGTCCTCTTTCCTTCCAAACAACCCCCTTCTGACAATTACCTTGCAATAATAAATTTCTTGAGGGTTGGATCAAAGATGTATTAATTTGTGGTACTCCCAGTATTTCTGGGCAGTATGAACTATTTAGCACAGTACACATAAAATGCGCTGAATCCTACAAGGGTAATTCTCTTGAGAAGCTAGACTGGGTGTACCCTGCTGGATATGGAAGGGAAAGTGGTTGATATTGGCCATTTAATGTTGACAATTTGACCGGACACCTCCCTCTGATCAAAATACAACAGCTCCTAGCTAGGTAGAGTAGTGCATGCCTTTTATCACAGCACTTAGGAGTCAAGAGACAAGTAAGTCTGAGGCCAGGTTGGTCAACATTGCAAGTTCCAAGCAAGCTTGATGGCTAATCCTAATTTCTTTTTTTTTTCCTTGCTATGGCTCTGACATGTAGACAGCATTTCAAATCCACATGCCCGCACTGGAAGACCTACAGGAACAGGTCAGGGGCTGACCCTTTTTTTCAGTGTATCAAGGGAAAACTGGCTATCTTTTCAGGATAATAGAAAGTTTAGGATGCAAAATAAACAAGAAAAGTTTAAGGCATGGGTGTCCGGAAACTACAGCCCAACAGATCCTTATAGAACCACATTCAAAAGGAATTCAGCAAACCCCAGCACACAGTCATTGTTTACTACTAGGTTCTATCCTCCATCCTGCTGAAAAGAAGGGAGACGAAAGTATGCAGGGTGTGTAGTGTGCGAAGTGCAGTCAAATGTCAGGAACTGCCATTTCATTCATAAGGCGCACTGTTCCTTAAACAGGTGAGATTAAATAGAACATGACCAGCAGAAGAATTCCTCTTTATTCATTCTTACATATATCCATTTGCCTGAGTTATTCTTCTTGAGTACACACTGTAAGATCCTTCTCCACACCATAAAAGAGAAAGAGAAGAAGGACACCCTCTTGGGACACACCATAGGAGCATCTAGCTAGAGTTTAAAGCTGCCCACACAGAGACTGTGATGATAATGACGACGTACAAATATCACACTGAAAGAAATGCAAAGATGGGAAGAAGGGATGAGAATGAGACGGATACAAAGACAGGCAGACAGACAAATAGACAGAGTCAGGACAGGGGCAGCATGAAAGCTGGGGACCCAGCCTCTGAGTCCAGACCCATACACCAGACAGTGGAGTGACGAAACCATCTAACATCTAATACAAAGTCCAAAGCCTATGAGAGGACAGTGAGCTTGTCTAACAGCAGGGTATAAAGAAAGATCTTATCCCCTTACTAGGGAAACCCTCTTGATTACTGAGCTACCATGGGCTGCATCTGAGCAGGGGTTCTAAGTTATATCCTTTCATGGTCCTTGGCTGGAGAAACAGTCTCTTAGAGGGCCCCCATGCTCTGATATCTTTTGTCCTTGTGGAGCTCCTGTCCTCTTTAGGTCATACTTACTCCCCCTTCTCTCATGATTCCCTGCACTCTGCCGAAGGTTTGGTTATGAGTCTCAGCATCTGCTTTGATACACTGCTAGGTAGAGTCTTTCAGAGGCCTTTCTGACATGAACTCAATGACTGGCTCCCTTACCTCCCCTCCCCCCTAAGGGAGGAGCAGTCTTGCTAGGCCACAGAGGAAGATATGGCAGCCAGTCCTGAAGATACCTGATAAGCTAAGGTCAGATAGAAGGGGAGGAGGACCTCCCCCAGCAGTGGACTTGGAGGGATGAGGGAGGGAGGGTGGGATTGGGAGGGAGGGTGGGATTGGGAGGGAATGAAGGAGGGGGCTACGGCTGGGATACAAAGTAAATAACCTGTGATTAATATAAAAATTAATAATAAAAAAGAAAAAAAAAGAAAGCTCTTATCATCAGGCTTTAAATGGCTGCATCTAGCCTACTTGCCACATATCCTAGATAGACATGACGGTTGTGGGAAATGGAAAGAGTGGACTCTCAAGAGGTGGCAGCTGAGTGGACAGGAGCCAGATCTCTTTCAATAAGGACTTGAAGAAAGGGAGATTATATTGGAAACTGAAGGCAAAGAACACTGTACTATGGGTAAATCAGCAATATTGCCACCAGCAGGGATGCAGAAAAGAGCAAATCCCAGAACAATTCAGGGTGAATTTAGGAGACTGGTTAGGGTGGCGATTGGTGTGTTTTAGCTAGTTGTAACATAAGATGAGCATAAATAGATGCGTAGAGCTCAGTGTCATCCTAAGCTATATAAGGCCCTGTCTCGAAAAAGAAACACACAAAAAAAGTAAGTAAAAAGAGAGAGACCACTGCAATTTATGCAAAATTTAAAAGAAAAGAAGCTGTCATGGTCTCACAGATTTGAAAATAAAATTCATTTACCATCCTCAGCATAGATAGACACAGACAATAATAAAATGATTCAGATCAAATCAGTGGTCAGAGTTAGGCCTGAGATGAACCAAGATTCTCAGACTAGGGCTCCTTGGGCTCTGGGGCACCTGTACCAACTACCACTGTACAGGAGAGGAAAGGCCAGAGGGGTTGTGACTAGGCATCTGTTGGGTGAAATAGATTCTGAAACTGTAAGAGATCCATAAATCTTTAAAAATACTTGCTATGAGAAAGAAAGAAAGGAAGGAAGAAAGAAGGAAGGAAGGAAGGAAGGAAGGAAGGAAGGAAGGAAGGAGAAAGAAACAGAAACAAACAAACATGAACTCACCTCCAGCTGCTCAGCCCAGCACCAACCTAGCTCCCTCTGTTATCAGAATTTCAGAAGCTATTTTGATCCCAAAGACACTGGCCTTAAAAAAGTGAACTGTCTGGGGGAGCTTTACCCAATCAGTGACCCCCCCTAAATCAGTGGTTCTCAATCATTTTAATGAGACAGCCCTTTAATACAGATCCTCGTTTTGTGGTGACCCCCAACCATGAAATTATTTTCATTGCTACTTCATAACTATAATTTTGATTCTGCTGTGAATCATGATGTAAATATCTGTGTTTTCTGATGGTCTTAGGTGAGCCCTGTGAAAGGGTCATTCAACCCACAAAAGGACCTCGCAAGTTGAGAATTGCTAACCTAAATAAAGCGAGTCCTCTCTAGCTAGTGGCAGAAAGTGAAAACTTTCTGTTTGTGTACTCTTCTCAGACAAGGAATTGTGGGTAGCCCCTGGCAGCTGAAAACTGGCATGAAATCCCAGGAATAAATTCTAGCAGAAACTATTGTGCCTGAAAGAAGACTCTAGCCAAC